>NC_059400.1:16096869-17296869 GCF_905220565.1 Melitaea cinxia | reverse complement strand
GAATGTATGTATATATAGTATGTAGTTGGGCGCACACGCACGGGCGCACACGCGCACGCACACGCATGCGCGCACATACACACATACACACACGAACACGCACACACGCACACTCACACTCGCGCACACACACACACACACACACACACACGCACAAGCACGCACGCACTCACAAACACATTCTTGATCACATTCACTCACTTATAAAGCGCAGTTTAATTACTAACAAAATTCTGTTTTTTATAAAATCGTGTCATATTGTTGCCGTTTGTATGAAATCTTGGTTAAAGACTTGGGAAGTTGCGAGTCATTCCCACAACAAGTATCTACGATAACTTATTGGGAAGATTCAGTGTAACTTATATTGTAAACAGATTTCATGAATAAAGATATTATTATTATTATTATATTATTATTACTGTAAAATTAGTCCTGAAAATGCATTCGCTATAACTAATATGACTTCATTTGTGCTTATTTTTATGAAAACTCGATTCGCCATTTAGATTTTTTCTTACACATATTTACTAACTGCTGCGTGGTTACGGCAGTAAGGAATATAGCCACCCCCTCTCTTCTAGTGGGTATCGTAAGAAGCCACTAAGGGATAACACAGTTCCACTACCACGTTGAAACTTAAAAAGCCGACCGATGGCGGGATAACTATCCAACTGCTGGCTTTGAAATACACAGGCCGAAGACGAGCAGCAGTGTCTTCAGTGCGACAAAGCAAGCCCTGCGATCACCAACCCGCCTGCCCAGCGTGGTGACTATAGGCAACACACATGAGTTTACGCCATTTTTGCGCAAACTTGTGAAGGCATATGTCCAGCAGTGGACTGTGATAGGCTGAAGTGATGAAGTGATGATATTAACTTAATTAAATTTCATATTAATCTATTTAGTTATTAAACTACGAAACATAACCATTGGATAAGTAAACAGCAACAAGAGCGTAAAATTAAATTCAGTATAAAATTATAATTATATATAAAAATGTGTACATAATGTACGAGCTCGAATTTTCATTTATAAATAAGACCTTTTATTCGTCAATACTATTAAAGTCCAATAATTTTCAATAGTAATGTGCTTGTGTTCAAGTACTGGACTTAAACACGGTCTTGCCATCAATATAAAAGTGGTGTTTCCCTTAACGAGGCGCCCTAGAGCGCGACCAGGGCGGGGCGGCCCGCCCATCCGGCTCGAAGGACCGTACTCAAATTGTCAACTACCCTCAAATAACAGAAGCGGCTATTGAAACGTCGATGAAAAACAATTTAATTCTCATGTACGCTTGAATTATTATAATTAAAGGGTTTTTTACTTTATTCGTTATGAATTGTTTTGGCGTTTTTCTGACGTGTGTTTTGTGAGTGGTTGTTTGTTTGAGTCCAGTGATTTTGAAATACGCCTTCTTCTTTTATGTTTCGTGGGAGTTTAAATTTTTAAAAGTGTTATTTAAAAAGTTTTTAATTTTTTAAAACATATTTACTATTAAATATTTCCTGATCCGGGGTTTGAGGTTTAATACCCGCTTCGAGTCTGGGTGTGATATATGTATTTACTTATCATTAATTCACTGCAGCCTATCGCAGTCCACTGTTGGACATAGGCCTCCACAAATTCACGCCAGAAATGGCGTGAACTCATGTGTTTTGCCCATAGTCACCACGCTTGGCGGGTTGGGGACCGCAGGGCGGGTTTTGTGACACCGAAGACGCTATTGCGACGTATTATTTATATATAAGTATTATTTCTATGTATTTATCGGAAAAAAAATCAAGCTATATCAGCCGGCCGTTACCTTTAACACAAGCATTAGGCTCACCTTAGGAACAAACTACCGTGTATATGCTATAGATATTTATTTATGTTCGCTTCGCTTCAGCCTGTTATATCCCACTACTGGGCATAGGCCTCTTTCCCCATGTAGGAGAAGGATTAGAGCTTAATCCACTACGCTGCACCAATGCGGGTTGGCGGATATATTCCCTATTATGAGTAACGATCGCTATCAGGTGTACATGATAACAACCGAGATCCGGTGGGGAGACCCACAAAGACTGTACAAACACCCAGATCACGGCAAACACCTGTATGGCCAATACAAATGTTTGTCATGTGCGGGGACCGCAACCGCCAGCGCAACAGGTACAATCCATGGCTCCCGGCGTTATGTTATTAAATAAAAATTAAATTAAATTATAATATTAAAGAACTATCTACCTAATAGTATGTGCCCATTGTGAGAAAATAAAGCAAAACTAGAAATCATCTTACATAAATCGACTTAACGTTATGTGAATGTTTCCATTCCAATTTGCTTGAAGAAGCAATAAATCGTATTTTGCATATGAAAATAATAACGGACGAGTTAAATAATCGTCCAAACTGAATAAAGTAGCTCTAAATAATAAAACGCTGGCTCCGGTCCCGGGCGAGGCAAGAATGTTCCAAGTCTTCGGTTAATGGTTTGGTTCCTACCACGTTTATATTACTTTTAATGCTGGATACAATTTAGTATGTTAATGGGATAGGTTTTAGGATATCACAAATAACAATATCATAAGTAAAAAAATAGGTGATTAATTTATATAATGTTAGTTTATTTATTTTATTAAATAATTGTACTTTAAAAACCGACTTCATTACATTGACAAGTAACAGAATGTAGGTAGACGAAAAAATAGTCAAGTAAATCACGTATTATCAAAGATTACTTAAAAAGTAGTCATCAGACCACGATCAAATGAAAATGGAACTACAAGATAAGGATCAACTTTCAACTGAAATAAGAATCATCAAAATCAATATAACGGGTGAAAAATCAGGTCGACGAAAAAATAGTCAAGTAAATACGCATTATTAGACATTACTCAAAATATACTTGTTAAATCTCTATTAAATTTAAATGAGATCACATGGCACGCAGCACCTTTTGATTAAAAAAAAATCACCATAATCGATCGACCCAGTCAAAAGTTCTGAGGTAACATACATAAAAACGGTCGAATTGAGAACCTCCTCCTTTTGGAAGTCGGTTAAAAATTACGATAATCAGACTGATTATCATAAGTCTTTAATTATCTTAAAGGAAGTCTTAGTGATTCCGCATTTTTTAACGGACTTTTTTTAACTTTTTTTAACTTTTTTTTTATATTCTTATATATAAAATTCTTATGTCACAATGTTTGTTAAAATACTCCTCCAAAACGGGTGCAGAGATTTTTTATGAAATTTTGAGGGCATATCGGGTAGGTCTGAGAATAGGCCAACATCTATTTTTCATACCCCTAAGTTATAAGGGGGCAGATTAAGGGGGTAAATGATATATATGGCAAAACAACGTTTGCGGGGTCAGCTAGTTATTATATAAATATAATCGTATTATGTTGAAATAAACGGTTTAATACATATAAGATTTGTTGACTATTATGGCTGATCACTTTCGTTAACTGAAAAAGCATAATGATTGATAACCAACATAAGTTACTGAAATTAATTTTAAAAAAAAGTTTTGTAAAGAAATACATGTAATTGTTTTCCGATTAATTGTGTATTTAAATTACGTCTACAAATATAAATTCAAAAATCTCGAACCGTTTCATAATCTAGCAAATAGTACGGACAACGTTTTTCATAACGTAGTGTCCTAACAGCGTAATGGGTAAGTCACTGCCAAAATGAATACTGCTTAATACGCCGAAACTTTTGAAATATGCTTCTCTTAAATGTGCTGTTGAAAGCATAATAATTCAACGTTTTATGCACCAACTTCTGAGACATTTTGTTTTGTTTGTTTGCCGTATGTCTTTTTTATTATACATTATTTTTGTTCATCTGTATACAAATTTTAATATCAGCATATTGTGAATTCGCTGCTTCAAGTGTTTTAAGTAAATTGAAATTGTTTGTATTTTGTGCTTAAGTTTTTGTTGGTTTAGTATATTTTGATTTTGGAATATATTTTGTAACGTCTAATGGCGTTTTAGCGTTAAGTTTAACCGATTTTTTCGATTTTATGTTGAATCTAAAATGGAACTGCAATATTTTTTTTCTATTTTCAAAAACTTTATAATGATACCTACGTATATTACATTTTTGTGTTTTTATTTGTTTTTATCCGAAAAATGAATTAAAAATTGGCATCTTTTACGGAAATCCTTTTTAGTTATTACCTCGGCACTGTGTCATTTGACATTTTGATAACTTGTTTTTTTTGCTGGCTGTTTCGTAACAAATGGAAAGTCATGTTACACCGGAACCCTTTGCCCTATTACTAAATGTTCCTTTGTTACCTATTGAACACAAAACCTTAAATAGATTACTACACTAGTTCTACGAATCAAACCTTAATATCCAATTTTATATACTATAATCCGAGTATACATAGGGACTTATTAATGACACAAATCGACCTACAAATTATTTATCTTATATTTTATGATATTACATATAACAAATCGGGTCGAAACTTATACTGGGTTAGAGCATAGCAAGAAATTTCCTGCTCAAAATATGGAGCAGCCCGACTGGGGTAGTACGTTGGCCTTACAGAAGATCACAGCTAAACAAAACTGCTTTCAATCAGTGTTGTGTCCCTATTGATAAGTAAGGAAACCAGAACTCCTGGGGAGAGTTGGAGATAGGGTCGGCAAAGCGCTTGCGATTCTTCTGACATTGGAAACGTCTATAAGCTAAGCTAATTTAATCTAATCTAACTTACCATCCGGTGAGCCGTACATTTGTTTGCCGACCTAGTTGTATAAAACAAATGGGTAGGTATTACTTATGTTCAATTAAAAAAATCAATCTCCAACAAACTCCTAATTTAAAAAAATCTAAGAATCAAAACAACATAATCACAATACATGTTCAAACGATTCAAACGAACCTGTTTCCGATATGGCATTACAGGTAACGACGCAAGCGTTATCAGCTATCCCACTCGGTTCAATATGGAAATGGTCTCGAACTGGTACCTTACGTGCTATTCACTATCTAACGACACCCTTAAGAGGTGATTGCATCTGTATATTGCTCTATTGCTCTGATAATGTTCAGACTTGTAGAGATAGGGTGTTTTTTTTTTACCTTACAGCTTAGAATCGTAAGGCTTTCATCGTTTAGTGATCGGGAGTGCGTATTTGACACTTTTTAATAGGATTTGGAATTTTTAGTTTTTAATGCGGGACATATGTCTAATAATAATCCATAATAATATGTTCTCGTAGCGACTATGTCTCGGCAAAAGTAGCACAGGCCGCCCTCCAACCAGGTGGACTTACGACCCGAAAAAGACAGCAGGAAGCCGCTGGATTCAGAGGGCGCACGACATAATGGAATGGCGAATATTAGGGGATGTCCATGTCCAGTAGTGAATTATTAAGGGCTATTGGATGGATAGATGATGTGTCTAAATATATTATGTATTAAATAATGTATTTAAAATTTTATTGTTACATGTTCAAGTATCTGAGTTGCCGATTTTTCTCAACAGAATCTATAGTTTGAATTGGTGTTAGCTTTACATTTACAGTAATTATATAATCTAATATATACCTAACATTCTCGTGTCGCGGTATTTGTATTTAAACTCCTCCAAAACGGCTTGACCGATTCTCATGAAATTTTATGTGTATATCGGGTAGGTCTGAGAATCGGCCAATATCTATTTTTCATTCCCCTAAGTTATAGGGGGGGGGGCTAAGACGGTTAATAAAATATATGGCAAAACAACGTTTGCGGGGTCAGCTAGTAAAGTATATAAAAAAGAGCTATCTTTTTAATCGTTTAAAAATAAAGATATTAAGATATGAATTTATACATTTGTTTTAGTAAAACTATCGTGCATACTTGATCTTTGAAGCCCAAATGACCAGATCTATCATGTATCTATACTATTACTACTCATATTAACATTTTATTATGTACGGAATTCGTACTTATGAGCTAGACCAACAACCATTTGCTTTGTTTACCGTACCAAGCAATCACATCTTTTGTGCACATCAAGACATCAAAAACTCAAGTTGAAAATTATTTGACTACTTAATTATTATAAGCTTTAACGTTCCAAGCAGAAGTCTTATCGACAGGAAGATTTATAAAGAAAGGAAGGTATAAATCATACGCCGGCGCTAGGCTCGTAAATCCAATAATATTATCCTGAGTGGACTGCTGATATAGGAAGCCTTGTAATGCACCTGTAATAATTTTGGAAGCATAAACCTATCGCTGATTTTTAAATAAATACGCGAAATTCTTCGCAGTGAAGTGTTTTATTTTTGTTATTGCAAATATTTTTGTGTATGAAAGATAATATCCAAAATAAAACGAGTATGCCTTAGGCTACACGACCGAAGTAAAACTTTCTATCTTCACAAACTTATATCACTAATATATATCTCCCTCTCAACTTTCGTTCGCCTCACCCGATCACACTTTTCGTAACGCTCTCTGATAAAGAAACAAAATAATTATTGATTTGATATTTAAATACAGATTAATTACTTTATTAATATTTCTTACAACTGTTAAGATATATATATCCTATAATAATGATTATATTATCTCCTCTCGTCTTTTATCTAACACACAATTATAATAACGGTTACCCGCTGAAGCATCACAAAGATTACGTTAACCTCATACCGATCAGTATCTCATATCTCATTTCAATAAAGGCCTTTGAAAGGCATTAATCTGACGCTCTTGGTGGTCTAAACATAAATCTTATTGTGATGTACAAAAAACCCTACACGTTATTAATGAAAGGATAATTTGAAATATTTAATCAAAATCAAATTATATATGTTTAATCATATTTCATTTGTTAACATTAGTGTACAATTTTTTAATCTGTTATCGCTTATTACGTGCTATTTTCTGCTCCTTAATCTGTTTTGGGGTGCACGTACATTCAATCAGTCAGTTAGTTCAAATTTGCGCCTACATCGGCAATCTTACGTAGACAGTCGGCCCAGCGGGCCGGAGGACATCTCACACGCGGTCTCTACTATATATTGATATATTGATATTACAATAAATTTGAGTATACCTATGTATTTTCCACTCGACTGTTACCCAAAACACAGATATTAAGTTGCCTACCTTATGAACAGCTGATTGTGTGTGAACTATATTAGACTTATTTTTGGCATAGGACAAAGGTAAAAGAGACAAAGTTAGTGTACGGTCACAGGAAATGGCTGTTGTGTTTGTGACAAATATTTGAACGACATATGTGTTGTAATGTATTTGTGATATTCTAGTTTGTATCAGCGGGATCAGAAGACATGAAAATATACTACGACCAGAAAATAATATACATATAAATATAAAATGTTCCTAACGATAATCAAGACTAAAACCATATTCTATTCTACTCTATTGTTATAGAGTTCTCGTCTCCACTACATTTAAATAAGCAATAATAGCAATATCAAATTGTAACTTAACTAAGAACAAAATAGCAAGCATTCCAAAGACAATTATCAAAGCTTTTACCAGATTTAACCAGATCGAACTGGTTCACATAATTCACACACGAAGATCAGATACTGAATTCCCACTAACCAGCTGACGTTAATTAGAACTAGAACGTTCCAACTTCATCGAGGAACGCAATAAATCTGCTGAACTTGAAGAATGTTACTCCGTTGAAGACCAAAACTTGGTCTTCGTGGATTTATAACCCGCAATACTCTGATTAAGATTTTCAAGACAAGATTTAGCACGTAATCTTAATTTTAATCGGCGACTTTTATTCGATAATTAAATGTGCAAGGTCTAAAATATTATAATTAAATATTATTTTGAAATATGATGATGATAGATGAGTGATTTTGAGTAATTTTATTTTGGTAACTTTAATTTGTAACTTTAAAATATTCACAATCTAGAATAAATAATGATTCTGTCATGTGTGTTGTATGTGTGTTTTATGTGTCATACCCATTAAATTTTATTAAGAAATGCGATAAAATTATTTTATTTATAATATAAAATTATAATATTCATAAATGTTTTAAAATATATTTTGCTAATTTATTTATTATACTATAAAGCATACACAATTAAAGATTTTACAAAAAGTTCTTTGATTACAATTAAACTGTTATTAAAAATTATAAATATAAATAACAAAAACTAAAACTCCAACTAACAAATTCTTGTACGAATTATAAAGAGAAAAACAATTATAAAAAACTCAAGACAGATAATAAATGTAAGTTCCTTGCTACGATTTCATCCCTCTCTTTAACAGTATTTTTCATTTTTTATTTATTTCTTTTGTGAAAATTTTAATTTCGGTTTCTAAAGGCACAGCCCAGAATAGATGGAAAGACTTATCTCAACAGAGAGGAAACACAAAAAATCGATTCTTAAGAGTTAATCCTTAAGAATCGATTTTCATATAAGGCCCCCGGTGTCAAAAAAATATGACGTGTAAAATCTACTGAACGAATGACCTCGTTACGTTTCTCGTAACGCCATCTATCGGATAGGGTTCGATAGGCGATGACTTGATTGTTGATCAATGACCCCGGAAGCAAAGCCCCGGTGATGAAAGCCCGGGTAAAGAGGGTAACCTCGAGGCCCGTACCCAGACAGTTCCTCAGGCCTGCCAGAAAGAGCCACACACCTGTTGATGATGGTCTTGTCGGAACCCTGATAGACGACGCCATCTATGGCATTATTTGATTCGTTTATTTATTATTTGATATGGTGTTAATCTTTTTCTTAGACTAGCAAGCCTTTTTTGGCCTATTTAAACAGTCGATTGATCGATACTCCTTAACTCCAGTCGAGCGTCAGAGCTGACACAAACACTTTTTCTTCTCACAAACGAGATAAAACTATTCGAGCGAGAATGTAATACTTACGTCGTTTGTATCACGAGGCGAATTCATCGGATGCGATGTGTTATCATATTTAACGTCTCATTCGTTATTTATGCGATGTTCGAGCGTAAATTGCGCCATAACCGCCCCGGGGATCGCTACACGTACAGTTTGATAGAAGGTATACCAGAAAAGAGACAATACGATTTTGTTTGAATTATTTTTTTAAAAGTAAGCGTATAAATAGCCGGAATATGCGTAAGAGAAGATAATACTTATATATTAAGTTTATTTTTAGATGTTAAGCAAAATAAATCTTCATTATTAAACAACCTGTCTTCAAGAAAAAGATTGAAAGCGCCTGATTTTTTTGCTTCAATTTTGAACAAACGCTTTTTTATGGATTTAATTTTATTTATCACGTCTAAGGATTCGTATGGTTTTGAATAAATTCATAAGACAAGTAAATATTCATGCAAAAAAAAATTATTTTGATTTTGATTTTACTGAATTCAAAACTAAAAAAGAATGATTCAAACGTTTAAAAATTGTGAGACAAATTCTTTAAACGTTTTACTAAAACCCGTTTCGATTAGTAAAAAACCTACGTATCGATAAACGTCTAAAAGTCATAACTATGCAAAATAACTAAAGTACCTAATTATTACATAAATTTCAATAATCAAAATTTATCCATCTAACAAAGAAACTATAGGCGTTTCGCAGCTACAATAAATTGCTCACGGCCCTCTGTAGGCGTTTTAATTGCGGTCAGAGACGCGCTACATCAACAGTCTGCGAGTGATTCATTGCTCGAGTACATGCACAGGCAACAGGAACTTCGTAACACTAGTTGTAAATCAATGTGATGTCTAAGTTGAATCAGTTTTTCATTTTCAAATTCATTTTGAAATTTTGATTGAAACTTTGAATGAATTTTAATTTTTTTAATTAAAATCTACTTTGATTGTTTTTTTTATTTTTATTTTGATGTTTATTGTCGCTCCCATGAGGACATAGTATTTAAAAAAAGTCTCATCCTTTTTAACTGAGGAAAGGCACAGCACTGGGGAAGTACCTGGACCTTACAGGAGATCACAGCTAAATAATAAAAGCTAAATAAAAAAATAAATGCTCTTATGTATTGTTGTGTTCCTGTTGGGAGTAAGTTGGCTCGAGCTCCTGGAGGGGGTGGGGGGTTGGATTGGCAACTCGCTTGGAACACCTGTTATTGCAGTCGTCGAGAGGCTATGGAATCCACTTACCTTATAGTCTACAAATCACTTCAGCCTATTGCGGTCCACTGCTAGACATAAGCCTCCACAAGTTCACGCAAAAATGGCGTGAACTTGTGTGTGTTCCTCATAGTTACCACGCTGGGCAGGCGGGTTGGTGGCCGCAGGGTCGGCTTTTTAAGTCCCAAGTTGGTAGTGAAACTGTGTTATCCCTTAGTCGCCTCTTACGACACCCACGTGGCTATATTCTTTGATGCCGTAACCACACAGCAGAGTGCACAAATAACAAACTTCAATTATTTACATAAAAAATCAACTTCACATAAAGATGTGAACGGAAACAGCTTCATCAAAATTAACGGTAGCCTACATCGATCATTTCTCACGTCGATGCGAATGAGATCATCTCGTATCACTTCTATGGTGTTATAAATCTTGCATCGTGCCCATTCTGAATTAATAAAGATCGATTTGAATAACAATGAACTATAACGTGTTTATTTATCAAGATTGAGATCTTGATTCGCGCCATTTGTATTTAAATTCAATGAATTACAATGACATTTACGTGTAATAAGGTTTAATATATTTGTAATACATTTATCGATGTTTTTTATCGTGATTTTCCAGTCTATATGTTTTGTTATTGAGCCAAAATTAGTAATGCTGTATTTCATGCAGGATATTACCAATTTTGTACTAACATAATTAATATATTATTTTCAAAAGAGTAACTGCGGAGTTTCTAGCCGATTCTTCTCTGCAGAATGTACATTCTGAATTGGCGGTAGCTTTACTTTTTTTTTATATCACTAGGTCGGCAGCAAGCGTACGGCTCACCTGATGGTAAGAGATTACCGAAGCTTATAGACGCCTGCAACACCAGAAGCATCGCAAGCGCGTCGCCGACCCAATCCCCAATCCCTCCCCAGGAGCTCTGGTCACCTTACTCACCAACAGGAACATAATACTGCTTGAAAACAGTATTATTTAGCTGTAATCTTCTGTAAGGTCGAGGTACTACCCCAGTCGGGCTGCTCCAGATTTTGAATACTTTTAAAAATAATAATCACTCTAAAATTTTAATTTGTAAATTGGCGATTCTAAATTGCTTTTGAAACCTAGGTATTATAGGTACTTGATTAAAGTTATTTTTGATTCTGATTTGATTTTATATGGTAACTGTATTCAATAAGAGAATTTACTAAGGTTTTCAAGCTATTTAAGTTAATTTATCTTTATCAAAACAACGTTGATAACTGTACAAGACATAAATTCTCTTCTTTTAAATCTGATCTCAAATTATTCGATAACTATCGAGATTTGAATCTGATATTTTAAAACAACAATAAATATCTTACTGCGTGGGCGTGATCACCTATAGGAAATTTTATTACATGACCACTTGCCATTCAAAATTATACTTAAACCTTTTAATTATAAAGTTCGATTTGTTATGTTCTTGTGTTATTGCAAGTATAGCGACGGTATTGTTTCTCGATTTGCCCAGAACGTTAACTTTTATTGTATGGTAGTCGCTGTTATGCGATTTCTTTGTTCGGTTGTTATGTGAAGTGGTCGTATGTTGCTGCGGCTATACCGACGTTTCGATCGTCTTCCAGTAGTCGGCCAATAACGTTTATTGGATTTTTTTTTATATAAATAAGAACTACGAAATTAAATTGTTTTTTTTTTTATTATACAACTAGATCAGCAAACAAGCGGCTCATCTGATGGTAAGCGATTACCGTAGCTTATAGACATCTGCAACACCAGAAACATCGCAAGCGCGTTGCCGACCCTATCTCCAACATCCCCCCTGGTCAGAACTTCTTAAAAGCAGTATTATTTAGCTTCGATCTTCTGTAAGGACGAGGTACTTGCCCTGGCAAATGTCAAATGCATTTGATGGGACAAACTAGACTGAACTAAATTGAACTAAAAACTTTAACTTAGGGCACAGCAGGAATTTCCTGCTCAAAATATGGAGCAGCCCGACTGGGGTAGTAGTAGTAGGGGGTGCGACCTTACAGAAGATCACAGCTAAATAATACTGTTTTCAAGCAGTATTGTGTTCCTGTTGGTGAGTAAGGTGACCAGAGCTCCTGGGGGGATTGGGGATTGGGTCGGCAACGCGCTTGCGGTGCTCTTGGTGTTGCAGGTGTCTATAAGCTACGGTAATCGCTTACCATCAGGTGAGCCGTACGCTTGTTTGCCGACCTAGTGACATAAAAAAAAACTAAATTGAAAGAGTACAATGTTACTAAGATATCTTTAAAAATCTTTATTATGTATCACCTTAAGATATATTAAATAGCCAACATAAAATTCAGTCAATATATCTGTCAATACATTTGTCAGTGTGAACGTATATAATTACTCACGTATGGGTGGGTACGTTTGAATGAATAATTCGCTATTAACTTTTATTTATTGACGACCACTCCGAATTGCACACGACGCGCCTCAATTGATATGGGAATTGTGTTGTTTGGGGTTACTGTATGAAAATATATAAATAACCGTTGACAAATGTATCTACAATCGCTATGGTGTAGTGGTCGTTATAGGTGATTGAAAAGCGACTTTACTTTGTTCATACAAAAAAAAATTTCTAGTCTACCAACAATGTGTCTCGGAGAGCACGTTAAGATTTCTATTCCTGTTGTTACCATAAATACCTGACAGGGATCGTTACTAATAGTAGAAAATATAGGGCACACTGGAACAGCGAGGTGGATAAAGCCCGATCCTTCTCCTAAAAATAGAGAAGGAGGCCTATGCTGCTGGACCTGTGAGGTGTTACAAGTTGAATCAATGAATCAATAAAACTTTATACTAAAGTAGGACTGGTAACCGCTGGAGCAGATGTGTCCTGGAGTGACCTCTTGTCCATTGGACCGATGGCTTGGATGAAGATTGCAGATAACCAGAATATATTGCGTAAAATGGTCGTAAAAGGTCTAAGGGGTGGAAGTGATGAGAGCTCTATAATGAGATTATTTTTACAAATTATTTTATAACTAATCAAAAAATTATTTTATTTATGTTGTACGGAACTTTACATGCGTCAGTCTTATTTGCGTTCACAAGGCATTTTTATTTACGAGTCGATTGTTTTACTTAATTACTTTGAGTTACGGCTGCAGCTTCATTTTATGAGAATATTTATTTAGATCAAGACAGTCTAGCGGCTAAAGTTATTTCCTTGTGTAACTAATAGGTTTTTTGCTACTCGACTACTGTCGTCTGAGTAATGAGTTTGGCCTACTTGTGTGAATGTGTATTGATTGTTTTATAACTAAGACTATCTTCAATTAATTGTTACAAATGTATGTATAACTGTCTATTAAATAGTTACAAGTATGTTATGGGTCATGATATTGTTTTCGTTAATTTTTTTCACATCATTTTATCCCATATTAATATTCATACTACACGTGTCACTACTTTAGACGTCAAATTTTCATACTACAGATCTTTACACACGCTTGATTTGGGGAGTGATCTGGTAAAGGCGTGACGAGAGCGTTACGAAAAGTGTGATCGAGTAAAGCGAACGGAAGTTGAGAGGGATAAGTTAGTGAAGATAGAAAGAGAGAGTGACGTTTCGAAAGTTTTAATTCAGTCATGTGATCTAACAAACGTATGCTCACCTGATGGTAAGCGATTACCGTAGCTTTTTGACGCTTGCAACACCAGAAACATCGCAAGCGCGTTGCCGACCTTACCTTCAATCCGCTTCTTATCCGCACTTTCCAGCAATTTCCTGGAGCTCTGGTCACCTTACTTAATACAGAAACACAATACTGCTTGAAAGCAGTATTATTTAGCTGTAATCTTCTGTAAGGTCGAGGTACTTCCCCAGTGGGGCTGCGCCATATTTTGAGCAAGATATTTTCTGCTGTTCATATGATTTTTTTGACTCAGGTAGGGTACCTGAGTCAAAAAAATCATATGAAACAATAAATAATTTAATTCGAAAATTTGCTTTTCACATGTCACTAATGTTTTATCTTGTTCCTATCGACGTGTAACATTTATATGTATATACTAGATGTAACCGCGACTTCGTCCACGTGGAATTTAATAAAAAAAGTTATTTGAATGTGATCTCGTAAAAGTTTCTTTCACAGGAAATTTTTACGTCAATTTAGTAATTATTTTTGATAAATAAAAATATATATTTTATATCATCTTGATATTAACTCCTAGATAGCAAGCGAGGAAGAAACCATCCGTGATGTCTACTTAAATACATATTTTGGGATTTATGAATAGTTAGCTGTGCTCGCGACTGCGTCCGCGTGGAATTTAACAAACAAGTTATTGTTCAGTTCGCAGAGTTATAAAATAAATAAATTTCTAAAATAAAAATAGCCTTAATTACTCCTTATTACATCAGTTATCTGCCAGTAAACGTCCAAATCGGTCCAGTCGTTTCAGAGTTTAACCAGAACAAACAGACAGACAGACAAAAATTATAAAAAATGTTATTTTGGTTTATGTACCTTGAATATATGAATTTAGTAAAAAGAGGTTATTTTAATATTACAAACAGACACTCCAATTTTATTTATTTCTATAAATTAAAAAATAATGATTGTATGTACATGTTTATATGTTAAACATATTTATCTGTACATTTTTACATTTAATTTTAAAACCAGCAGCTGCTAACTGAATAATCGTGCTCGTGACAGCCTTTGTTGAAATCGTGAGCAACTAAAATGTTCCTTGAATATCAACAGCAATAATCAATAAATATCTCTAGATAACTGCTTTCATAGGTTTTCTACTGTAAATTCGAATAATAACAATATTGTTGGAAAATATTGAAAGGGAAATTCTATGTAAAGTCCCTTGTTTTAAAACAAACAACTTGGTTTTGAACCACTTGGTTTTCTTTGCGTTGTGTTTGCCTTTTTGAATTATAATTTATATAAATAAAAATGAATGTTGCTAAGCGCATAACTTAGAAAAGAATGGCTCGACCTATTCGGCTAATTTTTTTTTTTTTTTTGTATGTTCCTTAAGGTCCACGGAAGATACTTACAATAATTGTGTTTGCAAGCAAACGAAGAAAAACCGACTTCAATTATATCGACAAGTAATACAACGTAAGTAGACGAAAAAATAGTTAAGTAAATACGCATTATCAAAGATTTCTCCAAAAGTTGTAATCAAATCTCAATGAAATTTAAATGTGACCACATGATAAACATCGGCTTTCGATTAAATTAAAAATCATTAAAATCGGTACACCCAGTAAAAAGTTATGCAGATTTTCGAAACTTTCCCTCGATTTCTCTGGGATCCCATGTGTTGTGTGACTGTGTGAAGGTGACAGAGCTATAGGCTCTTAGGTCGGAAACGCGCTTGCGCTTTTGGTGTTGCAGGCGTCTATAATTTATAATCTCTATAAATTATTATTTTTCATTTTTTTTTTTTGTTTTACTAACCCAATATGGACCTTAGTCTGAAATAAAGAGTTATCTAATATATAAAATTCTCGTGTCGCGGTGTTTGTATTTAAACTCCACCGAAACGGCTAGACCGATTCTCATGAAATTTCGTGTGCATATTGGGTAGGTCTGAGAATCGAAAAACATCTATTTTTCATACCCCGAAGTTATAAGGGAGGGGGGGGGGGATTAAGGAGGTTTATAACATATATGGCAAAACAACATTTGCGGGGGTCAGCTAGTTGTTATTATAAGATACGGCGATCTCTTACCATCATTCTTTGCCGACCTAGTTGTATTAAAAAATCATCTTGTGCTTGACAGTAGAATAAACTTATTTTCACGTTGTTAACCTTTGTGTCAGGGTACTTAAAAACTATAAATATTAATAATTATTATTTTGTGATAAAATGCTACTTTTAATAATACTTCATGATAATATAATACTTGTGGTAAAAAGTAAAAAATTATAATGCTTACATTTTTAATGTTAATCCACACCGAGGGTTTTATAAATAATTATTTACTTGTTCAATATTATGACTTGTAAAGAGACATTTTACAGCCAGAAAACTAGTACTCTTTAACCGACATCCAAAGGAGGAGGGTCTCAATCCGATAGTATTTTTTTAAATTTATGTTACCTGATAACTTTTCACCGGGTGGACCGGTTTCGAAGATTTTTTAATATAAAGGTGTTGCGTGTCATGCGGTCCCATTTAAATTGAATTTAGATCTGACAAGTAATTTTCGAGTTATGTCTAATAATGTGTTTTTACTTGACTATTTTACGTTAGCCTACGTTGTATTTATAACTTTTTACTGTGTGTACCAATATTTATGATTCTTATTTGAATCAAAAGGTAATGCTTGTCTTGATGTACCATTAAAATTTAATTAAGATCTTATGACTACTTTTTGAGTAATCTTTGATAATGCGTGTTTACTTGACTATTTTGTCGTCTATGTTGTATTACTTGTTGATGTAATGGAAGTCGGTTTTGTGCCATTGCGAGCAAACACAATTATTAGTATAACAATATTATACTGCCTAACGTAAAAATACTAAGAAGTGTTTATAAAAAAATTTTTAGACAAGAAAACCTAAATAAACAAATCCAAAAAAAATATTTCTCAGAATCCAACTTCAAAGGATTTCTTTTGTATATAATATTTGTTTTACGTGTTTATAAGTTAAGAAGGCCAAGTACACCCCCAGGATGACACTGAGTACTTGTATGAAACTATGTATTACTATACCAAATTATTAATTTATAATTAGTAAAGTTTGTATGTTTTATCATAAGCGAAGTTTATGCAAAGTAGTAACGGGATTTATTGGATCATTTTATTATTTTATTAATAACTATTCAAAATTATGGTTTATACATCACCTAATGAATCGGTCAGATCATTGATATATATATTTGTGACTATTTGTAGGTTCCGAATTTCGAATTTTTTATGACTTTTGTTTTGTGTTGTTAATTATATTGATTTTTATTTTCTTGTCTGTAATTTGTATTACTGAATTTACGTACTTTTTTTATTTTATTGTATTTATATTTTTGTATAAAAACTGTCTGCGTTTTGTATTATGTCCCGTATAAAAAAAAGGGTTTCTTTTTTTTATGTCACTAGGTCGGCAAACAAGCCTACGGCTCACCTGATGGTAAGCGATTGCCGTAGCTTATAGACACCCGCAACACCAGAAGCATCGCAAGCGCGTTGCTGACCCAATCCCCAATCCCCTCAACAGCTCTGGTCACCTTACTCACCAACAGGAACACAATACTGCTTGAAAACAGTATTATTTAGCTGTGATCTTCTGTAAGGTCAAGGTACTACCCCAGTCGGGCTGCTCCATATTTTGAGCAGGAAATTCCTGCTGTGCCCTACCTCAGTTCTTTCTTTCTATATTTAGTTATTTCACAATAATATTAATACTCCATAAAAATGCTCTCAATATAATAGCCAACCATTAAATAATCCACCACATATTACATGAAAGCCAGCATTACTAACCGCAGTTTCGAAAGACCATTTTTCCTACAGTCGTTACTCATAGCTGCATCGATAACTCTTAAAACTGTTACCGCAAGTTTGCAGATAAATCAAGTCTAATCACCAGTGGTTAAGCGCTCATTGTGCTCATTTTGATTTATACCTAATGCTTTCACTGCAAATGTGCTTACGATATACTTTACGAGATCGCATTTCTTGTTTACGACTTGAAAATTGGCAGATAATACAGAGCTTAGCGCTGCTGGGAGCTTGGATTTCTCCTTTTAAAGGTAACTGGTTAGTTAGAACGCATTTGGAATTATGTATTTGCATAAATGCGAAAAATGTCTGCTTCAGGCTGTAATCTCCCACTACCAGGCATAGGCCTCTTTCCCCATGTAGGAGAGGGATCAGAGCTTAATCCACCACGCTGCTCCAATGCGGGTTGGCGGATATATTCCCTACCATGAGTAACGATCGCTATCAGGTGTACATGATAACAACCGGGATCGACGGCTTAACGTGCTCTTCGAGGCACGGTGGGGAGACCCACAAGGACTGTACAAACACCCAGACCACGGAAAACACCTGTATGGCCAATACAAATGTTTGTCATGTGCGGGGATCGAACTCGCAACCGCCTGCGCAACAGGTACAATCCATGGCTGCGACCATCGCATCAACGCGGTGTCTAAAAATGTAACTGTATGATAAATGGTTCATGTCATTTACAAAGTAATGAAAATAACAATATTGACAACCATGTATTGAGGCCAAGAATGTCCTTGTAAAGATAATAATCTCAGGTTCAATACAATCGAAGCAGGTAATTGTTACATATAACAAGTGTGTATTTGAAGTCTGGATGTTAATAATAATAATAATATATTCTTTATTGTACACCAAAATATAAACAAACAGTAGTAATTACAACAAAAAGATGTACAAAGGCGATGTTTATCTTTTTTGGAGTTAACCCTTAAAAATCGATTGTCATATACGGCCTCCGGTATGAAAAAAATATGTAGAGTAAAATCGTTACGTTAGTTACGTTTTTGTTAACGCCATCTATCGGTACCCAATAGGGTTTCGATAGATGGCGTTATTTGATTTCTTTATTTACCATTTGATATGGTATTAACCTTTTTTTAGACTAGTAAGCCTTTTTGTGCCTATTTAGACAGCCGATCTGAAGGAGTAAACTCCAGTCGTGCGTTGGAGCTGACACACACACTTTTTTGTTTTCGGATGGGTACAGTGCTTCAATAATTGTTTGCTCGCAAACCAAAAAAAACCGACTTCAATTACATCGACAAGTAATACAACGTAGGTAGATGAAAAAATAGTCAAGTAAATACGTGTTATCAAAGATTACTCAAAAGTTGTATTCAGATCTCGATGACATTTAAATGTGACACGATAAACACCAGCTTTCACCAGCAAAATCGGTACACCCAGTAAAAAGTTATGCGGTATAATACAACGTAGGTCGACGAAAAAAAAAATAGTCAAGTAAAAACGCATTATTTGATATTAGTCGAAAAATAGTTGTTAGTTCCCAAATAAATTTAAATGGGACCAAATGACACGCACCACCTTTTGATTAAAAGAAAAATTGGTGCAATCGGTCCACCCAGTCAAAAGTTCTAAAGTAACATGCATTGAAAAATGTATAATCGAATTGAGAACCTCCTCCTTTTTTGGAAGTCGCTTAAAAAGCACATATAGCTGTAAACCCAAGTGTTATCATAAACCCCTCGTAACTACTGTTGCTCTTAGTATAAAAATAGCTGATTAAGATTTCTTTTTCTAATATAGAGGTGCATTTTATCAGAATCCTTTTCAGGCTGTTTAACTTAAGTTGATTAGTAAGCATAAAAGACCGTTGTCGAACAAAACATATTATTTGCACTTTGCTATCAAAACATATATCAATAATTGCACCAGGCATAGAAGGTTAGTTACGTGTCCAATTGTACCAAACTTTCGAAGAAAATATAGTAAACTTCTAGCACATAACGGTAGATAAAACCATAAATAAGTTTATATCGTCAGATTAAATTGAAAGAGGCGTTCATTTTTGTTGAACATTTAATAATAGTAATCTTCGATATTCCCCACAATAAATTACTAGTCAATAATTCTTATCGGGCCGTAAAATTATTTATGTTTTAGGCTAGTGACCTAAAATTCTCAATGCTTTCGTAATCTGTGGTAACAGTCAACGGGATCGATTAAAATATTTATCATTGTTGATTTTATAGTAATTTTGTAAGCTTAGTTAAGTTAGTTTATTAGTAAGTTAGTTAGTGGTGCCGAGTAGAATAACACCACCCTCTGCCTTACCGTGGGGGTCGTAAAAGGCGACCGAGGGATAAACCTGGCTAAAAATCGTCAGGGTCCTGGAGACTGGGACTTCATTTAAAACCCGAAATAGGGTCTCCGCCAAGCATTCGTGGCATAGCTCTAAAATGCGAGACTCCTGCAGCCGAGCGGGCTCCACACGTATCGACTCGTCGTTCCTTTGGGCCTAGCCAGTGAGGTCGAGAGGGTGGCGCAGAGCTTAGGCAACTCTGCGTTTTCCAGAAGAGTATCCTCGGCGACACAGTGTCTGTCTGACACTGTCTAAATCGTCTGCAATAGACGGACTAAGGCCAATGATAAACAAAATATTTTTTTTACAATTTTTGTTTGTCTGTCTGTTGTTTGTTCTGGCTAATTTCTGAAACGGCTTGACCAGTTCTGTTCTATTCTATTCTGTTCTGTTCTGTTCTGTTCTGTTCTGTTCTGTTCTGTTCTGTTCTGTTCTGGTCTGGTCTGGTCTGGTCTGGTCTGGTCTGGTCTGGTCTGGTCTGGTCTGGTCTGGTCTGGTCTGGTCTGGTCTGGTCTGTTCTGTTCTGGTCTGGTCTGGTCTGGTCTGGTCGGGTCTGGTCTGGTCTGTCCTGTCCTGTCCTGTCCTGTCCTGTCCTGTCCTGTCCTGTCCTGTCCTGACCTGTCCTGTCCTGTCCTGTCCTGTCCTGTCCTGTTCTGTCCTGTCCTGTCCTGTCCTGTCCTGTCCTGTTCTATTCTATTCTATTCTATTCTATTCTATTCTATTCTATTCTATTCTATTCTATTCTATTCTATTCTATTCTATTCTATTCTATTCTATTCTATTCTATTCTATTCTATTCTATTCTATTCTGGTGACGCAGAGTTTAGGCTACTCTGAGTTTTCCTGAAGAGTGTCCTAGGCAACACAGTGTCTATCTAAAACTGTCTAAATCATCTCCAATAGACGGACTAAGGCCAATGATAGTTATTATCTATTATCCTTGATTATGTTCAGTTTGAATGAAAGTAACTTTTAATCAAAGTGTCATACAGTGTTCCCAGGCGGTCACTGCTGCGGACTTTGCTTAACTTCGGTGATCGGACGAGAGCCGGTGTATTCAACATGGTATGGATGTTTAAAACTTTATGACTTGCAACGCCGTGACGTGTTTGATCCGTAAAAATTTTAACCCTCATGCGCCATGCGAGGTTTAAAGTTCAAACAACAGACGTCGTTATTGCTTATAAACATTGTTTAATTTTTGATGAAGCTGGCAGATTAAAACATTTGTTCAAGTATGTTATTAAACTCTCATAAATCATGACTAAATCATTATGTATCATAAATAATAATAAATAATCTTGTTGACCTTACGAGGTATTACTTGATTATGATTATTTGAAGAATGCGTATGGATTTAGATCGAGTTGTTCATATTTTTTGCGTCTTATTATAACATACATACCTAATTGTTTTCATTCTTATCAAAAATTGTTTTGTGATTTCAAATAAAGTTGAATACAGGTTTGGTGGATTAATTGGCTAATGTTTTGTAACAAACTAGCTGTGCCCGCGACTTCGTCCGCCTGGAAATTAAAAATATTATTGTCCAGTTTGCAGAGTTACAAAATAAATTTTCAAAATAAAAGTAGCCTAAGTTACTCCTACTTACCTTACTATGTAATAAACATCACATATCTGCCAGTGAAAGTCTAGTCAAAATCAGTCCAGCCTTTCCAGAGATTAGACGGAACAGACAGACAGGCAGACAGACAAAAATTCTAATAAATGTTATTTTGGTATATGTACCGTGTATGGATTTAGTAAAAAGCGGTTATTTTAATATTACAAACAGACACTCCAATTTTATTTACTTTTATGAATAATATTATAATTATTCCCTACGGGACGCTGAAATTTTTTCATTTATTAAATTTTTGCATATGTACCTATGATCTGAATCATCTTTACATCTAATCATCACTTTATTTTTTAATCTACAATATGAAATATGGTATTGTGGGAGTTCTGATGATGTAGCACGAGAACATTTACAATAATTCTGCGAATTAAAATAGAATTCCGCTTGGTCTTTTGATCGGTAAGAGGCGACTAAGGGATAAAAAGGTTCTACAACCTCCTTGGAACTTAAGAAGCCGACCGGTGGCGGGATAACCATCCAACTGCTGGCTTTGAAATACACAGGCCGAGGACGGGCAGCAGCGTCTTCGGGGCGACAAAGCCAGTTCTGCGGTCACCAACCCGCCTGCCCAGCGTGGTGACTATGGGCAAAACACATGAGTTCACGTTATTTTTGACGTAAACTTGTGGAGGCCTATGTCCAGCAGTAGACTGTATAGGCTGTAATGATTGATTGGTCGTTTGATACGTTTAGCATAATTCATAAGTATCTGCAAAATTTATTACGGAAAAAATAATTTGCATAAAAGAAAAAAGTTTCTAGATTTTGTAAAATCAAAAAAAAATAATGAAAGTAGTTCTGTTAAATGTATTTGTGTCTTAAATTCACTACATTTTTATGTATGGACACGTTGGCGCAACGGTCACAGCACTGGTTTGTCGGTGATGCGCTGGCGGTTGGAGGTTTCATCACCGTACTTGACAAGCATTTGTGTTGGCTATAATTTACATTTAATTATACTTTTATTTTATTTTATTGTCGCCGCGTTGGCGCAACGGTCACAGCCATGGATTGTACCTGTTGCGCTGGTGGTTGCGGGTTCGATCCCCGCACATGACAAATATTTGTATTGGCCATACAGGTGTTTGCCGTGGTCTGGGTATTTGTGCAGTCCGGTGGTTCTCCCCGCCATGCCTGGGAGGGCACGTTAAGCCGTCCGTCACGGTTGCTATCATGTACACCAGATAGCGATCGTTACTCATAGCAAGGAATATAGCCGCCAACCCGCATTGGAGCAGCATAGTGGACTAAGGATCCGAATCCTTCTCCTAGATTGGGGAAAGAGGCCTATGTCCAGCAGTTGGAAATTACACAGTACATAGTAGTCAACTTTATAAAATTACGTACTGAATAGATATTATTTAGTTATGTTGATGTCAGCATAAAATTATGTTTCACCTGTCCATAAAATTTGTTTGCAGTGTTCATTTTTGTGCCCTCGCTGAAAACAAATTCGTATACCCCGACTGGTATGCGTATACCAATGGAGTTGGCTATACAGGTGTACACAGTAACTTAATTAGACTGATGTAATCGGAAGTTACTTTACTCCACTTTTTAACCGACTTCCGAAAAAGGAGGAGGTTCTCAATTCGACTGTATTTTTTTTATGTATGTTAACATCAGAACTTTTGACCGTGTGGACCGATTTCGACAATTTTTTTTTTAATCGAAAGGTTGTGTGTGCCAATTGGTCCCATTTAAATTTATTTGAGACCTAACAACTACTTTTCGAGTTATATCTAATAATGCATTTTTACTTGACGCTTTTGTCGTCAACCTACGTCATATTATACCGCATAACTTTCTACTGGATGTACCGATTTTGATAATTCTTTTTTGTTGGAAAGGAGATATCTCTAGTTTTGTACCATGACAAGGAAACCAGGATCTGATGATGGGATCCCAGAGAAATCGAGGGAAACTCTTGAAAATCCGCAATAACTTTTTACTGGGTATACCGATTTTGATAATTCTTTTTTTGTTGGAAAAAAAATATTCCTGGTTTAGTACCATGATAAGGAAATTAGGATCTGATAATGGGATCCCAGAGAAATCAAGGGAAACTCTCGAAAATCTGCAATAACTTTTTACTGGGTGTATCGATTTTAATAATTTTTAATTTTATCGAAAGCTGATGTTTATAATGTGGTCACATATAAATTTTATCGAGATCTGATAACTACTTTTTGAGTAATCTTTGATAACGCGTAGTTACTTGACTATTTTTTCGTCGATCTACGTTGTATTACTCGTCGATGTAATTGAAGTCGGTTTTTTTTTTTCGTTTGCGAGCAAACACAATTATTTACTTCTATTTAGTTCCTTTTTTGCATGTATTGCGATTTATAATAAATAAATCCACTTCTAATTCATTTTCTGATTTCCTAATAGCGGAAATTTTTATATTAAACAGAAATCTGACGATTGTCCTCCACAGCTCCGCAAAAATCGATAAGACATGTTTGAAGTTTGAACTATGGTAGCAAATTTTTATTATAATTTATTTTAAGACAGAAAAGATTAGCTTGTTTGGTTTTGTAAACTCCGAAACTTCTGAACCATTTTTTATCGAATTTTGTAAGCATCTGTAATTTGGTCCGACTTGAGAGATGGAGTAGTTTTTGTCTCAATTGGATCCGGTAGGTGGCGCTGCTATCGGTATATAAGCAATCGAATTCGGTAGCTGTTTTCCGGGTAGGAAAACGTCTGCCGGGTCCGTTAGTGTGTGAAACCGTGTTTTTCGATTCGCACGATAGTATTTGATAGATTTATAGCCGTCTTATACGCTAATGATTGTAATATAAAATCATTTATTTTTTAACAACATAATATAAGTCGGTAAGCTGTTATTATCGCTGTGTGATAATTAAATTAATATTACACCTGCAATGCTCAGAAATGCACGATTATACGTGTAAATACGCTTCATATGTAATTAATTTGTTTATATTTTCGAATATATTTTGGGATCTATTGTCTCATTTCAAAGGTTATTTTTTTCTTTTGAGAGTAAAATTATTGAGTAATATAACTTCAAAACTTTACGCAGACGAAACAACGTGTGTATTCTGATTATTTGATAAAATATTCTTTCTTAATTCGTTACTTCTTCATTATTATCTTCTTTTATTTAATACACACACGGTCTCTGTTCCTAAAGTAAGCAACTTAATGCTTGTGTTATAGGTATGGCCGGCTGGTATATAGCTACATATTATTTTTTTCTCGATAAACTTACTTGTAAATAATACATATACACAAACAAATATTTATATTACACCCAGACTCGGGGTGGGAATTGAACCCACAACCCTCGGAGCAGAAAGCAGGGTCACTACAACCTGCGTCAACGGACTAGTCGATTTCATTCAATAATATTTCTGTGATTATGGTACAATGTGTCCCAATAAAATTAAGATCGCATAAATAAATCTCGTGCCACATCAAAGGCAATATAACAAGAGATTAATGTGTATAATTCTATTCTCTATTATGCTGTCAATAATGTCATCTAGCATTAGGCGTGATACGCATGTGGTAACGTCGATATGTGTCGTGAATGGACCTTATTTGTTCTGACATTTCAATTAAGCATTACACTAGGAACATAAGAATTTGTATATTGTGATTTCGCATATTATAATACTTTTTATCTACTTGCTAAATAAATAAAATAAAAAACGGGTGTGTTTTAGACCACACGACTGAAGTAAAACTTACGAAACATAACTCAGAGAGAGTTACTAGACTTACTTAGACTCTTTCTATTTTCACTAACTTATATCTCCCTCTCAACTTCCGTTCGCCTCGCCGAATCACACATTTCGTAACGCTATACTCCCCAAGTTAAGCGTGTGTAAATAAGTTTTACTTCAGTTGTGTCTGTTCACGAACAAAAAGGAACCGTCGTCACATCGACAAGTACAGTACAATACGCGTTTTTAAGAATAGCTCGGAAAGTGGTCGTTAGATCTTGCTCAAACTTATGCGCCACAGGATTCCAAAGCACCCAAAACACTCATACAACGAACAGTTGCGTCACTGAGTCAAATATGTCATTATATACTTTATTGTCACGATGTGTTTTAGTATAATAGTGCTAAATGCCCCACTGTGACGTTGAAAATTTAGGCGTTACTTCTTAATTAGGTTTACGGGTATCTTTCAGCAGGTTACTTTGTTTGAAAAGTAAATATATATAACAAATTTGATACGATGGAAGCCCTACATTTCTCTGTCAGTATGGACATCTTGTCACAATCATTGTACGTTACCTATAATTTCATAATTTTTATCTCAAATAGAGTCATATCTGACTTGAAGTAGCTCAAAGTGACGAATAAAGATCTGACACAATATCTCCTACGAGGGAAATAGGAAGAGAAGAAGAATTAATGGCAGTAACACAATAGAGTACGTAAAATCAGGGTCAATTGTATTGTATTGTGCTCGGTTTTCCGCATTTAGACGCAAAGGTGGTCCATTATGCGTGAAAAGAGGGCTGACTAGTTCAGCCAGCCCAGCTTCTTCCAGAAGCTCAGAAGCCTCCTGGGGCATTCACAGACTTCTCGGAGCTTCTTATTTTCTTAAGGAAAACATCAGCGTAAAATATATAATAGCAAAATTTAAAGCAAATGAAAATTCAAGGCGTATCTAGTACACTTATAAATAGCCAAAGACTAGCTCACGAGAGCTATAAATCTAACAATGTACGTGACAGATCCGACGGCGCGTATTAACATAATAAAATCGTAATGGACGATGCGTAATAACCGACGTGCTACACTGAGGAAATCGTCAGTAGATCCTCTACGGGACAGAGAGAGGAGTTGACTCGGTAAAAGATATGTTTTGACATGTTTAAACTTCTTGTGTCAAGTTTCTGAAACGTTTTTGATATTCTACGCTCTCCATTCTACGTGACATTGGCGAAATCATCTGTGCTAATTTGGCACTGTTGGAAGCCATCAAGCATCAGCAATCTGAATGAATGAATGAACAACATCAAGATATATTCTGGTCTACAATATGTGTAGAGCAGATTTGTTTCAATATGCTGTATCATTTATCAATCAATTACTTAGTAATCAAATATTATAGCGTGGTATTATAATATGCAATTGTTTATAAGACTAGGTCGGCAAACAAGCGTGGGACCCATCTGATAGTAAGCGGTTACCGTAGCCTATAAACCAGAGATGTCAAAAATGCGGCCCGCGATCGCAATGTGTCACAGGAAGAAGTATCATGACTTCACTTGATTCCTCTACGGAAGTTTTAAAATGCGCACACTACATTTTTTTATTTGAATCTGGCCCGCTTACACATTCTAAATTTAATATATGGGAATCTACAAAATTGAGTTTGACATTCCTGCTAGATGCCTGCAATACCAGAAGCGTCATAAGCGTGTTACCTTTCCCAGGAGCTCTGGTCACCTCTCTCACCATAAGAACACAACACTACTTAAGAGCAATGTTATTTAGTTGTAATTTTCTGAAAGGTTGAGGTAATTCTCCAGTTGGGCTGCTCCGAATTTGAGTAGGATATAACATAAGCTACGCTCCACTCAGATATTGGCAAATCAACAAAAAAGAAGAAGGAGGAGTAGGATATATGATATTGTGCCCTACCTCGATAAGTAGTGGAAACTTTAGCATCCTGGTAATAAATAAATTAGGATGTTAGGTTTCGTAGTATATTTTAGTTCAATAAATGTTAGGAATGAAAAAATGAGAAATGAATGAATGAGAACTTAAATTTAATAGAATTGTTTTAGCAACAACGTTGTCTCCATAATCAACTATAACCGAGCTTGGTCGGTGGCCGCTAAACTGTGATTTATTACGAATATTCATTTCAACGGGTCGCTGTCAGATCGCGCGATAGCTGCGCGATTTATGTCTCGCGACGTGTCGCCGTGAGGATATCTGAATGTTGCAAAATGATTGTACGCATTTTCTATATGTTCGTCTCATTTTATGCTTAAGTAACTTTAATTTCCCTGAATGAGTTTTTGGACATTTTCAAATGAAATTCAAAATGTTCTATTAATAAGTACTTGTTTAACTAAATTGTTAATTTCGTTGCAAAATAATTAAGAAGCATTTGTTCACAGTTTCTCTATTATAGAACAGAAACAAAGCAAAGATACAAAAATGTAAACATATAAAGTTATAATTTTACATAATAAATAAATTATAGCTATTCCATCAATAAATAAATTATACTTAATTAATATATTTTTCTTAAATGCGTTCCTGAACAAAGTCACGATATAATTATATAATTATTAAATCGAAATAAATTCTCATATCCACCGGAATTTCGCATCATATATCTCTATTTATGAGAGGAAACATAAATAATATGTTTAAATCATTCATAATCGCTTGCGGAGCGATTCAATAATTTACTAAAATATCATTCAATATCATTCACACTGACGAATGGAACGACCGGAGGAGCCACCCACAGAGCTGTGCATTCTACAAAATTTTAATATTTCATTCATTAGCTTCGCTATTTCTTTTTTATTTTGTAGGTTAATGGCTACTTAAAAAGAATTTATAAGTCAATTTTGTACAGATGTCTATTGGCCGGATTTTAAAAGTTATATTTACACAAATGTTTATTAAGTTATAGGTTTAAAATATATCTCTATCCTCTGTTGTGTGTTTGTGTGTATGTTTCTTTTATTAGTTTGTCAGTGGTGTGTGAGTCGTCACACATACATAAATTTTTAATTGCGTTGTACATTATAGATTCAATCAAATTTAAGGTAATATTTTAATGCAGAGATTTTGTAATACTTTAAGCTTGGACCACCATAATCGATAGCAAAAAACACAGACACAATCACACAAGGCACAAGCACAAATGCACAGACTACGTGAAACATCTGCCTGACTTAACAAATATTTATCGTGTCTTTAAAGATTACTATTTTGCAATTTGCTATAAATTCAGAAGGCTGATGAACCACACCAACTTCGAATTTGGGTTCAACGCATTTAAATATATAAGGAACATACTAGTGCTAGTTGAGAAAAAATTGTTTCTTTAACATAAATACATTTTTTACGATTTTAAACAATTTTTAGTATTTTTTGGGGTTTACTTAAATTAGGGGGTGTAGGGACCAAACGCACCCCAAAGTCAGATTCATCGCGTCGAAATAAATAATCCTAGATGGGTCTGGTCAAAGATACAGAGCCCATTTTGTTGTGCGCCAGTGTTATTATAATCACTTGAATTATTATAACCAGGTGACCACTTGACATTAACCACTCCTACTGATTTGTAAAACGCTAACAACTAAATCATGTGGTAAATCGCGACGCAGCTGGAGATCTATCTGCCCTATGATTTCTCTGATCTTATCTTACACCAAAGCGTTTATAATGAATTTATCCAATACGATCTTGAAACATCTTAGAATAAGCGCTGTTAACGAATTGACCGTCACTGTACCAACATAAAATCTTACCGATTAAAATATATTTGTTTTTGTATTAGTCAAATATTTTAAAGTAAATTTGTAATTTTTAACCGACTTCAAGAGGCTTCGAAAGGCTTCGAAGAGGGCGAGATTAGTGCAGCGCTCGGGCAGCTTAAAAACGGGAGGGCCCCGGGGGATGACGGAGTTACCACTGAACTCCTTAAAGCCGCAGGGCGACCTGTCCTGAAAGCCTTGGCAAGACTATTTAACGCCGTCATCCACCGAGGTACCACGCCGGAGGCGTGGTCCAGGAGTGTGGTGGTGCTGTTCTTTAAGAGAGGCGATAAGTCTCTGTTAAAGAATTACAGACCGATCTCACTTCTGAGCCACGTCTATAAGCTGTTTTCGAGGGTTATAACGAATCGTCTCGCCAGAAGACTCGACGAATTCCAACCACCAGAGCAGGCTGGGTTTCGAAATGGCTACAGCACCGTGGACCACGTCCATACTGTTCGGCAGATTATCCAAAAGACGGAAGAATATAATCAACCGCTGTGTATGGCATTTGTGGATTACGAGAAAGCCTTCGACTCTGTCGAGACCTGGGCTGTCCTGGACTCTCTGCAGAGATGTCATGTTGACTGGCGATATATCGAGGTACTAAAATCTATGTACGACGTGGCGACGATGACCGTTCATGTCAATGACCAAAGAACTAGACCTATTTCCCTCCGGCGTGGGGTAAGACAGGGGGATGTAATATCACCGAAACTGTTTACCACTGCGCTAGAGGATGTTTTTAAGACCTTGGATTGGGGGGAACGAGGCATCAACGTCAACGGTGAATTCATCTCTCACCTTCGTTTCGCCGACGATATTGTCATCTTTGCGGAGACGCTGGATGAGTTAGGCCAAATGCTGGCCGGCCTAAACGAGTCCTCCCGACGTGTCGGTCTCTGTATGAACTTGGATAAGACGAAAGTTATGTTTAACAACCAAGTCATACCGATACCGGTATCGGTCGATGGTACCCTTCTCGAAGTTGTTCAGGATTATATTTACCTAGGCCATACTATCCAACTAGGCCGCAACAACTTCGAGAAGGAGGCCGATAGGAGGATTCGGTTGGGCTGGGCGGCGTTTGGCAGACTCCGTCGAGTCTTCACTTCGAAGATTCCGCAATGCTTGAAGACAAAAGTTTTCGAGCAATGCGTCCTGCCTGTGTTAACATACGGAGCCGAGACGTGGACACTGACGAAGGGACTGGTCCACAAGTTTAAAGTCGCTCAACGTGCAATGGAACGGGCTATGCTTGGGGTCTCTCTCAAAGACAGGATTAGAAATGAGACTATCCGCGAGAGAACGAAAGTAACCGACATAGCCCACAGAATTAGCAAGTTGAAGTGGCAGTAGGCTGGTCATCTGTGTCGCACGACCGATGGCCGTTGGAGTAGACGGGTCCTAGAGTGGAGACCGCGACTTGGCAAACGCAGTGTGGGACGTCCTCCGGCCCGTTGGACCGACGATCTACGTAAGATTGCCGGTGTAGGCTGGATGAGGATTGCGGAAGACCGGGATGTGTGGCGCGAACTTGGGGAAGCCTATGTCCAGCAGTGGACTGCGATTGGCTGAAGTGAGTGTGAACCGACTTCAAGAAGGAGGGGGTTCTCAATTCGACTGTATTTTTTATTTATTGTTACCTCAGAACTTTTTACTGACTGTACCGATTTTAATAATTCTTTTCGTAATCGAAAGTTAGTGCTTATCACGTGGTCGTCAATCTTATGTATCTTGTACTTGTTAGATCTCAATTAAATTGAAAGGTACTATAACACGTATACAGCCTTTCGATTATAAAAAAATATTAATTCTTAAAAAAGTCCTGAGGTCACGATGGAATTGACAACCTCCTCTATTTTTGGAAGTCGGTTAAAAATTACCGGAGGCTCGAATACTATTTCGTTGGTGTCAATGTCAATTGCAAGACACATAGATTTGTAAGAAGTACGAGTATACTGGTGTGGAGTAATAAGTATCTAACTTTTAATTAAGTAATGCCATAAGTTTTATGTTATCTATAAGCCATAGATATAGACATTCATTGTCGAACGATGAATAAAATCAAGTAAAACATTAAAATGACTAACCAATTCTTCTGCGAGCAAAGCACATCATAACAGTCCTGACAAAAACACACGATTTATAAATTCATCAAAATCGACAAGAAATTCTTGTCAATTTAGCGACCAGCATTGAAGGTCGGTAAGCGACGAGAGTAATTACTTCATAGCAGGCGTCGATTAAGAACGTCAGCGGGAGAGCATTACGAATAAATCAAATGTACTCGTTCTGACCACACACGAAGAAAACAACAGGGGACGCGAACTAAGAATGATTTTATTACGAAAGAGGTCTGCTGTATTCAAGTCACAATGAAAACGATAATCATTATTTGTTTACTTAACAGACTAAAATGTAATAATGTGATCGAAAAAACGTGATCCTAGATCGTTTAAAATGTGCTATTTTTTACCAACTTAAAAAGGAGGTTCTAAATTCAATTGCATTTTTTTTTCTAATTTATTTTTTATGTATGTTATCTCAGAACTTTTGACTGGCTGGACGATTTCGACGATTTTTTTTAATCGAAAGGTGTTGTGTATCATATGGTCCTATTTAATTTTAATTGGGAAGTAGCAATTACTTTTTGAATTATATTTAATAATACCTATTTACTTGACTACTTTTTCATCGACCTACGTTTCTACTGCATAACTTTTCACTTGGTATACCGATTTTGATGATTCTTATTTTAATTGAAAGATGATGCTTGTTTTGTATTCCCATTTTAATTTAATTGAGATCTGATTACTACTTTTTGAGTAATCTTTGATAACGCTTATTTACTTGACTATGTTTTCATATACTTGCGTTATATTACTTATCGACGTATTTGAAGGCGAATTTTTTCATACTAAATATGCTTGAAAATTCGATAACTGCACCTAAACTGTTAAACTATCCAGTAAAAATCTTATTTTATAGGCACTGTCTCAATCAATACAGTCTTAGGTTCTGTGTGTAGTTTGATGTAAGAAAGGATTAAATAGATGAATTATTTTGTTATGTTGTGGTTTTGTATATGTACAAGTAAAGTTTCAAATTAAGAATCTATCGGGATTGGTGAATTTTTTGGTCATTTTTTAATTTAATATTTTTAATACAACTAGGCAAACAAGCGTACGTCTCACCTGATGGTATGTAATATAGAATAATGAAAACTAGTACCAGATTTTTAAAAATTTAGAACCGTAGGATTAAAAGAATTCAAAACACTTAAAACAAATCTATCCTTCAATTTGCATTGAAGTTTTAACCCTGTTTTTTAATATAGCTTATGTTCCAGCCGTGAGATGTTTGCAACTTCTAATACAATGCATCCAAATTATATGTGTATCCAAAGGCTAGAAATGTTTTTGACTTGTCAAAGATAGTGTAAAAATAAGTCAAATTTTAATTATGATATTTATATTCTAGCTCATATGCTATATTTACCAACAACCTTATATTAAACTGTCAAAACATGAATTTCGTTGCCAATGAAAACGAAGCCTAACTAGAGTTCCGAAGAAATCCCTGAAGGCTAATATATCATGATTCGATATAACACGAATAAAACACCATCGACAAGTTATGTAAATAACGACTTGCAAACTGGCGAAAGTTAGATACTGAATAGTGGTCCACTTGTTATACGGTTAGTTTAGAACACATTTTGTTTATGGGAGACATTGTTTATGTCGGCCGCTTGGTGTAAGGTTATTTATTTTCTTGAAACGGTTAATACTTAACGCGGGCATTTATGGCGTAATTGCATTTATCATTTTACTGACTAGAAAATAGTAGTATAATAATGGGAAGTGTGCTCTTAAATGTATAACGTCGTATTGTGTTTCATTCCTTTACAATATCTAATGCATAAAATTCTCGTGTCGTTGTAGTTAAACTCCTCCGAAACGGCTTGACCGATTCTCATGAAATTTTGTGCAGATATTGGGTAGGTCTGAGAATCGAACAACATCTATTTTTCATCCCCCTAAGTTACAGGGGGGGGGGTTAAGGGGGTTTATAACGTATATGGCAAAACAACGTTTGCGGGGTCAGCTAGTAACATTATAAGAATATAATTTGATTTTATTAGTAACAGCTGTTCCATGTTCTAGAAAGACAAGCTGTTACATTTAATTCTTAGCATGCAGGCGTAAAGTGGCAATGGGCTGATGATGTTTTTCACAGGACTAGTAGCCTTTGAAGTAGGTTACCTTCGAGTGACTCATGGGAGACTCACAAAGACCGACATCCAAACCGAAAAGAAATATTTATACAAATACAAATATCCATCCCAAGCGAGAATCAAACCCGAAAACTGTACTTTAGGCGACTACTCGCACTACTACACCGAAGCGGTTACTCGGAAGTGGATGGTACAGGCAAAGTTAGCGTGGAGCTTTCTCTGGCCTGCTTGATCGACGATCTGTTTAAAACCGCTGGCGTTTGCTATCTTAAGGAGTAGATTTCAATAAGCTTGTAGCGACATCTATCGAGCAGCATACGAACTACAGAACTAGAGAAAACTGACGTATCCTACATCGCGCTATCAAAGTTATCAAAGTGATTGAGTATATATACAAGAACCCGATAACAACCGTTGGGGCAGTAGCCCACCAGACACAACTCCCGTCTGGTCGGAGGATCCTCCCTTTGCGATGGCGGACGAGGGACTTCACAGCACGTTGTTCCTCACACACACCACAAGCTTAAGCGAGCAAGTGAAAAGAAGTATTTTGGTTAAAGTTCTTAGCGAATTATATTTAGTTTTTTGACCACTTACAAATTTGAATTTCAATTTAGTTACACGTAAACTCATTGGTCTCAATTATGCCTTTTAACGATTCTATATTTTTATAGAACGATTATCTGCCATCCTCTAGAAGTAGTGCAGAGTAAGCACCAGAAGAGGACTTAACGTAGCAGATATATATTTAAATCAGTTTCAGATCACACACAAAGCCTGACGATGTATCGATACACCCGTATGATACAGACATGCTATTGCAGATCGAAATGTAAACGATACCGACGGTATATTCAATAGCTTTGAGAATGGCTTCTAAAATAAAGCTAAATTGTAACTGACAATATAATTCTGCCGTGCTCCATGTAAGGTTCGGCTTGGTAACTTAGTGCCTATATTTTACTAAGTGGTAGAAAGGTGTTACAAATCGTCAATGTAATGGTGAGTAATCACCTTCATTTATAAAGGAAAGCAACGAGCTTTATAAGAGTCACGAGAGTATCTTTAAGGAGTTAATGATGTTTGAGTATATTGCTGCGATGGTGTGACTTGTGGCATGATCTATTATAGCCTATAACCTAATTATAATTGTTCTTATTCATTGTCAACTATAGAGATATCTTTTTGTGTACGAAACGCGGATTTAATTTATCAACCGATTTAAAAAAAGGAGGAGGTTACTCAATTCGACCATATATATATATATATTTTTTTATGTATGTTCGGGGATAACTTTATCGTTTATGAACCGATTTTGATAATTCTTTTTTTTTTCTCTTGGAAAGGAGATATTCCAAGCGTGGTACCGTGATAAAGAAACCAGGACCTGATGATGAAATCCCAGAGAAATTGAGGGAAACCCTCGAAAATCGTAGTGACGACTAGTGCGTTTTTTATTTTACTTTTCATCTACTTACGTTGTAGTAGTTGTCGATGTAATTGAAGTCGGTTTTTTTCGTTTGCGACTAAACACGATTATTTCTTGATATAAAATTAGTACAAAACTTCCTTTGTAAAATTGGTATCATTAACGCTCAACTCAAGACATCCTAAGATGATTAATGCAATAGATAATGGAATATAAAAAATTGAACCCATAATCACAAAGATCAATTTGTATTTAAAGATAGGTATTTCACATCTAAGATCTCATAGCAAATTGGTACATTATAACAGAGACGAACAAAGTGGTATTATTAAAGAGTTCGCTGAGTTAATTGTACATCGTACTATATAATCAATGGAAACCACAGTGTTCCTGGTATTACCGCACGTGTTACCGTAACCTGAACCATCTCATTAAAACGTCGTTACCCCATTATTTAAGCTTCCACTGTAATTTGTTCTTCACCTCTATAAATACAATTGTGTACGACAAAAAGTTTTCTAACGCTAATCATCTATTCAGAACGGTAAAACGCTGATGGAAATTTTCGTAAGAAAATCGATGTGATTATTTATGTTGATGACTTGATGAGTTAAACATTTGCAAATAATAAATAAATAAATATCTTATAACATACACACACGGTCGTCTGTTCCCATGGTAAGCAATTCAATGCTTCTGTTACAGGTGACAGACGATATAATACATATATACAAATATTACACCCAGACTGAGGCGGGAATCGAACCCACAACCCACGGAATAGAAAGCAGGGCTGCGGCAGGCACTACAAACTGCGCCAACGGGTTAGTTAAATTTGGTCAAATCAGTGGTTAAATTTTGAAACATCTTGTAGTGTAAAAAAGGAAATGAGTGATGGAATGGTCTGAAACTAACCGTCTCGCTTGGAAATGTTTTATCGTCAAATTGTAAAAATAAATAAATCAAAGCTTATCCCTCAACGACCTTAATTGATTTCTGTCTTTAAAGTCTGGAAAAACAAAAAACAAACGCACACAAGCACAAACAGTCAAACCATATAAATATCTGTGTATACAAATATTATTTGAATGGGCTGAAACTGTAACGCTTGTTACTCGTTATAAGAAAATTATCAAACTACCCGCAAGGAATAATTTTAGTCCATTTTGCTTTTATTTAGAAGAAACATCTACCAGTATTTAAATTTGTCATTGTAAAGGTCTAAAATTTCTATAACCTATATTCAATTATAACACTAAGTACAAAAAATTCGCTAAAAATGCAAATACACAATAAATTCAAACATTTGTTATTAATAACACAATCATAACTCAGGTATTATGATTCATTGACTGCGATTATAATTTTAAATGGGTCGATATGTAGACATTTATATTGTAATTTATCTAATCTATTGTACATTTTATTGACAGTAATTGCTGTGACATCATTATTGCACTGAAAAGATTATTTAAAACGTAGATCGTCACGAACAAAGATCGAGGGTTTCATTAGAAGAGTCATGTGTGATGTTAAGGCTATACAAAATTTTAAAGGATGTCTTGTAATAATGATTAATTTCACTACTTACAGCCTCACATACTCGGTTGAAAAACCGACTGGTTTTTTTGGTTGGATATGGTTCACGAATCAGTTATTTCTAGTATGAGTAAAAACGTTCGATTTTTTTTCTCTTTCGCAATAAAAATCACTCTCGAGAGTTGTAATGATGAAACATAAGATTAACAAAAAGTTGACAACATTGTTTAACTTTTTTTTAATTAAAATATAAACCACATAAAAAGCAATCATTTTTCCCATTTCCGTCCGACTATCCTTTCTGTGATAATGGTGTATTATTGTCTCTCTAATGGGTGTTGATTACAAGAGAGGCCTGTCGCGGGATCGCGGGCTAATAACGGTAAATTATAGTGAGTTTACTTTGTGTCATTTAATGACGCGTTTAGACTTTATAAATAACGCAGCTGACGAAATTATAGCGTGCCGCCTCCGACGAATTAACAATTGTGTTCGCGTGTTGTGAAATAAACGCCCGGCTTGATGGTCTAGTGCGTATGAGATGTCATCTGATAGCTCTGAGTTCGTTAAACTTGAAAATTATATAAATGTACATATTATGCATTGTATGATTTAGATGTTAATGCGCTAAAGTAGGGAAGTAGGTTCACGAAAAAAAAACTTTAAATCATGCTGACTAAACTTGTACTGATAATATTTTTCTGTAAATGTTTTAAATTAGGTTTATCGGAAAAAAAATGGATGACGATATCAATCTATCAATACCAACAGGCAAGAGAGAGAGAACTGCGCAAGAACTGAGAATAAGTAATAATTAAAGATTTTACTGACTATGATGATGATGATTGATGCATTATGTCAACAGAAATAGGGTTGTCAATGCAGTCTTGACACTTCTAATGTTGCTGGTATCCAAAGACTACGGTAACCTCTTACCACTGAGTGATATAAAAAAGACAAGGATTACTTTCAAAATCAAAAAAAATGCTTTGGATATGTTATAATTGTATTTGCTCGCAAACGAAAAAAAAACCAACTTCAATTACATCGACAAGTAATACTACATAGATCGACGAAACAATAGTCAAGTAACTACGCGTTATGGAATATTACTCAAAAAGTAGTTTCTTATCAGATCTCGATAAAATTTAAATGTGACCACATGATAAACATCAGCTTCCGATTAAATTAAAAATTATCAAAATCAGTACACCCAGTAAAAAGATATGCGGATTTTGGAGAGTTTCCCTCGATTTCTCTAGGATTCCATCATCAAATTCGGGTTTCCTTATCATGGTACCAAACTAGAGATATCTCTTTTCCAACACAAAGAATTATCAAAATCGGTACATCCAGTAAAAAGTTATGTGGTATAATACAACGTAGGTCGACGAAAAAAGCGTCACGTAAAAACGCATTATTAGATATAACTCGAAAAGTAGTTGTTAGATCTCAAATAAATTGAAATGGACCAAATGACACACAGCACCTTTCGATTAAAATATTTTTTGTCAGAATCGGTCCTCCCAGTCAAAAGTTCTGAAGTCACATACAAAAAAAATACAGTCGAATTGAGAACCTCCTTCTTTTTTGGAAGTCGGTTAATGAAAAATATCAAGTAAAATTGGGAATTATCTTTGATCATCTAAATTAAACACACCACTAAAATAATATAAATAAGAAATCACATAGAAATTAGTCTCGATGGCTCAACGCCTGATCATATATGTATATCTGAGCAAAGAAATAAAAATAATCAAACGTTTATACACGCTGTGTACGTAACCTAAAAATTATGCTATAATACGTAATCTATAATAAAAAAAAAATATAGAACTAAGTCAGCAAACAAGCGTATGGCGCACCTGATGGTAAGTGATTACCGTAGCTTATAGACGCCTGCAACACCAGAAGCATCGGAAACGCGTTGCCGACTCTATCCCCAATTCCCCCCAGTAGCTCTGGTCACCTTACTCATCAACAGGAACACAACACTGCTTGAAAGCACTATTATTTAGCGAGATCTTCTGCCAGGTCGAGGAAATTTCCTGCTGTAGGCTAACCTCAGTTTAATGTTATAACAATATAAATGGGATAGCGAGTTAAAAGAAAAACTCATGCAAATGAAATCACAGGTAACCAATAGCTGTTCAAAATCAAAATCAAAATCAAAAACAGCTTTATTCAAATAGGCTCCAAGAGCACTTTCGAATCGTCGTTCTACAAATTAAAATTCGGATTAGAATAGATAGTAGTAGTCGGAATAGATTCGGAATGTAGATTCTGCAGAGAAGAATCGGCAAGAAACTCCGCAGTTACTCTTTTGAAAAATAATGTTATACAACTAAACCCTAAACTACAAGACTAAAGTAAAAATTCTCCAATGTAGTAAAAGTTTAATATATTTGTATAAAATGACATTTATTATATATAAAAATCATAAATTCGACCAAATTATATTTAAAAAAAAAATTCTTAACATATATTCATACTAAACTTTAATAAACTTGAAATATGATACGTTAGTTAAATGGCTGTATTAATCAGCCTCCAGCTTATAAATAATGCAAAAGCTATTATGCTGCGTTCACACTGGGATTAATAAGGAAAATTTTATTAATATTAAGGTAAAGGGGTTTCTATACATGGCACACTATATAGTACGGGTGAACGTATGGGACAAATATTTTTGTGGTAATAGCTTGTAATTATGTAATTATTGTTGTCAGGCGTCCTGAAATTACCGCGTATATAAACAAAGAAATTGTTACACTTTATTATATTAGCGCAAACAATTATTTTGCAAGGGAATAGGGAATATAATATTATATGCAAGGGAATATTAATAAAAGTATAATCAAATATAAATAAATATAAAACACCGACCACTTAATAAGTTAATTTACACAACACTTCAACAAATTGATATATTAAACATACATTACGGGTAAAATTATTTTAGAAAACTGTCGAATGTCAAAAACATTGTGTAAAAATTTAGCGCTCAAATTTTGTCTTAGGTACTAGTAACTTGAAAAAAATATATTTTGATTTGAATATTAAGTCACATATTTATAATAGACGAGATTAACACTTGACATTGATCAAAATTTAAGGCGAATTAATTAACATATACAATCGGCATCTGACAAACGTAGGGTCATTTATATTTGATATAAATCAAAATTTAATACCGTATTATCAGCTTAGAATGATTTCACGACAGTTATTGATTGAGGTTTTATTGATGGACGATAATAGTGTTAGATTAATTAAACGAATGGACACGATCACGGTTCATGATTCAATTTTTTATTTTAATAGGATTATGATAGCAATAGTTATTTTTTTCTATACGACTAGTGAGGTAAACAAGCCTACGACCCGATTGGTTGGTACTAGTTCCCGTAACCTATAGGTACCTGAAACCCTACCTCCAATCGCCCCCAGGAGCTCTGGTCACCTTACTCACCATAGGAACACAACACTGCTTGAAAGCAGTATTGTTTATCTGTGGTCTTCTGTTAGGTCGGGGTACTTCTCCAGTCGGTCTGCTCCAAATTTTGAACTCCATATTTAGTTAGATGTCATGATGAAAAATAAAGAAATGTTTGATAAATGTAATAAGCTACATAAATAAATAAATAGTTAAATGCACGTTTTGCAGTCCGTTTTAATCCACCAAGCTGCTCCAATGCGTGTTCGCGGATATATTCCCTACTAGGAGTAACGATCAGATGTAACTACATGATAACATCCGAGACCGACGGCTTAACGTGATCCCCGAGGCAGAGTGGGGAGACCCACAAGGACTGCACAAATACCTAGACCGAGGCAAACATCTATATGGCCAATACAAATGTTTGTCATGTGTGGGGATCCAACTCGCAACCGCCAGCGCAATTGCTACAAGCCAGTGCTGTGACCTTTGCGCACATGCGTCATCATTGATCGACTATTGACTATGTCTTGTTAATTTATCACTAGCTGACTTGACAGAGGACCAGTCTTGGGAACTGTCAAAATATGAAGTTGAAATAATTGTAGCTTTTTCTAAAACTCACCAAATTACTGCGTTGCAATTTTATTAATATAAATTTAGTTATGAAATTCTACAAAGTTAAGTAAATGATCTAGCCAATTTCAAGTGTAGCGTTTAATGAATTGCTAATTAAGTGATTCGTGTTTATTTATAGTTAAATAGACTGATTGATTATTCATAGAAAATAATGAATAAATTCGTTGTAAAATAATATATTAATTACTATGTATGAAGATTGTAGACAATACAGGAGACAATATATTAACCTGTCACCCCTCACCTCTAGGATTAATTCATTAATGTCGCTAATGCGTGTGAAAATTTTCTTTTTTGTATTCAAATTATTTACCTCATTGAAATCAAATAAAAAAAACGACCAAATGCGAGTCGGACTCACACACCGAGGGTTCCGTACAAGCAAAATTATTGAAAATATTTTTATTTTATTTTTGTGATTTAAGACGTTACTTGGTACAAAATTTCAATACTCTGTGTTCACGGGAAATACCCTGTAGGATTTGAGTCCCTTGAGAGTGTCGAAAATTTGCAGCATAAACGGCCGTATCTTTTAATCGAGTTGACTTAGAAGTTTGATTTTTTTACAGCTCCAAGAAACAGTAGTCTTTAGTATTTGATATAAATTTCAGCTTAACACCTCTACGCGTTCCTGGGGAAAAGGGTCTTGACAGACAGACGAACAACAAAGGGATCATATAAGGGTTCCGTTTTTTCCTCTTGAGGTACGGAATCTAAATAAAGATATTTTATTCGAATAGGCTTCAAAAGTACTTTTGAATTATTTCCAAATTTGTTTTAAAATTAGAATTATACGTAGAATATTGGTTCTAATTAGAATAATTAATTATATAGTATAGTTAAAAGTGAAGCTATCACCGATTCCAAATTCCACAGTTACTCCTACAAATTCCTCCTTAGTTGCAAAATTGAAACAAAAAGATTGGAATCAAATCGGCAAATGAAATAAATGTGTATAAGTAAAGAAATTACCCACTTATACAAACTTCATTTACTATGTTGATATAGTAATACGAGTATAAAATTTTAGGTATGTACTTTTTCAAAAACTGAAATATTCTGCACACAAAGTCTTTTTCGAGTAACAAAATGCAAGCTCTCATATCCGACAAGAGTATGAATAAATCATGGGCCACATGATAAAGTGGCCCTGTTCATCGCTATAGTCATTTATCACAAATATCCAGAATATTTCGACCTACCAGTTTATTTACTTTCCATTTACCTAAAGCTCTTTCATTCTGGTCTTCTTTTGTAGCATTGATAAATTCTTCCACAGCTGTTTTGGTCATAATCAGCGCCTATGATCCTTTAATATGGTATCAAGCTTAGGATACTGCAACTGTTGTATAAGATTTATTACTTATAATAATATTATAACAGGTTTCATTTAAATTAATCAGGCCTAATTCAAATTTAAGATAATTTTTAAATTTCAATTTGAAGAATCGTCCATAATCAAAACTGAAGCCAAAAGATTTTAGATGATATGATATGAGAAAGAGAATTTAAATGAAACTTGGGCATTTTTTTATTCTATAATATGAGCTAAGATACTGGACTATTTTCATTCCAAAATTCAGCATCAGTCAGTCATACTTTCCAAGAATAGGTGATGAGTGCCGAAATGTACAATCGCGATCAACAACAGTTAGTATTGATGAAGTACCTCAACCTTACAGAGGTTTCAGCTAAAGAGCACTGCCCTCAAGTCGTGTTGTGTCCCTGTGGTGAGTAAGGTGGTCAGAACTCCTGGGAAGGATGGGGGTTAGGATCGACAAAGCGCTTGCGATACATCTACTGAGGCCCCCATCAGGTGATCTAGTTGTGTAAAAAAATACCTAATTCTGATACAAATACAATTTATATTTTTTTAAAATAATAATAAAATAAATAAATAATAGTAATTCGAAATTTAAATTTCGTTCTAAAATTTACTCGACACCCTTGAACCGAAACATATCAACAGCGCTGTTTACTCTGTGGAATTAAAAAAAAAAATGATTGACGTTTCTATTGAAGTACATCTGTATTTATATTGTAATTGTATTTCTACAAGCACTTATTAATTTAGTTATAAGGTTTAATTTTCAGTGTAGCCTCTTATTTTTTGTTTTGTGCAAAACCGCAAATTAAGTTCGAGACTGTTGAATTGCAAAATTCGGTTTCATCGAAAAGTTTATTATACATTGCAGTGCGTTTCGTACAAATATTACGTATTTGATATCAGTTCAACTCATCAATGTACTTGTAAACGTATGCCTTTTATTTTATGAGATTTATTTTGAGCTTAATTTAGTGATAAAATATGTACGAATAATGATTGATGTCTCTCGTATTTAGAATATAATTAACGTTAAAAGTCAATTTGCGTGATATTTTTGTGTACGAATAAATTTTGAATAGCTGTATCCGTGACTTCGTATATATTGAGAGTTATTTGTGCGCCAGAAACATTGTATAGTCATATTTATTTTGACTACTTCTTGTTAGTGAACAAACAAGACGTCTCACGACTTCACCAACACGACTCAGCACGTAACATCCCATTGCTGAGGATAGGCCTCTTTTTCCTCTACTGCAGGTTGGCGGTTATGTTCCCTACTATGAGTAACGATTGTTATCAGGTTTTTATGCACAGCAATCGGGACCGATGGCTTAACGTGTTCTCCGAGGCTTCAATGACATTTGAACTGACATTTGTTTTGATATTCACATTATTCACAATTATTGCCATATAAAAATGAACCTAAACGCGTCATTGGTACAATTAAAATGCAGTATTTGGAAACTTACTCACCAAAAAAACAATTAGTAGGTACGTATTCTAGTACTGGACACTTAATACGGTTGAAAGTGATAAAAAAGGTTTAAAAAAGTTAAGAACAGTGGAGAGAATAGTGCTATATTACCACCTATTACATTGCATGTTTGTAAATGTACTTCGAGCGATCCAGCTTCATCGACGGGTATAAGCACTAAAAAAGAAAATTCAAAATTTTCCGATAAAAAAATTATATTTACAAAAAGGTATGAAAGCTAAAAAAAAAACACAACTTCATCGATCTAATATATTTTATATAACTTTATTTTGCTACTGTACGACTATGTTAATTTTTTTTGTGTATTTACATACCTATATGTGTTAATGGGTACTAAGAGGAAAAATTAACAGTAAGAAGTTATTTGCATTATCACGTACAAATTTAGACCTTCAAGATAAATAAACTTGAAGACATTGACAATATTTGCCAAAATAAATATTCCAGTCTCTCGACGAATTTCTAAATGTTTGCCAAATATGACACTTTGTAATATAATAATATTTGTACAAATGGTTAAACGTGTTATGTGTCGACAGAATTTTATAATTTGACACCTGTTTTGGTGTCACGGTGATGGAAGAAAAAGAAAGTGTCGATTCGTTCTCGGAGTGAACAATCACATTTTTCTGTTATACGCGTTTTTTTCTTGTAATTTTTTCCAGTATGCCTCGGACAGCACGTAGAGCTATGAGTTCCGGTTTTTATCATACTTTTAAATACGGTTTTTTGTTTTGAAACATTATAGCGGAATACGATTGGATAATTCTGTATAATGATGATGTAATCCTGCGTCGGATGTCTGGAAACACGTATACGTCGCACGCATCGCACGCCCAGAGCGCGATAAATATCTGTATGGCTCATACAAACATTTGTCGCTAGCACTAACACATTCAGTTATTGTGACGTTAACTATTTTTTTATATATATAACTAGGTCGGCAAACAAACGTACGGCTCATCTGATGGTAAGAGATTACCGTAGCTTATAGACGCCTGCAACACCAGAAGCATCGCAAGCGCTTTGTCGACCCAATCCCCAATCCTCCCCCCCCGGCCAGGAATTCTAGACACCTTACTCACTAACAGGAACACAATACTGCTTGAAAACAGTATTATTTAGCTGTGATATTCTGTAAGGTCGAGGTACTACCCCAGTCGGGCTGCTCCATATTTTGAGCAGGAAATTCCTGCTGTGCCCTAACACGTACGTCAGGTTAATACGTAAACCGATTTTATTGTAGCTCTAACAGTTCGTAGCTTGATCGAGCCAGTCCATACATCTTGCATGCATATGTAGGTATGTAGGTATGTAGGTATGTATCAAACACGTCATGTGCACGTACTCGTATGGCAAACAAAAGCCGGTGCGGTAATTACTCAACACCGGCGGCGCGATACAGATTGACTTTGATAAAACGGCCAACCTACTTGTTTAACACGATTTATTACCTGTGAGCCGCGAGCGGAGCTTCTACGTCCGTTGCGTGGATCGCGAAGTTTGGATGTGACAATTATGAGACTTATTATATACACATATCTGTAGGCTGAATAAAATATCGAGTCGTCAGAGTATGTGCTATAGTCGTCAGAGTTGATAATATCCATAACTGAGTTAGGGTATACAGGCGTCTATAAGCTACGGTAATCGCTTACCATCAGGGGCGCCGTACGCTTGTTTGCCGACCTAGTTGTATAAAAAAAGTGTGAAATTTGAAAAGTTTAAATTTCTGAGACTATTTGTTAGGAAACTAAATAATAACGTAGTCAATGAAAACATATTTTCTTTATATTTATCCAGTACCAACGAAAGTGTTTTTCAATAATACTCTACAATATAAATACGTATCACATCCATATGTTTACAGGGTATGCTTAAATAACACAAATTAGGGTGTACTAATTTAGTACACAATGTACTTGTCAAATATGTCAAATATTAGCCTAGCTCACTTCCGAAGGCTTTTCTACGTCTACATTACGTTTTATATCTATATATGAAATAAAGATATTTTGTTACAGTATATTTACCTTTTTCGCGTCAACAACAGTTATAATTAGTGCTATGGAAGGTTCCCTTATTGTTACCGTAAACTCAACGCCAATACAGATTTATTCTGGTATCGAATCATGCGTCTTTTTTAACTGACTTTAGAGAAGGGGGTTACTCAATTCGACCGTATATATAATTATATTTTATATTATGTATATATAAATATATGTTCGGGGATAACTTCGTCGCTTACGAACCGATTTTGATAATTATTTTTTTGTTGGAAAGCAGATATCTCAAGTGTGGTACCGTGATAAGGAAACCAGGATCTGCTAATGGAATCCCAGAGAAATCGAGGGAAACCCTCGAAAATCGTTATGACGACATGTGCGTTTGTTAATTTTTTTCGTCTCCTTGCGTTGTATTAGTTGTCGATGTAATTGAAGGCAGTTTTTTCGTTTCGAGCAAACACAATTATTATTGATCTATTTTGTTACACTCACTAAGATATTAGGGACGCTACGATTCAAGATTACTCCATATTGCCACATCCACTTTTGCAATTATTCACAAATCACGTACTAACAGCGATGATCTATCAAGTTGTCTGCAGAAGATTAATGCGTGCGGATGATTGACGATTTGCGTTACGTCGCTCTAATGGTCAATGCGCGCCATTATTTGAACAAACACGTACCTCCTTGCCAAATATGCTACTTCTATGATATTGGTGCATATGTCTGAGCCAAGTTTATCTCAATCTTTCCGACGATAGTAGTGCCAATATTTGAGCCAACTTTATCTCGATCTTTCCGACGGTATTAGTGCCAATGTTTGAGCCAATTTCCTTACAATCTTGTTGATTAATGTTGAAAAATACTTTTAGTATTGCGATGTGTGCTAATAGTGTTGTATTTGTGTCCGACGTATGATTGATTTGAATTTAAATGAGATAAGAATCTATGACTGATATCTGAAACAATAATAATAATAATAATAATAATAATAATAACACGATCCTATGTCTCCAGGGCGAGCGACTGACGGGTGCGGATGACCCAATCAGGATACGGAGGGGTATTTTCCAGGGTGATTGCCTGAGTCCACTATGGTTCTGCTTGTCCTTGAACCCTCTAAGCACCCTGCTGGAGCGTTCGGGGACAGGCTTTCAGTTTCGGAGAGGAGGTACTAAAGTCTCCCACCTTCTCTACATGGACGACCTCAAATTGCTGGCACCTAACGCGGCACGCCTGCAGGAACTGCTGAAAATCACTACGGAGTTCAGCAGTTCCATCAGGATGCAGCTTGGAGTAGATAAGTGTGCGGTCGTGCATGTGGACAGGGGTCAGGTGACTCAATCGTCGCAGCTTAGTCTCGAATTAACATCATTCAAGACCCTTTCCGAAGCTGAATCTTACCGGTATCTGGGTATGTCACAATGCATAGGGGTGAAGGAAGTGGACATGAAACAGGCAGTTTGTGAAATCTTTTTTGGACGGCTGACAAAAGTTCTTCGGAGCTACTTGTCTGGAGCCAACAAGGTCCGAGCCTATAACGCTTGGGTCATGCCCACTCTCTTGTACACCTTTGGCATACTCAGATGGACTCAGACCGAACTTGACGCCCTGGACAGAAGAGTCCGCACAACTATGACGCACCATCGCATGCACCACCCTAAGTCGTCGGTCATGAGACTGTACATCCCGCGGAAGTGTGGTGGTCGAGGCATGTTAAGCGCTAAGACTATGCATAACCGCGAGGTGTGCAGCCTCAGGGCCTACTTTGAAACGAGACGGGACAGCGCTTTGCATGGTGACGTTTCAATGTGTGACAAAGGACTAACCCCCCTAGCCTTGGCCAAAGAGAACTGGCAGAAACCGGTCGTACTGAGCACCTCTGACCGGGAGACCGTATGGATGGAGAAGGAACTGCATGGACGGTTCTACAAGGCGCTTCACGCACCACACGTGGACAGTAAGGCCTCCGTGCAGTGGCTGCGATTCGGCGACCTCTTTGGAGAAACCGAAGGTTTTGTCTGTGCAATACAAGATCAGGTGGTCAAGACGAACAACTACCGAAAGCACGTCCTGAAGGATGGCACTCCCGACTTCTGTCGAGCCTGTCGTCATCCCGGTGAGTCACTCAGGCATGTGCTTTCGGGTTGTTCCGTGCTTGCTAATACTGAGTACTTGCACAGACACAACCAAGTGGCCAAGATTCTCCACCAAGAGCTTGCTCTTATGTACGGTCTTCTGGAACAGAGGATGCCGTATTACCAATACTCACCGGTGCCAGTACTCGAACGCGACGGAGTCCGGCTCTACTGGGACCTGCCTATCGCCACAGACAGGACGATACTGGCGAACAAGCCTGATATCGTGGTGATGGACAGGGCACGGTCGAGGGTATTTTTAGTGGACATCACCGTCCCGCATGACGAGAACCTCGTGAAAGCCGAGACTGAGAAAAAACGTAAATATCTGGATCTGGCGCACGAGATTGTCGACATGTGGGGTGTGGGGTCTGCTGAAATAATCCCTATCGTAATATCTGCCAACGGTTTGATCCCGGTTAGCCTCGCTCACCATCTGAGGCAACTGGGGATCCGGGACGGTTCGCTCGCAGCCAGGATGCAGAAGGCGGTGTTACTTGACTCGGCTAGGATTGTCCGCCGGTTTCTCAGCCTACAGCCCTAACCCCCGGCCGTTTGATCTCCCTGCCGGGGCGTATTCCTCCACCCGCTTATATTTATATATGTAAGTATAAGTAAATTTACTATATTATTTATATAAGTAATTATTATAATATATCTATCTATTATTTATTGGGCGGGCGGAGTGAAATTCAGTATAATAATAAATACTCTTTATTGTACACCACAAAGAAACATTACAACAAAAGTGATACATGAAAAGAAAGATGTACAAAGGCGGTCTTATCGCTAAGAGCGATTTCTTCCAGACAACCTTTGGGCATAGGACATAGCTAAGAAAAAGAGAAGCGGTAGGGAAGTGTACAAACAGTTGATAAAGAATTGGCATATAGTTAACAAGCAGTATGATATTAACAGAAGTAAATATACATATACACATACATATACACATTATACATACACATACATATATACAAATAAATATATACATATATACTACATAAACAAATACTACATAATATATATATTTATGGAGCTGATAATGATAATTATGAAGTATTTAGTGACAAAAAATGCGCCTTTAGATATTTTTTAAAACAAGCAAGAGATTGAGCTTTTCTTATAGAGAGAGGAAGAGAGTTCCAAAGTTGTACAGCTTTAACAATCAAGTTTTGATAGGTTTAAAATTCCTTTTAAAACTCATATCGTAGTTAGCACAAAAGGAATAAGGCAGCCGATTAAGTTCCAATCATTTTTCTTTATAAAAGAAAAGCTTTCCCTAGCATTATCGACGTGTATCGGTGTGTCTGCAAACACACAAACACACACAAAATATATATTTTTTTTCTAACACCAGTTTTAACACAGACATATTTTTTAAATTAAATATTTCACTACGACAACGTACTTAAAATATAAAAGATAACATACAAACAGTAATTAAGGTTTTAATGTAGCGGAAAATAGAATGTAGGTCATTTTGTGAATTGACATTACAAATTTGAGTGCGTCAAATAAATATTATTGCATCTTACCGCTTTTAAAACTACGTTAACGACGCAAATACGCGTATAATTAATAATTATCCAGCGTTTAAACAAGAATATTTGATAATTAATTAATTAGATAGTATCTTTCGTTAAAACATGGCTAATAAAATGAATTTGTGACAGAAAAATATTTAGAATAAGTCTGTCAATTACACGTGTTTGGTCGAGATACTTCCCCAGTTGTGCTGCCCCAGATTTTGAGCAAAATATTTCCTGTTTTTTTTGAATCATGAAAAATTACCTACGCATCTTTAAAAAAAGCATATATACGAATGATGAACCTTTGAATAATTTTGCACCTTGCGAGATTCCAATCTTAATGATACGTTATTACATCGAATAACGCAATTAGTTGAGTCAACTCGATTCACTGCGTGAAGCTTAACGCTGCGTGACGATAAATATATCTTTGAAGTTTTATTTACGTTTTTTACTGTATTTTTATCGTTTTACGGGTTATTTAAAATTTTAATTTCAGGAAAGCAGGTTCTTTTTAAATACAATAATTAAAATCATTGTGCTCGTTAGCAAAGGAAAACAAAAAGTACAGTTGAATTGAGAACCTTCTCCCTTTTTTGAAGTCGGTTAAGAATACTAAAAAAAATACCTAAACTATACTAATATTATAAATCTGAAGTTTGTTTCTTCGAAAGCGCTAATCTCAGGAACTATTGTTTTGAATTATAAAGTTGTTTTTGTGTTGTATACATTTACCGAGGAGAGGTATAGCCTATACAATAATTTAGTACATTTCTCCTCAAATTAACGCAGGTAAAACCGTGGAGAACAGTTAGATTTTTATTCAAAAAAATCCCAGTTCACCTTACTCAAAACCTTTCACTGGGTGTACAGATTTCGACTACTTTTTTTGTTAATCGAAAGGTGGTACTTGTCATGTTTTCCCATCTTCACATTTAAATTTAATCAACATCTGTCATGTACTTTTCGAGTTATATCTAATAATGCGTATTTACTTGACTATTTTTTCGTCGACCTACGTTGTATCATACACATAACTTTTTACTGGGTGTACCGATTTGATGATTTTTTTTTAATCATTGGCTAGTGGCGGTCATGTGGGTTAATTTAAATTAGATTTAGATCTAATTATTGCTTTTTGAGTAATCTTTGATAACGCGTAGTTACTTGACTATTTTACCATCTATCTACTGATCAATTAAAAATGACATGTTAGGAATTGTACAATTCTCTCTCCTTACCCTTCGACGGAGTCACCCGTGACCGTGGCGTCTGCAACGTCATTGAAATATTGGGAGTTTCAAAATGCCAATCACGGAAATGCTGTGTGGCTACGACATCAAAGAATATAGTCATCCCCTCTCTTCCGGTGGGTGTCGTAAGCGGCGACTAAGGGACAACACAGTTTCACTACCACATTGGAACTTAAAAAGCCTACCGATGTCGGGATAACCATCCAACTGCTGACTTTGTAATACACAGGCCGAAGACGGGCGGCAGCGTTTTCGGTGCGACAAAGCCAGCCCCAGCAGCACTGAGATTGAATCTGAACTATCTGTATTTATTACATGTCTATGTAATTGGGTCGATTAATACGCTTAGTGATGAAGAAATATTAAACGTATTTATGAATTAAATACAATTGAAAATGAGAATATAAGTAACAATAATTAAAAATAGCCTAAGCTAGAGTTGAAGGTAACAATTAATACGTCAAAAATTTTACTTCAAATGTGTAATTTGAACAAATAATTGCCCGTCGCCGTGTCGCTACATGGCTGTTAATCACAAGACTTACGATGATCAGAAAATGTATTGGAAGTGGCATGTTTTAGTGAGTACATAACAAAGAGTAAGCGTGATTTAGTAACGTTACGTGTAAGACAAATTGTTTGACAAAGTAATGTCATTGTGTATTGTACGCTTGTTATATATTTTTATAATACTAGTAGTTCAATTTCCTTGTAACAGATATTTGTAAAGTCCATTCTAGTTTTTTGAGTTTAGTGTTTGATTTAAGGATGTCTTTGAATTTGTATTTCTGTTGTGTTTTAGCGAACCCTTATTACAATTTTTTTTCAACTGGTATCTGAAGAATTGTTTTCACAGTCCATCCATGAATCATTAATTTTAAGATTTTAATCGTACACATAGATTATATGATGTGTTATTATAAATTGGAAAAACCAAATCGTGTGATAACATAAAGTATGATATATGACACTCGTAAATTATTTTCTTCGAGAATTACTGTGATAAATTTCTAGAAAAAGGTTGTCAAGAAATTAATAACAATATATTTATTTTATGATTTTTTTTTAAATTATTCACTAAATACGTCGTCAATCGCTAAATTTAAACCAGCTTAAACGTCATGCAAATTATTCCGGTATATTTGATATGAGATATTCAAATTTTACCATAGTGTATATTTGAAAAGTACGTATGAGACTACTGGACGTGACTTATGACAAAATGTCACTACGCGTGACAAACTAAAGATGCCTATGTCTGACAGAATACACAGCTTAATAAGGTGTTAAATTGTTAATACTCAAGACGATAACAAGTACTTTAGACAAATTATACAATTACTTGTATAGTTTGTCTAAAGTTATACTTGTTATACCGTTTATAAATCTTTATTCGTATTTTAAATGTAAGTAATAGATTTTCGGTAGATTTAATACGGATGAAAAGCTGACTCTTAACTCTTAACAATGTAGGCAAATATTTTAGGCAAACTTTTTATGTAAGAAGTTCAGTGATATGTATACCTATCGATTCGTATTGAGATATGGTAAAGTCTAATCTTGATATTTTCTAGACTGTTATATAGAAGCTAATACATGTTTAGCCAACTTAATTCGAAAAAAATTAATCTCCGATAGTAAAACTCAATATTTCGTAATGTTACTGTATCTTGGAGTGATAATCGACATTGCAATATAATTGATGACTAATTTTACACATTTACATAATTTAATTAGCACGTGTAAGAAATAGTAAATCATTATTTTTTTTTTATAAAAAAATATGTCTGATAAAATTGTCATAAATTACAACTGTCACTAAATATTCGGATACACGTCGAACAATACCAACAATGTGACAAATTAAATTCTCAAGTTACTATGGACATCTGCTAAATAAGACGAGTCGCGGTTGCGTTGTAGGCTGACTTGTGTAGTGTCTCCTCGTTTTTCTCGTATGTAAGCGATGAATAATTGTGTTTGCTCGCAAACGAAAAAAAAAACCGACTTCAATTACATCGACAAGTAATACAACGTAGATAGACGAAAAAATAGTCAAGCAACTACGCGTTATCAAAGATTACTCAAAAAGTAGTTATCAGATCTCGATAAAATTTATATGTGACTACATGATAAACATCAGCTTTCGATTAAATTAAAAATTATCAAAATCGGTACACCCAGTATAAAGTTATTGCGGATTTTCGAGAGTTTCCCTCTATTTCTCTGGGATTCCATCATCAGATCCTGGTTTTCTTATCATGGTACTAAATTAGGGATATCCCCTTTACAAAAAAAAAAGAAATATCAAAATCGGTACATCCAGTAGAAAGTTATGCGGTATAATACAACGTAGGTCGACGAAAAAAGCGTCAAGTATAATCGCATTATTAGATATAACTCGAAAAGTAGTTGTTAGATCTCAAATAAATTTAAATGGGACCAATTGGCACACACCACCTTTCGATTAAAACAAAATTTGTCGAAATCGGTCTACCCGGTCAAAAGTTCTGATGTAACATACATAAAAAAAAAACAGTCGAATTGAGAACCTCCTCCTTTTTTGGAAGTCAGTTAAAAACAATGTGAAATGTAGATTTTTTTTTTTTTCGTTTGTATCATAGATATAATATTCACATATAAATAATTACACTTACGACGAAAAAATACTTAGTATATTATTAAAAGCGCTTTCTATTTAAACATAGTAAAATATCAACTTGATACGTCAAAAGCTTTTGCTTGAACCAACACCGAACTATCAGATGTCATTTAGCTAATTCGCTGTTCATTGGAGCCGTCCTGTAAATAAATGTAATACGACATGACACGCGTCTCCGTGTCGCTGGCGTTGTGGCGAGCGCTTTGCCACATTTTATGAATACTAATCGCTTGCGGTCGCTCGAATTAGCGATAACATTTCTCAAGTCTAGCAACGCTTCATTGTTAAATAAGTTTTCTTTGTTAATAATATAAACACTTATTTTGGTATAAGTATTAGTTAAGTAGATCATATAAGAGTGGTGATGGGAAAATATGATTATTAATAGCATTAACAAAAAAATAATTAAACACAACTAAGCTTTGTGTACTAAATTATATGAAATAAAAATACACTTCTTCATTATCTATAATTGACACTTGTCATAATATTCTCAAGTAAAACAAGATTTGAAAGACATTTTCGTTAACATCAAAAACAATCCAACATCACTGACATAGCGACGTGACATGACATAGATCAAAGATGTTTTTCCACTCACACGCCAACCCTATTCCGACCCATTCATGCCATGATAATAGATGGCGACGAAAGGTTGTCGCTCCTACGTCCGCGGCCTGTCACGGCCGAAGCTGACAGCATGTCACTGGCCGGGTAATTAGCTAATTGTTGCCACTAGCGTTACAAATGCTTCATAGGATAATAAACCTTATCTACTAAAATATAAGATCGAATTTTATTTAATGCTGGTCAAATGCAATTTGCCAACCATAATTGCAGCCTCATTACACGATCGTTAATTTGATTGTTCAAGCAATTTTATATTTTATCACGTTTAAATAAAGTAATTTTTTGTTTGAAAGGTTAATAATTACGCTCGTGAATAAATTTCGATAGCGTGACCAATGGGCTAGATTGACGTGTCATACGATATTTTGACGTGTCAAACGATGTCTTATCATTCGTTTGAAATCGTTCTATGTGATAATCTAACTTTGACTGACGTTAAAACTGTCGGATTAATTAATTAACAATTTTATTATCTTTTATTTTCATTGGCCATGGCTATAAGATCAGGCATAAATGATTTAAATTAAGTTGTGGCCAATAATTGATATACTATACTTACATAAATGAAGTTGATATTCGTATGTTTAAAAACTTAGTTCTTAACATTACAGACGCAAATTGCAAAATCTCAAAGGATAATTACTTTTATGACACCATCATACCCATTTATAATATTTTTTGTATCTTTACTAACCAACCATTTTCGATAAAATAGTGACTCGATTTCTGAAAAATTGAAGACATAATATTTGTAGATTAAGAACTTTGTATGTATATGTAGCTGAAATAGGTATGAATTATCCTGCTCAAAATCTGGAGCAGATCGACTGGGTTATATCTAGCTAGACATTACTCATTTTGGCTGGACTGAGTGTATATAAATCTTGTATAAAATATTTCGTTGTACAGTCGATATATGTTACATTGATTGAATTATAAACTGTGCATGTAACACATTCATAATAACTAACGTCTGTTTGTGTGTCGTGAGTTATGGAGGTTTATAAATTTGCCAAATGGTTCTTCATTACTCATCCCGACGCAGTTGTGTATCCATTCAGAAATAATGATCGAATTATTCCACCATCGGTATCGTATGGTTTATGTTGTAATGTATTAATTACAGTTATTTATTGGTACTATTATATTATAATTTGATGTGTCCCGCGGCTTCACACGCGTTGTAAAAATATAGCCTATAGGCTTTACTAGCCAACACAAAAATATTTTTTCAATTCGAACCAGTAAATCGTGAGGATAGCACGCTTATATTAAAATAAATTTTTCAGCTTTATATTAATTTTATAGATGAATGAGGATTGGTATATGACGACGCGTTAGCGCAGCGATCAGAGCGCTGGCCAATGACGCTGACGTTTGTGGGTTCGTTCCCCGCACACAGCATATTGTTATTGTAGTAGATATCTTAGAGATGTTTGCTGTATTTGTGCTTGTGTATGTGTGTGTGTGTGTGTGTGTTTGCGGACCCTCGACACAGGAGTATATCCTAATACCTATTGACCTGTTGAATGTGAGGCGTTTATTAATGACAAATAAAATATACATAATATGTATTAGAATATTAGTCAAAGGAATTTAATATTTTTAATATATTTTATAGTAATTATGTTGAATTTTTAAATATATATATATATATATCGTATTTGAATTGATCGACTTATTAGTCGAAAAAATTTAAGAGATGTAGCGTTACTGATTGAGGCAACATGTAGGTAGTTTTTTTAACTTCATTTAACTATCATAAAGATTATATAATTATTTTAACTTCTTAAATCTTCAATTTTCCTTTAGTTATCAGTAGATTTTTGATAATATTTAAAGTAATATAGAATATAAGAATAATATAGATTTTCCTTAATTAAAGTTATATACAAAAATTATATTTACCTTTTATAAATAATTTCCTTCCATTTTAAATACCAAAAAGTAAAAAAACATAAATAATAGTGCAAATTTCGACTTGTACGAGAAACGTGAGTGTGGCACGTCGCTTAATTGACGTGTTTGTCAGTCGCGTAGTGACGTTCCTTTTGCGATTTATCTATCGACATCTGATATTTTGTTTCATTACACCTCCGTCATATTTCAAAGTACACATAGTTACAATTCAGTTTTTTTTTTTCGCTTGACAATGTCATCTGCGTATTTTGCAAAAATATTTTTTTCCACCAATAATTGATCATATGTTTTTGTTCCATAATTTTACAAATAAAACTGGAAGACAAGTTATTCTAATAATGTATTCAACTCTATTTTTCTCTGTTTCAACTTCTGATTCTATTATTTCTTTCTCAGTTATGGTATAGAGTATCTATGATACTTATAAGTTGTACCACAGCCCTCTACATACAATTATTTTCTTACAGTTCATCTTATCGAAGGCGTTTCGATCAATCGTTCTCGATTAACAAAACTTATCTGAGTGTTTAGTCAAATGAAAAATTGAAGTCGATCTGTGAAATTGTTTAATTTGTTTCCTATAAAATAATTTGTAACACATCGATACTTCAAAGAAATCGGTACATCTCTATCCGTCACCGCTTGACAGCGGAAGCCAAAGACAAGCTATGGCTCAAGACAGACAGACCGTGATTAACATCGTATTGACACGATTTCGTTGCAAAGACGCAATAATTACACCTATTAGGGACATTATTTATTAATTGTTTCTGTTCTTGTTGGAACTTTTGTGTATTCTCGGATAAGGAGCTAGACTAATGAGTCACATATATCACTGTAACAGACAACACTGAAAATAATAAATCCTGCTAATGTTCAGATCATAATCTTCTGAACGTTAGGCCAATAATTAAGTAGGTATAGCTGCTGAATGACGACGCGTTATTTTTATGTAACTAGGTCGGCAAACAAGCGTACGGACGGCTCATCTGATGGTAAGCAACTACCTACCTTTAGCTAAAGACGCCTGCAACACCAGAAACATCATTGCCGACCCTATCCCTCCCAGGAGCTCTGCTCACTTTACTCACCAGCAGGAACACAATACTGCTTGAAAACAGTATTATTTAGCTGTGGTCTTCTGTAAGGTCAAGGTACTACCCCAGTCGGGCTGCTCCATATTTTGAGCAGGAAATTTCCTGCGCAAATATGGAGCAGCCCTTTGAAATTGAAATTGAATATACACAAATATACATATATAGTAAATCCACCAGGCACATGACACTGAGATAACATCGCTGATTTATTATTATGATGATAATTTAATTGATAATACTACTAATTAGTCAAGATCAATTAGATACAGCTTAGATAATTCTGATTATAGCATTAAAATTTCTAGGTTGAGATAAATAATTATTGTTTACTTATTATCGCTAGAACGACGCATATTTTTCTTTATATCGTGATTATCAATCAAATGGGGTCTTTTTTTGTAATCAATCTGTACTAATTTTGAAAATTATCGCTCTGCTTTAGTAGCTCAAGTAGCCTTGATACCTACGGTCACCGGTTTCGATTTTCACTCGCGTCAGAATTTGTATTTGTATATATATATTCCTCCATTATCCTTCGTGCCTCGGAGAGCACGTTAAGCCGTCGGTCTCGGTTGTCATCATGTACGCCTGATAGTGATCGTTATAGAACAGAATATATCCGCAAACTCGCATTGAAATAGCGTGGCGGATTTAGCTCTGATCCTTCTCCTACATGGGGTAAGAGGCCCAGCAGTGGGATATTACAGGCTGACGCGTATATATAATTAATAATGTTAGATGTATGATGGAATAAATAAATAAATAAATACATTTATTTCAAGTCCGCGTCTACTCACCGTGTCTTAGAAAGCATGTAAAGCTGTCGGTCCCGGTTGTCATCATAAACACTTGGTAGAGATTGTTACTCGAATTGGAAAATTTTGCCCCCATCCGCAATGGAGTAGCATGGTAAACTACAATATTATTCCTCTATGAAAAATATGCCTTTTCTAAGCAGTGGAATTTTTAGATATTAAATGATTTCATTTAATTATTAATAATACTAAAGAATTTTCAGGCGACTGTTTTAAAATTTTGATATCTGCCTGTCAAAGTGCCGTATCATGGTATCAAGAATTTCATACTTTCACAGAATACTCATAACCAAGACCCATCTAGATTCCAGAGACGGATTTTTATCGAGGCTTTTTTTTGTTTAACCTTTAAAAAATATGGTATTTTAAAAATCGTTAAGTACGCAACACAACACACGCTAAGCAATTTAATTTTATTTGTACGCTACGTAAGTTGCTAGTGCCTAATGATCTGATTTGATAAATTATTTTCTCGTTAGCGAACTCAATTACATAATGTGCTTAGAATATAGCATTATATATTTCGTATAGGACACGCAACACAATTGACTAACGGCCAGTTAAAATTACTAACTATTTCTGAATTTGCTTTCTAGAGATAGAATTTGGATGTAAGCTTGTACCAAAAATCAATAATTTCGCATTGATTTGTCAGTCTAAATTAGGATTATCGCTTAATAATATACTAAGAGTGCCCTACTGATTCATCAATAGGTGTAAATTTGTGAAAATTTAATTTTATTTACATTACGATATTTTCCCAAAGATTTTTTTTACAGTATTATATGATTGTTGAAATATCAAATTAAGATGTAAAACTGTGATTTATGGATACCTGACGTAGTTGAAATGGTTGTTTGCTTGATTTCTCTATCATACACACAAACAAAAACTTATCATTTAAAGCATTTAAAACGAATCAAAACGCAGTTCAACGTACGAAGATATAAATTACAAGTAACAAGTTGATGAAAGGCATATGACACGAGATGATAAACGATTGCTCCTCAATCATCACCCCTCTCCGTCATCTGAACTAGGGTTGTGTGAAATTAAAGTGACTACGATACGAACATACTACGATATAAAGTAACTAAGTGACTTAATCATGTAGTCATTTTAATATCAATTTCACTTTTTTTTTGTTGTCTTAGTTACCTACACTCTGAAATATGATTCCGACCTAGTTATATAAAAAAATATGTCAAATGTTATAAAGCACACTCTTACACTATTTTTTTTATACCACTAAGTTGCCAAACAAGCGCACGGCTCACTTGATGGTAAGCGATTACCATAGCTTAGACGCCTGCTACACCCGAAGCATTGCAAGCATGTTGCCGTCCCTAAGGGCCGGTTTTTTGATCCGTAGTAAAAGTAGAGTTAACTATTTGTCAAATTGACTATAGTTAAGACACTAACTAATGGTTAAGCCGAAGTTTCGTTTTTTGATCGCTATTTTAACTTTAGTAAGAATTAACGAATAGTTAAAGTATTGCCATTGCAATGAACCTGGGGTAAGGTCATTTTTTGTAGGGAGTCGTTATTTTCATATGGTAATATTTGTAGATCCGAATGCATTTTGACGTTAGTCGTGACGTGATATGTCAATTCATGTAAATTCACTGAATTTTTAAAAGAATAATAATTGTACCTATTTTTAATTAAAGATTAAAGACTAGCTTAAAATAAACTTAAATAATGACGTCAAGCAACAAATAAGTGCAAGAGTTGTTTTTAACTTTTTATCATAATGTAAAGCGGTTCTTGAAGATCATAATATGTTTAATATTTTCCATTTCTTTGTGTAGAGAACGTAATGCCAACTTTAACCAGGATGAGTCATCTAAATTAACGTTGTTTCTTAAGGATTACCCCATATTGACCAGTAAAAAAACTGATCATGCCAGTAATCAACAAAAAGATGCAGCCTCGCGATCACTAGCCAAAAAGTTTAACTATGACGCAGTTCGCTTCCGCACTATGAAACAAATTGCAAAATTCGACATCATCCCAATGCTCCAGCGGCGAATTACGTGGTCTAAACACCTAAGGTCTTCCGCATTAGAACATACTCCGTAACTATTTCATCATCAGATGAACTATCCCATATGTCAAAGTATCTGGTTATATTTAAATTCATTAGGTACCTACAAAATCGGCGTAAATACTGAACTCGATACTCAATTTCAACGAATTACGAAACGATATCAGTACCCAATACCTTGCTTTGAAGACAGAATTATCAATGGGCACGGTATAAAACAAAAGAACAGATGTTGATTTTGTGAGAACAAAAAGTTAACTATTAGTCATATGGCTAAACCCCCGACGTTGCTGTGGTTAAATATTTTAACTATTTGTTACTTTTTCAACCATTAGTTAAGCTAACTATGGGTCAAAAAACGTATTTTATAGAAATTTAACTATTTGTTGCAATTTTTAACTAATGGTCGCGTTAACTAGGGATCAAAAAACCGGCCCTAAGGGCCGGTTTTTTGATCACTAGTTAAGGCAACCATTAGTTAAAAATTGCAACAAATAGTTAAATTTCTATAAAATACGTTTTTTGACCCATAGTTAGCTTAACTAATGGTTGAAAAAGTAACAAATAGTTAAAATATTTAACCACAGCAACGTCGAGGGTTTAGCCATATGACTAATAGTTAACTTTTGTTCTGACAAAATCAACATCTGTTCTTTTGTTTTATACCGTGTCCATTGATAATTCTGTCTTCAAAGCCAGACCTTTCCCGGGAGCTTTGGTTACCTTACTTACCATAGGAATTCAACACTGTTTGCAAAACAGTTTTATTCAGCTGTGATATTCTGTAAGATCGAGGTACTTCTCCAGTTGCGCTGCCAGATTTTAAGCAGGATATATCCTATTGTGCCCTACCTCAGAAACTTCGTATACAACCAAACCGACTTAAACCAAAGTCTCTTTTTTACGATCTAAACATCATTTTTGTTCATTTAATAAAACACTTTTTTCGGATTTTATCGCGGTTTATTGTTAACTTTTGATTCCCGACGTTTCGGATACTTTACAGCAACCATGGTCACGGGAGGACTGAGGTGTCAGACGTCCCAACGTTACAAAGTTATTCGAAACTACCCGACATACATCATTATCTTATATAGTCCTATCTACGCAGAATGTGCTAATTGAGTCTTTAATCTGTGGTGAATTATGCTTGGTTTTTGATTTAATTATATTAATAATGGGGTCCCTCATTCATCATCATACATCCGTCCTCATTCATCAGTGGGGTCATCATTTTTGTTTTTATTCCTACAGTAATCTGTTCGCTTTTAATATATGAATCTAGATAAAAATAATACAAAAGATAAACAACAACGGCCCAACAAACACAACCACGGCATAGACTCATATGGCCAATATTGTTTGTCATGTGTATCATGTCAGTTAATGCTAAAACCGTTGTATCAACACGTCATTAATTCAACTTAGTTTGAATTTTTTACATTCAATTTTTTTGTAATGTGTGTGAAGCGTTCGTTTATTTATACACACACGGTCGTGTTTCTAAGCTAAGCAACTTAATGCTTATGTTATAGGTAACACCGGCTGATATAGCTACATATTTTATTTCTATAAATACATTTAAAAATATATCACAGACAGACTCGAAGATGGAATCGAACCCAAAACCACCGAGCAGAAGCCACCCAAACCACAGAGTCACAGCAATCTGCGCCAATGGGCTAGTTAATCAAAAGAAAAACAAACAAAACGTCTAAACAGAGGCTAGTATGTGGAACGTTCGTCGTAAAATGATTAATGTGCCCCGTCGTTGTTAATCATAGCCGAGTCAGATGTGATAGATGAACTGTATCCTGCTGATCATTAGTGGACTTGTACAAATACTTGCGTATTATTTTTTACGAGTTCGTTTTATATTAAATTATTTGTTGTTTGTATGTACCTCTATAGTGTTTTGGTCCTGCGAGCCGGATATTTTTATTGTCATACTAGCTGTGTATCACGGTTTTACACGCGTTAATTTGAAGAAATAAATAGTCTATTCTATTATTTCTATACTATATTTACCAAGGAAGGCTTCCTTGGTAAATATAGTATAGAATATATAATAATTTTTCAATTTGATCCAGTAGTTCCTGAGAGTAGCACGCTTAAACAAATACACTTTTAACTTAGTATTAATAGTAAAGATTATTATATTTGGAAGAGAAGTGTACAGTACTTACAATGCTTTAAAAGAGCTGCTAAAGATAAAGAAAAGGAAATGTTGTTATCCAACTCCTTTACTATAATAAATATAGTCAATACTGGCTGTGCTCGCGACTTCATCTACGTGGAATAGTGACTTTACATCTTCTACTTAATTAATTAAATTGGCATAACTTTTTTATTTATGAACCGATTGACATGAAACAAACACTAAATGTTAAGCTAATCTTGCTACAATACATTAGTAAAAACCACATCTAAATTGAATAAGCCGTTTATGAGATTAGCGTGCACAAACGCACAAACAATTGGACAAAAATTCTGACAATCATTATTTTGGGCGCTATTTGCGTTGATAGAGGTCCCTATAATATTTTTTCTTATACATCTTAAATGTACAGACAGGGACCCGTTAATTTTTTATTATAAGTATTGATTAAATTTCTATACAGTCTCGTTGAACTTATATAGACTGATAAAATTCAAACGTCTCGACAATTTAAAGTAAACCATGGAGCGTTCTTGAAAAAAAATTTAAATAAATAAGTGGATCGTAAAATTATTTAATATCAAAACAGGAAACTCTTTGCCGCTAATCATGTTCTGTCATTAATTATAAAGATTTATATTCCCGAGGAAAGAAATTGATTTATGAGAAATTTTTTAAATTCTACATTTCCGTTACGCTGTCGAATATTTTTTTAATTAGTGTTAACGTGAGATAACTTAATATAAGATACACTATTTTAGACAACAGAACCTTTATACTGTTCGAATGTTTAATTATGGTCGTGAACTGAGGTAGGGCACAACAGGAATTCCCTGCTCAAAATATGGAGCAGCCCGACTTGGGTAGTACACCTCGACCTTACAGAAGACCACAGCTAAATAATACTGTTTTCAAGCAGTATTGTGTTCCTGTTGGTGAGTAAGGTGACCAGAACTCCTGGGGGGTGGGAGGGGGGGATTGGGGATCGGGTCAGCAACGCGCTTTCGATGCTTCTGGTATTGTAGGCGTCTATAAGCTACAGTAATCTCCTACCATCAGGTGAGCCGTACGCTTGTTTGCCGACGTAGTGACATAAAAAAAAAATTTCAACCACTGGGCGACCACAAGTTTATATTAATACGAAAGATGGATCGATAAAGATTAAAGTAAGCAACTAAATTTAATTTATAGATCAAACTTTAGCCGTTACGATTCATAAAATCACCTTCAAACGGCACAAAGATTTACTCAAACCGAATATTAAAACCGTCAATCAAACTAATTTCTCGTGTCGGAGTCGTTGAAGTATCGCGTCGGCGTCGTCGCGTCACGGATGATGAATGGCTGAGTCGTTAATCACTGCGGTGCTAGGTCATCACTCACAGTCAGGGTGATTGGGGTGTGATACACAGATGGGGGGAAACAGTTCGCTGATTTATTAGCTGGGTAAGTTAGCCTTTGGTATGGGCAGAGATTTCTGGTAGAAAAATTTTCTTAGAATATGTTTAAGATGAAATTTTGACATTTTTTTTAAATACTTGACACGTTTTGGGTTGCATATTGTCGATCAGCTAATTACAGTATTGTTAATTAAACATTAACGTTGTTTTTAGAACTTACAGTAGAACTATAAGAAATGAGTATAAATAAATGTAATAGTACTAAAAAAAGTATTCTGAATTGCACCATCTTCTAACAGTCTATATAAAAATTATTGTGTTGCATTAAACATCTTCATATCATCATTAAATATATTAACAGTTATATATCTTACTTGCATCCCGCCCCGGCTTCGCACGGGTAATTAACAAAACTTTCAAAAAATTGTTTTTTTCCAAATTTTTTGAAAATTGCACCCGCGGATATGGCTTTCCAGCAGTGAAAGAATTTTTCGAATCGGTTCAGTCGTTTCGGAGCATATTCAATGCAAACAAATAAACAAATCTTTTCTATTTATAATATTAGTCCACAATCATTGCGGATAATAAAGCCACTTCGAATGACAACCATGAGCTGTAAGGCCTACAGTCTGTAGCCTGTAGCATTTATTTATTTTTATTTTTTATTTATAGCATAGCATATCTCTTCTTACAAAAAATTTGTTTTTTTTAGTTATCTGAAATTATAATGAAATAACTAATTTGAATATACTGATACCATCCCCTCTGTGGTAGATAGACGAAGGGTCCCGAGAAGTGAATTGTGTTCGTCGAAATGGCTCATTTTAATTCTTGTGTTAATATAACAAATTGTTCGCAGGTGGCGCCTTTGTGTAAATTATAAATAAGATTTATTATGTAAAAATCGTTTTAGATATTAATAGATGTTACTTAATGGATATTTCATTTGGTATTCTGGTATATCTCCGTTTTATACTTCTTACACAATGAAGCGAGTAGAATTACTAGACTTGGAAAGAATATATCTGTATGCATTTGAAAGGCTGTTTATTGACTTCCTCAATAAAATTACAATAATTAGTTATTAATGATTCAACCTTTCTCCAATTTCCGAGTACACCTACATAATTTTAAAAAAGTATCAAATATACTGTACATATTTATGTATGTAATTCAGTAGATATCATCGCCATCGTGATCACTCCAGCCTATCGCTGTCCACTGCTGAACATAGGCCTTCCCTAAGTTCGCGCCAGACATCCGGGTTTTTCGCAATCTTCATCAAGCCTACACCGGCTACATCATTAGATATGAACAAGCCTAATTATATTTAAAGTAGCCTATCTTTAATGCTTTATAGATATAAACGTTTTACACTCAACGGCCCAGTAGAATTTTCTTGTGTCGGGAGTCCGGAAATACACAGAATATACAAGCACAAACGCCCAGACCACGAAGAAGATCTATATGTCCAATACAATGTCTTCGTGAGCAGCGCAACAACCAGTGCTGTGACCACTGCGCTAACACGTCGTCAATATAATAGTTTATGTGAAACTACCACCCGATTTTGATTTAAGATTACGCTGAGAAAAGATCACGGTAAATCTTTGCTAAATGTTGGAACGTATATTAAATAAAACTATTTATAACATATTTAAGCCGTGTTTCCTTGTATCCAACATACATAAGTCGATTATAAAAATCACAGAGTCTAATATATGTCATAGGAATGTGTTCTAATTACAATATATATATATATATATATATATATATATATATATATATATATATATATATCTTCACTAAATCGAAATTTTAATAGTAATACCATGAAAGCAAAAATTTTTACTTAGAAAGAAACCCAATAGTTGATAATAATCATATCCTAAATAACATCTAAACTAAGTTATATATTCCTAGATAAAAGTATCAAATAAAACTGTCATAGATTAATAACTAATTCAATATTAGCTCGAGTTAACACGAAATGATATCGATGGTAAACATTGGAGCGGCGTTTATCGTGACCTGTTTGGACAAACGGATTAGCCACTGTTTGGGACTAAACTGTATATAATTTAACACTAGCTTCGCCACGCGGTTTTATCAGGAAGTTATTCTTCTTTTGAGGTAGGCACAGCCGGAAATATCCTGCTCAAAATATGAGACGACCATCTGCAAAAAGATCTGAAAATTACATAAGATGCTGCTATGGTTGGCATACTAAATAATACTGCTATGGTTGTATGTTGCAGGTGTCAATAGACTTGTTTGTCGAGCTTTTCATCAACTTTAAAGTGTGTGTGTACTTATGTACGCACGTAAGAAGTTATACTTCATTGGCTAGCTAACTTCACGTTGCTAACTTCTTCGTTGACTAGCTAACTTCAGGGTATCGGTTACTTTCGTGAAGCTGAGCGCATGCATCGTAAACATTTCTTCTCATCATTTTTCCCTAAAACGCCGAAAGAAGTATAACTTCAAAAAGTTGTGTGTTATCTGAGTCTCTAGCTATCTACGTGCTGATTATCATTACAATCAGTTAAGTAGTTTTTGCGCGAAAAAGTAACAAACATCGATCTTCTCAAACTTCCGTATTTGTAATATAAGTTTAGTAGCTAATGCTAAACGTTTAATTTCTAAACTTGTATTGTTCAAAGTTTATTTGAATCCATTTGTAGTACGGCGTTGAGTATAAAAAAACTAGAGGAATTATAATAGGTTGAAATAAGTAGCCATCACTAAGTTTACACCTATTCAATTCATTTCAATTGTTAAAAGTTTAACTGGGGTAGACCACAGGAAATATACTGACCACAGGAATTTTGACATTATTATATTTTTATTCAACTAACAATTACATAAGTATATTATATTTTGAAAATGTGATGTCACAAAATTTTGGACCCTTCCATTCCCCTTGTCACACTGTGTCACACTTCGTCGACCCCCTATCCCCCCTTAACGTTTGTGGCATCAATACATTAGTCAGTTTCACCGAACTCAAGTCATATCAACTTATGATATCGACCATTTTACGTGTATTTAATCGAAATTAATATTTTATTTCGGTAAACCCTCCCCACAGTGGCAAGTGTGTACAGTCGCTCACGCACTCAAATATCAAATAATTCAAATATTTGGGCAGACCTCATCCATCACTTACCGATGATTGATAGAGTTGTTTCCTCAGTATTTCGAAAACAAAACGCCGTAACTACCTTTGAATAAAATCAAAAATGAATTCAACGTTTCATAAAAATAAAACTCACTCTTGCGTATCCGGGTCGGTGTTGACCAACTCTGTAAAATGACAAGCAATATTGGACTTTATTTTGCGTAAGATAAGGTGGTATTTATTCGTCATTTGTAATGTGAGTGGCTGTCCCTAATAACCATCGGTTCTCTGTTTGTACAATTGTAAGTTTACTCGAATGACATTATCATTTGTGTTTCACTTAGCCATAATTTATTGATGCGGCTGTCGGGGATTAGATATCTGATATTGATGGCCTTAATGTGAGTTTTGTTAATCGAATTTTATGCTACTGTTAATGTCAAGGCTTGGTCGTTGTCGGGTGAATGTATTTATTACAGTATATGAATGTTGGTTTAAATAATGTCTGTTAACATGTGCAAATATATTAGTATGTATGTAGTAGTCAGTACGTAGGCTGTATTAAATAACAATAAAAATTTGGCAAACTTATCAATACAAAAAGCTTTAAAATATATAAAACATTTAACTGAAGTAGGGCAGAGCAATATCTGGAGCAGTCCGACTGGGGAAGTACCTCAACCTTAGAGAAGATCACAGCTAAATAGTACTGCTTTAAAGCAATTTTGTGTTCCTGTGGTGAGTAAGGTGACCAGAACTCCTGGGGGGGATTGGGGGTAGGGTCGGCAACGCGCTTGTGATGCTTGTACTATTGCAGGCGTCTGTAGGCTACGGGATTCACTTACCATCAGGTGAGCCGAACGCTTTTTTGCCGACCTAGTTGCATAAAAAAAAGTAGGTGTTAACTTTTTTTTATTCTATAAATTATATGCTAATTTTATATTTAGTTTGTTAGAGACAGGTTTTTAAAACCTACAACGCTCAGTAATAAGATTTGGATCCAAAAGTACTACAAACTACTCAACATATCTGCTGTGTGGCTACGGCAGTAAAGAATATAGCCACACCCTCTCTTACCGTGAGTGTTGTAAGAGGCGACTAAGGGATAACATAGTTCCACTACTACCTTGGAACATAAAAAGCCGACTGATGGCGGGATAACTATCCAACTGCTAGCTTTGAAATACTCAGGCCGAAGACGGGCAACAGCGTCTTCGGTGCGACAAAGCCAGCCCTGTGATCACCAACCCGCCTGCCCAACGTGGTGACTATGGGTAAAACACGTCATGAGTTCACGCCATTTTTACCGCGAACTTGGGGAGGTATATGTCCAGCAGTGGACTGCGATAGCCCGAAGTGAATAAACATATTCAAGTATAAATTACACTACTACTGTTTATAAAATGATCACATGCTTTTAAGGTTCAAAAAAAAGTTGATAAAAAAAAGGTAATTAACGATTTATCTAAAACTCATAAAATATCATTCCCAAAAATGGCCCAGATATTTAATAGTGTACACAAAATGTACAACAAAAATGTACCGGTAGCGTAATGGATGATAGCATTTATGTCTCAAATATCACCTTCAACATAAAAGCGAATTACTTTATTATTCTACCGTCAAAGTGTATTTACATTCGTGAGACAAATATCACCAATGGACATTTAGACTTGTATTTAAAGATATAGATAAGAAATACAAAATATACGTCCACTACGCATTAAAACTGTGAAATACGGAGGTAGATTGTATTTTGACAGCTCACGATTGAGTTCAGAGCGAGTTATGTAAGTTGCTTGTGTCGAAGTGAACAAATAAGTGAGAGAAAATAAGTTTATTTAAAGTTTAGTTGATATTTGATAATGTTATGAAGTCGCTGTAGAAGAAACATTTGACTGAGTGAAGAGATGTCTGACCTGGGGCAGTTTTTTTTTTTAATTTATTGCAATACTCGGAGAGAACGTTAAGCCGTCGGGTTCCAGCTGTTATCGTGTACACCTGATAGTGATCGTTACTCATATTAGGGAATATATCCGCCAACCCACACTGAAGCGGCGTGGTGGATTAAGCTCTGATCCTTCTCCTACATGGCGAAAGAGGCCTATGCCCAGCAGTTGGGATATTACAGGCTGAAGCGATAAATAATTACAAATATAATTATTGAGTAAACTTGTGTACGCAGGCTTTTTGCTCTGGAAATCGAATAGTCCCTCGTCAACAATCTTCGAATCTTTTAGCGAAGAATACTAACGACACTCCCCGCTGCACTCGATTCTGATTGGTTGTCGCCAGTCAAAAGGAAAGCTAGACCGAAATAAATCTATAATACAGGTATAACGTGCACGAACATCAAATACAATTTCCTAGTATAACACCTTTCGCGTAAATCAATATCCATTGCATTCAGATCACAGACCGATGCACCTTTGTCGCCTTCAATCGTGACAGACAAACATACATGAGCGCTGCTTCCTGAGCTTTCAAAGAGCGGAATTGTGTAAACGTCACTCTTGAACGACTCTAAACATTTGAACATACAATTCCGAAATCAATTGCTATCTAAATAGAATTCAAATTTAATCGTGCTAAACTTAAAAGGTTTCAGAGAACTGTATACGCAGCATTAAAGAAAACAGACTTTATTATTTTGGAGTTAGAGTTGATTTTTGTTTGTTGATATATCTAAGTTGTTCACTGTATTCGAGTAATGGATTGGCCGGTTGCCGTAAAGTGCGGGTGGTCATTCCACGGCGTCCCTTGAAGGTGTAATTCACAATGGGGTATACCTATAAATAAAAAGAGAGATCATGTTATAAATGGTTTACCACACAGACCACCTGTGGCATATGATCATTTACGATTGTCGTGATGAGAGGATAAAATGGAGCATTCATAGATCTGATTGGATGAAACTGAAAGATTGCATAATATACTGAAGATTATACAAACGACAAATATGTTTATACCACTAGCTGTCCCCGGCGGTTTAGTAAAATAGCCTATAGCCCCGGTAAATAGACTATCCAATACGTATTGAAACAAACTATTCAACTTTATAATAGTATGGATCAGTAACTAGTGGAAGAAATGGCTAATTAGCCATAAGTCCGCCCATTGTACTTCACTGTCTGTAACTATCTTTATGCTTTGTTTGTAATATATTTGTGGTGTACAATAAAGTATAAAATAAAATAAATAAATAAATAAATAACTAGTTGTCATACAAAACAAACTTTAAGATTTATCAATTTTAGTAAGATCAACTGTAGAGCTCCTTACAAGTTCTAATAGAATCTATAATATATTTGGAATTTGATTACCGCTTCGTTTTGCCTGTAATACGAAAGATTTTTGAGTTTTTTGACAATTTATTCTCAAACCAAATAATCATTTGACTAAAATGATTCATACTACTATAAAGATTTTGGGGCTCAATTGAGGGGGTAGAAACAAAATCCACAAATCGGATGTAGTGCATCCTAATGAATCAAGTTTTAATATCCTCTTTTTTTGCTGGGAAATGCTTTTACGCACCGCGCCGACAAGACCAGCGGCTGTGTGGGGCTCCTGGCTCGGTGAACAATCCAGAATACCCACTAAAGCCCAGCGGTGCTCTCATCGTCATAGCGGGGCGCCATGGGATCGCATGCATGCTAACGCGAATTTCCGACGGTTGGCCTGCCCTATGCGGGCCGCCTTCGTCTATAGAATGCCCACGGGCACTGTGAGCGTTCTATTACCCCGGTGGCGAGTGGAAGAAATAGCGCCCTTCTCCCACTCTATTGCGAAGGGTAAAGGAGCGCATATCGGCTTCTCCTTCCCCCTGGTCGTCTCCTGCGGAGCGAGTTGGCGTAAGCGGTGGCGTCACACTGTCGCTCCGCAGCCTCCTTTAGCGCCATGACCTCCTCGCAGAAGGAGGTCACGGCCGAGCAGCACCTCTAGCTGCCGAACATGTTGCAGATGACGCTCGACAACGACAGATCTTCACCTATTATGGCCACTTGGGCGCAGTGCCATATCACTTGGCTCGCCACACGCGTAACAGCCAGGGATGGATTCCCTACTCACCATCCATCCACTAATCGAGCAGGGCTCCCTGAGTCTGAGCCCTGATCCTACGTAAGTTTTAATACATGGCCTAATAGAGGGAACCCCAAGCGGTTCATTGAATTGAATTTACCCAAAACCGTACAAAAATATCTACACTATTATATCACCTTTGTATAATAAAAAATTTGAATATTGCGACGACTTTTTATAGCTTATTATTACATTTGAAAGTATAATAGCATAATTTTATATTTTAAAATAATGAAAAAAAAAAATTGTAAAATTACGTTCTAGCTTTATGTGACATTACTATTTCTATAGTCGCATAATCGACTTTTAAGAGGTAAAAATCTTTAAAATCCGGAAACCCGTATCAAATTCGCAACAATCAGCTCAACACGTCGTAACCGTGAAATGTGTGTTTGTCATTAGAGTCTTCACGGCTTTTATCCCATTTATTTCTTTTTTAAATCACAAGCATTGTCGATTTACCACGGCTGTCTATACTCTATACAATTCATACGAAGACTGTGACACAGAGTAGAGAACACCAAACTAAACGTATCATTATAATATCAGTAGGAAGGAACGCGAATATGAGGGTAGTTCGCTCTGTGTTACACAATACAGGGTGTGGGCCCTAGTAAGCGTGATTGTCGTCAACTTGATGAATCGATATAACGTATTGTGAGACACCCCAGCTGTCGTCTGTCACTGATAGCTGACACTTGGACCCGTTTTTTTTTGACACGTCCCATTGTGATCGCTCAGTGTAGCGTGAAACGAAATGAGTTGATATCGATCGCTCAATATTACAAGAGAAGAGGGTACGGTATGAATTGGTCATAAATAAATAAGCGGTGTCGTGGCGTGTTTGGTGTTTTTTTTTTATGCGGTGATGTACGTTCCTTTTGTTGCGATTCTGGGGTTCAACGCGGTAGTCCGATGGATGGAAATTTATTATTCTAAATAAATATTGTCGAGTGATAAATTGGTTTTATCCGATGATGAAAGTGGGTAAATGTTTTTATAGCTGACGTTCGATGCAGTTTGTTGTGGATATTTTATGTTTGCCCAATTAAGAGTTCCATTGTTGTGTTCGCGACGTTTACTCTGAAATAACATTCGCATGAGATTTATATGATACTTAATTTATTTTTAATATCTTTTAAATTTTAATATTTATGACAATAAGTTTTATTGATAGCTGTATTTTTATTTTAAACTATCTGTTCCCGCGACTCCGTTCGCGTGGAATTTAATATCAAAGTTATTGTTCAGTTCGCAGAGTTATAAAATAAATAAATTTCTAAAATAAACCAGTAAAAGTCCCATCAAAATCACTCCCGGCGTTTCAGAGATTAGCCGGAATAAACAGACAAACAAAAATTGTAAAAAATGTTATTTGGTATATGTATCATGTATACAAACATATGAATTTAGTAAAAAGCGGCTATTTTACCATGTTTGCGCTGGCGGTTGCGGGTTCGATCCCCGCACATGACAAACATTTGTATTGGCCATACAAATGTTTGCCGTACTCTGGGTGTTTGTGCATTCCTTGTGGGTTTCCCCACCGTGCCTCGGAGAGAATGTTAAGCTGTCGGTCCCGGTTGTTATCATGTTCACCTGATAGCGATCGTTACTCATAGTAGGGAATATATCCGTCAATCCGCATTGGAGCAGCGTGATGGAGCTCTAATCCTTGTCCTATATGGGGGAAAGAGGCTTATTCCCAGCAGTGGGATATTACAGGCTGAATCGAGCGTGTTATTTTGTTGATACGTGATAATTTCATTCGCTCAGTTTGATAGTATTTTATAGTTCGAAAGTAGCATCCAATTATGCAAATATTAGGGACGATATAGAGAACATTAGAAAGGGAATGAAGATGAATGTAAAGAAGACGAAAGTGATGGTGTTTGAAAGAGATGAGATAATGACAGACTGTAATATCGTGATTGGAGATGAACAAATTGAACAGGTGAATGAGTTTGTGTATCTGGGTTCGAAGTTTACAAGAGATGGAAAGTGTGAGAGTGATATTGAAAGAAGAGTGAATGCAGGAAACATGGTGAACGGAGCTTTGAACTCCTTTATGAGCAGTCGGAAGGTGTCTAAAAAGGCTCGTTTGGCTGTGCATGAGGGGGTGTTGCTTCCGACACTCATGTACGGAAGTGAAAGTTGGGTATGGCAGAAGAGACATGAAAGCAGAATAAATGCAGTTGAGATGAGAGCGTTAAGAAGTATGATAGGAGTTAAACTGAGTGACAGGATGAGAAATAGTGAGATAAAGAAACGGTGTGGTCTGAAAGAAGATGTAGTGACAAAAATTGAGAAAGGTATGCTGAGATGGTTTGGTCATGTCGAGAGAATGAATGAAGAACGACTGACGAAAAAAGTGTATAAGGCGAGTGTGAGTGGAAGTGTTGGAAGGGGTAGACCTAGGCGGACATTTCAAGACCAAATCGGGGACGTCTTGAAAAAAGGCCAGGTCAAGAGTACCCTAAACCGACGAGCATGTATGAAGGGAATAATGAAAGTGGATGAAGCGAAACAAGTATGTAAGGATCGTAGCAAGTGGAAAGAAGTGGTCTCTGCCTACCCCTACGGGAAAGAGGCGTGATTATATGTATGTATGTATATAGAGAACATATAAGATTGATCCATGTGGACAATTGCTTAAAAAAATCATGCTAGAAAATATCGACAATATATATAAATAAATAAATATCTACACAATACGCACACGGTCGTCTGTTCCTAAAGTAAGCAACTTAATGCTTGTGTTATAGCTAACAGCCGACTGGTATAGCTACATTTTTTTTTTGATAAACATACTTATAAATAATACATACATAAATATATAAATAAATATTTATATTACACCCAGACTCGGGGTGGGAATCGAAGCCACAACCCTCGGAGCAGAAAGCAGGGTCACTACAAACTGCGCCAACTATAAAATATAATATAGAAATGCCATAGATATCCTAAATTTGGAACATAATTGAATGAGACTGAAAGATGTAATATAAAATATTGTTTCCTATAAACAATATGTATAAAAAAACTGAATTTTCTATAGCAGTAGAGGAATTTACTTTAAATCTTCTATGAGAATCTGACATTAAATATACTACAAAAGACTGCAGTAAAAATTACATTTTAATAAAAAAAAAACAAGAATTTTACTATGACACGACATATATACAGAAGCAAAGAAAAAACTTCAAAAATTCAAGTAACTAAACAAACAAAGATGCATCTAAATTCGATTCTACAAAAGAATTATTCGTAACAACTCCATCTAGTATCACTTAACACGTATCTTTAAAATATTCAAAACTTAAAAAGAGCTTCAGAGAGCTTCCATTTTAGAGTCTAAAAATACGAGCGAGCAACGCCGCGGGTCGTAAAGGGGGCTATAATTTTGAGTTATCGCACAGCACGACGGGTAGGAGTAATGAAACAGCCTCTATATCACGACCCAAGCGTGCCCCGGCGGTAAATGGCGGCTACGAATTAGCAGTTTTGCAGTTTTTTTTATTCATGTTCAAAAATATATTTTAGGCTTTTGTTATAATAGTTTATAATATTTTTTATATCTGTTGTCATACGCTATTTTTCAATTTGTATTTATTATTATTATTTTTTTCTAATATAAATAATTCTGTACGCTTATTTCAAATTGTAAATGTCATTATTAGTTATCAATACTCAAAAAAAAAATTTTTTTAAGAAAAAAAATTCAAATTTTCACACATACGTTTTGATTACCTTCATAAACATCCACTACCACAGAATCATAGCCATTATGGCACAGGTTATAAAGAAGAAAATGCCGTACAGTTGGCACGGTAGCACCAAATTGAAATATACAGGCACCATATTCATTACGGCCGGGTGTAACTCAAACTTATGGTACGTTTTACGAGTTTAAGAGTACTCTCCCGTTCAACCGGTAATGTTACTTACGTTTCGGGAAAAACACGGGACGCTGATGTTACGTAATAAACCGTGTAACTGCCTATTATAGCTCCGTTGTGAAGGATATGCCTTAATGTTAGATATTTATATGGAGGGTAGAATTAAATTTATTTGACTTGTATTTCAACTACGTAAAAGTCTACTTATATTTGAAGTTTGGGGTTTTGTTTGTATGTATTAATTTCAGAGTTATTTTAATCGTTGTATGATTGATATATATATGTATTATTTTTGTTTATTTATCGAAAAATACCTCTAGCTGTATTAGTTGGCTGTTACCTTAACTCAACCATTACGTTGCCTACCATAGGAACAGATGACAGACGAAAACAGAAAATAAAACTATAAACTATTTACACGGTAGTTTACTTGTAAATACGAGATATTTTTTAAGTTGGTCGAAAATGTCGATTCGTCAATTTTTTAAATATAACAAGTGATATAATTACTCACCTAATAGTAAGCGGTTAACCGTAGCTTATAGACGTCTGCAACATGAGAAGCATGGTAAGCGCGTTTCCGACCCTATCCCCAATCCCCTCCAGGGGCTCTGGTCATCTGAATTACCAGAAGGAACACAAAACTGCTTGAAAATAGAATTATTTAGCTGTGATCTTCTGTAAGGTCGAGGACCTACCCCAGACGGGCTGATCCATATTTTGAGCAGGAAATTTCCTGATGTATCCTATCTTAGTTTATATTAGTGTATACTATTATGATAGTAAAAAGTACTGAACCAATATTAATATTTATTTTAATAGTGATAGGATTATTATAGAGAAGTAATATCTTAAAAGGTAGAGATAGAAGATTAACAGCAAGTAGAACAAGTATCAATTCTTGATGTGGGTAACCACTTGCGGTTTCTAGTAGTAATAAGTGTGGTAGGATAACAAGAGCTTTGTATATTGATATTTGCTTTGGTATCAAAATATTCTGTTGCTGTTACTTCAGCACTGCTGAATGTAGGCCTTCCTAAAATAGCATCAAATATCCCAGTTCCCCGCAGCCCTCATCCAGTCCCTACCGGCTATCTTTTGTAGATCGTCGCTCCAGCTTTTCAAGGAAGTCATATAACCATTACCACTTCAACTTGCTGATTCTGCGGGCTATGTCGATTATTATCCAAATACTTCGGGTATTCTATTGTCTCATTTATAAAGCATAGGTTTCTTCATCTTCAACAATCAACTTCTCACGATACCGTTTACTTTTACCCACAGTCTTTTCTTTCGTTGTCAAACAGAAGCACCCCCCACTAAGTTCATAGACAGCTTAAAAGGAGTCATAAGCAGCTGCACCTTATCATCATGCGGTGCAGTTAAATCTAAAACAGCACGAATAATCAAGTCAGTCTTTCCTTTTCTATTTTTTAATCAGATTAAGAAATAGAAAAGGAGAGAGAAGAAACATGAAGAAAAGGATTTGAATCCAAAATTTACGGCATTGTCTTCCATAATTATTCTTGACAGAAAACTGATTTATTTCAGAATGGTATATTAAGGGACTTCAAGAATATAGAACAATTTAGGCTTCAGCTAACTACTATATAGTTTTTTCTGTAATAAGTCGCCTTGACACACAAACAAATGTTGATAAATGATGATGCTATAACCACAAATAAAGTTCTACATAATTTATTTTATCCGATAACACATTTATATTTTTACAAACATTTAATCCTATATTTTATAAATATATTATATTTATATGATATACTTGAAAACGATGACAATTTTATTAAAATACAATACAACTCATTTGATACGATAAAAACTAAATTAGATATTATAATTTATTGCTAGTCGTAAAATATTTTTTATAAATTTATTGTTATACGATACGTCATCATTTTATAGCTAAAGGTCTCTATTTTTAATTTATTTATTGTATTATACAATATTTTCTTTCTTTATAACACCTAAATACCTAAATAAAAATTTTGAATCCTGTACTACTATCTACGTCTAACTCGCAAACAAGCGTACACTACACCTTACGGTAAGTGGTTATCGAAGCTTATCGACGCCTGGAATATCAGCAGCAAGCAAGCACGTTTCTTGAACCATATGAAAACTTATTTTTTTTTTTATTGATAAAGTTCTTTAAATTACTTTAACATAAAAATTACTTAGGTATTCAGAAATAAATCGTATCCACGAACTAAAATTGCACAAAATTCGGTCAAACGATTTAGCCGTAAAAGCATACAAAAGTTCGCGTCACGTCATTAGTATGGATACATGATATTTATCATAGGTTATTTCGTGATACGACACAATAGAGGAATGACTAGGCGAATAGCGTCATGCCTTTCAAACGAAATCTACGTAAACAATAACTTGAAACCGATTTAAGAGAATTTATGGACACACGTTTCCAAGATCCTTGCGCTGCGTGAAAGTTTTGCCAATATATTATACAGTTCTGTCACACGAATGTCAACCGTAATAACTGGTAATAAATGTTAATGTAATCGCACGTAATAAGTGGTAACGCAGAAACATGATGGACGACTAGACAGATCGTCTATTATACTCTAATGTTCCAATATATTATCTCTGAAAAGAGGTCCCGAGTGATAAATTGGCCAGACTTGGGTTTTTTATGTCCCACGTTCGAATCACCTATACATAAAAAACATCAGGTGACGGTTTTTTTTTCCGATATACGTGTGTTAGTTTAAAATTTTTATTGTCCTTGGTTTGTCGCGATTAACTTTGATCGGTGCGAAATTTTTCGTAAATTTTAATATAAATTTAACGTTCTTTGTGTGTGATGTCGGATCCTAAAGAGATGGTATTGATGAAATATTTTATTGTTTACCAAGTTTCTTGGTTATGATATGAATGTGTGTGGTGCAAAATATCTCGCACGATGGCACACAAATTAGTCTATGATTCTACAGTACCTATAATATATATGAAGTCGGAATATGATGATTAAGTAATGAATATTATTGTAATACCGGATACATTAGATAACGACGATCTGGCATCAGTATCAGTAACAAGATTAGACTGATGATGCTTCTGTGAAGCAGTAATTACCAAAGAAAATGACACGTAACAAAAGCATAACATATTTAATGTGTGTAATATGTTGTAAACGAAATCAAAATCAAAATGAATTTATTCAAATAGGCCTCAAGAGCACTTTCGAATCGTTATTTTACAAATTAAAATTTTAAGGTGTTAATTATTTTTGTGAATGTAAAGCTACCATCGATTTGGAACATAGATTCTGCAGAGAAGAATCGGCGAGAAACACTGTAGTTACTCTTTTGAAAATAATATATAAACTAACAAAAATAGCAACAATGACAACAAAAATAGAATCAACTAACAACAACAACAAAATATGCTAATAAAAACAATATCGTTTTAGAGAGTAAGATTAAAAAAATAAAACGGACCGTAGCCCGTAGGCTGTAGTCGTAGCGCTGAAATATGAGCCATGTATTATTCAGGGATATTGCAGAATAAATCATCCGGGGGAATAATTCACAGATATGCGAAGCGAAGTTGTCTCGATAAGTTTTTTTGAATGGTTTTTCATTTCAATTTCTGTGTGTTGTATTTGTTGTTCTTTTTGTAGGTTGTGATGTCAGCTGTTTTCGTTTACATATGTTAAGTTTTGAATAAAAACCTTACTTAGTAACGGATTCGTAATAGTAGTTACTAAAAGGTGAAGTGGCTAAAAGAATTTTTTTGTAAACCAAATTTAGATTATTTGGTGGCGCAATTTTGGTCAAAAATTTGCGCTAACTGTTAGGTAGTGGATAATTTATTTGATTTAAAATCATTATATCAACAGTTTTAATCTACGGAGCACTATTAAAAAAAATATGTTAGAAGTAGAAATTGGCTATAATTAACCTTTGTAATATCAGAAATATAGATAATAAAATATAGATGAGCCCGTGGATCAAAAATTTTAAATAAAAAAAAAAATTATCAGAAATATAAATAAACATAAGCTTGTACAGTTGTCGCACATTGTAAAAATTGTTTTTACTTTCAATTCAACTCGTTTAACGTTTATATTTACGATCTTTTCGATTGATGTTTTAATCGAATTACTATGTTTTACAGAATAAAACTAAATGTTACGTCCAATTTACATACAACGAACATAAGACAATAATTAATGAACTCGCAAAATATAATACCATAAAAAATACAGAAAAAGCGTCTGTATCGCGTTACAAATTATTATAACATTCTAAAAATGAGCAACGAATCCCAATCATACACGTTTTATGCGATCTGATTTATAATACCCATTTAAATCGTCCCACTAAAACTTGTCACCGATGTAAATTATACGTCTTCTTAAACCGGTGGGTTGATCTCGTTTGAATGTCGTATTAATGTTACATTGTCGATACACATAGATAAAGTTGATTTGTTGTCATTGCTTTTGTTATTAATGTTGTGGGATTATTTGAAGCTTTTGTTTCAAGTCTATATCAATCTTAATATGTAAAATTTTAAATACGTTAATTATTAATAATAATAATTTATTTATTCACTCCTTTTAACATAACAATTTACAGAACTTAACGTCGGCAGCCGTAATACTATAGACTGTGCTACAGCTAGATATATTACAGTAAGTCGAAGTTGATATTAAATTGTTTAACTAAGGACATTTTTCGATTGATTTAGCCAGTAACAACCAACTGCTGGGCAAAGACCTCTTTCTCCATACATGAGAACGGTTGGAGCTTAATTCACCACGCTATTCCATTGCGGGTTTGATACCACCAAAAGCATACGAATTTTTTATTTCAAAAATTACTGCATTTATTTATGTGGACGTAAAGTGAAAGAAACTCTTTAATTGGTATACTTAATTGCTTTTGGTGCTGACATTGAGACGTATTTTTAAAGCAAAAATTAATAATTTAAGTAAATAGTCTGTTCGCGCAGTTTGTAATGGCCCTGCTTTCTGTTCCGCGGATTGCAGGTTCGATTCACGCCTAATTCTGGTTGTAATATTTCAAATATTTATATTTATAATTATATATGTATACTATTTCTATGTATATTTATAAAAAAAATACCTAATTAGCTATTTTAGTCAGCTGTTACCTAAAACACAGGCATTAAGTTGCTTACCGTAGGCACAGACGGTCGTGTGTGTGTGTTATATGATATGTATTTATTATTTATTTAAATAAAAAAAGCTGCTTGATATTCTACGTTTGACTCGAACTAACAACTGCTTACTTTTGGCTCTTTATTGGTCTTTACTAACTTTAATGTAAAACAAGAAATTTGTATATTAATACGTGAAAACTTTGTACCGCTTTCAACGAAAATTGCGCGGACGGAGGAGTATGAAATTTCGCACACTTATCGCACACTTATAGTTTATATAGAGAAGGAGTGCAGAGTGCTAATATTAAAAATTATGAATAAAAATACACTAAATCAATAAAAAAAAAACGTAACACACACTACCATGAATTTTAATACACACATCACACACACACACACACAAACACACACTATATATATACTCTTTTGTTTATTATTACAGAAGTATAGTCTTTGACAACAGAACCTTAATAATGTTCAAACTTATAATTTAAATTAATTATGATCGAATTTCGACCACTAGTATATATTACGTAAATTATTTTTTTTTTTTTTATAAAAATTACAAAGGGGTAGGAAATATTAGAATTGTCATCGTTGTAAACATAGCTCCGTTGAAAAACGCTTCCCCGACGCTCGTAATATTTTAAACTCCCCTTCGCTAGAAAAATGGCTGTCGGCACTTAGTAGTTCTTTTTTTCGATGCTATTCAGAAACTTTTAGTTATTCTCTGTGTTGAATTTAACATTAGTTTTTGAATAATGTTTAATGTTCGTACAGACTAATGCTTAACCTGAAGTCTAGTACATTATTTAAAATGTAAATATTTATTTATTTATTTATTTATTTATTATTTATTAAGTACTATAAATACTATAATACCTAATTATATTTATAATATAACTAACTACACGACATTGAGATACTAACTTGAAATTAAATAGCAAAGAAAATTAGGGCTATGTAGCAAAGTCCAATTTTAATAAATAATAAACTTTAAATTTCATTAATTTTTCAACTTAAATTTAAATTTCGTAGCTTTGATTTTAATGCAGTAACATAAAAACAATATTATGATATTTTTATTATTTATGTATATTATATGTTATTATTTTAGTGACTTCAAATACGCCTTGCTCTTGTCCTGTACAGGGCGAGGTCGTAGACTATTTGTTCTCTATTGGTATTTTATTAAAGAAAAATTTAAAGCCTCTAAAAATACAGTGCATTTTTGACTTGACTTGACTAGCCCGTTGGCGCAGTTGGTAGTAGTCCTGCTTTTTGCTCCGCGGGTTGCGGGTACGATTCTCGCCTAGTCTTGGTATTATATTATTTATATATTTATATTTATATTGTTTGTATGAATATTTATTAAATATATATATATAAAAAAATATATCAAAACAATAAAACAAGACTAAAACATATACAAGTAACGATAAAAAAAATCCGTCTACCAAGAATTCAAATGTTCCCATATCGCGTCATCTTATCACTTGAACGAAGCAATCTGTAATAAATTCTTGAGGAGTTCCTAACACTTGGCGTGGCAGACAAAATAATTTATGTTCTTAGTTTACGGGGCACTTTCGCAAACAAATCGCCGCGCCGAGGTGACTGACATCTATGTTATGGTACTTCCTCCGAGGCACCGGATTGATTGCAGCTACACTGTTATTCGTGAGATAACTTATCGCTTTTTACTACTTTTTCTTCATTTATTATTAAATTTCCACTAATATGTCGACGATGCGTTGGCGCAAGGGTCACAGCACTAGTCTTTGGCCATTGCGGTTGCGGGTTCGATCCCCGCACATGACAAACATTTGTATTGGCCATACATGTTGGCCGGGGTCTGGGTATTTGTGCAGTCCTTGTAGGTCTCCCCGGACCCGGTTGTTATCATGTACACCTGATAGCGATCGTGGTGGATTAAATTCTGATCCTCCTCCTGCATGGCGAAAGAGGCCTATGCCCAGCGGTGGGATATGACAGGCTGTAGCGTATGTCTATACTAATATGTCACCTATATCAGATTGTATAATGCTACTTTAAAACATAATGTCAAAATGACTAGGTATGTTTTTATTTGGCTTATGTAATAAGTAACAATGAACCATTTCGCGTACCCTAAGTTATTATAAGAGGAAACGATCTTCAGCGATAAGTTCGCGTTTTGTACATATTTCCTACCGTAAGTAATATTTATTTTAGATGTTGGTACATTGAGTCTTACCTTTTAAGAACCTGGATAGTCTATACTGTTCAAATTCTTTCAAAGTGAAATTTGTGTACATTTCGTCAATAGTTAATCTATAATATAAAAATGAGTCGCTGAATGTGTTGCTAAGCGCAAAACTCGAGAACGGTTGGACCGATTTCGCTAATTCTTTTTTTAAAATATTCCTTGAAGTACGAAGATGGTTCTTACGGAGAGAAAAATTCTAAAAAAAAAAATTAGTAAAATTAAAGAATGGACTGTTAGGCGATACGAAGTTCGCCGGGTCAGCTAGTATATAAATAAATGAAATTTGTATTATTAAAAATTGACTTAAAAATATTATTTAAAAAAAACGAGTGTGCTTTAGACCACACGACTGAAGTAAAACTTTCTATCTTCACTAACTTATATCTCCCTCTCAACTTCCGTTCGCCTCGCCCGATCACACTTTTCGTAACGCTCCCGACACGCATTCATCAGCTACCAAAATAAAACGTGCGTAAAGAATTTTTACTTCAAAAAAGTAATATCATCAAATATCTAAAACATCGTTCGTTTTATACGTAGGGAAAATCGTGGCAAAAAGTCGAAGGCGATTACAGTGGCTTGGGAGGCGACGGCTCATTAGCTAGATGCTATCATGTAACGAATGTACGCTAATGGTCGCAGCTTCAACACAGACAATACTGTTTAATGGCTAGCTGGAAGTATTTTAAATACTGGATAAACGTGTTGGGTTTTGACTTTTAACCTATTTAAGTTGAAAATTATTTTTGTTTGGTTTATTTATAATCCTTTTACGAGTATTTTTCATAATCGATCATCATGTTGCTTGCATGGATAGGTACAAAATCCTCTATTACTTAATAAAATATAGTGTAATATAATTCATTATTATGCTATACTACCTAAATAGTAATTTTTTGTCAAAGGCTAACCGACAAAAGAATATATTAATATGCAATAGTTTCTTCTACATGAGCATATGGGTGTCAATGTTCTTTTAACACACACACAATGTACAAAATGTACTATCACGTCAAGTAATATTAAAAAAAAAAGAATAATTTTATTGCAAAGTACAAAAATTAGTTAACAATTGTTTGTTAATAAGTAATCACAAAAAAAATTAATAATAATTTTCATTTCTTTTATTCAAATTCAATCGTATTCTGTTGCTTTAATATTTGATGTTTTCAAAATACTAGTGACTATATGAGATCACGTAACAATTAATGTCAGATTTCTCTATTAAATCAAAGTTGTTATTTGATATTAGATTCACGAAAAATGTTCATGTAAATTATTCTACCAATTAATTTCAATTTAATAATTGATTTGACAGGAATCAAACAAGGATTTAGCTTTCAACCCTTCTAATGGTATTTTCCTTTCGAATTTGAAATTTTCGCCCCAGGAAACGGTCAGTTCAGCTCGACTAGGGACCTTTGATTCATTAGCCGTCATCAAATATTCAGGAACACCGCATCCACCCGACGGCAATTATTAACGTCGTGTCTCGACACGACCACGGTCGAGTTACGAGCCACTAGATTTATTGTTATTACCGCACATTTCCTCCGGGTAACGTTTTAATTACACAGATCGACGATAAAGCATCCTGGGGGCGCACTTTTCTTCATTAGAAGACAGATCGCCAGCATCTACGTAGAGAGATTTATATTCGCCATTAATGCCCTTCCGATAGTACCATTGTTCTTTGAAAAAAATGGTCCAAGACGATCATATTTCAAGCAATAACTTCGGTCAGATATCCTCAACTCGATGGCCGTTTGTCAAGTGACGAGTTATATTGGGTTGCTGAAATCTTGTAGTAAATTGATGGCATAAAGATCATAAATCACTCCTACCTCATAAGCCAAGGGTCCCTTTGTGGCTCGCTCCATATTGTATAAAGAGGAAACCACAAATCGGAAAACTTACCTTGTTTCCGTCGAAGTACTATGAGATATTTTTTCTAATCCCTCGCTGGGTAAAAACTTCGCTATCGATATTGAGAAAGTGATTTACGTCAAACAATTTATCATTATTCATTATTATTTGCTGAGCGAAAAACAACTTTATCAGCACTAATTCAGCGTGACCGCATAAAATGTACGGTGGTTATATCCATTCGAAATCGTTACAGAACGCATCATCAATTATAAGTATTAACATACTCATTTACATTTCAATGATATTGTCTTTTGTGTTCAACTGGAAACGGTTAACGGGGAATGGAATATTAAAGAGTGTTTACAATAAGTCAGATATTAGCTTGAGTAGTATTTGAACTTACGTCGGATCGAGTGACACGGGGTCGCCTGCTGGCTATTTGTCACAGAGGCCATTTGTACTTGTCGAATCACGGCCATTAGATGCGAGTGTGCGACCGCGTCGGACATTTCATGTTCCTTTATAGCTGTTTCGTAATTCGAACGAGCTACAGACTAAGAGAATTTCGCACTTTGGAAATTGGAAATCATTAGCTTGCCTTATCTTAGAATGACAATGCATCACGCAACAGAACGAACTTCGTAAGAGCCTCGTGAAATGTACGTGCATCTAGGGACCGATAGTCTTGTCAATATCGAGCTGTATGAGAGGAACTGTCCTGTCGATTTATCTTACTTTGCAGCTATTGTTGCAGGCGATCGAGGCTACCGTTGATTTATAAGCAGCCTAGCTAATTACGAACGAGAAGGTATAATTAACTTCCTTTGATTAAACCTCATGTTGTCAGCTGACATTCGAGCGAACAAAGTAGGTATTGTATGAGTCAGTTTTAAAGTTGTTTAAAAGCGAACTTGTATATTGAAGCTCGGCAATAAATATATTCGCATAAAAGTGAAGTTTATCTCTGTTCCCTTTGAAGTACGGTCCGAGAAAACAAACAGAGCAATAAAGAAGGCCTTTATCGGAGCTACGAGTCGACACGCGAGCTAATTTACAACACAGCCGTGGGTTTTATCTTCATTAACCCATCGATTCACAATTAAGACGCGGAATAAATCTCCTGTAATGCGCTCCCCGTCCGCGCCGCGCGCCGGTAGATTCTACTTCAAACAGATGTTATGTATAAATAAAGCCGCACAGAGGCAACCACTCGATATATTCCTGTCCGCGGCAAACTTTACAGATCTATCAGCGCTCGCTAGTCGACGACAACTGAATTGAGTTGTTACGGAAATTTCATCTTTAATAACAGTCGACTTGAGGACTGTCTAGAACACGAAGCCGCTGCAAATAAATTAGTAGAATATGTAAGCTCGAACTTAGAACGTATAAGTATGGGCGATAATGGCATCAAAGGAGCGATTACATACGCCATTGTTAATGAGGCGTGCCCGCAAGCCTCATCTTATTTCCAGCGTAACGACTCGATGCTCACATTCGATTATCTGGCCGCGGTATCCGAAGCATTACACTTGATGTATCGTCGGCGACTGCGCTGGATTGTCGGCCATCGCTTGATTTACTGCGACCATTTCTTCCCGGCACTTCGGTACGGATATTCATCTGTCGCTAGTGTGACGAATAACGTCGATCCGAAAACGCAGAGGGCCTCTAATGAATTGTCCCAAATAATTTGGATAGTATTTTATATCGACATCATTTGTCCCGTGATCGGTGCATTTGTTATTCGGCGTTGATTTGTACGATGTCTTAACCTCACAGAACGTGCATTAGTCTTCTTAATAAGATTAACGAGGGCATTAAATCGCTGCTCACCTGCGAGAGATTTTGTACAGATATCGAAGCGTCAAGTAAAACTCGATCTATCTTGAATTGGACCACCAGTAACAAGACAGATATAATTTATTACGTGCTATGAGATTAAATTGTGATTTATAAATCTAAAGTTTATTCTGTGTCGCTTTTAACATATTTCCGCTTTTTGATGACGGTGCTTTAATTGAAATATCTTTATTGGATATATTTTATAAATCTTATTGAGTGTGAATGTTTGTGATAAATTAATGAGGATATATTTTTATTTTATTTTAACGTTATGTGGTTCTTGAGGCCGAAAGCGTGCATTATTGCCCAAAAGTCACAGTTTTTATTACGACTATTTATTATTTTATTTACGGCGTTGCTGAAGCTTAAAATAATTTTAAATTTATTGCTACTTCAAAACTTATTTTGTGTCGCGCGGTGAAGGAAAACATCTTGTATGACTCGGTGGGAATTTCAATACAAATATTTACATTGACCTTAAAGGGAAAATGATGTGAAAAATGAAATAAAATAGTACCGTATATTTAGATCAAATTATTGATCTATTGTTCAATAACAGAGTACATTAAGTTAATAATAATTTAAAAAAAAAAAAACAAAAAACCCGCCTGCGTGAAGAACAACTAATAGAAAATCAACTGAAAAAGCTGGAACAAGATAAAAATTCAATATGCACACAAAGTCAGCGAAATAAATACAAACAATATCAAACATTTTGTGCTGTACATTTAAAATATATTAATACGGTAGTCCTTCGAAACTTTATGCAACGTCGTACATAACATGCAGTCGGAGACATGCACAAAGAGAGAATGATTTGACTTATCCTTCAATTTCAGTCGGGTAAAAATCACAACTATTAAGAATTCCGTTAGAGTTGTTTGTCATATTAAATACTAGCTGTTCCCGCGACTTCGTTCGCGTGGAATTTAACAAAAAAGTTATTATTCAGTTCACAGAGTTATAAAATAAATAAATTTGTACATTAAAAGTAGCCTAAGATACTCCTTATTACATAATAATATGATCAAATTTTAATTATTTATATGCAAAAGGGATTGATGTTTTTGAAATCTCATAGATAGCGCTGCTTTAAGATTGTCTTGATACTACTTATATTCATTTAATTATGTTTATCGGCCTAAGTTACTTATATTGCCTGTTTTTTATAGTGTAAAACTAGCTTATATAGCATATTATATAGGTTATTAAGATAATAACAACAACATTCAAATATGCGTCGCTACATACACACGATTACACGTTGTTAGAGAATGCATTCAAGAAATAAAGGTTCACTGCTCGTTCCCCGTAGGTGATAGCGTAATAATATGTAGCCTATATTCGTGCCAAATTTGAAGTAAATCCATGCAGTATTTTTTGACCTTATCCCGACATACATACAGACAAACAGACAAAAATTTTATTATTATTATATTTTTGGCTTCGGTATCGATTGTAGATCACACCCCAAGTATTCTTTAAAAAAATATTCAATGTACAGTGTTGACTTTCCTACCATTTTAATATAATACGTATAATATAATAGATTAAGATTTAAAATTAATATGGCTATTTTTATTGCTTAAATGATTGTTCTCGTTAACAAGAAGTTCGTAGCTAATGTCGAAATATCGTGCTCCGCAAAATGAAAATAAAATACATGGTAAATATCCCGTTTTTGAATAATTTGAGCAGTCAAATATTAAACAAACATACAAGGTTGTTACAGACCAACAATCACCCTAGATATGATATTTTTTAATTCAAATCAATAAAAATGTAATAAAAAACGAATAATCATTCAAACATGTCGTACACGAAATCGAATAGTAAAAAAGATTTTTTAACTATTTGTTAAAAGTTTAAAACAAATGCTCTATTTTAAATCTTAGCATTCCAAACAAATCAGATGCAATCTCTCAATGAGTTCGACACGGTTTGTTTACGAGACAAACGTGTCCTCGAGGAGCGGCGAGATAAGACTGACTTTGATGCATACTTCTGTCTTGACAGATGTGTCGGCATGCTAAAGCGGCGTATACATGCAACAGCCAATCTCATAAATATTTCTCAGATGTTGTATATAAGTAACCCCGATATGGCGCACATGACAAACATTTGTATTGGCCATACAGATGTTTGCCGTCGTCTGGGTGTTTGTGCAGTCATTGTGGGTCTCCCCACCGTGCCTCAGAGAGCACGTAAAGCCATTGGTTCCCGTTGTCATCTTATACACCTGATAGCTATCGTTGCGCAGAGAATACATCCGCCAACCCGCATTTTAACAGCGCGGTGGATTAAGCTCTGATTCTTCTCCTACATGGGGAAAGAGGCCTATGCCCAGCAGTGGGATATTACAAGCTGAAGCGTATAGCGTACATAAGTAGTAGAAAACGTTTAAATTAGAAAAAGTCGAAATCTCAAATCCTTTCGATACAGCCACGTTTTAGTTAGAATGTAATGGGTGATAAATATATGAATATAGGCTGTACTTTATATATTTTAATGAGTAGATATGTGCACTAATGAAATTAAGGAATCTTAAATAAAGTTATTTAGGGATTCATTAAGAAGTAGTAGGTCAGCAAGTTGCATCTTGTTAATTGAAAATAATTCCATATGACTAAAATCACGCTATGTGTAGATACAAATATATAGATATTAGATTATCAATATTCAAAAATAAATAATCGGATTGCATGAAATATGATGCGTCCAAGAAATTAATGGGTTTTGAAATGACGGCTGATATAGACGAATGAAAAAATATTATACCTCATATAATAGAATCAGAACCGACTAATAATACATTACTTTGAATGATTACACAATTTAATAATTTTAGTGTAAACTCTGAATATCTTGCAGGCTCTTATCAAAGGAAAGCTGATAGCTTTTCTCTTGTTTTTTATAATGGACTTCTAACGCAGATATGTAAAAGCTTTATACGGCTGATGTTTTGTATTCTCATGTGACATTCAAGATCACGTTGCCTTATAAATACCATGGTTTACGAGATCGACAGAGCCCTCTGCGAAGACGGCACAAAGGAGCTGAGACGATAAGATTGACATTGATTCATGTTTCAGAGACGGATACAGTGCGTGTCTGTTCAGTTAGAGTTCCTTTATATTGGTGTTTTAATACTTTAGTGTTCTGTAATTAGATTTAACTTGATCTATGTTCTACTATATTGTTTTAATTGAAATATATTTTATTTATTTCGCATTGAAAATAAAGTGAAAGTCATATTTTCTTGATGTGAAAACTTGAAGAAGAAGAAACAATATTTTTTGTCGAGGTTTTCTATCTATAATTATGTTTGCTCGCAAACAAGAAAAACCGACTTCAATTACATCGAAAGTAATACAACGTCGTGTCGTCACTACGATTTTCGAGGGTTTCCCTCGATTTCTCTGGGATTCCATCATCAGATTCTGGTTTCCTTATTTTGGTACCACACTTGGGTTATTTTCTTTCGAACAAAAAAAGAATTATGAAAATCTGTTCATAAACGACGAAGTTATCTTCGAACATATATATATATATATATATATATATATATATATATATATATATAGTCGAATTGAGTAACCTCCTCCTTTTTTAAGTGTTTTTTAGTTTGGAGACGAGTTTTTCAATTATTTTATTTCAAGGATAAAACTAAAAAAAAATAAGTGATAACATCTCAATATTTCTTCACAAATACATAAAACACCGTGAACTTGTCTTGAAATTCATAGATTTTGACAAATGATTACACTCACGAAACAAACTTAATACAGATATATTGGTCGCACTCAAGATACTTAAATTAATATATTTATTTTGAATAATATCGCTCCGTGAACAGATACAACTAGTACTTAGACCAGTGTCCAAGAGTCTCCTGTCCATTAGACTAGTGTCCTAAAATGGCAGAAGAGTTCCATGTTTCAAAGTTCAAGATAATCGGCAAGATCTGTCAGTGATGGACGAGCGGTTACGTTTAATACCACGACTGCGGACTTGAAACAAAAACATAGATTGTTTGACTATTCTCGGTATCTTTCATTCCTTTTGAGTCTTTAGTTAAATCAAATGGATATGAACAGTCATTGGTATTACCTTAATATCTATTTTGCTATCGAATGTTAAAAAATTCGAATACTTAACTGAGGTAAGGCACAGAAGAAAGTCTTGCATAAAATATGAAGCAGCCCGACTAGTGTTACCTCGACATTACAGAAGATCATAATAAATAAAATTGTTTTCAAACAGTGTTGTGTTTCTGTTGGTGAGTAAGGTGACCAGAGGTCCTGGGGCTGCTTCTGGTGTTGCAGACGTCTATAAGCTACGGTAATTGCTAACCATCAGGTGAGCCGTACGCTTGTTTGCCGACCTAGTCTTACATATAAAATTCTCGTGTGACAATGTTAGTTACAATACTCCTCCGAAACGGCTCGACCGATTTTTATGAATTTTTTTGTGCATATCGGGTAGGTCTGAGAATCGGCCAACATCTATTTTCTATTCCCTTAAGCTATAGGGGAAGTTAAGGGGGTTATATGTTATATGTCGAAATAATGTTTGCGGGGTCAAAATGTTAAATTTATTTCAAAAATTGACATCAAAATCAATGTGAATGGAAGAATCAATCAGCTGTTATCAACCAATTGATAATTTAAAATTAAAAAGACACTAATTTACATGTGATTTAAGTAAACTAAATTTATTATTTTGTTATTGAACGGAACTACTCCGTTACTATGAATCATGGCGTTGAACACCTGTCATTATATAACATCTCCCATAACCTTCTAAAATTTATTGACTTAGTCCGTGAAATGTAATAAAATACTTCGGTTGACTACCATTCTCACCGCAGTCACTCTGCTTCTACTACGGGTATAGTGAATTCGATTTCCGCCCAGTCAGATTGATTTTCAATATTTATGTATGTGTTATTTAAAAGTTAATTTGTTGAAAAAAAAATATGTATATTTTTAACTAACCCAGTGGCACACTTGAAATAACCCAGCTGACAGTTGACAGTGCTTTCGGCTCTGGGGCTTGTGGTTTCGATTCTCGCTTCGAGTTGGGGTGTGATATGTGTATTTATTCATATGTGTTGTTTATATATATATTTATCGATAAAATTATGTAGCTATATAACTCAGATGTTACCCAACACAAGCATTAAGTTGCTTAGCTTAGAAAGAGACGACCGTGTGTAAATATTATAGATATTTATTAATTTGTATCAGCCAGGTATAAAAAGTTCTATAATTATAATTATATTAAATTTAATCAAATTAAATAGGTACTAACTATAACAAAAATAAAATAATTTAAATCTATAACCGTAACACGTTTGTCGATACATCGTACATCACTAAGCTCCTTGGACAGGCATCGGCAATTAAAACTGATACATGGCGGATGAATCCCGATTATCTTTATTAAAAACTCATGCTTCATTTGCGATATTAATGAGACAAGATCGGTTATTAAATACGAAATTATGACGGGACTGCACGCGATGAAATTCTGAAATGCGACCGACGTGGGCTGTCCGTGTTGTATGCATTAATTTAATTCACTTGCTGCTTGCAGCGCTTTTATATTTATGTCTACGATTTATTGAAGCTAAATTATAACTACATATATAATAATTAATATTATTGAATGATGTAATCTGAAATATGATATTTTTATGCTTATTTTTTGTATTTTCAATTGTGGAGATCGATGGATTGTTGGATGAATCGATTGCTAAAACTGTTGAACTCTTTGTGATAAATTTTGGTATGTGGGCATTTTAAAACAAGATAAACTCATACGTGAGTTCCTATTGCGAAATTTTTCTAATTTAAGAAATTATAATACAATGTAATATAAATAACTTATAATAAGTAGGAGTATGAAAGCTAAATCCAACGCTTTAGATTAAATAGTGCAGGCCAATAACTTGAGTGTATCGACTGTCACTTAATGCTCGTTTTAATGACAAAGCCTATATCAAAAGCTGTCAAATAATTTCGATCAATCACACCCGAAAACCGGTACCGCCATAAATCATTCACCAGCAACGGACCGACGTGCAGACGTCAAAATAATGAACACTCCTGCTTCCGTTCACAATTTCATCATAAAACAGTCTGAAAGTCTTTAAACATGGAGGTTGTAATTACATAAATAGACATATTGACGTATGTCTGAAAGGTAATCATAAGCTAAAATTTATCACGATGTGAATCATTCATGCGTTAAGACAGCTGACAGTGCGGCACATATATTATATTGATCGACAGCCTGACGTTACTTGTCACGGGGATAAAGTTGTTACCGCACTCGTTATAGACATCATTCAAAAAACCACTCAACACACACGCCAATAAAGTCTAAAATTGCTCAGCGAAAAAGTCGCTCTTAATGACCTTCTAGACACATACCCTTATAAATCTAACGAAAAGAACAAAGTTCCTGATGTTAAAGCACATTCCAAATCCGACCATATTACAGCTGGATTTGACACATAATTCAATGAAGCTGATGCCCTTTGAAGAATTATAGGAATTATGGAGTACGACGGAGCATTAAATAACACAGATGTTAGAAAACTGAACTTTCCGTCAACGTAATAAGGTTTGAAATTGAATGAGTACTATTAAATGACATAGGACATTATTTACTTTGAAGTTCAGGAGCGCGGTAGCGAGACGTGTCGCGGCGTGTCATCGGAACGCAATGAAGATTTATGAACAGACCTGTACTATGGTACAGTCAAAGCCACATATGTTCGTGCTTCTGATAGTTTTGATCAAGTGAACGTTTCAAATGTACCTTCATTGTGACAAAGTATTCTACTTGGTGGTACGTTTGTTTGGAGTCTTCATAAGTTTTATTAACGCTAATAAATGAGTTTTTAACGTTTTTTTTTAATGTTTTTTTTTATTATTGTAGCTATTATACGATGTATTTTTTATAAATTGGTCTTTAAGCCTTTTCTAGATTAAAAAATGACTAATTTAGTGATTAATTCACAGCGTAGAATCATATAATTATTTTAATACGCTAAAATTGCATCCCTTTTTAGAAAAAAAAACCTCACAATTACTCCCAATTAATTATATGAACTCATGTGTTTTGTCCATAGTCACCACGCTGGGCAGGCGGGTTGGTGACCGCAGTACTGGCTTTGTCGCACCGAAGACGCTGCTGCCCGTCTTCGGCCTGTGTACTTCAAAGCCAGCAGTTGGATGGTTATCCCGCCATCGGTCGGCTTCTTAAGTTTCAAGGTGGTTGTGGAACCTTGTTATCCCTTAGTCGCCTCTTACGACACCCACGGGAAGAGAGGGGGTGGCTAAATTCTTTAGTGCCGTAGCCACACAGCACAACACATGAGTTCACGTTATTTTTGGCGTAAACTTGTGGAGGCCTATGTCCAGCAGTGGACTGTATAGGCTGTAATGATTGATTGATTGAATTATATATAATTTTAGAGCTAATTGCTTGTTCTACCGGCATCCATAACTAAAAAATTTATTATGGTTTTGTTTTTGTAAATTAATTAATTATTAAAATTATTATATGACAGCTTTTAATTTTGAAAAAACGTGAATATGATTGACGGTCGGTAATTTTTTTTTTAGCTTATTTAGTGTGAATTAGTGAGTAGTGAATTGCTAGTATATTATACTTTTACATTGGTTTACGCAACACTGCTAATTATTAATACCACCAATCAAATAAGAAAGTTGGTAAGAGAATTTGGATTCAAGCTAAATTCAAATGAAATATGATATATATATAATTATATATAAGATTTTTCTTTTTCTACAATAATACTTAATTTACTCATATTGTATTATGAATGTATGGTAAAATATTTATTTATGATGTCGATGATACAATACCGACTTTTTATTATTTTCACATTATTATTAATAAAATCCGTATAGATTTTAATAATCATCAAAAAAGGATGAAAATTGATATTATTATTTATTAAAATTATTTCATCAACTTTAAATGAAATTAAAAAAATTAAGAAAACAATAATCTGAATACAATAATTATGTATTTAAATAATTAAATAAACGCTATACACACAACGGCCTCCTGTAGGATTTTCTCCTGTGTCGGGGGTCCGGAAACACACTATACATAAGCCTAAACATCTATATGGTCGATATAAATATTTGTCATGTGCGGGGATCAAACTTGGGATCATTAGCGCAACAGCCAGTGCTGTGATCGCTGCGCTAACACCTCGTGTCTGTTTGTAATATTAAAAACGGCTGGACCGATTTTGATGGGACTTTCACTGGCAGATATCTAGTGTAATAAGGAATAACTAAGGCTACTTTTATTTCAGATTTTTATTTTATTTTATAACTGAACTGAACAATAACTATTTTGTTAAATTCCACGCGGATGGACTCGCGGGCACAGCTAGTATATTAATAATATTATAATTAAAACATTCATTCAATCAAAATTCAACTCATCAAACTATATGCAAACGCGAATAAAAACCAATTCAAACTGGAGTCCTGTACGCAAAACTTTAAAAGACAACTCAACATACAAACACACACAGCTGAGCAGCCAGCGGTTTCCCATTACGTATTAACACCTCGAGTCGCACTTTGAATTGGAAACCGGTTCGGCCAGTGTGAACCCGCAATATCCTTTGAAGCTTTTATGTCAACGTGTTCCTCGCGATTTTTAAGTTATACAGCTGTGCTTGGTTTTCATTTTTGTATACTCGTATATGATAATAAACTGGGAATTTATGAAGTCAAACTTGTTTAAGCACGCTTGACTTGGGACTGGGCTAGTGATGAGAGCGTTACGAAAAGTGTGATCGAGTGAGGCGAACGGAAGTTGAGAGGGAGATATAAATTAGTAAAAAAGAAAGAGTGAGTTACGTTTCGTAATTTTACTTTACTCGCGTGGTCTAAAGAACACTTGTTTGTCTATGATTATTGATTTGTGTCCAAATAATTTTCAATCACTGCGAATACCTTAGATTGTACGTGACTGACAGCGTTTGTCATTTTGATACTTAAAAAAAAAAACAATGTCATAGATTAGAAAAAGCTATGTTTAATCCGCTCTTCCAAAAGTGAATGTTTGCGTATAGAATTACAAAATAGATTTCGAATTGAAAGTATGCCAAGTATTTGTCGCTAAAATACGCCATTTTATGTATTGTAATTCTTACACTACGTAGAGACGGGACTTTCAATTTCTGTTGAGCGTAAATCAAATTAACTAAATCACAAACAATTTCTCAAATACAAATAGTATATTATTTATATAATATACATCTATATATGTTTATAGTTTTTTTTTGTTTGGATTTTTTTGTGTTTATTGTGTAGGGAACGAAAATGCATCATTGCATGCATAATGTTTTATTTACAACTTATATAGATAATTGCGCTGCTGCACCTACCTTTTTAATGCATATTTTCCTATTTTTATGAGATCGCTACTAAGCGAGACTCCCTTTGACATTACTGTCTCTATGTTTAAATTATGTTTTAATTAGGTGTACAATAAAGTGTTTCTATATATAGTTTTAGTGACAGAGTAAAAATTACCTAAAGGAGTGAAGTTTACTCCAAATGCAAATAAAAAAGTTTGTATGTGAAATTCACAGTGAAACTTACAAAAAGTAGTCTCCTAGAGTATTTTCATAGAAATTATAAAATACTGCCTAATGTATTCTATCTCATTCTCTCCTATACATTTATGTGCGATGTTTTTCTTTATCATAACGCATTTTCGTTTCATCGAGTTTCAAATCATGATTCTAAAAAAAAAAATTTCAAAAATATAACGTAAATAAATCAATGAATATAAAATACTTTACATGACGACTCAATAATTAACCAACATAATGAAACAACAGTTATTAAATCGTATAATTGTAATTATTTATTGGTTACGGATTGGCGCAGTGATAACGGCAACTGGATGTTGCGGTGACGGTCGCGGGGTCGTTTCCCGCCGATGACAAATCTCTGTAATGGTTATATAGTTCGTGGTTCGGCGTTTATGCTTGTTTTACGTGTTTCCGCACCATTGACGATGGATTTCATCCTAATGGAGGAATTATTCATTTGTTGTTTGGTAAATATACTGTTGACGGAATTACATATTATCTTTAGATAGTGGTTCTTATAATATCTAAAATATTCTTAATTTTTACTGAGTTATAAATTTTCAGTAAAATTATGTTTTTGAATTGTTTAGTTTGAACTTATTTGAAATATACATAGCCACTTATATATCAACACAATACATATATGTATTATATGCACTGAAAGCTTTGTCCTTTTGTTCAAACAACTATTCTGAAATTTATTTATTTCAAAAGTAACAAAAAAGTACAAAAAATTAAACTAAATTATTTAAAAAAAAAAACATATTTTTTCATTCAAAACTCAAACCCAATTTACTGTGACAACGCAAATACGATATCTGAAACTCACAAAAAAGCTCGTAAATAAGACACAAGGGCGATAAATTATAACGACAATAAAATAAAGTCTAATATCAAAACTAACCAAGCCATACAAATGCACTAATCCGACTACCGACCTTCATTACGGTCGTCATCGTTCAAAAGGCGAAATTGATTTACAACACTGCATTACGCTATTATTTTATGACGCGAGAACGCTCAGAAATAAAATACTAACAAACATACAGCCGGCATCCACGACTATTATACCCCTACAAAGATATATATACATTTAAAAAAAAATGTACCGCAACCTTATTTTTAGGAAATAGAGTCGAAAATGGAATGGTTTTTTGAAATGCATCTGTAAATGTATGCGGTCGGGGACCGTCATAAAGCGAATAAAATACGAGACAGAAAGAATAAACGCTCGTATAAGCGTTGTAATGTCTGTCAACATAAAATATTGTATCCTGTGAGGTTGGGAGCTACAGTTCAAATTGTTCTGCCTCTATTGCATTAATCTTTGTCGAGAAATTGGAGACGCGAAAATTGCAGTTCTTTGAATGTTCCATTGAAGGTTGACGTTGTACAAATATGTTTAAGATGTATTGTTCATTGGCGTGCTATACTTGAAAACAGATTGCGTTATTTCAGTAATGCATAGAATAATACACAATATTGCAAATGCTATTCTTGTAAAATAAAATATCAATACTAATTTCTCAAAATGAAATTTCCGATATTTAAATTGCAATATGATTTTACTGATAATTAAAATATGTAATTACTTCGAAAATAATACTAATGGGATTAAATCTATGTTACATTTACTTGACCAGAAAATGCCTGTTCTCCTTTTGAAGGTTGAAAGGCTTTGGAAAGTTTCAAGTAACAAATTGACGAGAAATATATAAGTATTGTCTGCTGGAAGAATGTTCTATGACTCAACAGTTCGCTATAGAAACATGGATGAGAAATGCCTAGTACCTACAAGTCGGGTTGAAAATAACATGAAGGGAGACAAAGGTTAGTAAGATTTTTAAACATTTTTTATAAATATTTATTCATGCCATATTTTAGAAAATATTATTATATTGAATAAGGAGAGAAAGAGGGAAAAGGGAGAAAAAAGAAGCACAGAAGAGGTGAACATACAACGGACTTTTGAAAAGTCGAAACCTAGGAAAATACATTTAAACAACATGTATACTCTCACTCACATAACTACAAATGTATATTCACTTTTTATTTTACGGGATTTACCATGATTTATATTTTAAAACGCCCGATGTTGCCCGATGTTGAAGGCGTCATAGTTGCGGGTGAAATATACATTTAAAAACCGACATTCAAATTAGAAAAACATCAAACAGACTACAAAATAAAAGTAGTCTAAACAGTTGGACATTTTTAATGTGTAAATTATTTCTTATTTTTGTTCTTTATTTTCTACCCTCGCTTTGCTTCCGGATTTGTTTTTCTAGAATATATTTGGTTCTTTTATTAAAATCTTAAGATTTTATTTCACTTTCATGACATATATTTTATGAACTGTGGCAATTGTGTAAATATATGGATGTCAGATGTTCAAATTCAAATCAAATATCACAACTATTATTTGCAATCGGATTAATCTAAATATTGTTGAAAATAAAGTAATTAATGACAATACCTACATTTACATTTAATTTAATGAAAATTGTTGTTATTGTGACGAATTCGATGACCGTTCCGGTGTAGTGGTGTCGAAAGTTCCGTTAGTGCTGATGGCCTCGGGTTGAGTTTTCAATCGGAGCCGATATTTTCGTTTTTGTGAATATTTGTCTTTAGCCTCGGTTGTGCTTTATAGACTGTCTTAGATTATCTCAAGGAGCACTTTAACGAGCACACAGCTAATTTTGCATATAAAGGCTATAATTACATATTTTTATTAAGGAAGACAAAAGAAGTAAATGTCTTGATCAAAATCAGGAGTAGTTAGACTGGGGAAATACTCCAACCTTGAACGTATTCCTGTGGTGAGTAAGGTGGCCTATAGCTTCTGGGGAGGGTCGAAGATGGAATTGACAACGCACTAGCAATGCTTCTAGTGTTGCGGGCTTCGATAACCTACGGTATCTGCTTACCATCAAGCGGACCGAATGCATGTTTGCCTCCTTTATCATAACAAAAATGTATAACAAAATCAAACTGAGGCTAAAAGTATAAATCTACAGTTTGATTACTGTCGCCACGTCACATGTCACGTTTCCACATCCTTTGCGGTAAAAAGTGATGCGCTCGACAAATAAACTTGTAGCAAATTTAAAAAGTGTGATTTGTTTCTTGACACCTCGTAGCTAAACACACTTGGCATCGTATTCGAATTCCACATATTAATCTCTTTTCTTACCAATATTCTGAAAAAAAAATCTTCAATTATATATATTAATAGCTATTACGTAATAGTTGTACGTTTCATTAATCGCACACTTGAACTTTTTTTTTGTTTTGTAATATAAGCTAATTAAAATAATCGTATTTTCTCGCAAACGAAAAAAACCGATTTTCTTCGATGTACTTGTCAATTAAATCTCGATCAAATCTAAATGACACCACGTGACAAGCACTAGCTTTTGATTTAAAAAATCATCAAGATCAGTACACTCAGTAAAAAAATGAGGTAACACACATAAAAATACAGTCGAATTGAGAAACTCTGCTTTTTTGAGTTCATCATCATCATTTCAGCCTATTACAGTCCATTGTTGGACATAGGCCTCCTCAATTCCGTGCCAAAAATGGCGCGAACTTGTGTTTATCCCATAGTCACCACGCTGGACAGGCGGCTTGGTAACCGCAGGGTTGGCTTTGTCGCACCGAAGACGCTGCTGCCCGTCTTCGGCCTGTGTATTTCAAAGCCAGCAGTTGGATGGTTATCCCGCCATTGATCGGCTTTATAAGTTCCAAAGTGATAGATGAACTGTGTTATCCCTTAGTCGCCTCTTACGATACCCACGGGAAGAGAGGGGGTGGCTATATTTTTACTGCCGAAATCACACACCAAGTTTTTGTTAAAGCTAAAGTTTGTTAAGTCATTGACTCATTAGCAGCACGACTACATACTAACAGCTATGTGAATGTATCAACATAACGTTATGGTAATGTAATACATATATACTAACAATGTTTCGAAGTATTTTTATTTGATTTTTTTTGCAATTTAGGCTAACTATTCAACTACTACTTCTAAGGTCTTCAAATTCAATTGAGTTTGTAATTCCTTCGTGTGTTCTTTATTCTACGTAATACTGGCGAAATTATCCATTTCATATATTTCTACTGACAATCATTAAATAGAATATATAATATGTTTATAACTATTGATACGAAAACCAACTTCCTTCTATCATATCTTCACCTCTCTTGTATTCATTACATTACCAAGCTATACACTTTCTCTGTTGCTCCTTTTCTGACGACAATCACTTGGTTTACCGGTGTTACGTGACATTTGATTGTTTTGCGACTTCTGTGAAAAAAAAAAACAATAAAGTCAATTATCGTACATCGATTAAACTTAATTGAATTCCTTAATTATCACCTCAGTGAACCTCGTTGCAATATTCTTATGAAACATCACGAAACACAATGCGACGTTAAAATTACAATTCTTCGATAATAAATATCGCTATATTTAACCTTAATCGCACAATGTCGACTAATTTATTTATCTTACTATTTTATTTATTTATTTATTTATGCACAGAAAACTTAAAACTAACATTACAGTGAACCCAATGCGTTAGTTAAGTTGATCACAAATTCTACCTCTATCTACAGATTTTTGTATACAAATAATATTGAATTAAACAAATAATCTAAACAATTCAATAAAATCAATTTAAAAAATAATAATAATTCTAAGTCTAACTAATTAAATAATCACACTTAAAAAATTCATAAAATTCATAAAAACAACCATTCAATAATAATAACACAAATTAGTTACATTTATATTAATGAAATAAAAACAATTTCAATCTGTAACATTAAATTTAACAATTAATTTAAACAAATCAATAAAATCAATTAAAAAATAATAATTTTACGTTTAATTAATAAACGTAATATTATTAGTTAATAAAAAAATCATAAAAATATATTTTTATTGGATATATATAAAAGATACATTAAATTAAATTAAACAATAATTCTGCCCTCTGACTGAATAGTGACCACACTTTCAAAAATACGCTTCAGCCTGTAATATCCCACTACTGGGCATAGGCTTCTTTCCCGATGTGATCAGAGCTTAATCCATCACTCTTCTCCAATGCGGGTTGGCGGATATATTCCCTACTATGAGTAACGATCGCTATCAGGTGTACATGATAACAACCGGGACCGACGGCTTCCGAGCCACGGTGGGGAGACCCACAAGGACTGCACACACACCCAGACCACGGCAAACACCTGTTTGACCAATACAAATGTCTCAATACTATCCATGGCTGTAACCGTTGCGCCAACGCGGCGTCTTTCAACAATATAGATAGATAGATAGATAGATAGATAGATAGATACTCTTTATTGTACACAACAATAATCAAAACAATAACATATTACAAATTAAAAAAAATACAGTATTATTTCGTTTTAAATCATTTAAATTATAATTAAAACATATAATAATAAACCATACCTAATTTGATCTATCGTCGATTCAGAATGTTCATTATTCAGCAGAGAAGAATCGGCTAAAAACAATAATTGTTTTTACTAGCAAACGAAAAAAAAAACGACTTCAATTATATCGACAAGTAATACAACGTAAATAGACGAAAAAAATGTGTCGTCTTTTGCATTTAGGATGTTTAAGTAGAATTTAAATAATCAGTCAGTTGAGACTATTACAGTCCACTTCTGGACAAAGGCCTCCCCAAGTTGTGCTGTTTGTTTTTCCGGAAAACCGGAATATCTGCCGCGAATTTGAGGCAATCTATTTATACATTATACCGAGATTTTTTTTCTGACACAATTTAGACAAGTCCGATGGTATAAAACCTTTTTTAATATTCACTTATCTATAAGTAATAAAAATACAGAGGTAAAACCTTATTTATTTTTTAAATCTGTTATACATACAACAAATGTATTTTCGTAGTGAGTAAACAAATTATCTGTAATAATAAAACAAACGTTCTTTAAACTATTCTTTACTCTTCAATACGCACATAGCATTACGTGTTTCAATAAAGGTTTTATTTATGAGAAAAATACGCTAAGTGCAGTAATTATCTTTGTTTGCAAATTGTATAGGCTTAATTGTTGTTTATTTTAACATTTCGTGTAGAAAACAATTGAGGCGTTATTATGAAATATTACGTGTTTTATACGTTATAAAATATGGCATTATTATTCCACTTTCAGCATAGAGATTTGTGGAGTCTGACACGATCCTGTTTATACTGAACTGAAACTACACTGAGTTGACTACCAGTTTTCATTACTGTATCCGACCTACACAAACATCGCCTGTCAAATAGACAAATTCTTGGCCCTTTCGGACAAAATAAACTGGCTCCTGTCACGTGTCACGTAGAACCAGTGACCACTGGAGTGTAGAAATGTCCTGGAGTGGAGACAGCGTGTTAGCAAGCGCTGTTTGCGACGTCCTCCGGCCCTAGGATGATGATCTATGTAAGATCTCAGGTGAGAGCTGGATGCAATAGGCTCAATCGAAGCAAAACTGATCCCGGATGAAAGACAAGGCAAGGATACGCCTATAGTAGCGCAGCCCAGAAATAATTCTGAATCCAAATAAACTGTTAGATCTGTTAGTAAGAACCCCGCTCTTATAAAAGTTATTTTATGTCAAGGCGACATCATATGTAACATTATAAATAAAACATTGTAATTAAATTGCAATTGTCAAAGCAATTATAATATAACGGTAAATTGAATTATAAATGTCGTGTAATTACATTTACCTGCAGACATGTGTCAGCTACAGTCATTTAATTTTTATTGTCAGTGTCGGCAGTGCAAATGACAGACGATATGCGTTTTTTAAATTTAATTTTATTTTTATTTATAATACCAGTATCTGACACATTTTTCAAATATATTTACGACGCGTTGGCGCAACGGGCACAGCAATGGTTTGTTGCTGTTACGCTGGCGGTTGCAGGTTCAATTCATATATATTTGGTATTGGCTACATTTTTTTTCGATATACATTCATATAAATACTACATATGTAAATAAATATATATTACACCCAGACTCGGGGTGGGAATCGAACTCACAACCCCCGGAGCAGAAAGCAGGGTCACTACAAACTGCGTCAAGGGGCTAATGAAAAGTGAGTGTATAAGAACATGAGTATCAAAAGTACTGCGAATAATGTGATGTTCTTTTTAAAACTTTATATTAATTTTTAGTAGACAAAATTTTTTTTAGACATAATCTGTTAGAAATTTAAAAAAAAAAAACTATTATTGTCATTTTTATTACTAAAAAATTCTCGCTTATAACTTGAACCACGCACAAAGTAGCCTTGTAACTTGTCCCCTATCGATTCCATAGCTATTGTCACATATCATTAAGTTTCGCTTTTTTCATCTGTTCATAACAATTTGTTGAATAAACCATTGTTCGAATAATTTTATGGTAAGACTGTTTAGTAATTAATCACCAAACGTTTAGTAATTATTTGTTTTCTAATTATTTGATTTTTTTCTTTCTTAAATCCTTTAGTTTTTAAAATGCAATATTTTTTGTTAAAATAAGTTAATTTTTAGTTCTTATAACTTAAATTATTATAGTCTTAGTATAGAAAACTATATTGAACTGAATCAACCTGTAAGCATTCCACTGCTGGGCAAACGCTTACACACTTACGAAAATGATTGGAGGTAAATCGACTACATTTCCCTACTGCAGGTTGGTGAATAATTTTCCTGCCAGGAGAAACGACTGCCATCACGTCTATAAAGCCAGGACTGAAGACTTTACATGCTCTTCCAAACACTGGGGATACCTCTTGACCTAAACTAGAAAACAATACATAAATCTACTATAAATATAACTGTAATGGAAATCTAACTAACGATTGCCATAATAAAGCCTAAACAGGCACCGTACCGCCTGAATAGTTATCTTAATTTTAATTTTGTAGTCAATCAATTCAACGATATTGTACCTACAATATGAAACATTGTTACTAATAGAATATTATGTAAAACGTTTACGTAGAGGATAAACCTTTTATTTATCAAGAAAATAAATATAGTTAAAATAAATATGATAATTTCGTATAATAAAACGATTTACCACACAAGACTGTTACTGAGAAACATAATAATCCGTATGATGCGTGATACAAAAACGTGTTCAAATCGGCAACCCTATTGTATAGCAACAAGCGTCACCCAACAAAAGCCAGCTTTAATAGTCTACAGCGAAACGCATTTATCACAAATCTCAATCACTCACCGATTCCATCACGCTTTGTCGAACATCCTGTCCACCAGTTGAATCGGTACAAAGGACCTCTCACTTCATTTGGGGGTTACAATACACTCACATGATTTAAATAACCCTAATACGTCTATAAAAGACACCGTTCTGAATTTAAAAAACATCAAATATAAAACTATTATTATTCATTGTACATACGAAAATTCAGGTAGAAATCAATTTACATATCAAGTGAAACACGATTCGACAATAGTCGGCTGAAGGGGATAACCCTCTAATTCACCGTGCGGGGCCTATAATACCCCGCATGCATAATTTATACACTGATATGTTAATTTACTTCACCTTATGTTTATGCTAATCTTAATTGGTTATTTCGCTGGACAGATTATTCCGACGTATCTCATCAATCTCTGGCGCTCATCTGTCAATTGTGATCACACCGTGAGAGTGTACCGGTACTGCCAGTGTACAAGTCACTATCTCAATTACTGATCTCAGGATTTATTTCGCCCCTTTTTAACACTTTTAATGCCTTGATTAATCACGTTGTAAAAAAATAAAAAAATCACCTTTTTATTACATTGACCTTAAATTTTATGTTATAATTAATTCATTATATTTGTTTATTTTATTGTTGGCGTTGTTTAAAAGAGGACGTAAATTGATATTAATTTATTTGTTTTCGTATTTGTGATAAGTAAATAACGGCCGACGATTTAATTGCATTAAAATTAAATTAATGATACAAACGGTTTAATTGCGAATAAACTGCAATCGCTTTAAATTCTAATAAACTCATTACTGGCAGGAATAGTGGAAAATTAAATCCATTGCGTTAGACTGGACGATATTTGTTACACTATTATTAATGACATTCTAATTTTAAATTAATTAAAATCAATTTGATAAGCTATTTAATCATTTCGATATTTTGATTTCAAAATTTTCAATAACATATTGTCTATTTTAAAAGTTTACAGCAGAAGAATTTGAGTTGTTTTTTAAGCATTTTATATGTTAATTTAAGTCATTAGAAAAAAAAATAATGTACCTTTATTTATATTAGTAAATAAATAAGTATTTAAATTATTCATTGAAGTGTTATAATAAACTATTGTAAACAAATAACGTTTTAATTTTATTTCAAAGAAGTATTTCATACAAGTAGTTCCACCGCTGCATACTAGATGTCGCTAGTCGTATCAAATTCAGAAAGCAATAAAACAATAAGGTTTCGAAGTATGTCAATGTCGTGCCAAGTTATCTAACTGTTAAGTTGTTAATTTTATAACACATGTGATCGATTGTTATAATATTGAAGCGATGATAAAGTTATATAGCAATTAATGTTTACTAGTAAACTTTATGAAGACTCAAATAACACAGCATTTGACGTTGTGTTCAGATGCTATTTAAATTTTGACTTTACCATTTCCTATATTTTAAACGAATTAAAAATGGTACATAAATATTATTTGTGCAAAAAAATAATCATTTAATTTAAGTCTGATAATGTTCATCACATTTTGATAGAATGCATTGATGGATTGAAGCCGATAGAAAGGTGTATTATACAGAACAAAAATGTACTACCTAATAATATGGGGTTCATAATACTATTTATATTTATACTTGTTTTTCCGCTAAGCGAAAAAGCAAAATAATTGTATAAAATTGCACTATGTGTCAAGCGTCGTAAGTATATTATTGTGTAAAAATGGGGCTGACATGTTCAGCCTGTACATGTAAGTCTGATAATAATTTGATATTTAAATTACTTTTAAGTTGTGCTAAAGCGTTATTCTTTCAATGTAGATTTTATTAAAACTCTTACAAAAATAAATTAATAACATTAAAAAAAAAATAACTAATTGAATTATTTTGTAAGTCTAAATCTGTTTCAAGCTACGCCATCACCTGTCTCTCGGCCTTTTCGTGCGACCAATTACGCTTTTGACAGTTGAATTTCCAACATGACATGGGCCTAATCAAAATAGCATTTATTAAAAAAAAAAACACCGCATTAACAATCTTGACAGCTCATGGCTTTGTTATTAATGACAGCGAGTCTCGTACCTACTTCATCTTTTTATAATGTTTCAATGAAGTAAAATTATTTTGTTAGATGTTTTACTGTTCGTTTTAGGTGGGCGGTAGCTCTCGTGTTCGCGTGATTGCAGTCTTGTTTTATCACGCTACGTTTCTGTTGATTGACGGCGCTAATGCGTGTGTTAATCATTCACATCGAATTTTGCTCCGAGTCAGAATTAAAATGAACCAAGTGTGATGTGTAATTTACTTAATGTGAATTCTGATAGCGCTTTCTATATGTATTACTTATGATTTACTGGCGTGAAAGTATCCTTAAATAAATTTATACGCATATATAATCGTTAAGAAGTAATAAAATTCGATTGATTATTTATTATGTTTATAGTTTAATCGTATATGAAATATAAGAGAGAGAAGAAATTAAAAACTATATAGTTTTAATAAATTTGTATTTGAAATTTATTTTGTTAATATTGAACATAGACACAAAACATTTGGCTGTGCATAGTCTTTATATAATCCACATGTCACCAACGTGCTTACAAACTCCGTCGGAACAAATAACTTATATTGTTAATTTAAGATTGCACTATTATCTAAATTTGTCATGGCGGATCACGCCTTAAAACATCATTTAAGTCTATTATGATATCACAGAATGTCGACAGTCCTCACTACACTAATTTACTGATGCACTGCAGCTGCACCGAGCCTCTGGCCGTACATTGCATAGGGCGAGTAGAAAGGACCCAAAGCAGGATTAAAAGCACCATACGGAGAAAGGCTCGGAGGTAAAGCCTTTGAGTATGGATGGTATCTACTCGCCGACAGAGGGCTCAAAGGTGCCGTCTGGTATGCGCCACGAAGTCCAGCGGTTGTAAATAAGGGATTTAATGGGTTCAGTAACGATGGTTGTGATGTTGGTGATGAAGTTGGAGTTGCCCCGTCCGTCGTGTGACTTCGTAGGTGTTGAAGAAGCTCCTCCGAATTTCCGAAACGTTTTCCACAGTAAGATTCCCCAACAATCCAGCTACAAATATACGGACGGCTTAAATGTGGATATGGAATGCTGCCGGCGGCTCCTTGTTGTGATAAAGCCATCGCCATTGCTAAATTGTATTTTTGATGTTCGCATTGCGTACAACCAGCTGGACAAGCTCCATTGCTCATTAAAAGGTGATGATTGTTGACTGAAAACTGGCAGCCGGTGCAATAGGGATCTTTGCATACCGGTACTAATGTTTCACCACCCGCTGGTGTTTTAACTCTGGCGTATCCAAGATAAGGATTTGGTGACGATCCTGGGAAGGTGGCAGCTGCAGCCAGCATAGCAGCGTGATGAGCGCTCAATGGCGCTCCAGCGTAAGGAGGACGAAATGCGGGGTTTGAGTGTTGTTCCATTCCAGGAGGACAACAAAGTCCAGCCAAGGGATTGAATCCAGGTAGACCAGGTAAATTTTTAAATGCTCCCAGATGATCCTTGCCGTGTCCCAAAACTTCTAAACCGGAACGAATAATAGGGCTAGTTCCAGATGATGCAGAAGAAGAGGACTTTTGATCGTTATTAGGGCTGATCTTTCCATTTTCCGTCGTTGGCGGAGTTGATTTTCTTCCTGGGGTACTTTTGCCCGATTTTTTGTCTTCCGAGCTATCAGAACTGGCTTTTGAGGGTGGACGAGATTCCTCAGGTTTTTTCGTAATGACGTTGGTTTCGTAAGGTTTAAAAGCTAGATGTTTGCTTTCAGGTGAGGAACGCGGTTTATCCAATTTACTCGCACTGGGTGAAGAACGACTAATGTTATCACTGTTAACACTATTCACTGGTTTCTTTTTATCAAGCGACGGCAAGAGCGGCTTGGCAGGTAACGTATCCGCTCCAATCTGGCTGCATGTTTGCGCTAAAAGCGCGAGAGGACTTTTTTTAGAGTCCAACTGTAACAAAACAAAAAAAAAATTAGTCACTTAGTTATTTAAAAAAAAATTGGTGTTTAATTTTTAATTATAAAAAAATTTACATTTTAAATGTATTTATATTTTCTAACATTATAATTATTCTAAAAATATTTTTAATATTTTTTTTAAACAAAAAATAATTAAAATACTTACAGAAGATGGAAGTGGTTGCAAGTAATCAGGTTGTAAATACTGATTTGGATTAGTAGTCATCATGGCTCCGTCTTCAAGCACCACCATTTGGAGATAAACTTAAACTATTACTGTTTATGATCACGTGTTCACTTAACGTAAGTCACTGTCAGCTCTGTTAACACAACTGGTCTATGACACGGTCGCGAGAAATGCTTGCAGCGAATGCGTGCGTCCGTAGCGGCGGTCGAGGTGACTGTGAGCGACGAAACCCCACCAGCGCACGACGTTTCATTACCTCCCGCCTGCCCCGCGAGACAAGGACGGCGCTATCTCAAGTATTTGTTAGAAAAGCAACGCTATATCTCTCCGCTGCAGCACACAGTCATAAAAAATAAAGCGGAAACGACACATAGCTGCATTGCGGTAGGGGAAAAAGGAAAGGCGGCATGGCGGGCAGCCGGGTGCGGATTGAGACGTGCGATGGCGTTGGTGGCGAGCCACCCATGACGGCATCGCTTTGAACCGCCGCGGCTCTACCTGCCCGCTCCGCTACACTCCGCAGCTTTTTTGTTCCGAACCACTTTTATTACGCTTTCGACAACGCTCCTCTCGCCGGCGCTTTGCTGCTGACACATTCGAAACTACTTACTCTTTTACAGTCGCCTTTGTTCTGGGATGTGTTCGGTTCAAAGGGGAAAATTGATCCGATCTATGGCGTTTCCCAGTAACCGTTTGATGTGTCAACGCTTGTTTTACGAGCGCGCCGGGACTTTATCTTTCGATATTTCACTTTATTGACAGTACAAAGTCCATAACGTTAATGTTAATCCGACACTAAAACCTGTCAAACACGGCCCCGTTCAAACGGGACCCGCGTTGCGATCAAATTAAATATGTCAATTTGGGAACCCATATCAACAGCTGCGAGCGACGTCGGGCCCTTTAGAAATATTGCTTATTGTGTCCAAACAAAGATACTAAGTATAACGTATGGGCGGACGACAGAGGTCGTAAATAACCCGGCGGGTTGTAATATATTTGACAGTGCGCGGACATGCGAAACAAAAAACATGTTTATTGCGATACCGGGGCCTCGCGGGCCGGAGTTCTTCTATAAATTAGAGACGTGGGCATTTTAGTGTTTGTTTAGGAGCGCATAGGCGTCTGGCTGTTTATTGTAAGTCTAGTCTGTGACTAAATCATTGTATACGTGCGTCGACTGCGACGTTATCACTTGTAGGCTGCGGAATTGAAATGTTTTGCCAACAGTGAATTTAGTTAGGCGTAGCGCTCGGTTTTATTCAGCTGTCGTATATCGTTGTTCATAAAAATAAAACCGTTTATGGAAACATTTTCTTACGTTTAACGCTAGCTTATTTTTATATTTTCACTAAAAAAATTACAGCTACTTTGTACTATTTTAACGTTTATTGCTTTTAGATAATTCTGAGGTCTTATGTCACACAATCGTGCATTCATTATATTTATATAGTTATTCTTTATTGGATAACACATTCGTAACAAAAATATTTTTTTGAATAATTTAGTTATCAATAAGAAGATACAAAAAAATCTTAGAAAGTTTGAAATTGTTTTCATTTAGATAAGATTGGAATTTTTTTTTTCGAAAACATTATGTAAAATAAAATCAATGCGTTTAGTTTTAGAACAATTAACACTGACATTTTCACATAGTTATAAATTTTATCTTAATTCAAAGAGAGTATAAAAAATTTGATAGAATTTCATGGCGGTTTTATTTAAAGAGTAATTTTACTAATTAAGAAAGCATACACAATTAGCCTGTTGATAGTAATCTTATAATTATATTTAAATTTTTAATTAACTCAATAATTAAAACAGAAACCACAAAAATTGAATTTTATGTTACGTATATATTTACGTATATTTGATATGCGCTATTTTTAACAGACTTGAAAAAAGGAAAAGGTTCTAAATTCGATTGTAATTTTTTTAAATGTATGTTACATCAGAACTTTTTACTTGGTAAATCGATTTCGTTGTTTTTTTTTTTTAATCATAAGGTGATGCATGTATGCATGTCATATGGTTTCATTTAAATTTAATCGAGATGTGACTAGTATTTATCGAGTTATATCCAAAAATACGTATTTACTTTACTATTTATTCGTCGACCTACGTTGTATTATACCGCATACCTTTTTACTGGGTGTATCAATTTTGATGATTTTTATTTCAGCTAAAAGCTGATACATGTCTTGTAGTCTCATTCAAATTGAGATGATAGCAACTTTTTGAGTAATCTTTGATAACACGTATTTTCTTGCCTATTTTATCATATACCTATGTTGTATTACTTGTCGGTGTAATTGAAGTCATATTATTGGGCAACAATATGTATGGACACTGCGGTCACCAATCCACCTGCCCAGCGTGGTGACTATGGGCAAAAAAACATGAGGTAACGCCATTTTTGGCGGGAGGAAGGTTTACGGAACGGTTAAGCCGATTTTGATGAGAGTTTCACTGGAAGTTTGCTGGGAAAACTTGACACACTGATTTCAACGCGGGTGTAGCCGCGGGCACATAAAAAAATTAAATAAAATAATAGGAGGAAATAAAACACATATAAATATAAATATTACACCCAGACTCGGGCGGGAATCGAACGCACAACCCGCGGGGCAGAAAGCAGGGCCACTACAAACTGCGCCAACGGGCTAGTCGATCAGTTGTTGTTTTAATAGTGAAAAATAATATCAATCCGACACGGTCAGTCGGAGACGCGGGTTCGAACCCCGCTGGAGCGGTCAATTATATGATATTCAAAAATGTTTAATAATATCAATTGCTATATTACCACCTGTTTTGACCGATATAAAGATCATATGGAATAATGATACCGATTGTGTTTATAGCAAAAAGTAGAACTAATGTTGCAGTAGTCAAGTCTTAGTGTCAAAAATAGCCGAAGTGTTAGACAAGCTTGATGACACATTTAGAGGAAGCTGTCAAAAGAGGTGACATTCAAAGATGACTTGTCGACGCGTAATGCAATAATAGATATTTGAAGAAGAATATATGTTACTAGCTGACCTGGCGAACTTCGTATCACCTTATTTTTTTCTTAAATATAATAATAACATAATATATCAAAATAAAATATAGCCTATCTTTTAAGTTGGATCGAACTGCACATGGTGTGCGAATTTTATTATAATCGGTTAAGTGGTTTAGGAGTCCATTGAGGACAAACATTGTGACACGAGATTTATATATATTAAGATGTCAAGGATTGAAAAACGTTTGTTAGCAATTTCTGGATCTGTCTAAAGCGTTCGATCTCGTGTGAGTCAAAATTCAACTATTTTAAGATTAGAACTGGTACTATAGTTAAAATTTTGAAATTAATATATATATTTATTACACAATTTGTCATTGTATATTTTACTTACATCCGAGTATGTTTTAAGATTTACGGCCTGAAAGAAGTCATTAATGAGTATTAAAACTGACTTTTCCAGTTTTTTTTTATTACCTGTTACAATTTTACATATTTTTAGATGTTTTTATTTTTATTTTATACAAACTAGAATCACATTATATATATATATATATATATATATATATATATATATATATATATATATATATATATATATATATATATATATATATATATATATATATATATATATATATATATATATATATATAATGTGTTTTTTTTAATAAATTATAATAGATTTTTTTAATATATTATTTTTTTTTTAATAAAATAGATTATAATCTATTTTATTTAGAAAAAAGAAAGGCACATAGGCAGCATTCAAAGACAACCTTATTGCTTATTTTACATTTTTGCAATTGATTATGTAAACTAGCAAAGATTATATATATCTATTAAATAAATAATTAAATTAATGTATATAATAAATATAAATTTAGGCACAATTTACCGATAAGAAGATTAAAAAATCCGTTTGAATGGCGTACCATTGACCTGAACTAATGGGATTTTATCTCCATAGATAAGCTTATCTTAATGCATTTATGGGGTGCGCGGTAATCGACGATTAGATTTTTATACACAACTATGAAATCCAACTGAATGACTAGCAAATCAACCCGGTTTTGGATTCGATTTACTCAATAACAACAATTTAAAACTAGCTTTACACTGCGGTTTCCTTTACGTTGGTTTGAGAAAAAAACTTAAATACTAAAACTAGCTAACCCCGCAAACGTTATTTTGCCATATTTGTTATTTACCCCCTTAATCCCCTCATCTTATAACTTAGGTGTATAAAATAGATTTGGCTTATTTTCAGACCTACCCGATATGCACAATTTTTTTTATAAAATTTTTATAAAAATCGGTTCAGCCGTTTCGGAGGAGTATTTTAACTAACATTGTGACACGAGAATTTTATATATAAGATAATACACAACCTTAGCCATCCACGGTAAATAGATTATACGACAAAAAAATAATATTTCAAATTGAACAAGGAGTTTCAACAACACATAGACAAACAAAAAAACTCTTTAGCTTTATGATGTTAGATAGTTTTGATAGATGTCGCAACTTCATAGCAGTCATTTTGGCTCATTTGCAAGAAAGTAAGTAATAAATTAGGCATTTTTCGCGTATTGAACGAAATACTGACAAACATAAAGTATAGCTTAATTGGCTAGAGCGCCGACACGGTCAGTCGGAGGACGCAGGTTCGAACCCCGCTGGAGCGGTCAATTTTTGATATGATATTCAAAAATGTTTAGAATTCCTAATGTGTGGAAAAATAAAATCGTAGATATTAAACATAAAGTGATTATAGATACAATTACATGCAATCATTAAACCGTATTGAAGTAAAAACGGACACATCAAATACTTTCACGCATCGATAAACGCAACAGGTTTAACGTAAAAAGAATTATACGACGTTCGTAATTTATTCACGTGTAAACATTTCATTATGAATTAACGAGTAAAAAAATTGAGCGAAATGCGAAAAAAAATTTGAGCAAAAAGTTCCGAAAGATACCCTCGTATTGGGGTGAAATGAGAAATTGCGGTGATTTTTTTTTTCTTGTTATTTTCGGTTACAACAAACGAATGTAAGCATTAGTGTGGATTTGACGGTCTGTGGTTTAGGGTATTTAATCACGTACAGATTTGGAACACAAATTATAAATATATAAATATCTTTAACACACCCACGATCATCTGTTACTAAAATAAGCAACTTAATAATAGGTAACAAGTGACTGTAATGGCTAACCTTTTTTTATAATTATACATAAAAATAATACATATATAAATGTATAAATATGAATATTACACCCAGACTCAGGTAGGGAGCGAACCCGCAACCCGTGGATTACAGGGCACACTGCGCCAATGGGCTAATCATATTTCATCTATACTTCTATACTTTCTTTTGTCACTTCTATACAAAAATATAGAAGTAACTATTATATGTATTTAAATGATTCATTATATGTGATTAAACGGACATAAGTGCAATGCCTCATACGTGAAGCAAAAACTTTGTACCCCTATTATCAAAAAATTGCGCGGACGAAGGAGTATAAAATTTCGCACACTTAGAGTTTACGTAGAGGTGAAGTGCAGAATGCTAATTTTTATTTAAATTATAAATAAAAAATACATTAAATTAATAAAATAAATATTACATACTCTACCATGTATTTGACACACATAAGCATATAATTATAATAATCTTTTCTTTAATATTATAGAAGTATAGTCTTTGACAATGTTTTATATATGTATATATCTATTACTTATAATTGAAATAATGATGGTCGATATTCGACCACTGGACGACCACTAGTAAACATAAGTGTGTGTACTCCACCAAAAAATCCACCAACGAAAAAAAAATTGTTTTTTTCAGTTATCATCAACAAGTAATACAATGTAGGTAGATGAAAAAAATGGTCAAGTAAATACGCATTAGGTATAAGAGATAACTCAAAAAGTATTCATCAGAATTTGATCAAATTTAAATAGGACCATATAACAGACGCCAGCTTTCAACCACTATATTACAAGTTATAATTATCGGACACCTTAATAGATAAATTAATTGTTGTGGTAAGCTACCACCGATTCAGAATTACGAAGTGAAAAATCAGCAAAACACATAAATTTGACTCGAAAAAAGTTTAAAAAAAGTTAAATAATATAATGTATTTTCTATCTTTCTTGTACCAGAATTGACGTAAGAAAATATGCTATGGGAAGGTATATAATGAATTATTGTCCGAGGGCGACATTGATCAAAATTATTGACTTTTTCCTTTTTTTATACAACTTTGGCAAACAAGCGTACGGCTCACCTGAACTTAAGCGATTACCGTAGCTTATTGACGTAGGTATACAATACTACGCATCGCAAGCGCGTCACCAACCCTATCCCCAATTCCCACCAGGAGCTTCACCTTACTCATCGACAGGAACACAAAACTGCTTGAAAACAGTACTATTTAGCTGTGATCTTCTGTAAGGTCGAGGTAGTACCCCAATCGAAATAATTGTAGTGTAAAACTCGCATGGTCTGTGTCAGCCTTTATCGTGTAGCCGGCGCCGGGACGGACGATTGGTGCCGTCGACACCGCACAGACGCGGCAATGACGGACGGAAACTGTGAGATCAAAGCTATCGGGACCGACATCTTTAACTGCTTCGGAAATCGTAACTTAACACATACAATTATCTGTAACTTTGATCGTTATTTTGACTGACAGTTACTGAGCTACAGATTGATTTAACTTTGAAATATTTGATTTATGTTATGCACAAGTTATATAATAAATTATAATATATTATTTTTATATAACATATTTTGTTATTAAAATAAAAGAAAGATATTTAAAAAAATAATTCGTAATAAGCTAATTTAGATTGAGATTGGAACAATAAATTTAAAATTATTTTCATTTTAAGTATAAATAAATATAAATATTCGAGAGCAACCGATTTTATATTACTTAATTATTTATTGTTAGATAATCAAAACAATATAAAAGTAGGAAGACAAAATAGTTTTAAGATAAATAACCTCAAAACTAAAAAATATAAATTAATTTTTTTCTTATACAGTTTGAACTTATACTTGTATATTATGTGTATTATTTTACATACATATATATACAGATAATCTATATCTATATATATTTAGGTAAACTGAGTATTTTGTTAAAAAAAAATCAAAAATGTCTTTAACGTCACATCATTTCCATTTTTCTAACAAACCAATTACAAATATCTTTTTAACCGACTTCAAAAAAGGAGGTTACTCAATTCGACCGTATATATATTTATGTATGTTCGGGGATAACTTCGTCGTTTATGAACCGATTTTGATAATTTTTTTTTTGTCGGAAAGAAGGTATCCCAAAAGTGGTAACACGATAAGGAAACCAGGATCTGATGATGGGATCCCAGAGAAATCGACGACTAATGCATTTGTTAACTTCTTTCGTCTACTTACGTTGTATTACTTGTCGATTTAATTAAAGTCGATTTGTTTCGTTTGCTAGCAAACACAACTATTCACATTCCTTAGCTTGCCTGAGATTCTATTGTCGTATTCATGCATGGTAAATGTAGTGTAGTAACAACCGCTCCGGTGTAGTGGCGCTTGTATTCGCCTGAAACACCGAAGGTTCGGTTCCCGCTCGGGATGGATATTTGTATTTGTAGAAACATTTCTTTCCGGTTTGTATGTCTATCGTGTAAAGTACGGTAAGATGTTGGTACCGATCATCACTCATCATCATCATCACTTCAGCCTATTGCAGTCCACTGTTGGACATTGGCCTCAACAAGTTCGCGCCAAAAATGGCGTGAACTCATGTGTTTTGCCCATAGTCACCGCAGGGCTGGCTTTGTCGAACCGAAGACGCTGCTACCCGTCTTCAGCCTGTCTATTTCAAAGCCTGCAGTTGGATGGTTACCCCGCCACCGGTCGGCTTTATAACTTCCAAGATAGTAGTGGAACTGTGTTGTCCCTTAGTCGCCTCTTACGACACTCACGGGAAGAGAGGGAGTGGCTATATTCTTTAATGCTGCAGCCATAGGTACCGATTGTAATCATAAATTTGTGATCGATCATTAATCATAGTAGCGAATATGTATATCCACAAACTCGTAACTGAGCAGCATGGTTAATTAAGCTCCAATCCTTCTCCTGCGTGAAGAAAGAAGCCTATGCCCAGCAGTGATATGTAACGCGGTGAATCGAAAATGTAGTGGATTACTTTCACAACTTTGCTGTGATCACTACACGAACCCATTACGAAATAACAACACCTGTTACGGTCATACAACTTTTTCGTATCAGCAAAACCAGCTGACGACCGTTTTGTTGTAATGGTGCGTCACAACAACGGTCACGAGTTCGATTCCCGAGAGTGGATATTTGTGTTTTTACAAATATTTATTTCCGGTCTGGTTGTTAGTGCTTTCGGCTTTCTTCACCGTACCTCGGCGAGCATATTAAGATGTCAGTCCCGGATGTTTTCATGTACATGTCAAGGTGGTGGTGGATTATATTTGTTATATGCTACAGACGATCTGTCTGTTTGTTCCGGTTAATCTCTAAAACAGCTGGACTGATTTTGACGGGCATTTCACTGACAGACAGCTACAGATGGATGTAATAATAAGCAGTAACTTACGCTACTTATATTTTAGAAATTCGTTCACTTTATAACTCGGCGAACTGAACTATATTTTTTTTTATATTTTTTTTACGCGAGAGAAGTTGCGGGCACAGCTAGTCGTAAACAAATAAGCGATCCTTATCGTTCACGAAATCTAGTAAATAAAAGAAGTATATAAAATTTTAAATCGCAATTTTCAACGCTTTTGTGGTTTATTGTTGTTACTTTACAAGAAATTCGGTACCATTATAGACGGCATGGCCGTTTAAAAGGAACGTTCCTACCCTACCTGACAATAGCATTGTGACATCTTCTACAATAAATTAAAACAAGTCAATAAATCTGTCATTCTCACTTCGGTACGCTTATATTTTCTTCAATTACTTAAGTTTTGTTAACTGTCTTTTCTTTGACGACGCTTGCTTTGATCTCGTCACGGCCGCCCTCAAACGTTAACATCATTGTTGATCGTTTGTCCATCACAATTGTCTCAATATACACAAAAACTGTTTAGTCAGTGGGTGAAGCTATCTGGCGCTTTGTTGGTAGTTGTCTTTATTTCTCTGATGTAAAAAACATGAAACAACAAAAACGTTAATACCTGAGCATAATTGACTCGGAAGATAAAACATCTAAATTGACACCAAACAGTCTCAAGATAAAGGTCTAATTACGTTTGGAACATTTCAATATACTATTGTGCAAAATTTTGTTGATAAATAGCCTCCTGTCTTCATTTTGGACTTATAATAGTACTTTCAACTATTGTTAGTTTTTTTTTTGCCAGAGCTACTAAGGATGTATTGACAACAGGGGTAGGTTCTTCAACACGCTTGTAAATTATGATCTTTGTGTTGTACATGTCCATAAGTTACGTTAACCGCTTACAGGCGATTACAGTTATTAGTTTTACTTTACTTCACTTTAGCCTATTGAAGTCCACTACTGTACATAGGCCTCCACAAGTTCGCGCCAAAAATGAAAACTCATGATCACTCATCACTTGAACTCATGTGTGTTACCTATAGTCACCACACTGGACAAGCGGGTTGGTGACCGCGGTGCTGGCTTTGTCGCGCCGAAGACGCTGCTGCCCGTCTTCGGCCTGTATATTTTAAAGCCAGCAGTTGGATGTTTATCCCACCATCGGTCTACTTTTTAAGTTCCGAGGTGGTAGTGGAACTGTATTATCCCTTAGCCGCCTCTAACGACACCTACGGGAAGAGATGGGGTGGCTATATTATTTACTGCCGAAACCACACAGCACATTTAAACTATTTATAAGTAAGGTAGGTTTAGGTTTACCATCACCACGATTTGAAAACCACTATTATTCCATTCTTCATCTCAGAAAGATATTTTCGTAATAATTAATGAGCTTTTGCTACCTATCCTTGATTATGCTGATGTATGCTATCTGGATGTGACTGAGGAGCTACTTAGAAAGTTAGAGCGTCTCCAAAATCTTGCCATAAGATTCATCTTTGGCCTGCGAAAATTTGATCGCATCTCTCACTTTCGTGCTCAGTTAAAATGGCTCCCTATTCGTCTTCGGCATGATATGCACATCCTGTCCATTCTCTTCAACATCCTTCATGATCCAAATGCTCCGTCGTATCTCCGATCCCGGTTTCGCCTCCTCCGTTCCAGGCGCCCTGGCAGTAAAGCGGTGTTAGATATACCGAAATGTAACACAAAATTTATATTAAATTTATTTACGGTACGCGCCTCCATACTATGGAACAAACTCCCAAGTGACATCAGAACTAGTCCTTTCCTTGTTTCTTTTAAATATAAATTAAAGAAACACTTGCTGCTATTAAATTGTAGTTCTGTATGGACACTTTTAGTATTGAATTTAATACAAAACTTTGCGAAATACTAACAAAGCCATTTAACTCAAAAGTGAATTATGTCGTAAAGACTTTATTGCTAAAATTCCAATAGACCATCGCAGTACATAATAAAATACGCACTCGCTCTGATTCTAATATTTATTGCTCCATAAATTTCACCCTTAAATTCGGCAGATAAAACAGACCAGTCTTTTATACTTTCTTATGCATCCAATAAAATTTAAACATTTAGTCGATTGTCTTCTTTGTTGCAAATTTTCTTCGGGTCCCTACTTGCATTATTCACTCTATTTGTATTTGACTTTGTTTGCAGATAAAGCAATAAAACAGTAAATTAAGGTAGTATACAACCTATTCTTTAACCAAATATTTGGCATTTATTTATGACTGTGTTCAAATAAGACTTTGTTTCTTTAGTAATTGTTTTTTGAAAAGTAATTTTCACAATAAGAATTTGTGATTTTTTTTCAATTAGGTGAGATATATTGGCAACAGTAATTATACAATGGTTTCCGAATCCCATCTGAGTTGACAGTTACCGTTTGAATGTCTGTTAATAGCCCAAGAGCCAGCGAGGGCCCGACCTTTGCTATTTTATAATGTATACATATAATAAAATGGTAGGAAAATCAAAACTGTACATTTAATATTTTTTTAAAAAGAATACTTGGGGTGTGATCTACAATCGATACCGAAGCCAAAAATATAGTTTTTAGAATTTCTGTCTGTTTGTCTGTTTGTCTGTATGTACCTATGTCCGGGATAAACTCAAAAAGTACCGCATGGATTTACTTCAAATTTGGCACGAATATTATTAAAAAGTCGGGTCAACATATAGGCTATATATTATCATGCTATCACCTACCGGGAAAGAGCAGTGAACCTTTATTTCCCCAACGCATTCTGTAACAACGTGTAATCTAACGACGCATATTTGAATGTTGTTGTTATTATGTTCATAACCATGCTATATAAGCTAGCTTCACACCATAAAAATCACGCATTATAAGTAACTAAGCCGATAAAAATAATTATTAAATGAATATAAGTAGACAAGACAATTTTAAAGCAGCGCCATCTATGAGATTTTTCTGTAGATATGAAATGTAAAGAAAAAACAGGTAAATGTTATTTTAACTACCTAGCTACGATTATACCTTTAAAAATGTTATTTTAAAAGGTATAATTGTAGGTATTTTTGGTGCTGTATAGCGTTCACGCAGACGACGTGGCGGGCAGCAGCTAGTATCTTAATATAATTATAATAAATAAATATCCTATAACATACACACACGATCATCTGTTCCTATGGTAAGCAACTTAATGCTTGTGTTATAGGTAACAGCCGACTGGTATAGCTACATATTTGTATTATTTTTGATAATTATACATACAAATAATACATAATGTCGAAATTGTCCGGCAACTAAGGAAATATCCTATAATAACTACCCAAGTAACATAATATAAGATATTCACTTTCATACTACGAAGTTAAGTTACAAAAAGGTTGGAGCAATGGGCGACATGATTTCTAATAGTACTTTGAACAAAATATTTAAAAAATACGCTTTATTAAATGACGGAAGTAAGTTGACAGTTTGTACGTCTTTGACACCTGGTGTCTGCTAAAGTCACTATGAGTTTAATTTTATATTTGGCCAATGCTTCTATCTGTGTTGGGAGCATGCGCTGAGAAACTTTTAGTTATTGTGAAATGACGAAAGTCTGGCCCTGCCGGGCTCTTGACCTATAATGTTTGTCTTTGTGAGTCTTTGCATAGTAAATCGAAAATAAAATAATTGTATAAAGCTTGGAATTTTAAAGTAAGTATACGACAAATTTTGGTGGAAAAAAACTTTTTGTCGTTTTAGTAATTGAAAGTCAAATTGTCATGTGTTGTAATTGTATTGATATTAATTTTTTTTATCGTTGATGCTTGTATGAGTCTTAATAATATTCAACTTGGCTGCTCGTACTGGATTATATTAAACAATTCGAGTAGCGTCAAAACCACAAAATCAATCTTTAAACAACTTGACAAAATGCTCTTCTAGTTGCAAAGATGGACCCATAATGTACCTCACTGAACACTTTTTACAGGCGTTACTTGACCGCCGGGGGTAAAATTAATTTTTAAGTTACATAAATATAGATTATAGCAATATGAAATATTTAAGCTTTTTTTCCTTGGTATCGCAGGGGAAACCATTTACGGGTGATATCCAGGATGCCCGGGTAGATATTCCTAGATGGTATGTCGGCTTCAGCACTTAGGGCTGCACTACCTGCGGGAGCCTTCTGCCGCTTTAATTACAGGATCCTTCCACCGACAGGCTGGCCACGGCGAAAAGGCCAGACTTCTTATCCATAGGGACTATCCGGCTCACCTCTGATCTATCCCGACGACGCCGTGTCTAGCAGGACCGGGTTTCCATCCCTGCCCGACATGGGTACAGGGGTGTTACTGGAGGCGCATTAAGTAGCGCCTCCTACGCACTTCCGTTCGTCGCCTGCGGACGGAGGCCTCGTCGGCGGCCTCCTCTCTCATCAGCTCGTCATTCTCCTTCTGGGACATTACTGTCTCGCAGAAGAAGATCATCGCCTTACTGGACTCGCCGTCGCCGAGCGTCGCGGTGATGACGCTCGGCAGTAACAAGCCCCTCCGAGAACTGTCATCAGATCGCGACACACCTCGAGGGTGTGCTAGGCAGAGTCCACCGTCGCGCCACAATCGTGACATCCAGTCATCGGCTCCCTTTGGGCCGTCCGTCACAAGTATTCACCAAAACAGCCGTGTCCGGTGAGAACTTGCGTCAGACGGAAGGCGAGGGGGCTTGCGCTTACGGCGCATCCACTGCTGAAGGACCGGGCGCAAGGCAGCCGTTACGCGTGTGATATACGGCTGCTCCGCCAGGTCCTCCCCCCACCTCCACATTAGTGCTCCACATGTTATCTTAAATTTTTGGTGATCATTTAGTATAAAATTGACATCAACTCAAAATATCTTATAAAGTTAGTGTTCTACGAGACGCGCAGAATCTGATCATTTTGTTTCACAGTTCTTTAGTTGTCATCACTAAATCTCAAAAGATTCGTTAAGGCTTATTGTTCGTTGACGAAAAAAATGTAACACATAAAAACCAGAACGTAGCTAGCAATAAATAAGAAGTGAACAGATATAAATATTCCCTGTTTTTATCAGTATTTATGGTCGCAATAAACAGGCGAGCTTTGTGAATTGCCGCCGTTGTAAATAATTTCACCGTGTAGCATGGGCCTTGTAACACTTGTTCGTTGAGCCGCTAAATGTTCTGAGATATGAGCCTCGTTATTTATCGCTATTGCGGGATTGTCCGCGTTATTTGTTTAGTGATTTTTAATGTTTTGTTATTTATGTATATATTTATAAAAGTTTTTTTTTTATGCTTATAAACAGTATAACAGTATCTTTTATAGGTCAATTAATTCGATTTCAAACTTAAAGATTTATGACAGGTGAAAAACTTAAATTATACTATTTTAGTTAATGAAAACAAAATTCGTTTTGTAAGCAAATATTATATTATGAAGTTTTAGAGCTAGTCAAAATATTCTTACAAATTTTTAATATCTCTATCTTTTTTTATCGAGAATTATTTATTATTATATAAAATAAATGTATACAATTTTGCTTTTTCTTTGATACTTTGACTTGATGCTTCTGATACTTTACAATATAATCTTATTTGTGACCAATTAAACCTGTTTAAAATTTAACTAGTAGCACATAAATTAATAGGCGGAATAATGGTTTCAAGCTTTAGTAACTTTTTGTTCAAACACAAACAAATCACTTATTTCAAGCTACCGTATTTTCTTTTCTAAATCTAAATGACGCCGCTGGTCGCGTGGCTCCACGCTGTGTCGGTTAAATTCAAAAGTAAAGGAAACAACGTTTAATGACTGCTTTAATGATACAATTGTGTCATCTTTTTTAGTTTGTCATTCTTTTGTTCTAAAGGTGGCGCTTCGTGAATGAGTATGAGAACAATATGATAATTGTTTCACGATTCGTTACGGATCTACTTATATTGTTTTTAGAGAATATTTTCGTGTTCTTTGTTTCTTTTGTTACGATGTTTTTTTTTTTTTTGTTGGTCTTTAAATTTAGTGGTACTTAATCATTGCATTCTAGCGAGCTTATTTTTTTGTTACTTTTATATTATTTATAACTGTCTCGTCAATTATATATTATTTTTAACTGTTCAGTTTACTATGTTACTCAAATCTTTTATTTTAAAAATGTTTCACTGTGAATCTTTTGTTAAATTAAAATAGAAAAGAGACGCGAATTGAATATAAATAGATTTTTCTTTTCATAAAAAACTATTGAGTTAACTTTCAAATTATAGGTACTTGTAATAAAACTGTGACAGGGCCAATTGTTTACAATGAGCTTTTGTTAACCGACTTCAAAAAAGTAGAAGGTTTCTCACTTCGATCGTATATAATTATATATATATTTTATGTGTGTTCGCGGATAACTTCGTCGTTTATGAATCGATTTTGCTGATTCTTTTTTTTTTGTTAGAAATAAGACATCTCAAGAGTGGTAACATGATAAGGAAACCAGGATCTAGTGATAGCATCTTAGATAAATTGAGGGGAATCTTCGAAAATCATAGTGGGGACTAGTACGTTTGTTAATTTTTCCGTCCACTTACGTTGTTTCTTTTTTTTTTTTTTTTATTTCACTAGTTCGGCAAACAAGCGTACGGCTCACCTGATGGTAAGCGATTACCGTAGCTTATAGACGCCTGCAACACCAGAAGCATCGCAAGCGCGTTGCCGACCCTATACCCAATACCCCCCAGGAGCTCTGGTCACCTTACGCACCAACAGGAACACAACACTGCTTGAAAACAGTATCATTTAGCTGTGGTCTTCGGTAAGGTCGAGGTACCCCAGTCGGGCTGCTCCATATTTTGAGCAGGAAATTCCTGCTGTACCCTACCTCAGTTGTATTACTTGTCGATGTAATGGAAGTTGGTTTTTTTTTCATTTGCAAGCAAACACAATTATTTAAGGGCTGCTGTAATGATGATGTGATGAAACAATTGGAAATTTCATCCGATACCCACGGAACAGAAAGCACGGCCACTATACAAACCGCTTTAACGGTCTGGTGTGGACGGGCATTTATAATAAAAGAAACGCTCCTTGTTTAACAAACACATTTTTGACACAGCAAACAATTAGATATTATATAATGGACATGTTGTAACAAGTATTTACACAATAGAGATAAGAGTACTTTGATCGACTGACACATAAGCGTCGAGCGTAAACTATTAAATTTGACATAAAAATTGATCAATAATAGTCTTTTGTGTACTAAACATTCAATGAGAACGATTTTGAGAAATTCTGCTTCAAGGAGGGTGAAAATAATCTAGTCCTATAGGGGTTAATTTCTTTTTTATGTTCGCAGCACATTTTGTTGGGGTGAATGATTAATATTTTCGCAAACTTATTTTATTGTCATTCAAATTTGAAAATTTTAATGAGGAATTAAAATGTTTATTACACTTCGGCCTATCACAACCCACCACTGGACATAGAATTTCCCAAGCTCGTGCATAACATCCCGGTTTTCCGTAATCCTTATCCAAGTAGGCAAGCGGTACTTAATTTACATAAAATTTAGGTGATGTAATTTGAAATAATTTCCTTTTAGTTATGACTATAAGAATATATCTATAGTGACATGGCTATAATACAAAAACAAAGATTAAAAAAAAGTCTTACAAACTAAGTGTTTTTGACAACACGCAGAAAAGTACATTTACACGTCAAACATAAGGCTTACATAAGTACTTACATTCAAGTGACTGATTGACTACTTACCGTTATTTGTAGATTAAAAATTTTAGATTCGTATTTGCGAATATAAATGTCACATAAGTATTGTGGGATTTGATGGTAAAGAATAATATATCATAAACTTTTATCTGTTGGATAATTTTATCTGATGGATAATGTCATCCGTCACACAGTGTTATGATACAGCCGGGGAAACAGGCCCTAAGATATTAAAACGCACAGTAATTACAAAGCCTAGTAACAATTACATCTACAATCTCTTTAATTTCAATTACATCGAAAAGTAATACAACGTAAGTAGGCGAAAAAAGAAAAACAAACGCACTAGTCCCCACTATGATTTTCGAACGTTCTTCTCGATTATTCTGGGATGCCATCATCAGATCCTGGTTTCCTTATCATGGTATCACTCTTAGGGTATCTCCTTTCCAACAAAAAAGAATTATCAAAATCGGTTCATAAACGACTCAGTCATTCGCGAACACATATAAAAAAAATTATACGGTTGAATTGAGAAACCTCCTCCTTCTTTGAAATCGGTTAATAAAACAGAAGCACAGAAGCGTGAAGAACGTAAACATTCAAACGCATCAAACACATACACTGAACGGTAAATAAGTATTTAACCCCTTCCAAGAAACAAACATGTAACTTACAATTAAAATCCAATACAAAACGCCTTTAATATCTATGTGGTAAGTGTCAATTTTGAAAAACAACCACTTCAGTAGTGTTTCATTTAGTTTGTCGGTAAGGGTGACGATATTCATAATAAACAATGATGTGAGCACACGTGTTTGTAATATATTTTTTAACTTAATTCTGGAAACCCCTTTAAGTCTAGTTTTATTATTGACGGTATTAGGGAGAGATAAATAAATAAAATAATAAATAAATATATAAATATAGTAGTAGGGCTAGTTAAATGTATGTATGAATCTATGTGTGCACATAAATTCTGAAATTACAACAAATTGGATAGCACTATTTGTGTGTTCATTATTGTGAGGGCTGTGTTTGTATAAAAGAGAAAAAATAACCAATTACCAAAAAATGAGGCTGTACAAAATACCTTAGCTTACAGGTATTTTTAGCCGACTTCAAAAAAAAAGAGGAGGTTACTCAATGCAACTGAATCGGAGTTCAGGGATAACTTTGTCTTAATATTTATTAGGCTTGAAGATGATATCCCAAGGGCGGTACCATGATAAGGAAACCAGGATCTGATGATAGAGTTCCAGAGAAATCGACGGAAACCCTCGAAAATCGTAGCGACGACTAGTGCGTTTGTTAATTTTTTTCGTCTACTTACGTTGTAATTATTACTTGTCGATGACATTGAAGTCAGTTTTTTTGTTTTGTATTTATCTAATCACTATTATTATCATCGTCAAATGTCAACATTATTTATTTAAATGAAATAGTAATACTCAATTTCGGGTTCATTAAATGTTAAGAAAGTATTAATATTAACCTTTATTGCTTAGCAAAATTCTATTTATTATAAAGCAGCTAGCTTTACGTTTTCAACAAAAACACGAACCGGTGTACACGATCATAACGTTGTCACACCACTAAATAAATTCACAAAATAATCGAAGCAACTACTTTGTTAAATCCAACCAACATTACTATTATTAGAGCAATAATCAATACAATTTAAGTTTACTCTCGAACACACACGACCAATAAATACAATCAAATAACGAATGCATCTTTTATAAAAAGGTTCATTCACAACATTTTCCAAATCAGCGATTGCTTTAAGAGTCTGATGTACCGTGAAACGAGCTTAGCCTTAACTAAAAACTTTTATTCCAAGTCGTATTATATTACACCCAAACTCATACGGTATAAATAAATGGTTGGCCCACCATAAAGATAACGATAAACAAAATTCAGCTTTGCATCTTCCCCTTTTTTATTGGCAGGGGGCAATTTGAGAGGATGTTTTCTGCCATATTCACCAAAATAACTTTGCGTATCGTCAACCTTAATAATAAAATCAATAGCTTCTATTTCAATGTCATTAAGGTCAAATTTGCTTATCTTATCGTTTTTTTGAGTGTTGAAACGGATTGGCATGAATGTAATTTATATTCCAAAGATGGGTTACTGTGAGTTTACGAAATTGTTAAAGTCAGATAATAGGGTGATATTTACATTGGGGTTGGTTTATGTGCTGAGTGTGACCTGACAGACGTTATGATCGACTAATCGTAATAAATGATGGTTTTAAATAGCTAGTTTTAAGCTTATTATAAGTTGTTATGCAGTGGTATTACGGAAGCGTTACTAATAGGTTTTATTTTACACATTAACCTTACTTGACTTCCAGTAATAAAAATATTTTAGAAAAATTAAGAAGTAATATAATAATATTTTTATACTATACCACCGAGTATAGCACCAAATAACATAAAAATACTAAAGTGACTAAATTAAATAAATATTTTTAAATTTTGTAAATACACTTTTAAATAAATAACATTAGACGTCAATAAAGATAAATTATAACTTAAAACTGTAACACATTTTAAAATCCAAAGATTAGATCGACATTGAAATTGAGACTACATCTCAATGGTATCATTTTTATTAAACAAGAGAAAAGGATGTTCTGATACGGAAGAAGGCAATAACACTTCACATATGAAGTTTAATTCCTTGTTTAAATTTCATAAAATAGTCTTATCTACTCAAACAAGCGTAGACGCAGTATAACGACCAAGTAAACACCCAAATACCATTCGTTAAGCAAATACGTTAATCACATAACAGTTAATAAACATTCTTATCTGAATAAGTAAAAATCAAATTTATTTAGCGACAGCGTTGTTTGATGTTAAATAGTATATAAATACTTTTCTGTTTCTTGTCAACAGGTTGTAATTTATTGCCACGTGAAGCCTTTAATGTTGACACTAACGTTCGTGCCTCCAAAACGTGTTCTTGATTCAACAAAATAAACGTATACATTGATAGTTTAATGAGAATGGTAATATACACCGGTGAAGTTAAACCGGCAATAATTATTGAATCAGATGATAACAACGACGTTATAAATGATATTTGAAGAGGAAGAGAGAAGACATTGTAAATCATATTGAGAGGAGAGAAGCTGGCGAAGGCGTTTTGGCAGATAAATGTACGACGGATCACCACATCACAAGGTTGAACAAATAGTAACAATGTTGAAGAATTAAATTTCGAAAGACAAGTATATTTTACTTTAATGCTTTATGCGGAAAATCAAGTCATAATTATACGACGAGATTATTGTGATTGTCACTTTTATTTTTTCGCAGTCACGGTGTTATTATGTTTATGCTATCAAAAATTTTATGATAAAATGTAAACAATGTTTCTGTTTTCTTTTCGTTATCAAAATACAAAAAAAAGGTCAGATATAAATCCATTCGCGTTGAAGTAGAGCGAGTCAAAGTGAAATTACCGGAGCTTTTCGAGCCGTGTGCATGAAAAATTCATTCGTAACAAAACAACGAGGGAGAGACGTAGGATGATAATTTGAATAAATATCAAGGAGAGTCCCGTTCGGGTGACGTGACAAAAGCAAGCTCAGCCACGCGTGTTTATGCGTTGTGATGTTGTAATTTGCCAGGAACATTTGGCGCGGAGAGCGTAATGCGAGACGACGGCTCCACATACGCAAAAATGTTATTAAGTTTTTAAGGACACGTCGTGTAAGACGTGAGACGTGTGACATGCTCGGTTTTTTCTTTCTGCTTTTATAAAATTATTTTCCTCCCAGCGGAGATTAACTCTCAGACGCAAGTCAGAGTAATTCCTCTTAAGACGCAAGGATAACCTATTGTTTTCCATTCCTCGAGCACATCAGCCTGATTGCTATTCTATTCACATGTCGCTTTTCTTGGAAAGATTGAAGTTAGCTTCGTATTCTCTTTATGGCTCGCATCCCCTATTCTGGGAAGGTCCGCACAAAAGGGTGCTAAGTGTTCTCGCAAACACAAAAATAATAACTAAATCCCCGTGTATTTTGACAACATAATACTCGATGGACACAAAAGCCATCACGTCACGAGCAATCGGTTTCACTTCCCCGCAGCCCTTTGAAGAGGGTTTTAAACAGGTTTCGCAAATAATTTATTAAAAACTTTTTTGTCCCCGCTACGGCAGTTGGTTCACTGTGTGCTACCGTTTGACGGGATCTGCGATGAAAGATTTCTTGCAGATTATAATTGACAAGATCTTTGTTGGATGTGACAATGGAATTAAGTATAAATTGGGTTCTTTGTGTCGGTCGGAAGATTAGCAGGAGCGGTGAAGGGTATATTATTCGGGTATATAAATCTTAAACTAGAAATTGAGTATTGAGTGAAGGGAAAAGTTGACAATGTGGGATTTCTGTTAAGTCTAATTCAAAAACGCGCTTAGTCGAGATTGAATAAAGAACTCGCTTCATCAAAGACTTCGCTACTTAGAATTAGGAGAACATTTTACAATGGTTTCTATGGTTGGTGATTTGAGAAAATGTCTCTTAAGGCTTATTTTAGTTATCGTTAAGCTTAATATTTTATTTTATACTGAAAATTTCGTATATTAAGAGTAAATGTAGCTAAATACTTTTTTCCGGTAGTCACTCTTTACCCACAGAGCTTCTATCCCGCTAGTGAAGAAGAAATTAAATTCAATATACTGTGAAGATTTACTTATTAAAGATTTTTTTCTGTCTTTAAACTAAAGGGAACAATAATAAAGACATGCATTGTTACCATAAATTGAATAGCTGATAAAGTTAAGGGTTGGATTTACTCAAGCCGTAGAGACTATTGTTGTAGAAATAGAGTTATTAAAATCTGTAGAAAAATATAATAATTTAAACTAATTTTATTAAGGAGATTAGGATTTGCTATTTAGCTCGAAACAATTTCTTGAAATATAAGTAATATAAGAACAACCAACGTGTTTAAGGTGTAAAACAAAGTTCATACGACAGCAACATTTAGATTTTAATCAGTAACAATTTCCGTCGGTATCAGATAACGGACATTTAAATTCAAAAGAAGCATGATGTAAAATCCTTCGACACTTTATTGACGATTTCTCTGAACGTTATTGACATTGGTATTGATGTCAACACACTTATAATCGCGAACGCTGAATGCCGCGAGCAGATTACCTATTCACGACTCGGCACTTCGCCTGAATTATGCTGGCAGTGACAATGAAATCAATCTAGCAGAAGCGGCCACCCATGACGTAGAACGTTTTCCATCCAACACTTCGCAGAAAAATCGTCAAGCAGAAATATGGACGTTCAATTAAAATTCCGTACCTTCCAACGTTCATTGCTGTTTTTAATTTTACCATTACAGAAACACGTCTGGAATCTTTCTAGAAATCATTCACGTGGTAACGATGTGTATTTTAATTAAATGATCCAATTATTTATGTATGCCGGCATTTCGAATTTATTACACAATCGATCGGACACGGTAATTGAAATCGTTTCTGCTAAACAGATGTTTTAATTCGCAACACAATTTCTAGTAATGTCAACCGATTGCATTTCTTCGCTCCATAATCATTATGATGTGGCATAAATTTATTTTTATATGGAACTTTTAGTTGACGTCGTCAGTATATGGTGCGTAAAAACGAAAGGTACCATAAACATTTTCGAATTGTTCTGAGGCTTCTGTGAAAGTTTTAATATATTTTTTCTTCTACCGAACCCGAAACACGGCGTAGAATATAAATTCGCGTTGCAAGACCAACATGCATACCAATTGTGAGTCCGCGTGACATGCACAATGTATGGAGGCGATGAATGCAAGCAAAAACCTGGTGGCAAGTACGTGCCGTCTGCGGGCTCGTTTCCGACTCAAACACTAAATGGACTTATGGTAGCATTGTATGCGATGAGATTGGGACTGATATTTTAACATTTGATGTGATAATTTTTTGGCTGAGTTTCGAATGACTTGAAGTGTGTTTATGGTCAATTAGGAGCCTATTTTGACAAATCAAATTTATATAATATGTTCTGTTTTAGAAAAAAAAATTCATTTTTGACAAAATGAATGTAATAGCTTATTAGTAAGAAACGTTTTCTTCGTCTTTAATTTCCTTTTAATTTTTTATTTTTAAGAAAATATTCATATAAATTAATATATCAATAAAAATTCAGAGTTTAGTTAGGTTTGTTAGTTGAATGTTATAATTATGTGAAATGTTATGTTAGTTGAATGTAATGAAAAAAAAAAAAGAATTATCATACAGGTCTCGCTCATTCAAATGTATTTAAGATAAAACACTGACACACAAATTGAGGAAAAAGTTAATACAAAATCGGTAGCTTCAAAGGTGAACATAATTAGTAATAAGATATATCTAATGCTATCGAAATTATTCAGTGAATATTATGGCACGTTTTCGAAACAAAGAATAGCAAGTAAATAGAAAACTCAGTGGTATATAGAAAGGGAAATTACTGGAGATTCAAACGCTTCAGCTTTGTAATATTTTAGTATATATATATAATACCAAATACATATATGATCAGCTCAGCCTTTTGCAGTCCACTGCTGGACATAGGCCTCCCCAAGTTCACACCAGACATCCCGGTTTTCCGCAATCCTCATCCAGCCTACACCGGCAATCTTACGTAGATCGTCGGTCCAACGGGCCGGAGGACGTCCCACACTGCGTTTGCCAAGACACGGTCTCCACTCCAGGACCCGTCTACTCCAAAGGCCATCGGTCCTGCGACACAGATGACCAGCCCACTGCCACTTCAACGTGTTAATTCTTTGGGCTGTGTCGGTATACAATACATATATGATATATGATGATAATTAATTTCATATCTTTATACATTTTTATAGCTGTTAAAATTCATCATTAGTATATGAAAGAAAGCTATTTCCATAAAATAAATTTCTGAACGCACCCATAAATATTTGACAACCAATATATGTCAGTCCTTTTTCATTACTGATATTATTCTACATTTTTAAAGTCCAAAACACGCCACTATCCGAATATTGTGAATTCGAAACATTTATTTAAATACATTTTAATTTGAGCGGAGGGTTTACCGTTTTATCGGGATGAACATTAAATGTTTTGACAGTTACGTAACCGATGAATATTCCGAAATATAAAATTTATATATTTTTTTTTATTTTTTTTTTGTTACTAAATTTTTCAAAAATGTTTTTGATAGTTATTCTGCTGTTAACAAAAAACATGAAAATCGTGATAAGTGTTCGAACAAACCCGACTTTGTTTTATATATAACTAGTGACCTCTGTCCGTCGATAGTTTTTTACCCAGTCAATAATCACTCCCATATCATAAATAAAAACTTTCTCTGAAACACGCTGAATCTTATGATATAAGTACTATTCCGATCGGTTCAGTAGTTTTCACAGTATAACCGAACAAACAAACCGGCTCTCCATTTATTAGTATAGAAAAAGATAAGATGTTGATGATTCAATGACTGTGTATGACATATGAAAAATAGTACGCGTTAACGCTTATAAAGCTTAAGTTGAACCACAAAAATAATAATAATAAATGATACCTGCAGTTAAACAAATAAATAAATAAAATATGTTAGTTAAATTTAATTCGATTTTAATCGTATTTTTTACTCCAATATTAATTTTGTTAATACTCCATCTCTCGCCTGAAACTTTGATAACAATAACGTAATAATCGTTAGCTTAAAATAGCCTTAGATGTTAAAAATATGCAGTCTAGCTGCGTTATGATAATTAATACCTTTGAAGGTTTAAAGACAAGTTATTGTCTCCCATCAACAAAGGCCATTGAGGTCCGTTTAAGGGCAAACAAAGGTCCGACCCGGGATAGGAATCGTATCCCGATCTTCAAATGTCGGGGAATCTGTAATCTAGCCACACGGGGTGCTTTGGTAAAACCTTTTTTTTAGTTAAAAGTGTCGTGAAAGTAATTATTACGCTTAATTAATATAGACCGATAAAAAAATAGGTAAAACATAAGGTGAGCCGTACGCTTGTTTGCCGACCATGGACCATGGACCGAGGATTTCATGCTGTGATAGGACACCTCAGTTACACAATATACAGCTAATTAAAATTTTGGAAACAATTATGTATAAATTTCATTACATAAAAAGGGTTGCCAATATAATTTCTGACGCCTGTGTTTTAAGTAACATCCAAACAAACGATAAAAAAAAACGTATGTCTTATTTTTAATCTGTATGATACACATATAAAATCATTTTAAATATTTTAAATATTTACCTTAAAATATTACAACGAAAACTGATAAAAAAGACTAAAGTATCTAGAACACTGCTATAAAACATTTATAGTTTTATTTACTGAAGCGTCACGACAACACGTTTTGTTTAGTTTTTCTCTTAACTTAAATAAAAAATAATTGAAAAGTATTACAAATAAAGAAATAAATAAAGCGAAGTTGAGCGCGCTGCGATAATGAGGGCAAGTGACGTAGTAATTTGAGCAAATGAATAAAAAATCTGTCTGTGACATTTTATTGTTTAGCTATTTAGATGTTTTTCAGCATTTACAGGTTAAGCTGTCGGTTCTGGGTAATGCCTTATAGCGATCAATTCTAAAACAGTTTATATCTTACTTTCAAAAAAGTAGCTGGGAGGTTTTTTGCCGATTCTTCTTTGCAGAATCTACATTCCGAATCGGTGGTAGCTCCTTTTTTTGAAAATAATAATCGCTTAAAAATATTAATTTGTAAAATGACGATTTCAGATTGTTTTTGAAGCCTATTTGAATGAAGTTATTTTTACTTTTGATTTTTTTATTATAAAGAGGAAATATTTGACATTTACACGTTTTTAAAAATTATTTCACCAGGAGAATTCTACGTTATGATTGACATAGGCTATATTTTAACTGGAGGAAACAGAAATCATTTACTGTGTTATGGAAAACATTTTTTAAATAATTAAAATAGCCCCGTGTGTTCGCGGAGTGTCTCAAGATTGACGTTGATCGACAACAGGCAAGCAGACATGGTAATGACTGTTTACCATATAATAAGTTGTTTTAGCGTCGTATCAACGAAACTCGCTGCAACCGATTTAAAATTCATCCAGTGACATCGAGAACAGAAATAGATTTTACTGTTTGATTGATTTTGATACTGGCTATTATTTTTGAACGTTTTAAAAAGAAAAATAATTTTAAACTATTTTGGAACGAAAATTTTTAATCTGTAATTTGTAAGTCTTATATTACATAAATAAACTAAATATATTAAAAAAAGTTATTCCAATAACTAAAATCTAACAATAACATTTTAAAACCTAACAATAACATTATCTGATCTAACTAACTTAATTATCTAACTTACCGTTTTGCTGAAATTCGCGAAAAATCCGTTTTCGTGATCTTTGACCCCGGCTAAATTTTTTTCCAGGCGTCGGATCGATGGGGACTATTCACATTCCATTTATAATAGTGTTTTGAACAATTTTAACAATTTTCAGTCAAGTGTGAATTTGACCGGAATACAAAAACTGCATTAAAATGTTTATTGGATGTACACTTTAAACTCTGATTTAAAAATATTCCTTACATGTCAATCAATCGATTTAAACACACAAACCTTATATCCCGGTATATACTCATATATGTATAGCTCAATTATATTATATTCATCCTAAACGACATTGATGAACTATTACTGAGACTCGTTTAGCATATAATAAGTCTGTAAGCGTTGCTATGCAAGATCCCCTGCACCGGATTTGAAAGTCCTGTTGACGTTTGGACTTACTGTAATTTATAAGTCTTTATACTTGAGATGTCTTGGGACTTCCGAAGAAATGATTTTTTATTTTAATTATAATTAGGTATTGTAAGTTGATTGGTTATTCCAATTTTCTATTAGATACTTACTACTAGAGCTTGCTTCTAATATGAAGGAGTGTACTCTCCAAGACCCAGTTTTGCGATCACGTGTCTAAGACGCGTCAGTCTGAGAAATAATTCTAAGTTGGGCACTTATTTCCAAACACTAATCTCAAGATTAGAAAAATTTTAGGAAACTTTAGTATTTTTTATGAAATTATATTGAATTTGGATTATCAACAATAGTGGTGCCTATAGGCAAGAAATGCCATAGTGTACCAAACAGAAGAATACCTACTTGTTAATTCGACTAATTTTACTGGAAAATAATAATAGGAGATCTCAACTAGAGACGAACATCACCCATCTACTTAATTGAGGAAAATGATTATATATCTTTTATAGTATATTAGAAAAATAGTCGCGAAAGGGTTGGCAATTTATTGGCAAAAATATAGCCATTCAAAATTGAAAAAAAACATTTTTTTGAACTCCACCTACGTTTAAATAATTAAATTTTATATCTACTGAGAGCATGAAAGTTGTAAAAAAAGCAATCGTTGGGTTGCCTTTGTCTATTATTTTCCTGGCATAACTACTGAGTTGGTATATTATTGTATGTTGTTCTAGTTACCAACAAGTTGATTTATCAACATTACATCAAAATGAGCACTGTTTCATTACGATTACGATAACATAAGGTTACCTGCTAAAAATCTGATTGGAATGGCGGTTACTTTCAGGATTTATATTTAACATACTAAAGAAGGTAATTATTTAATTTTTATTCACTAAGCAGATAGGTGTGGATTTCACGTATAGTTCGTATCTTAGACTATAAAACTCCAATGCCTCTTCTTTATAGAACTTTACCTAAAGAGTAAATATTCACTATAGTCATACAAATAAAACTTTCATATATACATTCTACATACGAAATCGCGCAACCTTGTGTGTATATATATATATACAAAAATATCTATTTGAACTTGAAATTTGGTTGTCAAGATTATAACGCCCTATTTTCTCCGTGATCAATATGTCCGGTATGGTCTAGTGGCTAGGATACCTGGCTCTCACCCAGGAGGCTCGGGTTCGATTCCCGGTACCGGAATTGACTTTTTGCATTATTTCTCTTCATATTTATTACTTTTTACTTAAAAATATATTAATTTTTTAAACGCAACCGGAACGGAACCGGTGATAACCTTCACGTATCAAAATAATTATTTTCTAAAATATAAAAATGAATAAATAAAATTAGTAATTTATAAAAATAAACTTAACAAAAAGTAAATCTATATATTTATACGTGAGGTTGTACCCATTTTTATGAAGATTGCGCGAACGGAAGAGTATGAAATTTCGTACACTTATAGTTTATATAGAGGAGTGCAGAATGCTAATATTTTTTTATTATAAATAATAATAATATTTACAACATAGACACACGGTCATATTCTGTTCCTAAGGTAAATAACTTAATGCTTGTGTTATAGGTAACAGCGACTGGTATAGCTATATATATCATCATCATCATTTCACGCCAAAAATGGTGTGAACTCATGTGTGTTGCCCATAGTCACCACGCTGGGCAGGCGGGTTAGTGACCACATGATGACGATTTCAAAAAAATGGTTATTTTAATATTACAAAGAGACACTTCAATTTTATTTATTTCTATAGATCAAAAAACACTTTCTGATACTTAATTGTGCTACAAATAATTTAAAAAACAAGCTTTTCTTAAATTTGAGCATATTATCCACTTAAAAAATTAATTTATAAATAACAATTAATTCAATTTACATATAAATGGTTAAGTTTTACTAATAAATACATGTAATTAAATGTCTTGGTTGTTGGAGCTATTTATAATATATAAAATTATTTTATGAGTTATTATTTTGCAACATTTAATTTTATATCAATCCATTACTTCAATATATTATTCCGAACATGTACTTACATTTACATAAATATCTACTTATTTATACAAAACAACAATAAATTACATTTTAAGATCGAAATATAACTCGAAACATCGTGACATTAGGTCATGACTACAGGGCATAAAATAATCAGTCTTCGCCTTTAAAACTGCATTTCAATCCGAGACAGACAGACATAATCATTCTCTGTTATAAATCTCCATGTCTCTTTACCATATTTGAACTTATCAGTGCCTAAATCCTTCACGTGAATCTGACCTTTCTGCATATACAACGTAAGGTATATATCACTCTGAAAAATAAGATGCAGAGACAGGATTTAAATTTCGAATTTGCATTCGCAGTCTGTATCGCATCGTCTAACGATTGACAGATATCAATGCAGAATCTACTTGCTACGAACCGAATTCAAAAACGTCTAAACAGATGGATTTATATTTAAAAATAAAATGTAACCTCCGATTCAAGGTATAAGTAATTAATATTTCAAAAATAAGCTGTTGATTAAGATAAGAACGTCGTAACTACCTGTTTATGTAAACGTCGGCATTAAATTATCTGTAATATTTGAATTATACGAGAGACTTGCAGAAAAACAATTTAATAATAAAATCGTATAAATTAAATGTTTTAACGTTCTAACGTAGTACATAAATTGAGTATTTTACTTCATTATAAATTCAGTCCGTCTAAAAACGTACCATGAAATTGGTAGCCGTTAAAAATGGACATTTATTATATAAAACTATTTATAATTAAAGTTTAAAACAATCGATTCGAACACGTAAATCAAATGTTGAGCAAGAAGTAATTAATTTTGATTATTCGAATAATCGAGGTTTGATCGAATCACGTCGACAAGGTGTTAAGTAGAAATCAATGCAAATCAGAACCGTAACTAATAAGGTGCAAAAGTAATTCCGAATGATTGTACAATAGCGTATTGAACGGTCCTATAATATATTTTCTATTTTGAACTACAATAGACGGTAGTCAATAAGATCACGTTTGGTATTATTATATGAGCCGTGTATTGATAGAAGATTAGTTGTGGTGCGTCAGATGTCAAATCCGACTCAGATTTACGACTAAGCGGTCTATTCACCGCCCGTCCGTTGTATGAGGTCTCTTTTAGACTTGGAATCGGATGAAGTCACACTGTTATTGATATTTCTTTTTATTTTAACATTAATATAAGTGTAAGAGGATATTGTTATATTTATATATTTTTAAATATGTAGAAAAATGCATCTCATCTGTATTTTTTTAACGTAAAAAAAACATATACATATATCCAATGTCAATCTTTCACTTATAAAAAGGTTTTGGAATACCTCGTAGCGCATACAAAAATGTATATCTAATTTGGTCATTGCTACGTTCATGCAGCGGCATAGGTCTCTTTCACCGTGTAGGAAAAGGATTGGATCTTAATTCGCCACGCTCCTCCAGTGAGGGTTGGCGGATTTTTCGCGACAGTGTTGTTCAGCTATTTGAAAAAGACAATAACCTAACATTTTAACAAAACGTCATAAATTTAAGAAAAACATCCTAAAATAATTACGACAAAGGTTGCGTGCATTAGTGATATTAATATGAAGAACAATACTGGAGCAGGTATAATACTAACTCAGGATAGTATAAAATTATAAATATATATAAGTTTATGTGAAACTCCGAGCAATAACAATTAGCCAAATTGGAATTTAAAAGCTTTTATACACATTAATCCTCAAAAGATCTCGCCATCAATCACATTACCTTTTCAAACGAGATAACAGTCGACATTAACAGCTCACCAAACAGCAAAAATAAAGGACTAATTGAAACAGGAAACATACAAAAAAAATGTTTAAAACCATCTTTGTGGACGAACCCTCTATTATCTAAACCCTCGCATGTTTACGAAGCGGTCAAATTTCATATCTAGCGGTGCCTTTGAGTTTGTCTCTCGTATTATTTTCATTATGTTCCGAAAGCTCGGAAACCGTGTTATTGTTATTCTATCTTTGAGGTGTGGCAGGCGGTTTTTTGTTTGCTCTCCACGTAATTTATTTGGGACCTTCTTGTTTTGCCCAGCGTTACGTATTATCCTCTCCGGCTGTCGAGCTGCGCCGCCTGCGATGAATAAAATTGAAGACGCATAACGAAATCTTGAGAGTCTAAATGGTTTTGTTTAAGAACATTATTGACATTTAAGTTCTCGCTGACTAAGCGTAATATAAAATGTATGTATATAATGTAATGTATCGATAGTAAAAGTACATAAAACTTTATGGAATTAAAATGTAAATCTCAATCTTCTACCGTGAATTACTGACCACAGTTAGAAACATTAATTTGACTGATTTATGTTTTCCGTTACATACGTTTAATCATTGATTGATTAATGATACAGCTGTGGCGAACACAGCTTTATAAGGAATTAATGTCAGTTCGGACGCTATTTATGTTGATACTTTAATGGTTCTTACATGAAAATTACAAATGTTAATCAAGCTGTCTTTAAATGTCCCTTTAAAAGCGATTACTGTTAAAGATATAAAATTTAAAAAATCGCTCGTTTCAATGTCACCTCTTCAATTAATATTTTTACGCAAATATTTTGTACCTACTTTCAATAATACTTTTATTAAATTAACGGCATGTTTTTTTTATTTATTGTCATCTCACAAGGTCCCATTAAAGTTCCTACATTTTATTTTGTTTCCTTATATGTCAACTATTATGCGAATTACGATTATTATATATATTATTTTAATTTTTGACATTTTGACAAAACAGGTAAAATATTCATTTATATTATTAAACAACTCTACATCTTTCTTATTCTTTAATGTCTGACTCGGCAGCTACCGGTTTTTAGCTTCTGATTGACGGCTGTCGGCTTCGCTTACGCTCTTACAAACTTATCAATACCTCTGTCATATCACTTAAGCCTGTAGGATAAGAGTTATTTTGGCTTGATTTTATTACAAGATGGTACTTAGATGCCGGCATTCACTGCGGCGCCGGTCGACATGGCTAGAACTTGAGTATCATCCACTTATTCATTACGAGGTTCTATTCAGTTTTAATCATAATCGGTACTTTTAAGATGTACACTCGGGACCGATTCTTATGTCTATTCATTTTTGTTATCAAATATCATTGTTTTAATGAGATTTATAATTTGTTTTGTCTGTACTTCATCTTGACATTAATTGACATTGTTTTAAAATAAATTAAAGGAATGAAAAGACAACGAGAAAATTCAGATGGTTAACGGTTTTTTTTTTGTACTAATTCAACAGAAGCTTGTGACAGTGCTGACGTTTGAAATGTAAAGGCAGATACAACGGTAACTGAATTAACAATGGAGAGAATGACAATGTATTTAAGCAGAAATGACCATTTACCATCAGGTGGTCGCCATTCACATCATTCGCTCGTCCAATAGTGATTAATTAAGGAAAAGTAAAGACTGATATTTGTTCAGGAATATTTATAGCTGTATACATGACACGGCATGTTGTATTTTGTAATGATCAATGATGTTGTAAGGAACAATTGTGTTGTTCTAATCTAAGTACCTATACTATACATACGCTCATAGAAACTTCAAATAAATCATCTCTGTGAGTGGATGATAAACAAAAGAGATTGCTCGAGTGGCTCAAGGTTTTGACTGGTGGAATTTATTAACAAAATTATTCAAAGACAATGAGAAATATTTAGAAACGGCGAAGACAAATGATCAAGTCTATTGTGGAGATAAACAAGCGGTTAGATTGGGGGAGCGGAAAAATGAACGTTCATATTTTATTTGTATCTGACTGCTGTGTGTGATGTGATTATTTTATACGTAAAGCGTTGTGAGTTAATGTGTCTACGATTATTTACGACGATGATATTCCTGAGACGTTTGATATTTGATACACAGGTTCTTGTAATTGCCCCTGAGAATAGTTTCCTCTTTCTTTTTTCTTATTTTCGTGAGAATACTCTCATTTAACTGGCAATTAAGCTTTTAAGCTCCGAACTTTATACACAGCTATAAACGCACAATTAAAAACATGCAATTTAATTTATTTCTAGGTTTTGATGGTTTTTGATTGTGCCATACACTCCTGATATGGCCGAATATACTCATAACTTTATTCAATATCATGGATTAAATTCATTTTTGTTCTACATTTTGACATTACTTGTTAATAAAAACTTTTCTAAATAAAATAGAAACAGCCATGTATTAAATATAAAAAAACAGTCATAAGCTCATTAAGTACGTTAATTATATTGAAATATATTTTAACATGATTTCCATAATCATTACCCTTCTCAGCCACCGATCGTACGAGTCGAGTTTGATAAATGACAATAGATAGGCAGCCTGGCGGAGTTGATTGTAAGAGATTTATTAGGCTCTCAAGCATCCAATTAATTCGAGAAATTATATTTATTTTATAGTTATTTATTAATTATACTATTTGTCAAAATCACTTTTTTCTATATTTTTGATACAACAATTGTTACACGCTTAGTAAAGACTCCGAGATAAAAAATTATAAATATTAAATTAATTTAAAAACTCTACGTATAATATTATTGTATGTGAGTGAAATAAACACTTCAATTAGACAAACGGGTCACTTCAGCCTATCGCAGTCCACTACTGGACATTGGCCTCCACGAATTCGCGCTAAAAATGGCGCGAAATCATGTATTTTGCCCATAGTCACCACGCTAGGCAGGCGGATTGACGACACACCTGCGTGGTGTAAACTATTAGAGAACGCCATATAATATATAAAGATTAAGAATACCGATAACGCAGTAGCGATAGAAATCGTCTGTATAGCTGCGCAATCGGCAGTGACCCTGTTTCGCTATAAGAGCTATGTGTTCGATTTCTGCCTCGAGTCAGGGTGTAATATTTACACATTTGTGTCTTACTACGAGTCTGGGTGTTGCACTTGAAGAAATTATCAAACATTTTTTGGTGAAATGTGTTCGAAACGAAAAAAAGAGGGAGGAAGTTAGGACAAAATTTAATTTAAATTTTATATTTAAAATTTTCAAAAAATATTAAATATATATTTAAATAAAAATAGAAATTAAGAATAGAATATATTACTGACATTTTCAGCCTTGCTGTAAAAAGTCTCAAAATCAAAAAAGAAAAAAAAAAACATTTAGACACATTGCTTTCGATACGTCTGACATTTTACCGCACAAATTTATTGACCTTAGACACGACAGAGAACCATTGTTATTAATGTGAAAGTGAGTTTTGTTTACAGACTTTCACATACTATACCTATCGACACTAGACGCCATAGATAAATTGTATTGTAAAGACAATGGATACATACAACGATGTAACGAAAGGCATATATTTTTATGTACATGACCTTTCAAATTGCCCGCCTTTATGTGGGGAAAATCCATCATGGATATCCTCCAGCTCGGGGACGCCAGAGGGTTATGTCGGACTCCTACTGAGTAAAAAACCACCACGTGTGAGCAGTCATCCACCTGGGTGGAGCGAGATGGGGTCGCGCTAGCATTCGCTACCTCGTCCCGGGCAAATTTCCCGCCTAGACCAACATTATGGTATGGTTAATACGGGCTAGTTTCCGCAACTCGACGACTCTGTGCCTATTTTGCGTGTGTGGGAGTGATCCGCTTCACTCTTGCCACCCAAGCTCCTCCAGAAACTTTAGAAGTCTTTTCGGCTTCTTGAAGATCTCCGGAAGTGTCTTCAGGGTGCCAAGATGTTGTGCCCGGTAAGCCGCTACACCTGGACAGTAGAGAAGTACATGCGTAGCCGTTTCTTCTGTTCCCATGCAAGCTCTGCACAGGGGACTGTCGGTTATGCCCACATTAAATAGGTGTTTGTTAGACCAACATTATAAAGAGGACCGAATTTTTTAATAAGAGATGACGTTATCGCTAAGTAACATGTTCTTAGGGTATATTTTAAGGGAAAAAAAGCAGAACAGGAAACAGTAGATACTTTACGTCTACTGAGGTAGGGCACAGCAGGATATCCTGATTAATGTCTGAAGCAGCCCGACTGGGGAAGTACCTCAACCTTACAATAGATAACAGCTAAATAACCCTGCTTTCAAGCAGTATTGTGTTAGCTAGAGCTCCTGGGTGGAATTGGGTGGTAAGGTCGGCAATGCGCTGGTAATGCTTCTGTTGTATATAAGTCATAGTAATCGCTTATCATCAGGTGAACCGTACGCTTGTTTTCCATCCTCTCCTTCCGAGCCGCGAGCGTAAAACTAGTAAATCTGTTATGAATTTGAAAGTTTGTGAAGATTATGTAAATCTGGATGAATTGTTACTTAAGGTTTTTTTTTAATATTAGTTACACTCAAAAATCCTATGGAAGATAGACAAGTAAATCCGAGTAGCGAAAGTATATCATATACAATGTATATGACTTAGGTATAAGTTCACTGCGCAGTATTTTGACCTATACAAAAGTGTTTATAAATCATAAGATGTTTATTTCTTTTTCTTGAATCTTTCTCAATGAACAGTAAAAACATATCTACGGAAATCCCAACGAGATTACATAAACAAACTAGCTTTCGTAATCATAATATTATTAAAATCATTTTATCTATTTTCTTATATTGTTAACTTAAGAAGTGAGATTTTTGTTTGTGCTATCAGTAAACCTGTTTTAATAACAGACATTTAATGACAGAAAACAGAAATCACGTTATCCAAAAAAAAAAAAAAAAAAAAACAAAAATTAGTAACGTAGCATAGACACAAGTCTCTTTTCACAGGACCAATAAAGTCTCAAACAAGTGAAGCCACATGTGACATCTAGTAAAATTATAATCTGCTAAATTTTTATAAATAAAAATGAATATTGATAAGCGTATATAACTCGAGAATGGCTCGACCAATTCGGCATTTTTTTATGCTTCTTAAGGCCCACAGGTTTTTATACTAAAAAATAAACTGAAAGAAAAATTAAAAAAATATTTAGTATTAACTTTTGACAGAACGAAGTCTGTCCGGGCAGTTAGTGATCCATAAAAACAAGATACATAATTATCCTATATGTCTACATAAAACATTTCAACATCGATTTGATTAATTCAAAGTTCATCAAAGATAACATAAATAAGCAATTTTTAATGAAAACAAAAAGTTACATTTAAGTGTCGTAAATATTAAAAAATCCTTTTCACGAATTAATATTAGATAAAATTAATAGAATCTATTAATCACGATTAATTATTCATAATTAGCGGTGATCAGTGCCTTTGATTTGAGATAGTGTACCATTTGTAGACTTGTTTTTGGCCCCGGTCTTGATTCTATTATGATAATCGAAAATTTGATCTTTCGCGTGTCGCAATAATGGAAATATAATTGGACTAGATGATGATGATGATTGTGATAGGATGAGATAGAAATTCACACTTATTACTGTTAAATTTGGAATCTATAGATTTCAAATGTGTAAACAAAATGTAAGCAAAATGTTCTTTAACTTCTATAAAATTAATAAATGCTAGTTTCCTTAAAGTTAAATGAGCTTGTAAAATGAATTAACGGAATGACAAATGGTGATATGGATTTAATTTTTATTATTCCGATTAAAATTTAAATTTATAATTCTATAATTATTTAATTTAATAAAATATACACGTTTAATCATTTAATATTTGACATTTGTTATGCGAAAAATAAAGAAGTTTTAATTTTTTATGTTTATAAGACATTTTAATTTAGTCAATTTTATTAATTTTCGACAAGTAAATTTACGTCTAATTTATTGCAATGACCATGTTAACATAAAAGTTTCCTACATTTAAAGCATAAAATTAATATATTTTTCTTTAAATAAAAACATATTATCAATCTTCATTTATATCAGAATATATAAATTTATTACCAAATCGTGCTATTATCGAAATGTAATATCGATTTATTTTAAACGAAAAAAATAAATAATAATGCAATAAATATGTATTCGCAAGTCTGATCTGTCAACTTGTCTTCTATCGTAACTAGTTTAGCGGCTAGTTATAAAAATACTCGTTATAAGGAGCTCGAATCAAAAACGTTCGATTAATTGACAGGTGACAGGTGCGTTGGATCTTGAAACGTTAAATAAAATTAATTATACAATCAATCAGCCAGGGAAGAGGTGTTGCCTTTCGCACGGTCGAATGCCAATCATAAAACAAACGGGCACGTCGTTTAAAATACTCTATTATAATAAATACGTTCAACTCAAAACAGTGTTCATTTCATAACCTAAGTAAAATATTCTTTATGTTCTCTTGTTTTAATAAATGTTTTTTCCTTAAAGTTATTTAGTATCTGTATTATATTGAGTCAGATGTGGAAGAACCCTCCCTGACATCTACGTTCTAAGCTGAGATGCGATCTCACTGGGAAACACCCTCAGGACGAATGTCAACCCTGAGTCCTCCTTAAGGACTCCCATTCTTCCTTTGCGACTTGTGGCTTTAGTACCGTGATCAATTCACCACAGGTAATATAAAAGGTCCTAGGGCCAAAATTAATACACATTTTGAAAAATCACTGTGGACTTCAGCCATTTCATTAAAAAAACATATTATCCATTGATGTAATCAAATTTTACATTTCGACATACAAATAAAGTAAATATTTACCTGACAAGAATGTCTCTATTGCTTTCTGACGACACGAAATTAAGTATAACAACAATATTAACGCTTGATGAATCGTGTATTGTTGATTGTTGGTCACAGTGTTGTCGGCAATTCGTCAACCCGATTCGCCACACCGAGTCACTGAGCGATGGACGCAGTTAAAACCGAATCTCATATGGAGAAATTTTTAACGCTCGCCTGTCATTTCACGCATATTTATCGTCCGTATTTTACGTTTATCGGTTTTTTTTAAACGTTAATACTGTAAACGATTTTTTCGTAATCTTCTTTTTGTGTTAAGAGGCTCATTATACCATATTAATGTGTAATTTTTTATTATAAATATTCGTATACCTTCTTTGTTTTTGATTACGAATATTCTGAAGTAGACGTTTTTATAAATAATTGTAAATAAGGATTATTATATAATTATTTTATTATGACTCGATGTACTTTTTTATATTTCGAATGGTATTTGTTTAAGTAGAATTTGTTAATTACGTCACAAGTTCACGAAATGTAAACTCTTTCTCTATACGGAGGGAAGAAAATCAGCAAAAATTACCTAAGACGAAAATTAGAAACCTATTTTATTAACGGATGTTAGTTAAAAAACTAATTATAATTTAAGACAATTTTATCTCCTCTAAATTACATTAAAGGAATAACACAATACTTTTAAAAGTCATTCTGTAATATATCAACGCTAAAACCGGTACATCATAATTTTATGATACGTATTTACGTCAAAGATATTAATAAATAATGTCCCCAATAATCATAAATAATGATTTACGCTTATTCACTAAATGTATGCTACTTTCACCAAGGTGAAATATTGTCATGTCTCAACATGACAGATGTGACGTTATTTTGTCGCTATCGACTACTAAAGTAACTTACAATTCTGTGCATTATTTGAATGATTTGTGTTCGCTTCAGCCTGTAATATCCCACTGCTGGGCATAGGCCTCTATCCCCATATAGGAGAAGCATCAGAGCTTAATCCACCACGCTGCTCCAATGCGAGTTGACGGATATAATCACTACTAAGAGAAAAAATCGCTATCAGGTGTACATGATGACAACTGGGACCGACAGCTTAACGTGCTCTCCGAGGTACGGTGGAAAGACCAACAAGGATTGCACAAACACCCAGACCAAGGCAAACATCTGCATGACCAATACAAATGTTTGTCATGTGCGGGGTTCGAGCCCGCAACCGTCAGCGTAATAGCTACAAACCAGTGCTGTGACTGTTGTGCCAACGCTTCGTAATCATATCGGTTGATTGATATTGTAGTACGTCTAAGTTCTTGTCATGTTATCGTGGTGTGCATATGTAATTTTGAGTAGGTACTTCAGTAATGATGTGTATGTGACAATATAATTAGTAATAGTTAATTGTAATAGTTTATGTACATATTTCAAGTCGTTTCAGGAATATGAATAAAAGAATAATGACTAATACATGTCTCAGTGATACAAAGTAATACTTTTTCTATCCTTGCAAAATACATTATGTAATACTTAATTCGGAAATTAAATAAAGCAATATAAATAATAACTATTCTAAGGGCCTGTTTCAACAGTTGTGGATAACAACTATTTAACGGTTGACAGTATCCGACGGTTAAATGTTTTTGATCCATTAATCTTTTTTTACCATCGAATTCTACTATATTTATGAAATATTTATATTTATGAAATATTTCTACTCGCATACATTCATCTCAAAGTTGCAGATTAATTGAGGAGAAACAGACCCCTACTGGCCTATTCTATCTTCCGCTGTCAAAGTATATTTGTATCATCGTCAGGTAATGTAAACATAAAAACAAAGTCAATTTAATATTTATATAATTTGACGCACAATTTTTAGGAAATAAGATATAGTCTTGCCAAGATTGCATCTGCTTTTCTAACACTAATAAATAAATTTGAAGATATGTATGTATGTGTATGACGAAATTGTCTTACGATTATTTATTAATAGTAAAGAGTTATAATGATGGTGCCCGTTGCAGGTGTAGTGTAGGGTCAACATGGTGTATGCAGTAAAAACCGAATATACGGCTTGCGTCAGTTCGGACTATAGCAAAATTCGAATAGCGCCTGGACCAGTCATTAACTCAGGAAACCCAGGTACTTGTATCCATCCTGCAGGTTGGACACAGCAGGAAATTTCCTGCTCAAAATATGGAACAGCCCGACTGGGGTAGTAGCGTTACCTTACAGAAGACTGCAGCAAAATAATACTGTTTTCAAGCACTATTGTCTTATCATTCATCATCATCATTTCAGCCTATTGTAGTCCACTGCTGGACTTAGGCCTCCACAAATTCGCGCCATAAATGCGTGAACTCATGTGTGTTGCCCATAGTCACCACGCTGGGCAGGCGGGTTGGTGACCGCGGGGCTGGCTTTGTCGCACCTAAGACGCTGCTGCACGTCTTCAGCCTGTGTCTTTCAAAGCCAGCGGTTAGATGGTTATCCCGCCATCGGTCGGCTTCTTAAGTTCCAAGGTGGTAGTGAAACCTTGTTATCCCTTTTCGCCTCTTACGACACACACGGGAAGAGAGGGGGTGGCTATATTCTTTCGTGCCGTAGCCACACAGCACCTATCGTGTTACTGCGGTGAGTACAGTAACCAGAGCTCTGGGGGTATTGGGGATAGGGTTGGATGCTTCTGACGTTGCATGCGTCTATAAGCTACGGTAATCGCTTACCATCAAGTGAGCCGTACGCTTGTTTGTCGACCTAGTTATATTAAAGAAAATGTAAAGTAATAATCATAAAATAAATTTTGGCTATCATAAAAATGTAATATTTTATTTACTGTTCAAAAGTAGGTAATATATCATTTTTTGTGTTTATCGGGCCTTTTTAATTACATTTCTAGTATTTATAAATGTAATCTTTTGACGTATTATTTCAAGTAGATACGATAAAAGATAAGGTTGAATGCGCTTTTAAACTTTTAAGAGATGTTTGACAATAGTATCAGTTTATTTCATTTCTCATTTCTATATCTACATATACAATATTTATCAAACAATCCGATAACACATCTACAAACAATTAAATAGTCTATAAATATTTATTATAGTGAGAATATCAGTCATAGATATTTGTAAAAAAAAATTACGTAATGAATTCCAAAATAATATACAGTCTGAATATAAAAAAAAAATCCTATCTCGAAATAATAATAAGTGACTATAAAAATACTTTAGTTGTCACAAAAAATTCTAAAACCTTCATTTTGTTTTTTTTTTTTTTTTTTTTTGTTTTTTGATGTTATAAACATATTTTCCCTCTTAATCTATTTTGTTATAATGTAAATATTTTTTACGTGGTTTCACCCGCGTTAATTTAAGGAAAAAAAATAGGCTATGAATAGTCTTACCACCAGAATTATTATTCCGTTAAAACAAACAAACTTTTCAGCTTTATAATATAGAAAATTACAGAATGGCAAAGCTGTAACAACTTGTAGGATATGATATCCATTATTCAAGCCCGACGCCGCTTTCTTGTAACATTCACATTGGCCCCTGAATCAATTTACACTAATCAAAGCCTCAGTGGTACTTGGTGGTACCACTTTTTTAACGTTCGCTCACGATTGTAAATGATGACTGAACGCGTTGCTGATTTGTTGTAACTGTTAGTTGTATCTGTTTTTCTATGGCTAGTAATCGATTGAAAGGGAAGTAATACGGTTGTTTTATCACGTAGATGATGATGAAATTGTAAACAAGATGTAATGTTAACTTTTTTATTAATTAATTTAGGAGTTTTTAATTATCTTTTTTTGTAGTAAGTTAAGCTGATCCGTCATGCTCTGAGGTGAAAGGATCGATCGGGTGAACTCGGCTTCGCCGAGTATATAAGTACATATTTTTACAATAAACATACAGATATATATTATATATATTTATAACTGCGCAAACGGTCTCATCTATCTATACGAATAAATAAAATTGGAGTGTCTGTTTGTAATATTAAAATAACCGCGTTTTACTAAATGCATATGGATGTATACTCGGTACATATACCAAAATAACATTTTTTACAATTTTTGTACAGTTACCTATAACACAAGCATTAAATTAATATTTTAATTTATATAATTGAAAATCCATTGGTTTTGCACAATTTTGTAACTTACACTCATCAGTAGCATTAATCGTTTGCTTCTCATTTCCCCAGTGCTAGTTTTCTAACCCACAAGCGTCAGGTCGTCCACCTCTCAACCATCATTTTCTTTCAATTCCCTTTAAAATAATGATTATTTCAATTAATTAATTCTTGTTAAAATATTATCAAAATATAATTATATCTCGTGTTAAGGAGAATATATTTTAGATTGATTGTCAATGGACTTGTTTATGGTTTATAAAAAGGTGAATAAAAATTAACGGTCAGTCTTGTCGCTACAGCTATTGTGTTTTATTAATTCTGACTCCCGTAAATAGCAATGACATTAAAACAATTAATACATTAATTTATATAGTCCATAGCATTGAAAATAAACTTAATTCCTTCACTCTATAAGTAGAAATCATAAATTTATTCAGTAATTACTGGTTCGTATTGAAGAATGTAAATTATAGGAGATTAACATTTTTTTTTTACAAATAATTCCTTGTGTTGCAAAAAATATTTTAACGTTAATCAACTAAATTGCGTTATTTGTACAGTAATTAGTGTTTCGTTGGCTATACGTCAAATAAATTAGTTTTGTTTTATTAGTCTCGTCACAGATGAATTACTATAAGAAGTGGTAGAAACGCTTTGATTGTTAATTAATTATTAAATAACGTTGTAATAAATTTATAAATTTATTATACTATGTGACGTTTTACGCATTTTATTTCATATGTTTGATGACCTTATTGAATATGATATTTATTTATTTATCAGCTACAAGTTTCATTAAAGATTTTGGTAGTGTTTGCTTCTGAATTATGTATTATGAGATAATTAAAAAATCAAGCACAATAAATAATCGTTTCGTAGTGTTTACAATAGCGTTATTGTAATTTATAATTTGTCATATAATAAAAACTGACTGAAGTCACTAACTCTAACTGTAACCAACGGTTGACTTTCACTAGCCAGTTATAATACAGCACTTCCTTCAACTACATAATCTAAGTAGTTCTCGGAATAATGTCAAGGTGCATATTTAAAGTATCGATGTGGCACGATAAAAGTTAATTACTGTGACTTTGAATAATGTACCAGTAAATATATTACATTTAATTACCTCTACGAACTACTTTAGAGCTTATACAGATAATATCTATATTAAATTATCTATTTTTATTTATTATTTATCTGTATAACGTTGACATTAATATTAAGTTTTGACAGACAAAATAGACGGACGGTATTCATTCATTCTTTTAGATTAATGGCTAGTGCCAAATTAGCACAGATGATTTCGCCAATATCACGTAAAATCGAGAAGACACGAAGGAGGTTCTTCGTTAGACGGATAGTAAGTTTATAATTAAAGTTTAAAAAGAGGTTTTATAGGCTTTTTTAAATTGAAAAGTAAATAAATTCTACTTATAATGACGTCGTAATGAAATAAAAAATTGTGGAAATGAAAGTTTTTTATAAATATAATAAAAAATATAAAACGAAAATTAGATATCGAGTTTTCTTGATTTTGAGCTTTCATTCAATTATTTGATTATTAAATTGCTTGTAGCAATTTTAAATTTATTTAAAATTAAACATAATTTTGTAATAAAAAAGGGGCAATAATAATATGTTATTGCTTTTTTTTATGTCACTAGGTCGGCAAACAAGCGTACGGCTCACCTGATGTTAAGCAATTACCGTAGCTTATAGACGCCTGCAACACCAGAATCATAGCAAGCGCGTTGCCAACCCAATCCCCAATCCCCCCAGGAGCTCTGGTCACCTTACTCACCAACAGGAACACAATACTGCTTGAAAACAGTATTATTTAGCTGTGATCTTCTGTAAGGTCGAGGTACTTCCCCAGTCGGGCTGCTCCATATTTTGAGCAAGAAATTCCTGCTGTGCCCTACCTCAGTAAAAATGCTATCGAACACAGATTCTTAAAATAAAAACTTCTTAATATAAATATAATTATTGGTAAAATTAAAATTAGACATTACAAAACAATACCAGTTAAAAACGTACCCGCTACGTACAAATTAATCTATCAAGGCGACTAATCCGGCCGGCGTTGAGCTGTCAGGCCGCCTGTCAACCTACCTGTCAAGCGGGTTGTCAGGCGACCCGTCAGAAAGGTTGTCAGGCTGCCTGTCAAAATTATGACGCATGAGCGCGCCTACCGCGCTGTAGGTTTTTTACTGAATATAATGTGAAACTGGGTTTAATGACTTGTTATTTGAATGAATAGCTTATATGGAATTAATATTATTTTTAGTTAATACATTAAAGTCCTTGTTTCTTAAGTCTAGTTTTATAGGCTATTTTAAGTTATAAAAACGGTGATAAAATAGCGATTGATTGATAAAATGTAATTTGTGGTCCATTTCCAGTAGAACAAAGGTAACATTTAGAAAAAATGGTTTATGTAACGAAATGTGTGGATTACAATAACTCATAATTGATATAAATTTGAGCACAGACCTCTAAAAATTACAAGTTACAAGACTTATTTTAAAATTGCTTTGCGGTAAATGATCCGGATTTGTTGTTATATAATACTGATTAATCTGTGTTTTGAAGGAATGTATACCCAATGACCATAACTCACAGTCAAGCCACATTAAAGATTAAGTTTCATATCCTTAATTAGCGAGACTTTAGCTCAACTACGTGAAGTATTAAAATATAGTTGTAGACAAGTAATGTGAAAATCTACTTAAAGCCGTAGATTTTGATTTTCGCTTCAAGGAGATATTTGTACTCATAACGAGTACACATTTGTTTTTAGCCTTTTAAATCACCCGAGTTTCGAAAATAATGAAAAACTTTCGGCCTCATTTGTTATCATAAACGCCTTATGATGATTATTAGTCTTGGTAAGGAAGTTATTCGTCAACACATACTGGTGTCGCATGGCAGATTAAGCACCAACCATTCTCTTTCGGAGAGAAAATATCTCTTACTGTAATAGGCCTTTCATCTTGTAGCGAGTCAATGATATACTGTTAGTAACAGTCGCAGAATAGAAATAAATAGAATTTCATTATCAAAATGATAAAACTGTTTATAGGACTAGATCGGAAAAACTAGAATACGGCTCACCTGATGGTAAGCGATGACCGCTTGTTAGATATGTCTTGCTGTACCCAACATCAGTTAACATACATACATACGTGTTATTTATGTAATTATATATTACAAATATAGCATATTAATGAAAATGAAAGTTATGTAACGCGATACATTTTTGAAGATCAAGTTGTTTACGCCGAATGTTTCTTGAGTGAGGAATCCTGTTTACCTATTGATATAAGTACACATACTTTGTTACCTACAAGTTAACATTCTATGACAATAGTATACAAAGGCAGTTCTGAAATAAACTCACGGAAGGGGAACAGAGTAATCTCAAGTCGCGTTCCTATATTCAAGAGAACGAAGCGCTTTCATCACAAACATTTAAATTTCGAACATTTTGTCAGTCAGTCAGTCAGTCAGTTAGTTCAGCCTATTGCAGTCCACTGCTGGACATAAGTCTCTCCAAGTTCATACCAGGCATCCCGGTTTTCCGCGATCCTCATCCAGTCTACACCGGTAATCTTACGTCCTGAACGATTACGGCCGGAAGACGTCCCACACTGCGTTTGCCAAGGCGCGGTCTCCACTCCAGAACACGTCTACTCCAGCGGCCATCGGTCCTGCGGCCACAGGTAACCAGCGCACTAGCACTTCAACTTGCTAACTGCTTAGGAACTGTGATTAGTAAATAGTTATAGATAACATACTATTTCAAAATATGCTTTTGACACGGAACACAAAAAATTAATATTAAAAAAGCCACTAGCAATACATTAACAAAGTAGGACAGTGTGAAAATAAATTAAACATTAAATTAATACGACTTTCATTTCTCACTTTTAATCATAACATTTTTGTTCCGTGTACACATTCGTGATGGATTAAGCTTTTATTATCTGTCCACGTCACGTCACGTCAGACGGTGTAACGTGACATAATCCAAGCCGCAATGTGTCAAGTGAGCTGTCACGCGGGTTGTCAACCGGCGTGACAAATCGTTATGCGAACTAGATTAACAATTGATCCTAATACGAAAATGTGGTATTAATTTTAATGAAATTTTAATTATACTATAACGTGTATGATGGCACAGTTATTGTTTTAAATAATATATTTGAAATTCGAAACACTAGAATTGCATCATAATTAGTTGAAACTAGAATATAAGTATCGATTTAGATATGTTTTAGAATTTAAAAATCGAATGTAATTTTTTAAAGTAAGTTAATACTAATACTGATATAAAGATGCAATTTACATGAATTTCTGATATATATGCAAATAAAATGAAATTGGGTATTTAATCGTTTTTTTTTTTTTATAAGGAAGATATATTTTGTTAAATGTTACGCGATATCTTCGCAAGTTGTTGATATATTTTTATGATGTTTCTTGATATTTAAATGTTTATTATGTGTTATTAAAAAAATAACCTCTATCATCAGTTGGGATGTCATTTAAGTCATAATGATTTTGAAATTATATGTTAGAGTGTATTATTAAGCGTTCGTTGTGTTTTTTACATTGACTCATTTCAATAATAAAGTAACTTTAGGAAGTCATTAGAATCAATATTTTTGTTGAAAAATTTACATACGTAGGTACTTACCGGGTTAGTAAAATACAAACCTCCTTTTTTTATTTTTTATACATTTGAGTCGATAATCAAGCTTCCGGCTCACCTGATGCTAAGCTAATACCGTAGCCGATAGACGTCTTCAATACCAGAAGCATCACAAGCGCATTGGCGACCCTACTCCTAATTCCCCCAGGAGCTCTGATCACCTTATTCACCACAGGAACACAACACTGCTTGAAAGCAATATTATTTAGCTGTGATCTTCTTTAAGATCGAAGTATTTCCCCAGTTGAGTTGCTCCAGATTTTGAGAGGGATATTTCAAAGCTGTGCCCTACCTGCCAGTTAAAATTAATAATATTCACTTAACTGTATAAAATGTTACTAAAATTAAGCCAATGATGTAGTTATTTATGTATCTTTCGTTCACCACAATACAGATAAAGAAAAGATACAGAAAACGATGTACAAAGACGATCTTATTTATATAACCCACCTCCTTCTTAGGTAATGTCTTTTAAGTAACCTAGGCATACATGCGTCCCAATTGAGTTTCAACACCTGTTGAATCATTGCGCCATACTTTAACTGTATTCAGCCCTATTTGAATACACGTTATATAAAATAAAGAAAAATACATATAAAGTCATATGATCTTAAAATATTAAGAGTTTCACGCCCTTATCATGAACAGGAAGCTGCGTTAAGCTAACTTAGTCGAGCTTAATACCTTTTAAAACATGTTTATGAAGTAATCCACTGTCAAAATAAAAATTAATTCTTGGTAATTAGAACACAAAGTGGCAATATACAGTTACTTTATAAAATACTAGCTTTTACACACGGCTTCACTCGCTTTTTTTAAATAAAAGTATCCTATATGTTACTTCTAATACATTTAAGAATACTTATCATGATGATCGGCTAAGTAATTTTCGCGCGAAAGCGTAACAAACAAACTTACAACCACATCTATAATATTACTAGCTGACCCCGCAAACGTTGTTTTGCCATATAATCATGCCATATCTTATTAAACATCTTGATCCCCCCCCTCTATAAAACTTAGGGGTATGAAAAATAGGTGCTAGCCGATTCTTAGACCTACCCGATATGCACACAAAATTTCATAACAATCAGTCCACCCGTTTCGAGAGTTTTTTTTTTACTTTTGGAGGAGTATGTTAACTAACATTGTGAAACGAGAATTTTATATATAAGATTAGAGGGATATGACACGTATTTTTATATACATAATTACATAACTGACATATAGCCTATTTTGTGGTCATGACACGCTGTCATGTATAAATATAATTGAAGTTGACACACCTCACGGTGTAAAAAATTACACTACTAAAAATTACTACACGACTACGAAAATACCTACGCAGATTTTTTTTTTCGAACAATTATTACGCGTTTTTAAATATATTTTTGCATACATTTTTTATTTTAATTCTGCTAAATTATAAGCATCATTTTAAGGATTAAAAAAAATATTAATTACGTACATATCTATTATAATTTTTAACGGTCTGTATGTTTGAACACGTATCACGGCTAAAATACAGATCGTATTTAAAAAAAAAAATTAAAAAAAAATAGTTTATCCTGACTTACAACAAAATATATACTTTATTGTAAACAAACGCGTATTTTAATACAATAAAGTCTTCAAAGTAATTTTAATTCAAAATAATGCAAAGATAATATCACGTTAATGACAAGGTTACAAGAACTCATATTGTTTTAATATTAATTAAGTTTTCTTCGAATTTAGTTAACGCTAACACTTTGTTGTTAATTACTCTGTTGTTGCGCTAACTATCTATGTTGAATAACAACAAGGTGTTGTCTCCTTATCTATTAAACTTTGTACGTCGAATGAAATTAGTGTAATTGATATTAATTAAGACTCTGTCATGTAAGATCTTTTTAGTTTAATGGGGTAAAAGAAAGTTTACTATGATTATGTATAATTAAATTTGTTAATTAAAATAATAATTAAGTATGAGATAAATATCAACATACAGGCTGTTGTCCACGACTACGCTTTAGATATATTTTTTTTTCGACTGCGACACAAAAACATGACTTGCTAGCCTCTACACGCAGTTTCGCCTGCACGAAACCAGGAGAAATAGTATTTTGTATATGCCGGTTGGCGTCACTTTCGCTACATTTATCGTTAGCACTCCGCTCCTATTCGTCCTAGCGTAATGTTACATGTGATGGCAGTACCTCGAACTAACAGAAGATCACAGCTAAATAATACTGCTTTCAAGCAGTGTTGTATTCCTGTTGGTGAGTAAGGTGACCAGAACTCCTTAGTGAAATCGGGGTTAGATTCGACAACGTGCTTGCAATGCTTTTGGCGTTGCAGGCGTTTATAAGCTACGGTAATCGCTTACCATCAGGTGAGCCATACGTTAGTTTTCCGACATAGTTATATAAGAAGAAGAAAAAATTATTTTGTTATTCAATCCAGTAAATTCCTGACATTTACATGTTCAACAGAACAAACTCTTAAACTTGGGATCAGTATGAGAATAAATGTTATTATAAATGTTGGTTAAAAAATATTACGTTACAGAGTTATTGCTGATTTCAAAAATAAAATAAAATAAAGTATTAAACGATTATGCATACGTTAAATATTTATTATATTTTTATAAAAAAATTATAATTGCTAATATTACAAATTAATTACAGAGAGAGCTCGATTTTATGACATAAGTTATAATTTCATTATAACATCAAAGTTTTTTTAAACGTTTCTACATTAAGTACCAAGAAGCTAAATATTCGTAACATATCTATATAAGTATACTAGCTGACCTGGCGAACTTCGTATCACCTTATTTTTTTCTGAAATATAATAATAACATAATATATCAAAATAAAATATAGCCTATCTTTTAAGTTGGATCAAACTGCACACGGTGTGCAAATTTGACTAAAATCGGTTAAGTAGTTTAGGAGTCCATTGAGGACAAACATTGTGACACGAGATTTATATATATAAGTATATATGTTTTATAACAAGTAAGGTTTCAATATAAATGTAATTCACTTAGTTATTACGATAAAACTATGTTTATTAAGCATTAATTTTTTACGTATATAAAAGGCAATATTCTCATTTTTATACTCTTTAATATTTATTATAAGTTTAATCATGCGGTCTGTATAAACATTCGCTTTTATTAGCGGCCTTTAAACGTGGCTTCGACGACGTGTTGGCAAAATCGAGATTGGTAGTTATTTAGAATTTACAGAAAATCTATACAAATAAATAAAATTGGAGTGTCTGTTTGTAATATAAAAAAAAAACTGTTTTTTACTAAATGTATATGGATACACGTATACACACGGTACTATACCAAAATAATATTTTTTATAATTTTTGTCTATCTGTCTGTCTGTCTGTCTGCCTGTCTGTTTGTTCCGGCAAATCTCTGAAACGGCTGGACCGATTTTGACGGGACTTTTACTGGCAGATAACTGATATAATAAGGGGTAACTTTTTTTATAACTGCGAACTGAACAATATATATTTTAATTCGACGCGAACTAGGTCGCGGGCGCAGCTAGTTATACAATAAAATTTAATAATACACAAAAACGTCACACTAATCAAGAATACGACAAAACTAATGCAAAATAGAAAGTCGACGCGCTAAAAAGATTAATTTAAATTTTATCGACGTATTTTATTACACGATCACATTTTATTATACGCTGTTAACAGCAGACATATAAATGTGTAATTTAACGAATATATTATCATAATACATAGTCATCAGGCTCGAGAACAAGTTGAGAATGAGTTGCGCGATAAATATTTACGACGAATACTCCGCTTTAATTCATTGTGTTTTAATAAAACTATTGTTTTCTCTTTTACACAACTAGGTTGGCAAAGAAGTCCCTACTGATAGTAAGCAGCTACCTTTGCCTATAGACGCCTGCAACAGCAAAAGCTACGCCCGACTCTCCCTTGCATCTCTATTCACCTTACTCAATACAGAAACACAATAATATTGAGGGCAGTATTATTTAGCTGTGATCTTTTGTAAGTTCGAAGTACTTTTAGGCTAGATTTTAAACAGGATATGTCCTTCTGAAATCCTGAAATGCATACAGTACATAAGCACAAATATCTAACCAAGGTAAACGTGTGTATATCCAATATTCATTTATTTATTTACACTTTCGCACACTAATACTAGGTTTTAACATCATACCAAATGATATATAAAAATAGAATTTACATCAGTTGCAACAGGCGGCCTTATCGCTAATACAGCGATCTCTTCCAGGCAACTTTTGGGCAGATGACTGAATAAGAAGTGTGGGATGGGGCGCAAAAATGTTATGTAACATACACATGAACATATTATACTCACGTACATGTACACCAAATACATTTTAACATACATTTTTATACACATATAGATACATATATACATATACATACACAAATACATATATATCAATAAAAAAAAAACTTGATAAATTTATTTTATAGATGATATTATTTTATTTGATACATGATAGTCATAGTAGTCATACCATACATTTAATGCCATGTACGGGAATCGAACCCGCGACGGCCAGCGCAATGGAACAACAGCAAAACGTTATGGGCATTTATATTTTGGTATGTTTTTGGTATAATTAGGTATATTTCTGTATGTATTTTTAACTGATGAACACAGCACGAAATATCCTACTCAAATTCTAAAGTGGACCGATTGGGGAAGTACCTCGACCTTCACAGATAATTAAAACTGATTTCAAGCAGTGTTGTATTCTTGTGGTAATTAAGGTGACCAGAGCTCTTTGAGGTAGGATTGGCAATGTGTATGCGATGCTTCTCACCATGATCAGGTAAGCCTTACGCTTGTTTGCCGACCTAGTTGTATAGAAAAAGTGCAATAAAGTATATAATATACGTGATGGATGTAACAAAAGCCTCTTAAATAACATCTCTTCTAAGCCTAATCCTCGATGGCTGGACAAAGAGAGTATTAAAATTAAGAATTCTGCTAAATTTTCTGCTTATCTGTAGCGGCAACGTGTGATGGATTAAATATACTTATTTTCCTAAAACGATAAGGAGCTTTTGGTTATAAGTCAGTTATAGTTATATTCCATAGATACATCTTAGAAATGCAACCTCCACCAGTATGCGTATTATCTGAAGTTAGTTTAAAATTATACCAAGAAGGATTTTTAATCCTTATAAAGTTTCGTTATTATAAATCTCACCGCTTATGGTATTCATATATGAACTGTTATTGTTAAATATAATTATTACATTATTAGTATTAGCTAGTATATAGGGCTGGCTATATATAGGTTCGAAAACATGATAAAATATCTTAAAAACAAAATGCAATTTTAAAAACTATATTTGATAACAACGATGTTTGCTTGTTAATTTTATTAAATTTGTTTACAACAAATAGTTATGATTTTTATGCGTCTTCCTTAGATTTGAGACAATGTTTTGATTTCAATATGAAATTCTAACATTATTACTTTGTATCAAATCATAACTCTCACATATTTTTCGAAGTTAAATTTATATTATGTAAATCATATCATGTGCTGTGTGGCTACGGCACTAAATAAATTAGCCACCCCCTCTCTTCCCGTGGGTGTCGTAAGAGGCGACTAAGGGATAACAAGGTTCCACAACCACCTTGGAACTTAAGAAGCCGACCGATGGCGAGATAACCATCCAACTGCTGGCTTTGAAATACACAGGCCGAAGACGGGCAGCAGCGTCTTCGGTGCGACAAAGCCAGGCTTGCGGTCACTAACCCGCCTGCCCAGCGTGGTGACTATGGGCAAAACACATGAGTTCACGTTATTTTTGGCGTAAACTTGTGGAGGCCTATGTCCAGCAGTGGACTGTATAGGCTGTAATGATGATGTAAATCATATAAGCCAATATAATTACAGTAACACTTTCAAAAACAATGTTATTTGTAAATGTTTGAGTTTTACCTTTATCTAAATTTTAACCACTATTATTACGCTTTTGTTCTATTAAATTTCATTACAATATTTGTTTGCATACCATAATGAATAATAACTAATTAAACGTGAAAACAACACACATAAGTAAGCCCATTTTTACACATTACATTAACTCGGCTTGTAAATGCTAAGTCATTAGGTTTTCTTTGTTGTCCGTAGTTAAGTAATATGTCACTTAACATTAGTATACTTCAAAAGTACGTCCATACATTTCTATGTTCATGACTCATTAAAGTCTGCACAGTTTAATTAAGCGACAGATACTTTTAAACATTTGCTACCATAGGTATCGTCTGTCGCAAAATTTTATTAATTATAATAACATCTAATAATAGTAATAATAATATAATAACTAATAACTAATATAAAAATAACTAATATATAATAACATCTATATTTTTGAAGTTTTACTTCTTTTGACGTTAAGGAAAAATGATGAGAGTACATTTTTACGATGCGCGCACACAAAAAAAAACCGATGCCCTTAAGTTAGCTAGTCAACGAAAAAGAAGTTAGCAACGTGAAGTTAGCTAGCCAATGAAGTATAACTTCTTATATGCGTACATAAGTACACACATAACACATACACTTTTTTCAACGAACGGGATTAAGTCCATAACTTTAAAATCGACGCAAGTTCGTAAAGAATCGAAATATTTGACGATTTTTTAAACTGGCATTTTTACTAAGCATATCTTACGATATTACTGAGAAGGCCAGAATACAATTCGTTAACATCAAAACTACTAAATACTTATATAAATATTACACCTAGACTTACGGATGAAATTGGACACAAAATTCTTATTAGAAAGCACTGGCAACTACGTCAAACAAAACTTTCCCAAGTTTTGGCTAGCTAAGGTGGGTATGAAATTCTTATATTATTCGATTTTAAGCCAGTACTATAAACAACATTCATGTTTCTGGTCACCATTATTAAGGTACAGTACATCAGGAAATATTTTGTTCATAATATTGACTGCCCGACTGGAAACCTTTCTCAGCTGCATTATCATAAAAAGGGGCGTCGATGATAATTGGGTAAAAACGATATGCAAAGATCATCATTTCAGCCTATTGCAGTCCACTTCTGGACAAAGGCCTCCACAAGTTCGCGTCAAAAATGGCGTGAGCTCATGTGTTGCCCATAGTCACCACGCTGGGCAGGCGGGTTGGTGACCGCAGGGCTGGCTTTATCGCACGAAAGATGCTGCTGCCCGTCTTCGGCCGTTGTATTTCAAAGCCAGCAGTTGGATGGTTATCCCGCCATTGGTCGGTTTTATAAGTTCCAAGGTGGTAGTGGAACTGTGTTATCCCTTAGTCGCCTTTTACGACACCTACAAGAAGAGAGGAGACTATATTCTTTAATGCCGTAGCCACACAGATATGCAAATATCGCCAACTAGTAACTTGGTGGTGTAATATAGAAAGAGAACTCTAGTTAAACCTGTCGCGTGACACAAAAACCCAAAACCTTTTCGGTTGTTTTTTGCGAGCAAACACAATTATTACTTACTAAATCCTCACGACAAGACACGTATAAACTCAACAACAAAACTACTTTTTTTCCAACAATGTCATACTTTTATTCTCCGGCTAATTCGAAAAGTCGGTACCGACTTTGACAAAACATTGACAGGTATTTAACATTACAAGTATCCTGGCTAGTTCCGTTTTGGAAACTATACGATTCAGCCTGTAACTTCCTGCTGGGCATAGGCCTCTTTCTCCATACAGGAGAAGAATCGGAGCTTAATGCATCACGCTGTTCCACTGAGGGTTAGCGAAACAATACAATTTTAACAATCAATTACATAACAATTGGCAAAATTTAAATTTTTTGTGTTGAAAACTAAGGTAATCTGGGGTAGAGCACATCAGGAAATATTCTGCTCAAACCCTAGAGCAGCACGCCATGGTAAGTACGTCGACCTTACAGAAGATCACAGCTAAATAATACTGTTTTCAAGCAGTGCTGCTATTTTTGTGAGTGAGATGACCAGAGCTCATGGGGGGCTTGGGGTAGGTATGGCAAAACGCTTGCGACCATGAGTTTTGTTTTTTGACCTATTTATATTTAAAAAAAATAGTATCAATAACTTAACGAAGACACGACAGAACAAAACAAAATGTTATGTTCTTTCCTAATTATTAAAATACTGTAAATAATAAATCCAAATAGCTTTTCAAGTCTACTTGACTAAACAAACTTCTGACATGATTTGATTGAATAAACAGAGCAAGATCAAATAATAAGAGAAGTGATTGGCACAAATATAAACATACGGAATTTTAATGAACTTCAAGAAAGGTTGAATATTTTGTGATTTATTTTCCATTTAACTTTTTATTTTAATATTTATTTAAATATTTATTTAAAAATATTAATTTTTTTTTTACGAATATTAAAAGAACTCACTGCCTACATCAGATCATTAAAAGCCTACATAGCGTATTAATCAATTTAAAATTTATATCTTGCGTCTGAATATATAAAATAATATTTTTTTTTAACTTGAACGTACCTTTTTTGAATAATTTAGAATAATTTTTCTGAATATTTTTAATATACATACACTGACTAGCCCATTGGCGCAGATTTTGTGCTTTCTGCTTCAGGGGGTTGCGGGTTCGATTCCCACCCCGAGTCTGGGTGTAATATTATTATATTTTATTTATGTGAGTTTACAGTCTTTAACCGTATCAAAACGTTTTTGTAATGCTTCTATCACTTAGCTACCCTGGAACCTCAGTACCGTTCTGTGACGTGACTCCGCTGTCAGCCGCATGAGTGATGGCGTGCCGCGTCGACGTTACCACCTGATTTATTACTTCCGAGCCTCCTCCCCCCACCCCCTTCCCCACCTGAGCCCGATGAGTACGAATGGCAAGAAATCATATTTCAACTGCAGCTTATGTAAGACCTCTTACGTGGTGACGCTCTCTCTATATGAGTTATATTTAAATATCTCGTAAATATGACAATTTTAAGTCAAGACAATAAAATTAGGTTCAATTTATCTCTTATTCACTTATACATTTAGGAAGATATTTATGTGTATTTTTTTATTAAGATACGGAAATCTTCTCTCTGAATTATTATCAACGAATTCAGATTTTTAATTTAAGAAAACATTACATTAACTTAATTAATTAAATAGTCATCTATATACAATAAATTAATATTAAAATATTCCAATCTTATTTGATTAATAGCTTAGAATAAACATGAATGTCGAACGAAGTCAGAGAGCGAAGGTTAATGCATTTTAACCCGTGCGACATCGAAACGGGCCAGACTGAATAATATTAAAATAACGTATATGTTTGAAATCAGATATAGTCTATAGATGTAGATTTATTGGATTTCTAAAGATATGCTTAAGTATTTAAGGGACTATATATAAAAGAGAGATTTGATTTTACTTTCATCGAATCAAACTATTTCTAGCGATATTTTCGTTTTTAGCTATTTCAATTGCCAATCAGTACCAAATACCTACTACATTTTTGATAAAAATTTTAGTTTTAATATCATTAAAGAAGATCATCATAGAAGTCTACATCTCATAGTGGTTGTTACTCACCTGATAGTGGTTGCAGTAAAGCAGCGTGGTGGATTAAGCCCCAATCTATCTTATATGTGTAGAAAGAGACCTATGCCCTGCAGCTGGATGCTGGAGACCTAAGCGAGATGAAGTCTGAAAATCAGGACTATAAAATTAGGGATTTATTAAAATTGCTAATATCAACATGACATTTTACTTGACTATTCAATTTCCACTGCTATGTGATGATAATAACAAAACAGCTCTGTATGCTTGACGCCCGCTCTGGTGTAATTGTGCATGTGCCGTGTCGGCGGCGCCTAAACACCGACTATCGCGGGTTGGATTCCCGCTTAAAGTGGATATTTGTGTTTATATAAATATTTATTTCTGGTCTGGTTGTAAGTCCTTGTGGGTCGTTAGGGTGAGCACGTTAAGCCGTCAGTCCCGGTTGTTATCATGTACACCTGATAGTGATCGTTACTCATAGTAGGGAATATATTCGCCAACCCGCATTGGAGCAGAGTGGTGGATTAAGCTCCAATCCTTCTCCTACATGGGTAAAGAGGCCTATGCCCAGCAGTGGGCTCTTACAGGCTGAAGCGTAGCGTATTTGCTTGCTACGTTTTTACATTTATTTCAGTCCATAATAATATTATAAGGCTGATGTATGTTTGATAATTACACGAATTATTTTGTCTTCTTCGTTTATTTTGAATATTTAGGAAATGTCTTAGAACGACTCATAATAGCTTTGTAATAGTTTACAATAATAGTGATATAGCTTTAATATTAATTTCAGCGCATTGGCACAGTTTGTTTAGGTTCAATTCCCACTTGAGTCTTGGTGTAATATTTGTCTTTATTTAAATATGAATTATTTCTGTGTATATTTATAAAAATATATATACTTAACAGTCGGCTGTTACCTATAACACAAGTATTAAGTTGCTTACCGTAGGATCAGACGACCGTGTGTGTATATCATAAGATAATTATTTATTGTTGATTATTTAATTATACACGTCTCAATATGCGAACGTAAATATAAATAATAGCTATTAATAATATGTAATTAATAATCTCATTACGATATTATAATCAAGTGGTTAATTATAACTTTTATGGATATTACACGGGTTTTCAGATCTTAAAAGTCATAGCGGTATATTTAATAGCCTATAATCTCCTTACAATCAGGCCATATGCTAACGCAAGCTAATATCTTCATAGATTATATAGTTTAAGTGGTTAGTAAATGCGATTTTCTCCAATGAAACATTTTATTAGAAGCAGAGATATGGAAATTAATTAAACCCTAAATACCAAGAGATTAAAGCGTGTCAATTGTTTAACGTAATAGCAATAACAAAGTTCCGTCGTAAATGTCGGACCGCGGCAATCTACCACCGCGTATATCATTCTGTTTTATGAATTGTAAATTTTGCGTTATATAGTCTTTAGTGGGTCATATTTCATGTTGTATTAATGCCTCCGCAGCGGTAGGGTTGATACGATTTTGATGTTTTGAATATCTAATTTCAGCGTGTATTTCGTGCAATAAACGTACAATTTCGAATTAAAAATTAAAGTATGGAGTTATAATAAATCAAAAATATATTTCACTTAGCCATGCTTATTTATTTTGATGTATTAGGGTTGATTTTAAAAATAGAAAATGTGTGTTTTGGCATAATATATTTATTTCAATATTTTTTTCTTGTAACGATTTATTTCCAAGGCTGATAAATATTGTTTCTAAGAAAATATATTAATAACATCAATAAAATACAAAATACCTCATGCGTTAAATTTCATATCACTATAACTAACTAACTAATATAAAAAAATTAAAGACCTTGTATGATTACTAGATAGAGACATAATTAATAATATACACAAAAAAAAATATAAAATTTGTTATTTTTCCAAGAAAGACAAGACATTCATTAGCATTACCGCAATTAAAATAATATCTAATATTTAATAAATAATTTAAAAATAAAATAAAAGGCTAAAATTAAAATATACTAAATTATCATTAATTATATTTTATTTTTAAAACTATAATATAAGATACAAGAAATTTAAATAAAATTAGCAAAAAATATTATCATAATTAATATTTCCTCGACGCAGTAATTAATTTTAGTTATTATTAATTTGTTTTAAAAACATGATTAAGTATTACAATCATCAATCATTGTCAAGGAATGATTAATTAACCACCACACAATGTTTTTAATTATTAGACCTTAATTATATTAATATACTAAATGTAAAATTCTTATTATTTTAAACGCAGAATTTTTAAATGTTAATTTTAAAGAAAACAATATGGATATTTCTAGAACATGTATTTTAGCCGTATTAAAAAAGAGATGTTCAACTTGACTGTATTTTATATGTGTGTTATTTCATGAATTTTTACTGAGTGTACTGATTGTGTTGCTTCTTTTTAATCAAAAGCTGGTGTCATGTTGTCTGAGAGAAATGGCGAATATATTTAAGTCATGATTGATAATGCGTATTCAATAACCAATTTTTGTACTACTACGTTATATTACATGTCAATGTAATTCAAAGTAGTTTTTTCTTTCGTTTGCGAGCAAACACAATTATTGTAGTTTTCTTTGGTAGACTTTCCATTGTAAGGATTAGAGAATGAAAATGATAACGCGTTGGTGCACGGTAATAGCACTGGCTGTTGCGCTGGTGGTCGCGGGTTTGATTCCCGCTCACAAAAGACATTTGTATCGACCATATAGATGTTACTCGTGATCTGAGCGTTGTGTTTGTGTACTGTATGTGTTTCCGGACCCCCAACACAGGAGAAAATTCTACTGGGGAATCCGTTGAGTGTGAATCGTTTATTAATTCTTATTATGATTTTATTTTAAAGAAATAACAAGGAAATGAACATTTAAAGGATTAGATGATCTTTCTTGATATAGGAGAATTCTAATTTGAGTTCTGTAAAGGGTGGCCTTGGACCATTATATTACTACAGTGACCACCTGTCTTTCACAGATCTCATCTTTGTAAGCTTGATAGATAGTCGCTTGAAGTTTGATGCTTGTGTATATGGAAAAATAATCTTTTTTTTAAATACATATTAAGAAAGAAAATAATAAGAAATAGTTATATAAGAAACTAATAGTTTACTATGAATGTCAATTTGTTTGCTTACTGATACATCCTATGCTGTGTGGCTACGGCATTAATAGCAATAGCCACCCCCTCTCTTCCCGTGGGTGTCGTACGAGGCGATTAAGGGATAACACAGTTCCACTACTACCTTGGAACAATCCGACCAATGGCGGGATAACCATCCAACTGCTGGCTTTAAAATACACAGGCCGAAGACGGGCAGCAGCGTCTTCGGTGCGACAAAGCTAGCCCTGCGGTCACCAAACCGCCTGCCCAGCGTGGTGACTATGGGCAAAACACATGAGCTCACGCTATTTTTGGCGTGAACTTTTGGAGGCCTATGTACATCCAGCTCAAAATCTGGAGCAGCCATTCTGGAGAAGTTCCTCAATTTTTCAGAAAATCACAGCTGAATATTACTGCTTGCAAGTAGAAGCAGTTTTGTGTTCCTGTGGTTGCTAGAGCTCCTCGGGGGGGTTGGGGGGTAGGGTGAGCAACACACTAGCGATGCTTCTGGTTTTGCAAGCATCTATAAGTTAGGGTAACCGCTTACCATCATATGGGACGCACACTTGTTTGGCAACCTACATGTATAAAAATAGGTCTTCGAGTCGTTTTTACGTAAAAAGTTATTTTCATATTAGTAATGCTATCGAAGGTTTCATATGATGACTGATGGACAAATTGACGCCACTCGTTCCGATTCTCACTGGGAGTGAGAAAAGCTGTATAGTGAATTTGTATAAATAATAATTAGTTATTTATATTTAGGTAATATGCCTACGTTGTTATCGTAACACCAAACAGAAGAAAAGCCTATTGGCGGTCGTTGAGTGTGAAGCATTTATTTATTTAAATAACTTAAACTGAGGCAGGGCACAGCAGGAGATTTCCAGCTCAATATCTGGAGCAGCCTAACTGAGGAAATACCTCGATCTTACAGCAAAGTAAGGTGACCAGAGCTTCTTCACTGGCAACTGGGGGTAGGGTCAGCAACGCACTAAGCGATGCTTCTGGTTTTGCAGATGTCTATAAGCTAGGGTAATCACTTACCATCAGGTGAGTCACACGCTTGTCGACGTGGTTCTATAAAAAAAAATGAAAAATGACTATGTCATTTATGTGTCATACAAGACTGACTTATGACATATTATAGTAATTAATAGTTGTGGACTTCAATCATATCGTCAAGTAATACAACGTAAGTAGACAAAAAAATAGTCAAGTAAATACGCGTTATCAAAGATTACTCAAAAGTAGTCATCGACCTCCATCAAATTTAAATCGGAATACAAGACAAATATCAGCTTTCGAATAAAACAAAAATCACCAAATCGGTATACTCAATGAAAAGTTATACGGTATAATATAACATAAGTCGAAAAAATAGTCAAGTAAATACGCATTATTAGATATAACTCGAAAAGTGCTTGTTAGATCTCAATTAAATTTAAATAGGACTAAAGGACATACATTACTTTTAGATTAAAACAGAAATCATCGAAATCGGTCCACCCAGTCGAAAGTACTGAAGTAATAAAAAAAAATTAAGAATCTCCTTTTTTTATGAAAGTCGGTTAAAATTACTAACATTATTGTATTCATTTATTTTATAAAGCTACCTAAAAAAAATTAGATTTTAAAGACTGTTTATCAGTCTATTAAAAGTAATTTATAGGCCATATAACATCAAGTTACGACATATAAATATACATTAGTAGTTTAATAGATATGCTTGTCAATTTAGAACATAATATATGCAATGATAATATATAGCAAAAGCTATTTAGATATACCTATAGCAAGTCCTTCGAAGTAAATGACGGTACTAATTACTGGTTTGTTCCACAGTTAATAATTGTGTTTGCTCGCAAACGAAAAAAACCGTCTTCAATTACATTGACAAGTAATACAACGCCAACTTAAGTAGACGAAAAATAGAATTGTATTTAAAACATCCTCTTTTTTGGAAGTCAGTTAAAAAATTTGGCAATTAATACTGGTTCATCATTACAGCCTATACAGTGCACTGCTGGACATAGGCCTCCACAAGTTTACGCCAAAAATAACGTGAACTCATGTGTTTTGCCCATAGTCACCACGCTGGGCAGGCGGGTTGGTGACCGCAGTACTGGCTTTATCGTACCGAAGACGCTGCTGCCCGTCTTCGGCCTGTGTATTTCAAAGCCAGCAGTTGGATGGTTATCCCGCCATCGGTCGGCTTCTTAAGTTCCAAGGTGGTTGTGGAACCTTGTTATCCCTTAGTCGCCTCTTACGACACCCACGGTAAGAGAGGGGGTGGCTAAATTCTTTAGTGCCGTAGCCACACAGCACTACTAATACTGGTTAAGCCCAAATAATTCTGAGTGTAATAATTAGGTTCAAAGTTTTCTAGTTCGAAATTTTACTTAAAGGAAAAATTGTAAAAGAATTAAAAATTCAAATTTTACCTCTAAGAAAACTTCATGAATACTACCAGTCGTCGAATTTCGACCATAATTAATTTAAATTATAAGTTTGAACATTAAACAAAAGAGTAGGTATATGCGTGTGTGTCAAATACATGGTAGTGTGTGTTTTTATTTTATTGATTTAATGTATTTTTATACATAATTAAAAAAATATGAGCATTCTGTACTCCTTCTCTATATAAACTATAAGTGTGCGAAATTTCATACTCCTCCGTGCGCGCTATTTTCGTAAGAAGGAGTACCTACAAAATTTTTGCTTCACGTATTAATATATAGATAATACACACATGAATACGTACATGCCATTTCCTGTGATTATGTATGCATGAACTTTTTTGCTACATTTCATTCATTTACTAATCTCTTTAATTTAAATTTAAATTAGACCGTATTAATAGTTATTTCAGTTCTATACATACTTCGGATGAAAACGAGTTTTATAACTATTTTATATCGTTAAATAAATTACTGACTGTTTTAATTGAAACTAAAAATATATAAATAGGATTTGTTGGTCAGTAAAATATATACGCCTATGGCTGCTGGAGCAGTCGTGTCTTGGAATGGAACCGCGTGTTCGCAAACGCAGCGTGGAACGTCCTCCAGCCCGCTGGACCGACGAGGACATAACATTGTTGGGAGACCTATGAGCAGCAGTGGACTGACTGAAGTGGACTCTATGAAAATATTTAAATAATATCGATTCACGAAATAGAGAGAGATGTGATGATTACATATTAGGAACGAAATGGCCACTAATGGTATTACAGCAATGACGATCACAGCGACTGTAAAACAATATTCTTTTTGTACAACTAGGTCGGAAAACAAGATGGTATGCGATTAACATAGCATATAGACCGTCAACACCAGAAACATTACAAGCGCTTTGGCGACTATCCTCAATCCTCCCTCCTAGGAGCTCTGATCACTTTACTCACCGCATGAACACAACACTACTTGTAAAATATTATTTATCTGTGATCCTTCTTAGCTTCTAAGGTCGACGCACTTTCCAGTCGGACTGCTCAAGATTTTGAGTAAGATATTTCCTGCTGTCCTACACCTACCTAAATTAAAGTGCAAAGCATGTCAAAAGATAGCTATCACCTTGTTATTATTTTTCAGTGTTTCATTTAGCTTGCTCGTTACTCCCCCTGAACCTGAACCCATATATACACATATTTACTTCCCACTTTACTACCTGGATACTTACTAGACATGGTGTGTTTTAGGATTCCTGGATATCTAAGCCAGGATGTGTGTTCGAGGATGGCTTTATATCATCTTTCGTTGATTCACTAACAACATAACTGCTATCTCTATCGGGCACCAGCGGACATTATCATTCAAATTCATCATTTTAGATTTATCATTTGAGAAATACTTTGTATCATAATTTCGTTAATATACTCGTACAATACGTTGTTTTATAAGCCTATAACTGAAAATAATTATCAAATAAATATTATTCCTGATTAAATTATAATGGGTTTAAAATATTGACCAAATAAATAAACGCAAAAAAATCATCGGATTTAAGCATAACAATAAATTTCTTCAAAAAATAATCTCGAATATGAATTTAAATAATAAAATATAAATTAATCGGTATTTTTTAAATATAAAAGATCAGCTTTAAATAAAAATGTAATATTTTGTATACTTATGTAAATTTTATATTCTAAACATTATACGACTGGATAGTTGAGAAATAGTTTAACAAAATTTATGTTCTATTTAACTAATAAATTTAATCAAGGAAGTATTACGTATATACGTTCTTTACTGGCTGAAACTAAAATAATCTATCATAAGCGTGGCTCTCACAAAATTATCATGTATAATTAATCACGCAGAGAACGCATTAGTATAGCTAATACTACGATCCAAACGACTAGAAACGCGATGATTGATTCAGAATTGTACGTCGGACGGACGTTATTAATATTGTTTACATGATCGATCGACCCTCCTCTCACTCGCGCGAGTCACTCGTACATCATTCGTTATAATCGATATTCGATCATGTCGGGGATTAGAAGTTCGAAAACTACAACACAAAAAAAATAATTATAAATCCATTTTTGATAACAACATCTCTCACCGATGTTTCAATCTCGAAAACTCACTCGATAAACAGTAATGATGTCGATTAAATTAACAACAAACACAACGGGATACTTTTTAATATGATATATTGGCACATTAAAACTCGACGGAATAAAGAAACAAAATTATGATGTCCGTAGACTAGCAATAAAATGATAATATATTATTAGCAACCCTACGCGGCGCGGTCATAAACAACTTTTGTGAGGAAGGCAGCTCTCCGGCTGATTCATAAATTTCGTGGCGCGCCGTTTAGTTTTATGTACGATAATATCTATTCGCACACACGCAGACATACCGACGATACTAGTTGAAATAGCGGCGTGCATCGTGAAAACGGTATAGATGGTGTCGATTAAAGTGATAAACTAGATAAGAACACTAACAATACGAATTTTCGTCCCACTTTCAAGATATATAGAAAGACAAATTGATATACACTGCGCATAAATTTACCTTATTAGCAAAAAAAGAAAGTCAAGATTGAATCTCCGAGCGTCAGTAAACAATCCATTAACGGCCGTAGAAGAAGATATGGCGAGCGAGCACCTTGTACGGCGCCTATTAACATAATCAGACATATTCGACGAAGTAATGTATGTAAAGAAGTTTAATGAAACGTCCCCGATAGCAAGCTCGGCGAGTCATGAAATAACTATCATTAAACCCGACACGATACGGACGATAATCATCGGCTACGAGCAAAAAGCTATAGCGTCGGTTGTGATGCAAATTGCATGTGCTATAAATCAAGAACTTAATCACCGTACCACAGCTCGGGACGTAATAATGAGATTACTTGAAAAAATTACACATGACGTACCTAAAGAAAATCACTCAGTTGTTAAAACTGACGCGATGGGAACGGTGACAGGAAACATTGTAGATCGTAACGGATCGATTGACGGCGTCTGCTAACAGTTAGTTATTAGCCATAAAAGAGGATTTTATGCTTTACAGAGAGATAGCAGCGAGGCGATAGCGGGAGCAAATATAGAAATAAATTGATATCCTAATGACAAGTCAAATGATGTAAAAAGCGATAATGCGATACGATTTCAAATAGAATTGGAAGTTATGGCCGGAGCTGAAAGTAGAAACGATGACGATAATTCACGACGTACAATAAAGATCGCTATTGATCTCGCAGAAAACGAATCGAATCGTAACAGAGAACAAAACACGCTACCGCTGAATGTCGCATAAATCTTTATTATTGCAGCAACAAGCTTATACTGCGTCGTTTCAGGTACTCGAACCGGATCCCGCTCGATATAAACTCACGACTTCGAATCATTTTTTCGCTCAATGAAATATGCTACATCGCCCCCGGGCCAGAGGAAGGAAACTCATAAATAAATAATAATTCTACCATTTATATTACCAAAGGGTTTCGCCCGACGTGTCTATTATCATCTGAATTGTTTAAATATGATAATGTATCAAAATAACAGGCAGCTCGTTCGCGGCCGCGACTTCTGTTCGGCTATTATCATAAAGATTCACTTAATAGACTGTTTCGAAATTATTATGGTGCTCTGACACCGTTTTATCGTCGAGAAAGATTATCGTGTCGACTTTTTGCTCGTATATTTAATTTTAGACCGAGGAACGGAAATTTCTCAACACAAATTACAGATCCGAGGCACTGGCGTGAAACTATTTAAAGGTTTTTTTTTAATAACTATTATATTAACACCTAGATTTCATAATAGGATAAAAAATATACTTATCTAGTAATGAGAAGTGCTTAAAGATCGGCTGTCAAGATATCGTTTATTTAAGCGAATAATAATTTTAATGCTTGTCGTATCCGAATTTATTCTTTGTAATAAATATCGAAATCGAAGTCGGTCGGTTTTGAAGTCGGCACGTTTCGTTAAGTAACATAAATGGTAATAAAATGGCCCCAATAAACCCCGAAACGCATCGAATCGCTTCGCAATAATCGTATGTAGACTAAACAAATGATTTTCTCGATAATAAAAACTTCACAATAAAAGCGTTCACGAAATGTCGGTCATTAAGTGTATTTACGCAGCGAAACGGATATAGAGGCCGTAAAAATTTGGAACGTCTTATTGAGATGTTGGCAACCATCGCTATGTCGAGACTCGTCTTCGCACTCCGAACTTGTCTTGAATGACTCGCCGAGACGCGTTAGACTTCACGATTAGGGTCGAACGACTATCTTGTCTGATGGTTTTGTAAAATTATCGGAACTCTTTACAAGCTATCATCTATGCTTTCGTACTCATTAAAGATTCTATTAATCTTAGTTCAATAGTTAAATTCTTTAAAGTCGGTTTATTTACCCCCTTCCCCCTTTTTTTCTTTAACAATTATGTTGGTGATAGTGCAGAAAGAATGAAACTATAATATATGTAATAAGCTGATTTTATGATCAATCATTTATATTTTTAGGACTTTTGATGGAGAAATTTAACGGTTGTAAAGTTTTTTTTTTCAACCGGTACTAAATTTTGGAATCATTTCAGACACTACTTTTGGGTCGTAAGCCTCTCTCCACTCGACCAGGGTATATCAAACTATCACAGACTTTCAACATGTACAACAAGAGTAAGAGTTAAACGCAACATCGACGCCTTCCTTCCTCATCCTTACTACTTGTTCCTTTACGATAATTTTTCAACTAGGTTTAATTTAGTCCTTCTATTACTATTTCTTACTAACAGCAGATGAATCACTAACTAGACCGTTTATTATTTTTATCACCTCTAAATAACGAAGTCCAGCCTAAGATATATTATAACCAAAATCGAGTGAATCGTATAACAAGCTTATAAAATTATCATTCGCTTCAAATATTGTCAATGAATCAAATTTAACAACGAATGGCAAACAATACTCACTACTGTTATCAAGATCGCATAAATATCTGAGTCCTTGTGTTCAGAGTTTTATGACTATTGTCAAGGAAAACCATTTAGGAATACGCATATAAGAAACATGGTCTAAGTATTAATGTGACTTACACAGATAATAGTTTAAACCAGATTTTAATTCTGATGTTTTGTTATCTTCTACATCTTAAGTTACTTCTTTTCTGTTATATTCTTTCTTTTTTAATGATTTAGAAACGAGTTTAACTTATTTTAATCCCGTTTTATTTGCATTAATTCCATTTGCTTTATCTCTAGTATAATTATATATTTTACGTTGCATTAGATATACAAAGATTTATATTTAAGTGTAGAGCAGACATGATGATCTTGAGAACAGCATATGAGACATGTTTTTCAAATTTAAACGCTAATTAGTTTAAAGGTTTTTTCATCAACGATGACGAAAAACATGGTTAAATCTGCAAGACAGAAGATAAATTCTGATGAATTTAAATTAACTGCGAAGCAGTTTGGCTTCAACAACAATTATTAACTCTTAAAGTCATCTGTCTTCGTTGTTTGGGGATCCTAGATAGCCTACAAATCTAACAGCGTATTCTAATATATCTGTCTCATTTTCATACCCAACAGAACCTTTATGCTTAGTACAACTTGCACTTCTTTCTATAGACGGAAAAAGATTAATGTGAGACCAACAAATTCATATTTTTCAATGATGATTTAACACAAAATGTAAAAATCATGACAATGCTTTGTCGATTATGGAATTGGGATTTTTGGAAATGGAAGGAATTATTGGAAAGATTTTTATTAATATAAAGGACAGGACAATCGTAAATAAGGACTTCCAAAAAATTGAATGCTCTTTAGAAGTGGTCTTTAGTGATTTATAAAGAACCAGCTTTTACCCGCGGCTTCACTCGCATTGAATTTTTTTTAATAAAAAGTATCCTATGATACTTCTAATATCTCCAAAAACATGTGTACAAAGTTTCATGATGATCGGTTAAGTAGTTTTCGCGTGAAAGCGTAACAAACAAACTTGCATTCACATTTATAATATTAGTAGGGAATATCTACTATCTACTATAAGTATGTGAATGACAGCAAATCTAATATTTGTACTCTGCGTTTTAATTTTATATAATTTTCAAACGCATCTACAGATCTTTGTATCTTTTACTTGATTGGAGATTTTATTGTTCCTTCTGACTTATCAGCTTTTTACTGATGGGTATTATTAACGCAAGCAAAACGATCACATTAAAATGTAACTTTGAATCCGTCTTTATCCCATGTATCTGTTAAGTTATCAAGTGTGGTCGTAAATTAGTTGGATGTGATTTTTTAAGGGGCTTCACACGGAACGTAATTTACTGCCACGTAATCAAACGCAACGATACGACACTGCTTGTAAAATGTTCGTTGTTTTACATATCTTATTTTTTTAGAAGGATCACGCTGAAATCTCGATGTCAATCATCTTATAAGTATGTCATATCGGTAATAAAAACAAGGTTTGATATGTTGTCTGTCTCAAGGCAATAATTAAGAAATCTGAAGTGTATTAATTACTAACATTCTCGCTGGATTTTGATATAATAATACTTATATGATAGATTTCCTAAATGCCAGATTTCTGATTAAAAATGCCTGATTTAATCAGTGTACAAATAAGTCTCACGAATTAATATAATTAAATAAATAAATAAATATAAATAAATATATAAACAATACACACACGGTCATCTGTTCCTAAAGTAAGCAACTTAATGCTTGTGTAGGTATAGGTAACAGCCAACTGGTATATAACTACATATTTTTTTTTCGATAAACATACTTATAAATAATACATATATGAATATATAAATAAATATTTATATTACACCCAGACTCGGGGTGGGAATCGAACCCACAACCCTTGGAGCAGAAAGCAGGGTCACTACAAACTGCGCCAACGGGCTAGTCAAAGTATAACAAGTTTGTTTGTTATAGACTTATTATATATTTTTGATTGAGATGATACGTTACATCCTTTAGCGCTTCTTGATATATCTGTTATCATTCATAGTTCACATCATAAATTCCATATATTGGGTTAGTACACAGCGCCCTCTCTCTTTTCCCTGGTCCATTCTAAACACAAATTACAGAAAGTTCGAGTATAATATAAAAAATAAACGTCAATAGTACAAACGCACCGCACCGTAGTATAGTCTGAAGTCCCAAATAAACCATACCCAGTTCTGGTTGTTAGGACGCGTGGGTGGAGTCCGGGACTCATCAATCACGTTCGCCTTTCAACCTACCGACGTGTAAGGCTGATACGTTAAACACATAAATTATTCCTGTTTTTTGTCTGACTGTCTACTGGAGACAAAACTTGTTGGCGACGGTTCCTAATTAATTACATATTAACAGTGTCTATTTTTGTGCTCTTCTGTTATTAATTATGATGAATTGAACATTTTTTATAATTATGTTTTTATTAATAAGCAAGACCGATTACTAGCTAAAAACTTGACTAACATCGAAAATGTAGTGAACGTATTTTATATTTATCTTTTATTATTTTAGAGGTAAAGCTAGCAATTATAATTGAATTAAATATAAGTGTGTTAGCTCATTCACACCAACAAGTAATACAACGTAGGTAGACAAAAAAAATGAGCCAAGTTAATACGCGTTATCCATGATTACTCAAAAAAAAAAGTAGTCATCATATCTCGATTAACATTAAATGGGTGGTATGAAAAGCATCAGCTTTCGATTAATATAAGAATCATCAAAATCGGTTCACCCAGTGAAAAGTTATGCGGTATAATACAAGGTTGACGAAAAAATAGTCAAGTAAATACGCATTATTAGATATAACTCGAAAAGTACTTTTCAGGCCTCGATAAAATTTAAATGGGACCATATGACATACATCACCTTTCGTTTAAAAAGAATAAATTAAATCGGTCCACCCAGTCAAAAGTTCTGAGGTAACATACATAAAAAACTCCTTTTTTGAAAGTTGGTTAATACATAAAAATAAATAACTATAATATACACAGACGGTCGTCTGTTCTTACGGTAAGCAACTTAATGCTTGTGTTTTAGATAATCGACTGATATACCTACATATATTTTTTCGATAAATAAATATAAATAACACATATATAAGTAAATACAAATATTACACCCAGACTCGAGGCGGGAATCGGACCTACAATCCCAGAGAAGAAAGCAGGATCATTACAATTACGCCCACGGGCTAGTCAAATTAAAAAATTACACAATTGAAATACGACCTTTTAAGTTTTAAAGCTATTTAACCTTATTTTTAATGTCCCTTATTTATTTATAAATAATAAAATAAAAATTATGAAAATAATAATAAAATAACACAAACTGACAAACTATTATTTTTATGTCAAATAAATTACTTGATTTATTAATTTCCTTTAATAAAAAGGGTACGTTTTTTTTAAATGATTTATCGTTTCCTTTATTTAAATTAATACGAATTTAGTCAGTTAATAAATATAATTGTAATTACAATTTCCTTGACATTTTTATTGCTAGGGACGAAATATATTAGGGTTAAGAATATATTAATAACAATGATTAAAATATTAATTGATTTTTGTATCAGACGTTTATGCGATTTAATTTTTACAAATTTTTATATATTTTATCGTTTATCGTCACCTACCCAAATTTCAACCCAGTCTGTCTGGCTTTTAAGAAGTAGTTACGTAACAAACACACGCACAAAACAATTATATATATTAAGATGTATACCTTCTTTTATTTTGAGCGTGTTAATAAATTACCTCTCTCCTAAAGTTGTCTGTTAGATATTGATCATGGGTGAAAACTTAGCTTTAGCATGTTCAGTACTTTAAAATTATTTATCAAATTATTTTATTTTTATATTTTGGGTTCCACAATACTTACACCTATCAAAAATCGGTATAAAATTGATTAGCATCAAAATTTATGATTATTTAAAATTATTGTTGTAAAAAGCATAAAATAAATGAAACATACGTCTATGTACCTTTCGCCCTACAGGGCCTCAAGGGGTGAGTTAAATCAGCTGTTTTCTTACTGTAATTGTATCGAATATATTGAATAATAAATTATATATTGAAGGTATTCACGTAATATCAATTTTATTTTTTAAATATAATGAATCTTAAAACTTTGTACATTTCGGAATCATTAAAAGAAATATAAATGAAGAAATTAAAAAATTAAAAACATATAAATCATTCTTATACCGGCCTTAAGTTTGAGTTTTGTTATATAATGCTTACTATTATGAGGTAGTTAAGCAATTTCAACGCAAGATAATAATCTTTAATTTTAAAATATTAATTTTTAACTATTTTTTCTTTTATTTAAAATAATTGTAATTACTTTAGCTAGAAATAATTAAATTCAACATCTAATTAGGTGCATATATTATATATTTACATTATAATAATTTTGTAATGTCGGTTTTCTTTGAATTAAATGTTTAATCCTAATAATCTAGAAGTTAAGACAATAAATCGGACACTTCTAAGTCGTAATTGCATTAAATTTAAATAATTAGATGATAAAAAACCATTAATTATGAAGTATGTGTATTAAACTTGATAAAATATTAATCTGTGGAATATTACGTGTGTGTATAATTTATTCGTACCTACATATGTTTCTGGTGATATGTACGAGTATATCTATTATGAAGATTGTAATTTGTGCAGGAGGTAGAAAAAAAGGGTTTCGCTTAACGTTTGAATAATAATAATATGTAATTTTGTCACCAATTGATTGTACTTATATAATACAATTTTAGTTATTTTTTAAATTCCAAAATCCGTTCAAATCCATCTGTATGTCAAACTTTAACATGACTTTATAAATATCAAAGCGTAAAAGTTAAAAAAAAAACGTAGTTACGTGTTATTGTCATTAGGAAAAAAAAATATTTAACAAATTAAAAAATCAACATTCTGAGTCACCGCGGATTGAGCTGAAATACCCAGTCAGTAAAAAAGTCAAAGATCCAATCCCATTCGAGAAGCTATAATGTATGTTTATTTATTTTAATGGCGCTTTGTAAGATGTCAGATATAATGAATATATTACCGGTAGCAGCAGAATATTCTTTTGAAAAGGTAATTATTTAAAGGTACGATCGTTCGGTATTCTGATAAACAGCGCGATAACAATACATCTCCGACATCGTTCACGCATTCTCTATCCCCATCCATTACTGTTTCATCTTCAATAACAAGTTTCGTTGTACCAGCCTCGACATTCACATCTTCAATTCAAAAAAACAACTTTATTATCAATACATTAAAGTTCATTATTGTATATGGTGTAACCATGTCTGCGGGAGCGCTAACTCTTTCATCTATCATAATCGTTCATGCTGAAAACAATCAAGATTGATTTTCATTTCAAGCGATATTAAATTCTACTGACCTAAATACAAGGTACAATTTCGAGTGATGAATAATAGCTTTGTCGGTTGATAGCTAACCACCGACGGAGGCGAATGTAGGCGGCGGCGTAACGAAGGGACCCACGGAAAATGACAAATGACATCTGCCTACCGCCTGTCAAATAACGGACAGATAATAAATGACCCCGATTGTTTATCATCAAATATCTCATATATCATTATCGTGTACTCAGCGCTTTAGTCGGAGGGCGCTTTGACTTGGTGGTATGATTAATATTGTTTAGTTAATTTTGAGCTTGTAATATAAATAGTTGGAGGAATTTCGGTTGTGTCATCGCGACTCGGTTTTGGATAATGCATTGCTTTCTCTTTGGAAATATGGGTGTGTTAAATAAACTTGAATAGTATGGTTCTGGTAGAAATATAAATTTCTTTACTAAATGGAATTGATACAAAAATAAAGCAGTTCATAACAGGAAGTATTCACGCTTGTATAAGTTTACAAACAGAAACTAAAAGTCATGCTTCATACTTTACACCGATGCAAAGAGACTTTGAATATAAATCTTGGCCCCCTTCACATAAGTCACACATGTCACACTGTGTTTACTAACTTGCTTTCCAACATGACAACACACGCTTTGCTTGCAAAATTATCCTCATTCATGCCATTCTAGCCTTTATGTCATAGATTTGTGGATCAAAGTTCAAGAAAATATTTGTTGGTAATTTTAGATGACAATAGGGCTCGTGCTTCGACTGTCACTCTATGACCGGTGGTCGTGAGGTAACTAATTCAGGAACTGACCTGACTTTATGCTGTTCACAGTTAATTGGCCAATGTTTTGTATTTTGCGCAATGTTGCTTATTGCCTATTTTAGTACAAATTGCAATGAAATATACTTCTATTCATGTCTTTGGGATGTTTCATGCACAGAGTTCACAGCAACTAGGTATGGTGAAGTCAGATCGATCTCCCTTTGTGATAGATGTTTGTATGACCCATACAGATGTTTATTGTAGCTAGTTGTCAATGTTCGTATTGTGTATATTTTAGGACACTCAGTACAGGACTTGCTTTTCTTTAATATCAATAAGGATTGTTATGTATGAGACTATTTTTTTTTTAGATATGTTACGGATTACGAATTTTTAGTTTAGTGACCAAGATTTCAACTTCAATTTGTGAAAGAAAAAAAGACAAATTGAAATATTAACAATGTTTCGGAAACAGCGAACAACTGAGCCGTAGAAAAAGATCGTTTTTCACGTATCCCCAAAGAGCAGAATTTCAAAATCACTGTTCTAAACGTTCACATTGGCGCAATGGTTAAACTAGAGTAGATAAAGTAACTTGAATTTTTTTTTTTTTGGATTTGAGTTTGATGATTTTTTTTTTTATGTTGCATAGCAATTTTCTTTTAAAATATGACAAAAATGTTACAGAGCTAAATTAGTTAAATTTAGACGAAATTTCATCTTCAGTTCTGTCATTTATAGATATCCGATAGATAAATGTAACAATAGTTTACGTAAACTTTATTCCAAGAACAAATTTAAATCCAATAACTTTGGACCATACGCTTAATTTTCAGACCGGTACAGTAAGCTTGATAAATGAGTGTCGGAATTTCAAAGGGGCACAATAGAGACTTGACCTGAGACAGGTCGTTTATCAAAAAACATCCATCGTTTGAAGGTTACAAAGATTAAGCAAACTGTGTAACGAGCTTAAATGTGAGAAACGTAGAAGATAAATAAGATATTTAAATACTATTGACTTTTCGATTTATCATCATCATCATCATCATCATTTCAGCCTATTTCAGCCCACTGCTGGACATAGACCTCCACAAGTTCGCGCCAAAAATGCCGTAAACTCATGGTTGTTGCCCATAGTTACCACGATGGGCAGGCGGGTTGGTGACCGCAGGGCTAGCTTTGTCGCACCGAAGACGCTGCTGCCCGTCTTCGGCCTGTGTATTTCAAAGCCAGCAGTTGGATGGTTATCCCGCCATCGGTCGCCTTTATAAGTTCCAAGGTGGTAGTGAAGTTATGTTATCCCTTAGTCGCCTCTTACGACACCCACGGAAAGAGAGGTTGTAGCTATATTCTTTAATGCCGTAACCACACAGCAATTTTTCTATTATTAGATGGATTTCTTTGAACTTTTTAGTAAAACTGAATTAAAACAGGCTGTACCTATCCAATGTATAACATGTTTTATAACATTTTTGACTTCATTTGAAACTGACAAATAAAAGAAGTACTAATCGTATTTCGCGGGTACGACCCCATTCTTATGTCATCTGGAATCAAAGAATAAAAAACTGTACAGGTGGTTTAGGTGTAAACGTGGTAAAGGCTACTAAAGTTTGATGGGCCTCCAGGTCTTATTTATGAACGATATTCATATTTATACAAGTATTTTTGGGGGTTTGTTCCCGCTGTATCCTCTTACTGTAATACGGAGAGTCTCATAAAATCTGTGATCCTGAGTATTATCAGAAACACTTGATAGTATTGATTAGTCACAGTATAACAAATTGGCAGATAAGATATTTCTACTATATATGAGACATTCTCTTTTTCAATCTGAAGTGTACCAAGTTGCTGCAGTATAGGTCAAAAGCCTTACCTAACATGTAACACAAATAAACATGTTTTATGACCCAGTTAGATCCTTTCATATATAATGATTTTTGAATTATAACTTCTTGACACACGTGACTTAGGGAGTAAGCTGATGAATACGTGAGTGTTACGAAAAGTGTGATTGAGCGAGATGAACGGAAGTTGGGAAGGAGATATAAGTTAGCGAAGATAGAAATAGAGAAAGTTACGTTTCGTTAGTTTTACTTCAGTCGTGAGTCTAAAACACACTCGTTTGTTGTTTTATTTTAAGACAATTACATCCAATAAATCACCTTAATTGTATTAGTATAGATATAGAATATATCTCCATCATTATCAGATTTGAGTCAGCATTATGACGAATGGTCGATCAATGTCAGTTCCTAATAGGATTACTTCCCCTCGCACTCGGGAGGCTGTGCACGTGACAATGAAGGTTTCTTAGAAGAATGATGGAGTTTTAAATTAACTACGACGCCAGATCGTGTGGGGTTTGACTGAGGGTTTATGTGATGCGAAATTTCAATGAATATGCTTTTTGAAATATTGGATAAATTAATTATTTCCTATAAAAGTAAATTACGAAAACGGAGATAATATTTCGAAAGATTAGTAATTTATTAAATATGTCTGAAAATTTTAGTTTTGCCCAGTTTTATGTCAAATAAAAAAAGTGGACTTCTAAATTTCATTACCGTGTTACCTTATCTAGAGATACTGTTTAAAAAGATTTCAAATAACCAAATAAAGATTCAGCCTGTAATATCCCACTGATAGGCATAGACTTCTTTTTCCATATAGAAGAAGGATCGGAGCTTAATCCACCACGCTACTCCACTGCGGGTTGGCGACATGACCAAATATGTCCGAATAAGTATACTATTTCAGCATAAAACAGTAAAATTACTTGTAAAAACATTTTTGTAAAATAACGAAACAACGAAACGATTGTAATAAATTTAGCTTATAACGTAAACCCCATTTCGTTTACGAAGTTTTATAAAGGGACTTTGATTATTTATCGCTCCAGTGTTTCCTAGAACGTTACACGGAGCAGGATGCGGGACGAATAAAGGCGAACCGGATACAAGAATCGCTTCATCGACAAATTTATGCAGTTGTAAAGGCAGATTTATTCGTGAGGAGGCGATGTGTGAAGCCGCATCACACACAGATGTGAAAGTTCGACAGCACAAACGTGGCAATATTGATTGAGACGTTATAAGATAGCGTAGATTAAGAGCCTGTTTCATTGGTCTCTGATAAAGTTTATCTGGAATATAAGCTACTGATAGGGTAAAATTAATAAAACTATTAAGAACTGTTTCTAGTTTAATAAACTATAACTTCTTACGCTATCATCGCACCAATTGAACAAAGAAATAAATTTAATTTTAAGAAGTTACTAATAATTAAATTGATATAAGTAAATGTAAATATTTCTATAATAAAACTGTTAGTACTAATAAAAAGTGTGATGTGATAAATAAAACATTAAAAAGTGATATGACTTTTATTTGTTCTTGATTATTTGCGTTTACACTTATTTATATTTCGCTTCAGCCTGTAATTTCCCACTACTGAGCATATGCCTCTTTCCACATGTAGGAGAAGGATCAGAGCTTAATCCACCACGCTGCTCCAATGCGGGTTGGCGGATATATTCCCTACTATGAGTAACGATCACTATCAGATGTACATGATAACAACCGGGACCGACGGCTTAACGTGCTCTCCGAGGCACGGTGGGGCACAAGCACTGCACAAACAGCCAGACCACGGCAAACACCTGTATGGTCAATACAAATGTTTGTTATATGCGGGGATCGAACCCGCAACCGCCAGCGCAACAGGTACAATCCATGGCTGTGACCGTTGCGCCAACGCGGCGCAATTCACTTATTACACTTATTTATATTTCGCATATAATCAATCCTGCTCCCCCGTGTGTCCCAAAACGATTTTCATGTCTAATAACGCGTGGAGATCTTTATGTTACACCGAAAAATTTATGATCGAGAAAAATGACATCAAAGAAACGTTCTAATGTTTGTGAAATGCTCGTAAATTTATGATATAACTTATTTTCCAGCGGCTCTTCAAAGTTTAGGATGTTTGCCGTAACCGTAATATGTTGTAATTAAAATTACAGCCATCTTTCAAATGAATTTATGTTTTTACACGCGATCGTAATTTTTTTAATATTTTAAACGCTGTAATTATTTATAAAAATTTTGTATTTATGAGTTATTTGATCTTCTTTGAGTTCGTGAGCCTCTGTTTTATTGTGATTTTAATTGTCTTTTTTTTGTTTCAGTAAAATCAAATGTTTGGACTGTGTGCATCCTTTATAAATTCCTATCTATACCTTTGTATAAAATCGTTAGGTCATTCACTCATCACGAAATCTCAAAAACGGCTGGACATATTAGAGTAAAATTTGGCAGGGAGATAGTTGATGGTTATTAGACGTCTGCCAAGAACAAATTTTTTGACAGGGCCACATCAAATGGGTCTAAGGGCTCACAGAAATTTATACATTTTGTCTTTACTTATTTTGTAGTAAAACACAGTTTACATATTATTTTCAAAAGAGTAACTGCGAAGTTTCTTGCCGAATCTTCTCTGCAGAATCTAAAAAATAATAATCATTTTAAAATTTTAATTTGCAAAATGACGATTTAAAAGTGCTTTTGAAGCCTATTTGAATAAAGTTGTTAAGTTTAACATTTCATCTTTTCGTATTTCAAGTGAAAATATAATTCGATAATAATGGATACAACGTAGACCACCTATAAAAAGAGGGCGTCGTAAGAAATTTCTAGATCAATAAAGTGTATGCAGAATAATAAAAATTAACATATAAATGGCCGGTGTAATTTTATTAATTGCATCGCATTGTACCCACGCTATTATTATACAGCTGTTGCATTCATTCTTAATTATTTTATATCCCCTTGTCACACACTCTCGTGCAATTATTTATTTTAAGACTAGAGTTCAACGTGGTTTCTCCTGTCGTTCGATATTTCTCATTTTTGTGTGTCATTACTGATAAAATTTACTTCACACAGAAGTGTAGGAAAGTCTAGTCCTTATCAGCAGGAGACCATTTGAAAATGTTTCACCTCAACAAAGAAACTAAAAGTTAAATAACAGAAACGATAAACTTGAGATTGATGACAAGGCAGCGAATAATATCAGAAACTGTAGGATAACTTTATGTATCAGATAACTGTTAGATTGTAGATGAAATTTTCCTAATTGTAATTTTGGTATAACTTTGTTTAAAAACCAATTAAAATTAAATAAAAATGTGTACCTTTCTTGGTAAATGAACTATTCAACCCAAAATAAATTTGACACTTTGAACCAGTATTTCCTGAGTAGAGCATTTAAACAAACAAACACACTTATTCTTCAGCTTTATAATTTTCAGTATAAATTGCAAATATTAATATAAACAAAGACATATCCACATAATTGTTACAACAATGACTTCGTTGACAATGTCAAACTGACATCTGCGGTTAAGAGTTTAATAAAAATATATAAAGAATGGCATTTTCATTAGCATAATTATGCAGTTCAATTTTATAGCGAGACATATTACAAATAAAACACTTGAGTAGATAAATTATTTAAGCAATAAATACATAGTTTTAGGAGCTAACAATTTTTTTTTATCTACATATATAAAAATGAATGTTTGTCTGTGTGTCCTTTACAGAATCGTAAACTATGCATTTGATCATTTATGATCTTCAAAGTATTGTGCATGAGCCCACAAAGATTTCTGAGTTGGTACGTACAAAAAATAAATAAAAAAAAACGTAACAACGCGCGCAGGGTACATCTAGTAATATATAATAAATTGTTTAATTTAACTTTTTTGGATTTCATCGCTGTTTATTAAGTTCTTTAGATATCCGACGTTTCGGATACTTCACAGCAGCTCAAGGAAGACTCCTCTGTCACAGTTAAGTCCTCCCGTGACCATGGACTTAATGTCTATCAAATATCTAAATATCTAAACTGAGGTAGGGCACAGCAGGAATTTCCTGCTCAAAATATGGAGCAGCCCGACTGGGGTAGTACCTCGACCTTACAGAAGATCACAGATAAATAATACTGTTTTCAAGCAGTATTGTGTTCCTGTTGGTGAGTAAGGTGACCAGAGCTCCTGGGGGGATTGGGGATTGGGTCGGCAACGCGCTTGCGATGCTTCTGGTTTTGCAGGTGTCTATAAGGTACGGTAATCGCTTACCATCAGGTTACCATAGGCTTGTTTGCCGACCTAGTGACATAAAAATAAAAAATATATATATATTTTCAAACTGACAGGTTAAATATTCTATTTAATGTTCAAATATTGTAAAACTATCATAAAACAGTTAATTACAACACTTACGCGTCGAATCAGGATAGACGTACCAACCTTATCATTCATAACAGTAATAAGGATGGATTACGCTCATATTTCTCCCATCTTGATAGCAATAACTTAACGATACTGTATGAATTATAAAATGACATAAAATATAGCCTGCGAGCGAATGAATATATTTTACAGCCTTCGCTGAACGTTAAAGAGTGGAGGTAATGACCCAACCTGTCATTACCTTACCCGTATAATTTGCAATCTGCAGACATAATAAGAGGCTGTCGCATGTTTATTTATTCGTAAGCTGCGCCAATAATCAACGTCTTTGGTTTGTATATTTTTATTGATTGTATGATAAGAGTTTTTTTTTTCATAAAGAATGTTATGTTCTTTGGGTATTGGAAATGATTTTAGATGATATTTTTACGATTGTGATGCTGAAATATTGCAATTTGGCTTCTTTATTTATTGATCAAGTTGATAAATGACTTCAATAAAAAATTTAACAACTTATGAATAGCAATTAATAAAATATTACATTGCTTAAAATTTTTGGCTTTTTCATTAAAAAAAAAACCTGTCGAAAGAAAATTTTCTGGCTGTACTAGATATCTTTTTTTTAAACAATTGGGTCAGCAAGTAAGGCTATTTCGGCTACGAAAATGGAGAGATAATAAAAAACGACTGTGCTTTAGACCACACGACTGAAGTAAAACTTCTTTAGTTACCCTGACAGTAATATACGAAACGTAACTCTCTCTCTTTCTATCTTCACTAACTTATATCTCCCTCTCAACTTCCGTTCGCCTCGCCCGATCACACTTTTCGTAACGTTTTCGTTACGCATTCACCAGCTTACTTCCCAAGTCAAGCGTAAAAAAGTAAAATCTTCTAAGTTAAGTAAATAACTGAAATAAAAGATTCATTATCGCTGATTCTAGTAAAGTCAAGTAAATCAGAATGGAAACTACACAATTCTTTTACAGTTTAAAATTCAATAAGTAAGGATTTCTAGTACCTAACCTAGTATCTCTAAGAAGCTAAAATATGAGGAGAAAAATTGCGTGATAATCTGTGCGTCATTGACAGCTACTCACTCACTCACCTCAGCCTATGGCAGTCTACTGCTGGACATAGGCCTCCCCAAGTTCGCGCCAGACATCCCGGTACTCCGCAATCCTCATCTAGCCTACACCGGCAATCTTACGTACATCGTCGGTCCAACGGGCTGGAGGACGTCCCCCACTGCGTTTGCCAAGACGCGGTCTCCACTCCAGGACCCGTCTACTCCAACGGCCATCGGTCCTGCGACACAGATGACCAGCCCACTGCCACTTCAACTTGCTAATTCTGTGGGCTATGTCGGTTACTTTCGTTCTCTCGCGGATAGTCTCATTTTTAATCCTATCTTTGAGAGAAACCCCAAGTATAGCCCGTTCCATTGCACAGATAGCTACCAGTATAAATAACTTACATTTAAGACAGTAAGTAAATACTAACTATGGAATGTGTAGACATATTTATTATAAACGTGAAACAAACCGTTTGTGTAACATCATTTTATTGTGACCAATGAGCCAACACGTAATAAAACATCTCAATTTACAATGGCATTTAATATAATTACAACGTCATATTAACTTATATAGTGTTGTAATGATACGAGCTGTCTCAGGAATGACACTCGCGGTAATGACTTACCTTCAAACGAGATCGGGCGATACGGCTACATTATGAACGTGTTTGTTTTACAAAGGTTTCAATAAAATCGACATATAAATCGTGTTTTGAATTTTAATTGATTTTATTTATTATTATTTATTTCACGATGCATTTGAAGATATTTTTAAAATTTTTTATTTAGTTTTTGCTATATACCGGTATTTATGGAAATGAATTTAAGTGTCTACAGATATTTTGTTAATGTAATTTACCTAAGATACATTTACAGGTTTTTATTTGAAAGCCGTACATGTATATTTATATATATAAGTCTTCTCAAAGATAATATCTTAAGTAAATAACACGCTACCAAATTTTTATTTATTTATTATATTTAACACTTTACAAAATACTACACAGAAAACAACATACATTACAACATACAACGTACATTCCACGGAAAACAACAATTTTGCAGTTATAGCAAATCACAGGCTTACATTTTATTCTATAGGTTCTTTATTAATCACTCAATAATCACTACCAAATAATCAACTATATCGCTCAGTATATATACATTAAAATAGAAAAATATAAACACAGATTTCACTTCTACGGAAAGAAAGTTGCTAGTAAATTAAATTTAAAATTAAAAAACGTCTGTCACTTGCTCCGCAGCCCTGTCTTACAAGATCTAATCGATTCATCGCTGAGCGGTGTTAAATAGATTACAATGAAATATGGCTCTCAATGACAAACTTCGCTAACGGATAATAATATAATGGAATCGTGCTGTGAATTCAACCGTTTTGTTTGACGTCTCACACATAAATCGTAATCTAGATTGTTATTAGCTAGTAAATGGACACGAGTAATATTTTATATGTTTTATTGGATCAGTGTGGAGTTTATATGGCTATACTTAACACGAAAAATGTTCATATCAAGATAGCATTAAATAAAAGAATAACAATGTTTTTTTGAGGATTCAGCTGATGTGAAATTGTACTACGTGTCATAAATGCTTACAGAACTAGAGAAGTTATATTGTATTTGCTCGCAAACGAAAAAAAAAACCGACTTCAATTACATCGACAAGTAATACAATGTAGGTCGACGAAAAAATAGTCAAAAGTAAATACGCGTTACCTAAGATTACTCAAAAAGTAGTTATTAGATCTCGATGAAATTTAAATGTGACCACATGATAAATATCAGCTTTCATTGTGACCCACTAAAAAGTTATGCGGTATAATACAACGTAGGTCGACGAAAAAATTGTCAAGTAAAAATGCATTATTAGATATAACTCGAAAAGTAATTGTTAGATCTCAAATAAATTTAAATGGGACCAAATGACACACACAGCCTTTTGATTAAAAAAATTGTCGAAATCGGTCCACCCAGTCAAAAGTTCTGAAGTAACATAAATAAAAATAAAAATAAATTCAGTCGAATTGAGAACCTACTCCTTTTTTGGAAGTCGGTTAACAATTGTAGGCAATAGAGCTGAAGTAAAGTCCTCTTACTCAATGATTTGAACGCAGGTGGTATAGTTACATTAGGCTAATCGAGACAGTCATTGGTAACTGTAGCCGATTATCTGTTGCAAGGTTCTTCTAAAACGAATAACAATAAATTGTGTACGAGAAGAAGTTTATTAAAAAAATGTTATATTAAAAGTAAAATGTTTACAGTTTAAAGATGAGATCCAAAATAACTAACCAACTAAAGAACGAATAGATTAAAACAGAATTACCATGCTAACCTACAATTTATGTATAAAGAAAACTGAAAATCGCCTTTAATTTGTTGCGGAATTATAAAAATGGTTAAATTTAAATTGTTCGCTTCTAAATATAATTACTAGTACGCAAAAAAATCATGAAATTACGTATTAAACGAATTAAGATATGCAAAAAGCAATATACATAACATTTACCGATAAAAATTTCGTCACCCTTGACGAGACATTTCTGCCGGTGCTCGAATCAGATAATTCCGAGGCGGAAATGTCAATAACGTCATAAAGCGAGTAATTATCTGAGACCGAGTCACTTTAAAATATTACCAACACAAATTTAACGTTAATCGATGTCATTAAATACATGAACAACATTTCCTCTCCGGCGTTCGGTACGAGTGATAGCGATTTACTTTGTTATTTTTTTATTATTATTTAATTTTCATCATATATCAAGTTTATTTAACCGACTTCTAACTTTTTTCGAATTTTCGTATGTGTTACTTCAGAATGTATTATATATATATTACTTATTTGAGATCTAACAACTATTTTTTGAATTATATCTCATAATGCGTTTTTACTTGACTATTGTTTCATCGATCTACGTTGTATTATACCGCATAACTTTGTACTGGGTGTACCGATTTTGATGATTTTTAGTTTATTCGAAAGCCGATGTTTATCATGTGGTAACATTTAAATTTCATCGAGATCTGATTACAACTTTTTGAGTAATCTTTGATAACGCGTATTTACATGACTATTTTTAGTTGTTTTATAATATTTACGTGAATTACAAACAACTTTTTCCTCTTCTAAGACTCCGTTCTCCTGTGACTATGATTGCTGTGAAGCATCCAAAACGTCAGACATTTAAAAAACTTAATTAGTTGCGATAAAGTTGTTTCATTATAATTCATGTAATCAAAATTGAAACGAGAACAACAAAAAGGACGAGTCCTAGTCCTAGTCCTACGTCTTTTTGTGTTACATATGTAACATATTATTATTTACTATTTATCATATTATACAAATTAAAAAAAAATCATATTATCTTAAACTTACTTAAATTTATATTTACAAAGTCAATTCGTTTCCACCGCGTACACTATCGTCCGATCTCAGTGATTTATTATGTAAAGTCCTCATTCATTCGCTTACGACACACGTCGAACAACTTCGACAGACATCAAATTAGATAATTCAACAAGAATATATAAGCTTCGAAATAATATCGGTACTGTCTGACAATGTAACTTATATTCTTAATTTGAAGGTTTCTCTATTTCCTACATTTCTGAGTTAAATTATAGGACCAAATTTATTGCTATATTTTGATACATTTAGCAGTCAAAGCCCTCTTACTTTGTTCAAACTGAGGTCTAAATTTGAATTTTTATATTGAAAAGAAAAAACGCACTTCCTGTAAAAAAAAAATAGAAATTCCCTGTACTATGGCCCTCCAAATCACATATGGTAAAATAGCTTTATTTTTATTTACTTTCATGTATTTGTACCGAACTGGTGTTTAAATATCTTATTTTATGTACTACCAAAGTTTTCCTCAGTGAAAATGTATCAAACTTTTAAGTGATGGATTCTGTATCAGTTTAATGTTTAAATATACATATATTTAATTTTTAGTCTTAGTATAATTCTTCGCAAATATATGTTTTTCTGATTATACCAAAATAATTTTAACGTTTTTTTATTTTTATTGATTGTTATAGAGCCCATTATAATACATATCTTATTTGAAAATGTTAATAATAATAATAATAATAATATTCTTTATTGCACACCATTAAAAGATACCACCAAAAGTAGTACAATTAGAGGAAGATGTACAAAGGAGGTCTTATCGCTAAAAGAGCGATTTCGTCCAGACAACCTTTGGGTATAGGACAGGGTTATTTTATATACTTTTAAAATATAGATGCAGCTTAAACGATATATGTAGCTCTATGATACAGACATGGATGGATGCATTGAACAAAGTTTTAGTTAAAGATTCCATCGCTACACTTGCGGTATGTAACTGAAATCAATAATAAAAAATCGTAAATACAACCAACGTAACACAACAAGAATATTTTCATATCGCCACATACGGTAGCCAGTTTTTATAGGATAATTTTATTAACATTATATTATACATACTAAATGTGGTCGTAAAAAAATCTAGAATCGAGTTCGCGTGTTTTATTTCAATTTAAAACGTATTATTAATATTTAATGTTTTACAAGGAACAGTGGTCGGAATTCTTATCCATATAAACTAATGTAGGTAATGTGTTTGTCTGTATATGTTGACTGTAGTTGACATATACCAATAAAATATTATTAATAACGGATATAATATAAAACAATTTATTACACAATTTATTTGATTTTATTTTAATGCAACCTTTGTGACAAATCGCAAGAATTTTTTATATGGTAGAAAAAAGCATGTAGTATGTAGTGTGTACTTGATTTGCTGTATGGTTTCGGCATTAAGAATATAGTCAACCCCTCTCTTCCCGTGGGTGTCGTAAGAGGAGACTAAGGGATAACACAGTTCCACTACCACCTACGAACTTATAAAGCTAATTTTAAAAGACACAGTCCGAAAACGGGCAGCAGCGTTTCCCGTGCGACAAAGTCAGCCCTGCGGTCAACAACCTGAATGACTAGCGTGGCGACTATGGGCAACACACATGGCATGAACTTGTGGAGGCCTCTGTCAAGCAGTGGACTACGATAGGCTGAAGTGATGACGTATACTTGATGGTAAGCAGATACCGTATCTTATGGACACCAGCCACATCAGGAGTATTGCACGCGCGTTCCCAACCTTATTACCGACTCTCCCCAGGAACTCTGTCTACTCCACTCTCCACAAGAACACAACACTTTTGGGAGCAGTGTTATTTGGCTGGGATCTTCTGTATGAATTAGGTACTTCCCAACTCATGATTTTTATAGCAGCATGATATTATGTGTTGTGATTAAGCAGTAATTTTAAAATAATTTTCAAGACACGGGGAATCCTATTATGGAAATTAAAGCAACTCATGTAGTTTGAATTTTTTTTTTTTTTGTAAATAAAGAACTATTTTATTTGTTCACTTTTTATTTTTAATCACAAAGTTTTATTATTTCTTTAAATTAATAAGGAAAAGTTGTGATCTATTTAATTATTATTATTAATGCGTTTACGCCTTTTTTGTATATATCTTATTATAATAAGATATATAAGTCTAGATTATCGAATTAAGCATAAAACGACAAATAAAGTCAACTTGCCACAGTATTTCGTATGCATCTTAAAAATGAGTTGATGTGTACTTGAGCGCTTTAAAACAACGCATTATCTCATATGTAACTGACAATTCATTAAATTTTTATTACATATAATGTTTTTTGTTAAGAAATAATAACAATTAAAATTTACAATGCTGCGTACATGTGTCTTTTGATCATTATTCTCAGTGATCTTATCGAAAAGAACAATCTCAAGTAATTATTAGAATTAATTTGTGTTCGAATATTTATTTAGCTTTATATTAGAATGAGAAGCGAACTAAGTCTGAATGCATTAAAACAAACCGTCCTTTTATCACGACAAGCCGCTAATTACAAATGAAAATCGCTTCCTAACCCGTCACACGATATCCACACGTCGTAACTCGTAACGTTACATCCTGAACCAACTCGTAACATGTCATCCAATTGAGCATTCTAAATTCGACTTTACTGCTTTATCATTGATTCGAAACTTCATTGAAGTTTGTGAATAGGATATGTCTATTGGTTAAAATAAATATCTATAATCTATGCGTTCGAGATAACTTAATTACTGAGCCGCTAGTGGTATCGTGAAATAATTTTTAATTGATCCCTTCATGCCTTTATCTCGGCTCGTAGTTGACAAATGTACCGTGTTTTTCCTTATTTCTCGTGTAATTTAGATAAAAATAACCCGTTTTATCGATATTAATACATCGCTACCTGAACCCCGCGCTAATGATGCGATGTTACCGTCTAAGTTGATTTATGGTGTTTCATTAAAGACACCGTTGTTGCTTTTTTGTCTGTTATTTATTTCAATAAGATGCCTTCTAAGTATTTTTTGTTAATTTAATTTTTTATTTTATTTAATGTGATACAACTTAAGCATGCACATATACAAGAATATTTAAGTGTTTAAGTAAATTTAAGTTAAAACTCGGAATATTACCTAATACGGCTTGTTATTGCGCAAAAGTTGTTTTTAGACTTAATTAGTTGAAAATTACATTTTTGTGCAAAAACTTTAATTACTAAAATAAATGTGTAGTAAGGAGGTAAAAGCTAACCTTTTTAAAGCGTTTTGCCATAAAGTTTACACGTGTAGCCTAACGGTAAACACGGCTTTCATGGGCCTTCATAACCTGTCTAATAACGCCTCCAGGAGGCTAATGTGGCTGCGTCTGTACTGCAGTGCAATTTTACAGTTGTAAATAGAAAACGTATCGCATCCCTGATGAAGGCTGTCCGGGGCAGATCCAACAGCCTCATTCTATTATGCAGTGGATCCATTCGCGACGCGTTTGCACAGCGGTCATGGTACTGGCATATGGCGGTTGTGCTAGCCATCGCCAGATACAGATGTTTGTCGCTGTCTGGGCGTTTGCGCTTGTTGTTGTGTGTTTCCGGACCCCCGACACAGGAGAAAATCCTACTGCAGGCTGTTGAGTGTGAGGCGTTTATTTATTTATTTATATCCAGCTTGAAATATATACAACATTTTTAATGTGATCCTTGTTACTAAAATAGTTCTTTTTTTTAACTTTCTTTTTACTGACGCCTATGGGTCTTTACGGATTCGAAATAAATAATTTTTACATTTTTATTTATTTATTTTTAAATTTAAAAGATATTAAATGTTACAGTACTTATAATAATTAATGTCCTTTTTATTTAGTTCGTGAGTGAAATCGAAAATCTTATCTAGTTAGCAATAAAATTGTCATTCGTATCACCCAGAACGGAATAATTATACATTTTAAGTAAAGCAATACTATGTGCATTTTATTATCCTGTATTTAATTTTACATTTATCTATTTACTAATTAAACGTTTCATAATAATTATTATTTCAGAATTTTATTTTAATTATCATGAAATAATTGATAAAATTTTCATGAGATAACTTTAATTTTAAATCTACTTATTTAATTTGAGTAATAAGAACAATTTATTTTGCAAAAATACGCTTACCATATATTAATACAATGATTATTTACTGTTGAAATACAGTTAATAAAAGTTTAAATGAAGATAAAGGCTGTCAAGTTTTTTGTGAAATTCATTTGAAATTTTACGAAATTATAAATATTTATTTTAGAATTGTAAAAAAAAACATGAATGTTTTAATTCATTTATTTCATTATCAACACAGTATATTCAAATTCATAATTACAAGTAGCAATTCAAACCACTAAGGTTTGTTCAACTCAACAAAAACGCAAAACTGAACAAATAAATAATTAAACTCATATAGTTTAAATTGCATAAAGTTAAAAAAACAATTTCAGTAACAGTTTCAATTTACATTAATCATTATACAGTTTATTATTTTAGTTATACTACTCTAAAATAAAGCGATTTTATTGTATTACTTAGTAATGTCGGCCCTGGGTTCTATATTAGAAATTGGATGAGATTATTTAGATTCACCACGACTTAGTGGAGCAAACTGGTGGATTTAACGCCATAGGCGTAGCGGAACTGGGAAAGGAGAGATGATTACTTGCGGTAAATCAACACGTTGTTACAGTTAAATAGAAAACAGACAAATATACTTAATTAAAAATAATAATTGTGACAGACTACATGTGATATATATGTATAAAAAAAATTGTTAACAATCTAATAAAGAGACGTGTGAAGGATTTTTATAACCCTTCCGACGATCAATCAATGTCACCGTGGACGTAAAAGTCATTTAAATCATTAGCAATACGATTACGCTTTGAAAACTGTTACGTAAATCATTGTGTGAATAATGGTCGCGCAAAAAGAGCAATTAGTGTTGCGCCAGTGTCGATAGTTTGGCGGATGTCGATAACATTCCGCACGGCACGACGTGACTGCACACCGTAATGCGGCAACATTATTCCGTTATACGGTTAGAGGAATTTCAATCTTATCTATATAGAGTTAAGGTGATGGGTTGAGGTAAATGAAGTTTGTAGTTGATGAGAGACGTGAGCTCGATTAAAAAATGTGATTTGTGGTCGCCACTCAGCGCGTGTTTTATTTGCAGGCGTGTACGTGACGGAGAACGGGAGCGTTAAAAAGACGCCGCCAGAAAGTGGTCGGACGCTTTGTATGATTTAGATGCACGAATTTTTTCGCAATTTAAATTTTCTTATTGTTATGTTGATTTACCTTTCTATATAACAACATTTATTACATACATATTTGGATAGAAATTGTCGGAATCGTAAATAGAAATCTAAATTGTATAATACATAATATAACTGTAATAAAGTACATTATCCGGATGTGTTATCCGTAGTTTGTCACTACAGCAAAGGGTATAATTATTTCTCTAGATTTAATATTCGATTCTGAAATATCGTATTATTGCATTACACTATAAAAATTAATCTTGCAGTGAGGTCAATAAGAAACGATCAAGATACATTCACAATTTACAAGATGCATTGTCACGAAATATTTCGTATACTTATATTCTAAACTCAACAGGAAATAGAAGTTTGTCGGGTATATTACAAACTATTACGTCAGTGTAAGCAGTATAAAGGTGAAACCTTTAATCTATTCCTGTCCTAATGCTCAGTGAACGCAACAAAAACAAGACGATTAGCATCAAAGAGTCAGTCGACGTGCGTCTAGGAGCATCATTCACACCTGTCAGTCACGAGACGAGGCGGGTACGATTTGTATGGCGAGTAAATCACTTTTGAAGTAATTTATGTGCGAGTTGTAGTGATGCGCGGGCCTTATCGATATTCCAAAGATTAAAAGGAGGTAATGAGTATGTATGCAGCAGGTGTGGTTGATAGTTTACTTTTAGATATATATATATATATATATATATATATATATATCTATAAAGAAAGAAACACATTCGCTTCGCTTCAGCCTGTAATATTCCACTACTGGGCATAGGCCTCTTTCCCCATGTAGGAGAAGGATCAGAGCTTAATCCACCACGCTGCTCCAATGCGGGTTAGCGGATATATTCCCTACTATAAGTAACGATCGCTATCAGGTGTACATGATAACAACCGATACCGACGGCTTAACGTGCTATCCGAGGCACAGTGGGGAGACCCACAAGGACTGCACAAACACCCAGACCATGGTAAACGCCTGTATGCCAATACATCATGTGCGGGGATCGAACGTCACAAGAAAAATGTAATCGGCAGAATGTCGGCGAGATAATGAGATAAAAAAAATCTCTTGTAGGCTACTTTTTAGAAGCTTCATTTCTGCTTCTTAACACAGTAAATGGCACACACACTCACTTTTTTTTTCATAATCCTACTTGATGAAAAGGTACAATATGTGTTACTTAACAAACTGTTGTAACAAAATGTTGCAAAACAAAATATTACCGTATGTCTTTAATATCCCTCACATCTTCACAAGAAGCTTGGATAATCAACCCTCGATCTATCACAGCGCGTCTCCGTGACGTGACGAGATGAAAGCCATACGCCGTAACATATCACCAGGCGCTAATGAGGTATATGTTTGATAAAATTAATGTAAACATAATATTGAAGTAATATATTGTACTATTTTGTTCATTGTTTAGTAATAATGTAATTACATAAGGACAATGAAAAATAATTTTGTGACAGGTGTGAGTTCTTTTCGAGTTTTGCTCTCTTTACCTACCTTTTTCTTAAGAACCTCGCTTAACAATCCTTAGAGGATAGATCATCCATAATCAAGGGTTTGAACACACACGGACAAAAAAAAACAATTTTCTTTCTTTCTTCTTTCAGGAGCCAGATAAGCAACATTATATCACAATACTTGTTATAAGCGTGTACAGAATCCTTAACTGCCAAATCATCAGCTTCAGCAAAATTACACTTTTTTAATACAATGAAATTTAGCAATTAAGAATCATAACAATATCAGCGTTTAAATATAATTTATTTTTATTATATTTATCGACAATATTTATAAAAAATATCGACAGCACCCGTCCCTCACGTCAAAGAGCACGTTGTTTGACAATCGCTGTCCGAACAAAAAGCGCCGGCCGCAGTAATCAGACAACTTATCAACGTGTCACTCTGACGTAGCGCGATGACAGCTGACCGCTTTGATGTGTCAAACGGGACACGCTAATGAGGGAAAACGAAACGATGGATTTGAATATTGGAACCGTCTACTTTTTTAATAGTTAGAATAAAATAAATAAATTATTTAATTTTATATTGTTTGAATAGTATTGGAGTTGATTTGAACGTGTTCTAAAATTGAGTTTGTAGAGTAATTTAGACTTATTTTTCTTGTTTTTTGTATTTTATTAATAATTTAAATTTCGAATACTATAATTTAACTTCTTTTTGATTATTTTATTTTCAGAATAGTAATTGTAATTAATTTGACAAGTGTAGGATTTTTCTAGCTAATATTTTTTTTCTCTATCTATTTTAGAAAATATATTATTTGAGAAATACAACCCAAAAATACTTTGACTAGTTAGTTATTATCGTCGGTTAAAGTCTAAGAATGTGTCCTCAACGGTTTTTTTTTTTTAATTTAATGTATATTTTGTTACATTTTCTGTGTAAAAAAACTAACAATTAAAAAAGTATCAAAAAACAAATTAAAGTAATTTAAATTTTGAATTGGAATTCTTTACCATTACAAATGTAATTTGCAACGTTAACGTCTTTCGAAAAACGAATGTTAAAACATTTCTAAACACTTACAAAAAGAACGTACATTTTTACGAGTCGCGGCGAATCTTTATTCTTTTTAAGCGGTAATAAAATTTAAATGCGCCTGCGTCGGAGCGCGAAGTCCGAATGCAGTTTAGAAAACGGGACTTTTTTATTAAGTCTTTGGGGTACTGCGCGTATAAAATATAGTTTTTAGGTGCGAAAATATATATTATTATTGTTGGTTGTTTGATTATGATGTCAAGATGGCCTGATTCAATTTAGAAAAACAACTATCATGTTTCATGGTCATGGAATAGGCCTGTCTAATATTAAATGGCGTTGAAAAATGTGGTGGAAATCAACTTCATTAATCATTTAATAATTTAAGATGTCAACAGAATGACGTCACCATTTCATGAAATGGAATCAATATGAACAAAATTTAATTTTATGTCCACGATAAACCGCGCCACCTGTCTTGTGCTTAGACTATCTTAATGTAAAAAGTCTATTGGATATTCACTGGCAACATCATCATCATCATCATCATTATTATTCCAGCCTATTACTGTCCACTGCTAGACGTAGGCCTCCACAAGTTCGCGCGAAAAATGCGCGAACCCATGTATGCTGCCCATAGTCACCACGCTGGGCAGGCGGGTTGGTGACCGCAGAGCTGGCTTTGTCGCACCGAAGACGCTGCTGCCCGTATTCGGCCTGTGTGCTTCAAAGCCAGCGGTTACATGGTTATCCCGCCATCGGTCGGCTTCTTAAGTTCCAAGGTGGTAGTGTAACCTTGATATCCCGGTCGCCACTTACGACACCCACGGGAAGAGAGGGGGTGGCTATATTCGTTGCTGCCGTAGCCACACACTAGCAACGTAAAACAATGGTTTAAACATTCACCTAATTTTTAGTACACATATTTTAGATTTCATTAAAGACTTCTTTTTTAATTTTTTGTGTGAAACCGTAAAGGTATGTTATTGTTTCAAAAGCTTTGTCTGCTTATGGTCTATGGGTCTTTATCATTATAGCTCAGTACCGCAGACCAATAAAATTAATGTGCGCCTGCGTCCGTACACCATATGCAGTAAAGCAAACGGGATGCAACGGTGTGATGATTCAATTATCTTTTTTTTTAAGTTTTAGGGTACTGTGGTTGATGAGATAAAATTTTGAGATCAAATACTGTCTTGAAAAAAAAACTTCAAAAAACATCCTAGCTTCCAATAACTCACTATCACTATCAACCCACGACTCATACATACGCTCAAATAAAACCAAACCTCATAATAAAACATACGGAACCTAAGAACTTAACAGCAACTCTTGCTAAGCAAGTTTTTTGCTTCACCATTGTGCTTTGATTTATGCGTCGTCACGTGTCGCTCGGACGGGGGTCTGTCTGTCTGTCTGAGGTTGAACTCAAACATGACGGCTGCCATATTAAGATATCATAACTGCATTGTTACGCGATTTAAAGCGCTATTTCGCTTCAATTTATTGGTTACTATATACGTACATCTTTACGTTTAATAAGGTGCACTGTGAAGCGACTTAAAGCGCTATTTCGCTTTAATTTATTAGTGACTCAATATGTAATAAAAATAGGTAAAAAAACTTTTTAAGTTAAACGGTTTTATGTTAAACATACATTGCAATGTTTAAGATAAATGTAATAAAATAGATACAGTCGTGGGAATTATAAACATATGCATAGACTAGACTAAAATAAAACCGTGGGGCACGTCAATTGTCTACAATCGTTGATTAAAATGTTTGTTTTGTAATGTTACACTATAATTAGGCAGTTGTTTTTAACGACGAATTAAACGATTCTTCTATCGCACATTAAGTCGATAATTTGTAGACAATTGACGTGCCCCACGGTTTTATTTTAGTCTAGTCTATGCATATGTTTATAATTCCCACGACTGTATCTATTTTATTATTTTTTGGTTTTTAGTACATTTATCTTAAACATTGCAATGTATGTTTAACATAAAACCGTTTAACTTAAAAAGTTTTTTTACCTATTTTTATTTTCTACTTTTTAGTTTTTATTTCGCATTCTGTTTAATTCATTTAGTGCTTCATTATTGCAAGGCCCATCTTAAATATTGAGGTTGTATAGTGCACTGTATTCTTCTTGTCAAGCCCTTTTATTTGATACCCATATTGGTGGGATTGATAAAAAATTGTTATCAGACATTTGGTAGCGGCGGCCAGCTTAGATTTCAATTTTGCATAGTAAATTGTATTCTACTTGTTGAGACCTTTCATTTGATACCCATGTTGATGGGATTGATAAAACCTAAGTTATCTGCCATTTTGTAGAGGCCGCCATCTTGGATTTTAATTTTATATAGTACATTGATTATACTGGTTGAGCACTTTCATTTGATACCCATATTGATGGGATCGATAAAACCTACGTTATCCGCCATTTTGTAGCGGCCGCCATCTTGTATTTCAATTTTTTATAGTATATTGTATTCTGCTTGTTGAGCCCTTTCATTTGATACCCATATTGATGGGATTGATAAAACCTACGTTATCCGCCATTTTGTAGCGGCCGCCATCTTGGATTTCAATTTTTTATAGTACATTGTATTCTGCTTGTTGAGCCCTTTCATTTGATACCCATATTGATGGGATTAATAAAACATAAATTATCCGCCATTTTGTAGCGGCGGCCATCTTGAATTTATAATGATAATGAATAAACATAATTGTATTGTCACCAAAATCCAAAGTGTATACAAAATTTCAGATTAATCGGTTGACAGGAAGAGGGTGAAATTTGAATTACTAAATTTGACCCAAGAATAAATAATAAAAAATAAATAAAACAAACGGGGTGAGCTAAATAAAACCGTTTAAAATAGTAATGAATGTCTTGAAATTAGAAATATTAAGGAAAACTTAAAGGCTTAGAGGACATTAGAAACCTAATAATAAATTGCAAAGTAAAATGTAAAGAATGTCTCTGTCTGACAGATAGTTTGGAAAAAAAGATAAGCAACACGTATGGGAGAAATAAATGTCAAAACATTTTTTTAAGTAAAACTTCTTTACGGACCCTTGATTTGGGGAGTAAGGTGGTAAGCGTGACGAGAACATTACAAAAAATGTAATGGAACAAGAGTGAGCGCCAGCTTAATTACCAGTTACTTTTCATCTATCAACAAGACACAGACCAGGCCTATTGTGAAGGCCGGTAGCCAAAGAAGTTTTACTTCAGTCGTGTGGTCTAAAGCATACTTGTTTTTGTTATAATGTCTTGCAAAAGTGCCAAGACGGAACAGATGATTATGTCAAGACTTCTATTATTAGAAAAGTTTGTTGTCTCTCTGCATGTAAACAAATAAAACAAAATCGAACAAAATCACGTCAAATACTCTGCATGAAATCTGATGCAGTTATTACAGTTAGAATCCTAGACATTTAAATTAAATTTGGTAAAGATTTCATCTTAATACAACTTGAACAGTTCACGTTATATTTCTTAATTGCAATCAAGTTTTTTGAGTTATCTTTAATAATTCGTATTTAATTGATTTATTTTTTTAACGTATCTTGTATTATTATCGACAATTAAATCGGTTTTTTTTTCTTTTGCGAGCAACTTTTTTTTCGAATTTCGAAGTCGATATTTTAACATATAGCTTTTTAAAATGAAACTTTATTAGAATCTTTGTGATTTAAACTCGATGAAACGAAATGCGTTACGATAAATAAAACAAATACATAAATGTATAGGAGAGATTGAGATTGAGTACATTACACGGTATTTCATATTCTCTATTTTCTCTATTTCCAACGCGTCTTCATATCTCAATGTATGTTTAATTTTTAATTGTATAAGAATAAATTTTAATTGTTAATTGCAAAGGAAGTCACGTGCAAAAGCTAATCAAAAAAACACAGACGCGAAATTAAAAATCACGTCCACAATGCTAATTAGATTAAATTATCTATCTAGTTCATCGGCGTTCATAACTGCGTCTCTATAATACGATAATTATGCGTTTAAAAATAGTAATTACGACAGAAAGCGTGTTAAATTCCACTAATAGTTATTATCCGCCCTTGTAATATCATGCAATGTTAGACAACGGGAAAAGCTAAGCGTATGATAATGCATTAACAGCATTGGGGCCTTTCTATTAATTGAACTGAAATGATTGGGGGCCTCAATTAAATAGTTTTTAATTTATCTACAAAAAAGAATAAATATTTATTTATTTAATGCTTTAAATATTACACAAAATATGTTGAACAAAGAGGTAATCCTCTATTTCGGGAATTATAATCCTAATTATATCCGTTCCAAGCGCAAACGGTTTCTGTATCTAGGATGTATCCTTAATTGAACTTTCGTCACCACTATATCAGTAGCCTTTAGATACCAGAATAGAAAATAATCATCAATCAATAAAGTGTGATTTAAATTAAATTTAATGTTTGAACCAAAAGGCTCTCTTAATTATGTACTACGACTACGTTCGACATTTTATCATAAGCTTCGCCTAACACAATGTAATTAAAAAAACGCCTGACATTTGATAATGAACCTTTTCAACTGTCAAGATGTAAAGATAACCATAACTCGGACGCTTAGCTAATTACTGTTGTTCTATAATTCGGAAGACGAATTAAAATTGTAATGTTATAACAGAATTAATGAATAGAATAGTTATGGTATCATTAATGTATGGAACATATTATTATGGAACATAAATAACTGTCAGAATTTTCAAATTACGTAGTTGACTAGCTGAACTTCGCGATTTTGCCCGCGTAGTTTTCCAATTCCAGGAGAATGTTAGGATAAAAATGGCCTATATGTTGTTCTAGCTATCTACGTACCAGGCTATATTACATTCATCCTCACAAACTTTTGCATATCAAATTCCACTTATTATTACTCCTATCAAACATATAAACATAATCAATCCATCCTCACAAATTATATCTAAGATTATATTTGGAAAATTCTAGAAAAAGAATTCGAATAAAGGCTGTAAGTTGAAAATTAAAACTTCGATTTTATTGTGTTAAAAAAAAAAGATAATTTTATAAATATTAATTCCAAGGGAAACGATGGTTGTCTTGTGTAATGAGGGGTGTGACGCAAATGTTATTTATGACGTCATTAAGTCAGCTGATTAATGACGTGTTATGTAATGATTCATTTTAATTAAAGTTTATAGAGATATATTTTTGTTATCTTAATGATATCTTATTTTAATTTATCTTTTATTATAACAGTCGTAACGATTGTTATGCTTAATTAGGATTTATGAGAAGTATTAAATTGTTATATTTCGTTCTTGTGTTAATTACTGTAATGCGGGAAAATTTGTAAGAACTTTTGATATGTTTTTTGTTATTCTATTTAATTTTATAAAATTAATAGAAGTAGGCGTCAGCGATGGGAAGACTACTAAAACTTATTTTACTTTACTTTGGAGTCTCTCTCAAAGATGGTGTCAGGTATGAGATATTCCGTACGAGAATGAAAGTAACTGAGATACAGTATAAAATTAGCAAGTTGAAGTGGCAGTGGGCTGGTCACGCGTATCGCAGTACTGATGGCCGCTGGATCAGACGTGTACCGGATTGGAGACCGCATATTGGCAAACCCAGTGTGGAATGTCCTCCCGTCTTTAGAACGATCTATGTAAGATGGGTGAGGCTGGCTTAAAATTGTAGACAACAGGGACATTATATCCGAGGCTAAGTGATGAAATGGGAGCCTAAAATGAATGATAATAACGTAAAAATTAATGTTTTAACAAAATAAAAAGTATTTATAAATACGTAATAACGCTTGTTACAAATTGAACATATCTGTGATATTTGTGGTTGCTGTTCCTTGCTAGAATTTTACCGTGGCATTTTATGGCAAATATTAGAATAATGTGTTATTTATTTATTGTAAGAACAAAGTAAAACATTCGTATAGTAAAAAAGAACATAGTAGTACAGAAAAATTAAATCAAAAGTAAAAAAACACTGGCAGTATGTAATGGCGGTCTTGTTGCTTTTTGTCTTGGCAACTCTTCCAGACAAGCCCAGGTGAGAGGAGATTAGAGGAGATTATTAATAATAAAACATTACACAACATTATATAAATATTAAATACTTACAACATACACACATAGATATAAATACTGAATACTTACAAATTAAACACATACATACATAAATACATATTTACACACAGGTAAATATATACATATCACGTAATAGTCTTTCTAACAATATCATACTTTAATTGATGCAATCAAAAATTTTGAAATTTACTATACAAAAACAAACAAATAAGGATCGTCTCTTTATTTCAGTCAAGACTGTAAAAATATATTATGACTTTAGTAATTCTACATTTATATAGAGATTAAATAAATCGTTTTTACTGCACTATAAATGAAATGCAAAGATTAAGGATACAAAATGTAATGTAACCATGTTAAATTTTAACGTTAAATTTTGTTTTACAGCAGTAATTACTATACGTTTTATATATTTAAATATTTTTACTACAACACCTTAGCATATTAATCACAGTAAGTGGCTGATGCAATACATAAACACATACAAAAAAAAAAAAAAAATTACTACCAAAGAGACATATAAGCGTTCCTATCTGCCTGGTGGTAAGCAAATAGCTTATGGACGCCTGCAATTACAACATTACTTTTTTTTTACTTTCAAAAGGGCTAACGGTTCGCTTCTGCCTGATGGTAAGCAAATAGCTTATGGACGCTTGCAATTACAAAATAACAACTGCGTTGCCAACCCTATTCCCGATCCTCCTCTACTAGAGCTCTCTAGCTATAATAACACTACTCGAAAAAAGATATTTTATAAGTTTGAACTTCTCCAGTGTGGCAACTACTTTTTTTAATATATAGACTAGCGCTTGACTGCGATCTTACCTAATGGTAAGTGAAGATGCAGCCTAAGATGGTGCGCGCTTGCCTAGAAGATGCCTATTCACTCTTGATTTAAGGGTACCCAAGTTATAGTTAGTTGGAAAAACGGAAGCCGGAAGGGCATTCCAAATTTTTGCCGCGCGTATTAGGAACGAAGAACAAAGCGCTTAGTGCGAGATCGTGGGATTTATAACTGAGGTAGGGCACAACAGGAATTTCCTGCTCAAAATATGGAGCAGCCCGACTGGGATAGTACCTCGACCTTACAGAAGATCACAGCAAAATAATACTGTTTTCAAGCAATATTGTGTTCCTGTTGGTGAGTAAGGTGACCAGAGCTCCTGGGGGGATTGGGGATTGGGTCGGCAACGCGCTTGCGATGCTTCTGGTGTTGCAGGCGTCTTTAAGCTACGGTAATCGCTTACCATCAGGTGAGCCGTACGCTTGTTTGCCAACCTAGTGACATAAAAAGAAAATTTAAACCACGTAGCGACGCAGATTCATGCGATGCGTTTCGATTCGGTGATAAAAAGGTGAACGCCGAATTTCAACCATGCAAGAATAAGCACTAACCCCTCTCCTATATGAAGAAAGATGCCCGTACCCAGCATTTGAAATAAGCATCGAAAGGTAATCGACAAAACCTCGTGAGAACCTCTTACATCTCAGACAAAATAAATGTAAGCGTTAACTCACGCACAGAGCGTCAATTATTCGTGTTCATTAATCACGTTTCATGATAATTATCACCTATAAAAATATTACACTGTGTATTTTGAGGTTGTAAATTTTTAACAAGCGATGTAATCAATGTTCTGTATCTATGTAATTACATATCTGTGATCAACTAGACGTCTGACGCAATTTTATTTGCGTTTCAATAATAATTGTATATTTGTTTATATTTTTACTATTATTTCTTTTATATGAGTTTTAGAATGGTTTCAATCATAGTTAACATTGAAAATATATAAATTACGATGTACAAGTAACGATGGTATAATTTATTATTATATACTGAGGTAGGGAACAACAGATTATATTGCTTCAAGTCTTGACTGGGTAAGTATCTCGACTATAAAGAAGATCACAGCGAAATAAAACTATTCTCAATTAACATTGTTAATAGTTTTAATTTTTGTTGTACAAAATTTTGATAAAGTATAAAAATTGTCATTTTAGTCTTCTGTTATAATATATTGGAATCGCTGAACTAAAGAACTTTTCTTTTTTCTTCTTATTTAATTTAAAAAAGCCTCTTCCCTCTTATCATGTATTATCTTTGTCTATCTATTGTCAATTTACTTTTAGACCTTTATTTCCGCTTCCAAAGCACTATCTGTTGATACTGAGAATAAGCGTCTGACACACAGCGCCCTCTCGGTTTTCATAACTCTGTCTTCTAATCATAAAATAAAAAAGTTTTAAAGTCAGCATCAGACGAAGAGATTATTAATACTATACAAAAAATACACAAAATGGTGCCCATTTTGTGAAAAATAATCAATTTTAATTAACACAAAAAAACGAAAACAATTAAATAGGACCTTTAGATAATATAGTTATAGCAAATTAAATACAATTCCTCGACCGTTCACGCTCTGGCGTTATAATTATTTGCAATTACATTTTTACAATGCCATAAATGTAATAACACTCAATAAATGTGCATTTTTTTATATTATTAACATTTAAAATGTTTTTTTATTTTTATTATTCGAACATGTAAAATAATAATTTTACGGTCGGAATATAATTATGTAATTTTAGATTTTTTACGTTGATTATAAAATATCATAAATTATTAAAAAACATAATACCTATGTGTTTTGATATAGCATTCAAATGATTGCATTGGAAGCCATTGGCTTTGCATATTTTAATGAAATGTTACGATTTAATTTATTTTTATGAATATTATATAAATGGCAAAATGTGTTTTTTTTTTATTGTTGTTAAAATTGTACGTGAATTAAAAATTTAATTTTCGTTTTAAAGCATTGTTCATTATAGAAAAGTATAGGCTACTGAACATTATGCTTCGGCAAAATGTACAAAACAATTATTATTATAATATATTGTGTTTGCTCGCAAACGAAAATAAACCGACTTTAATTACACTGACAAGTAACACACTACATACGTAGGTAGACGAAAAGAAAGTCAGTAAATGCGCATTATCAGAGTTTACTCAAAAAGTAGTTATCAAATTACGATCAAATTTAAATGGTACCACAAAATAAGCATCACCTTTCGATTATAATAAGAATCATCAAAATCGGTCCACCCAGTCAAAAGTTCTGAGGTAATACATAAAAAACAATACACACACGAAATAGAGCCTCCCCCTTTTTTTTGGAAGTCGTTTAAATATTAATTTTTCTTTTCTCGTCCGTTTATGTAATATAATCAGTCATTATTTTAGGACTTTTATTATTAAGTTGTTTGAGGTCTGAAAGTATAACAGATTTTGTTAAGAATTATGCCTTTATATTCTTCTTTAATGTTACGTAACATGGAAGACACAGTAATTATTACTCGGAGTAGTAAAAAATACAAACTAAACCAAACTTTTAAAATTATTTTATATTATTATTAAAATTAATTTTTTTAAGTTTTTTTTTTAATTAATTAATAAATGCAATGATTTGAAATCTAAATGCCAACTATCTAGGTTGTTGTCAATGTAATCAAACGTTATGTAACATTTTGTAACATATGTAAACACGAATCAAAGCTAATATTGTAATTACGTCAATACTTACGAGTTTAATTATACTTTTACTAGCCGTTGCTTGTGTCTTATGTTTTTAGCCATCTATTCTATACGTTACATTTTTCTGAAGTAAGACTTCTTTATGTACGCTTGATTCGGGGAGCAAGCTGGTGAATATGTGACGAATGCATTACGAAAAGTGTGACAAATGTGTTACTTACAAAAATTTCCGCTTTCAAACAAATTATACGTCGTCAGTATGATCATCCCATGAGCTTATCACAGTGCACTGCTGGACGTAGGCCTCCCCAAGTTCACGCCAGACATCCCGGTTTTCCGCAATCCTCATCCAGCCTACACCGGCAATCTTACCTACGACACTGACATGTCTGCTCCAGCGGCCATCGGTCCTGCGACACAGATGACCAGCCCACTGCCATTTCAACTTGCTAATTTTATAGGCTATGACGGTTACTTTCGTTCTCTCGATAGTCTCATTTTTGATCATATCTTTGTTCGATATTTTAAGTTTATAATATTACCATTTCTATCACTTATTAACCGAATGCCATATAAATAATGTAACACATTTTTCAATACTTATTTAATATCCATCAAAACTAGTCTAAGCTAATAAATCAATACCTATGACCTATAACATTAAAAACGAAAGACATCCAAGGCATTTATCTTAATTTGTCTCAGTGATTTAATACACGGCTATAACCGTTTCAACAAAAATGCCAATTGGCCAATTTAAGAATTATAAATTGGCAATAAAAATAATTAAAATGTTGTTTTATAGCTGTAAATGGAGTGAAAATACGTATATATATAATTAAGCAAGGTTATTACTAATTACATTTATGATTTTGATTAAGTTTTGTTTTTATAATTTTAATGCAAGATATTTTTATAAATTAAAATATTTAATTTAAAAAAATACCCTGCTCAAAATGTCGCCTAAGACATATCGGAGATTACAGATTAATAATATTCTTTCAAGTGGTGTTGTGTTCCTGTGCGGAGTCAGGTGATCAGAGTTCCAGGGATGGGTCGAGGTCGGGTTCCAGGGATGGGTCGGTAGGTAAACATACTTGTGTTGCTTCTGGTGTTGCAGTCGTTTATAGGCTACGGTAACCACTTACCATCAGGTGGTCGATCAAAATATCGACAAATTTTATAATTGGTATGAGTTTTTGTGAAGCAACAAATGAAATATATCTTAAAACATTGATATACGAATAGTTTTGATAACTTCACACGTATTAATATTTAAATCAAGTTTTTTTTTTTTTTATATATAGACTAGCGCTTGACTGCGATCTCACCTCATACACGATCGAACTTGTGCTTGGTACAGAGTAAGAAGCTGTTCCGATGTGAAGTACTGCCTGACTCTATTGAGGATACCAAGTTTCTTACCAGCAATTTTTGCCTTGGATTCTATGCATTGTCCGAAGTTCATATTAGACGAAATATTTATGCCTAGAAGATCAATACTATCGGTAGTATTTTTTATTTGTTATCTGCACCAACAACACACAAGCACAATATATTAAAATGAGACCAAATATTGTCTATGTATTGTATATCTATCTCTCAATCCCCCTCGATTAGGCACAGCTACCAATCGCCTTCACCGCAATACAATACATTTCTGTTCTATCTTAATTAATATAAATTTATAAAGAATAATGATGCAATAACGATTATTAATGTAGGCGTTTGTTTTTGACACGAGCGAATTGACAGTAGCTAAAGTTCAATTGGCTATTGTCAAGGTTAATAGATGTGACGGAGGAACGGATGTGCGTATGAGTGCTAATTGACACTAGTTTGGCAGTGTTTTTGTTACATAGATAACTAGCGAACCGCGGCTTCACACGAATGCAAAGCTGACTTAAAATAAAAAATATAAAATGCATGTTTACAATATAAACAAAAAAGTATGATTTAGCTGTGATCTTTTGTACGGTTGAGGCATTTCTCCAGTCGGGATGATTCAAATTTTGAGAATGATACTTCTTTCTGTATCAATTTTGTTGATAGTAGATTAGTCTCAATTCTAATTCATTCAGATATTTAAATTGTCCTAATTTTTCAAATTAAGAAACGTCTCTGTGACTGTACTGATCAATATAATTAATGACCTATATCGATATATCACTTTCGTATCAATTTGAATTTTAACCTTAATTTGAAGAAGTAAATTCTAGGGATCAATCAAATGACATATCACTCATTTTAGTAGCGCAACAATTGAAATTTCGAATGCGATGTATGCTTCGAAAAATTAAATTCTGACTCACTCACACACTCACTCAACTTAGTATATATTACCAATTCGAATTTCAAGTAGAAAATAAAAACCTTAAATCTAAATATTTTAAGCCTTTAATCTTAGAAATTTCTCTCAATTTAGTATTTCACACACACATAACACAAAAAAAAATCTAAATACAAGTCCGGTTAAATCGTCGTAGTAACGCATAAATTCAAATTTCGAATAAAAATTAAATTCCAACTAAAATAAGGTCAACTTTATATTCCAGCAATTCTAATTTCGAATAAAAAAAAGTTGATCTAAATGACGTTCTATCGACTTAATGACTAGCTTTCGAAAATACAAAATTATATGTAACTACCTACTTATATATATTTCTGTTATTATAGGAACGCAACAATTTAAACTTCAAATGCAAACTATGTAAATTTCTCTCAACCTTAGTATTCCATTCGAATTTCGAAAAATATTCGAATTTCGAAAAAAATATATTCAAATAACCTTTTCCGGATATCAATTAAAAAAAACTATATCTAACTAAATGATGTTCGCGGATTTTAAACCAGCCACAATTCAAATTTCAAATAAAAAGTTTAATTCTAACTAAATAATTTTGTCTCAATTTTAGTATTCCATCGTTTCGAATTTAGAACATTAAAAAAAAACAATCTAACAAAATGAAGTGTTCTCATCTCAGTGCCGCATCAATTTAAATTTCGAATATAAATGTAGGGAACTCTAATTCAGTTCCCGACGCGACTTTGAAAAGCAGACGGTAGCTATTTATCGCGCCATCGCGAGCGGCGATGACGTCGGCCTTTCCGACGTGATGGGATTGAGCCATGGTGGTTTGGATCTGGTATGTATAAAAAAAAAATATCGTAATAATTTATTTCGTTTTCAATAATGTAAAGTAACATACCTAAGTTTTTTTTTTACATTTACCAGATCAAATCATTTATACATGCTTGAGGTAAACACGGCAGATTTTGATATGTAGAAGACATTTTTAAGTATTTAACTCTGGAAGATCTGAACTGTTATTGTATTTCGAACGCTAGCATGTAGACCATAACATCAATTTTAATAAAAAAGATTAGGTATTAAAATTAATTGTATTCACATACAATTTATATAAAATTATTAAAAATATTATACTTTTCAACAAATTATTTTTATATACAATGTATCAAATTATCTAATACAAAAAACGGTACAAACAATACCGCCGCATCCATTACCGTCACGATCTCTTCACACATCCCGCGCACGTCACATAAATCAAGATGAAGGCGATAACAGGCCACCACTCATAAAGGCAACAACGAGAACGGTTTTATGATTCATAATTGTACTTTATTAAATAACAGCCTGCATTTTAATGGTACGATTCTAAGCCATAGCCTTCGTACAGAGTAAGCGGAACAGAGAGATTTATTGGTTTAAATCAGTTAACATAGTTTTACATTTTGTGATTTATTGATCGAATAAAACGATTCATTCCGTGAGTGGGATAACTTCTGTGTTGCGATCTTAATTTGAAATGGTTCGGTATATCGTGGGAAGGTATTGGTATCAATGTTTTGGATTTATTACTGGCGGTAGAACACGATTGAAGATTTATTCATTTTATTTACACTACTAACTTTCCATCCATGACTTTTCCCGAGTGGATTAAAAGGCTTTCTCCTGTGACAATATAGCCTAGGTATGTTAGTAACAATAAAAAAAATAATTCATTCCTTTTATATAACAATAATAAAGAAACATAAACGCAAGAATTTATTATTTGACACAAGATTTTCGGTAGTTATTGCAACTGACTTTTGCATGGATGTGATTACTTTCGTGGCAGACATATATGTCATAGGTACCTACGTAGTATATATGATTATTAGGCTCTGAATGTTTGGTGTATAGACATGTGTCAATCGTATTTAGACTATTTTAAAGCATTTACTTATTTTTCTAGGCTATTTCGACTACCATAGGACCGTAATAGAGGATAAGAGGCAAATATTAATGCACGCAAATAGTGTTGTATTCCTGTGGTGAATACAATATTCAGAGCTAACAAAGCGTCGTATTGATAGTGGGGTAGAATAGGCATACCACTTACCATCAGACGAACCGTCCTATCCTTGTTTGCTTACACAGTGGTATAAAAAGGTGTGTTTTAGACCACACGATTGAAGTAAAACTTCTTTGGATCGTACAGTAATAAACGAAACGTAACTTTCTCTTGTTCTATCTCGTCTAACTTATATCTTCCCCTCAACTTCCATTCGCCTCACCCGATCACACTTTTCATAACGATCTCGTCACTCATTCACCATCTTACTCCCTAGTCAAGCGTGCGTAAGTTTTACCTCAAAAATAAGGATTAATTAATATAATTTTAAGCTTCGATCAGTACTCTGTATTCAAGATAACCGAGAAGTGTATGATTTATGAGATAAGTGAATGATATTTTTTTTCTCCTTGAACATAATAACTGTGATAAAAAACGTATCTTACGTCTGCCATCTTCAAACAGTTTAATTTTTTTATGTATCTCATTACAAAGACAATTACTTCTATTTTTGTTCTTGTTGTGAGGTGAACGATATAATTATTTTGCTATAGGTAACAACCGATTGATATATATTTGTTGAAGTCAAACTTCTTTAGGCACTCTTGACTTATGGAGTAAGCTGGTGAATGCGTGACGAGAGCGTTACAAAAAGTGCGATCGGGCGAGGTGAACGGAAGTTGAGAGGGAGATATAAGTTAGTGACAGAGTTACGTTTCGTAATTTCTACTTCAGTCGTGTAATCTAAAGCACATTCGTTTAATTTATTTTATTGTTTTCGATAAATGTACAAATAAATTACATATATAACTCCTAAACTCGGACAGGATTCAAACCCATAGCCACTGAAGCAGAAAGTATGGTCTTTGCACCATGCACCATCAAGCTAGTCTAGCTTACATTGACCACAAAACTATGGTTTAATTTCTCTTATTACTACGGAGGAAAATAGGCAGTTGAAACACCTGTTGCTTGTCCACATATATTGGAATATTCAGTCGAATTGTTCAAAAGAAGAAAAGAAAAACGTTGACGGTTCAAAGTTTTATCAACAATGTCGTCAATGTTACCTTTGAGCATTTACTTTCCATTCATACGTATATGTTTTTTTACATATTGGTAGTTGCATAATTCATACATTCATACTAACATTAAGATATGGACTACTTATGTCTGAAACAAAATAAATAAATAAATAAATAAATAAAAAAAATAAAAATAAATTTTATTTCCTATGTAAGTTTTTTAATGGAAACAGTTATTTGGAAACAAATTTGAGTTGGTAAATAATCTATAATCTATAATCTATAATCTATAATAATATATATAAAAGCGAAAGGTCACTCACTCATCACGAAATCTCCGAAACTATAATACCTACAAACTTGAAATTTGGCAGGTAGGCTCCTTATAGGACGTAGACATCCGCTAAGAACGGATTTTATGAAACTCGACCCCAAAGGGGGTAAAACGGGGGTTGCAAGTTTGTATGAAAGTCCTATGTTTTTGAAGTAAAAGGCTTGAAATTTAAAATGTATGCTCTATAGATGATGAGAAGGTGTTCAAATAATGTATCTTTAGAAATCAACTCCCTTTTGGGGTTGAAACGGGGATAGTAGGTTTACTCCCTCATCACGAAATCTCCGAAACTATAACATCTACAAACTTGAAATTTGGCAGATAGGCTTTTTATAGGGCATAAAAATTCGCTAAGAACGGATTTTACGAAATTCGACCCCTAAGGGGGTAAAACGGGGGTCTGAAGTTTGTGTGAGAGTCCCGTGTTTTTGAAGTAAGAAACTTGAAATTTAAAATGTATGCCTTATAGATGATGAGAAGGTGTCCAATGATGTATCTTTAGAAATCAACTCCCTTTTGGGGTTAAAACGGGGGATGGTAGGTTTACTCCCTCATCACGAAATCTCCGAAACTATAACACCTACAAACTTAAAATTTGGCAGATAGGCTTCTTATAGGGCATAGACATTCGTTAAGAACAGATTTTACGAAATTCGACCCCTAAGGGGGTAAAACGGGGGTTGGAAGTTTGTATGAAAGTCCAATTTTTTTGAAGTTAGAGACTTGAAATTTAAAATTTATGCTCTATAGATGGTGAGAAGGTGTCCAAATAATTTATCTTTAGAAAGCAACTCCCTTTTGGGGTTAAAACAGGGGATGGTAGGTTGATTCACTCATCACGAAATCTCCGAAACTATAACAGTTACAAACTTGAAATTTATCAAGTAGGCTTCTTATAGGGCGTAGACATCCGCTAAGAACTGATTTTACAAAACTCGACCCCTAAGGGGGTAAAACAGGGGTTGGAAGTTTGAATGAAAGTCCTATGTTTTTGAAGTAAGAGACTTGAAATTTAAAATGTATGCTCTATAAATGATGAAAAGGTGTCCAAATAATGTATCTTTAGAAATCAACTCCCTTTTGGGGTTAAAAAGGAGGATGGTAAGTTAACTCACTCACGAAACCTTCGAAACTATAACAGCTACAAACTTGAAATTTGGCAGGTAGGTTCCTTATAGGGCGTAGACATCCGCTAAGAACTGATTTTACGAAAATCGACCCTTAAGGGGATAAAACGGGTGTCGGAAGTTTGTATGAAAGTCTTATGTTTTTGAAGTGACTTGAAATTTAAAATATATGCTCTATAGATGGTGAGGAGGTGTCCAAATAATGCATCTTAATCTATATATATATAAGAGAAAGGTCACTAACTCACTCATCACGAGACCTCAAAAACCACTGGATGGTCTATCCATCCAGGTTGGACAAAGATAAAATTTGGCAGGGAGGTAGATTATAGTTAGCAAACGTCCGCTAAGAACGGATTTTACGATATTCCACCGCTAAGGGGATTTAATTGGGTTTAATAGTTTGTATGAAACATATACAGCCTGAAAAATAAAACTAAAAATGTGGTGTATAGAGACATCACAATAATAACATCTTAATAGTAATGAATATCTTCACAACCACGCGGACGTAGTCGCGGGCATCAGTTAGTGTATTATAAAACCAAGTCCCCAAAAGTGTATGTGATCAATTCGCTCAAAATCTACTGAACGGATTTTCATGCGGTTTCACCATTGGAGAGAGGGCTCCACCATTGGCAAGAGGAAGGTTTACGGAACGGCTAAGCCGATTTTGATGAGAGTTTCACTGGAACTTTGCCGGGAAAACTTTGTGACATACTAATTTCAACGCGGGCGAAGCCGCGGGCACAGCTAGTTACCTTATATAATTCGACACCAGCAATTTATACTAAGCTAACTCTTAAAAGTGAACTTTACAATAGAGGCTTATAAATGGGAAAAACGTGATACCTTTTATATTAATTAAGAAACTTATTTGAAATTTGGTATCTTTAATGGTTAATTTATTCATTGCAATTTCACAATTTTTTTATTACATATAAAAACACATTTTATCAAGTTCGCATTAAAAAAACAAACTTATCGAAAAGTCGAATTGGCGTAGTATAAATTGTTGGTGTCGATTATGGCTTTATACTGTCTAGTCTCCTGGCTTAAAGATGCACTACTTAATTTATCTATCTCTTTAAGCTAAAAATAAATAATTTCCCACTGAGGTAGGATACAGCAGGAGATATCCTGTTCCAAACCGGAATCAGCCCGACAGGGTAAGTACCTCGACCTTACAGAAGATCACAGCTAAATAACACTGCTTTCAAGCAGTGTTGTGTTCCTGTGTTGAGAAAGGTCGCCCGAGCTCCTGGAGGAGATGGTAGGGTCGGCAACTCACTTGCAATGCTATAGTGTCTATAGGCTACGGTAATCGTTTACCATCAGATGAGCCGTAAGCTTGTTTACCGACCTAGTTGTATAAAAAAAATAAAACATCTCCGGCAAAATCAAACTTCCATATTAGGAAACAAAATAGTAGAATAATTGGTTTAAAAAAAGCCTTAAAAGGATTCCATAAAAGCCCAATACAGACTCAAAATTTATAAGGTAGCCCCAGCTCCTATGGAGGCACTGTGTTGAGAGCAGAGTAAATACCTTTAAGTAATTCAAAATCAAAATCAAAATCAAAAATAGCTTTATTCAAATTTCGAATCGTCATTTTACAAATTAAAACTTTAGAAATTAATATAATGCAAAATATGACCAATTTTATATTAAAACACTACCTGTTACTGACATTGTTATTGAAATGTAAAGCGTGACATTCATCATTTTTATTTCTCGATATTTTGACACATTTAGCTGGCTTTGAAATACACAGAACGAAGACGGACAGCAGCGTCTTCGGTGCAACAAAGCCAGCCCCGCGGTTACCAATCTGCCTGCCCAGCAAGGTGACTATGGGCAAAACACATGAGTTCACGCCATTTTTGGCGTGAACTTGTGAAGGCCTATGTCCAATAATGGACTGCGAAAGGCTGCTGTGATGATGATGATGTGATGTGATGACACATTTAGAAGCGCCATACTCAAACGTGCGTTCACGTTATATTCAAAAAGAATTCCTAGAAATATGTTTAAAATTAACATAGATTCCTATTGTTAAATAAAAAAAAATATATGTAAAATAACAAACTCGCATACATAATACTGATAAATTATAACAATTAATTCGAAACATTGCCGTCAGAAACAATCGTAATGTAGTCAATAAAATGCAGATATTACTGCTGTACAGTCAGTACTTGGTTGCAAAATTTTCTACGCCTCGTTGGTTTTCCTTATTACCCGTATCTCAAAGTTTAATGATTTTTTTTTTATCTTTCCTTTGTTTTAATTCGAAATTATATTTCGATTTGGTTAAGTTGTTTCTATAATGATACCTACTTTGGTTTTTTCCAAGCTACTTTCAAACATAACAACAAAAACTTTTTGTAGATCCAAGACTGTTTGCATACGTAAATTTTTCTTGTTCAATAATGATGTATTCAGCGAGCTAATTTTTAAAAATGCTCTGGAATCCTAGTCAATAATCCGGTGCTCTTCTGTAAGAGATAACACGGTTCCACTACCACCTTGGAACTTAAAAAGCCGACCGATGGCGGGATAACCATCTAACCGCTGGGTTTGAAATACACAGGCCGAACACGGGCAGCAGCGTCTTCGGTGCGACAAAGCCAGCCCTACGCTCACCAACTCGCCTGCCCAGCATGGTGACTATGGGCAAAATACATGAGTTCACTCCATTTTTGGCGCGAACTTGTAGAGGCCTATGTCCAGCAGTGGACTGTATTAGGCTGAACTGATGAAATACATGCTGTATCTATAAATAGGCACATACTGTGAAGTATACGGAATTTTTAATCCATGCAAATCTGAAGCGCTCCTAACATCTACAAGTAAACAACACCCATAACGTCAGTTAAAACATTTACGAAGACGGAAGATTGAAATATGTGAAGAATGTCTTGAAACTAATATAAATGTATAAAGGTTTTGATTTATACTTCAATTAATATTAACATATATAACGTAATAAATAACATTTTAAATGTAATTTCACGCCATATTTTACAATATTAATTATAGCCCATGATTTATACATTGCTAGCTGTATACGCTACCTAAGTCTTAGTTTTGAAACAAAACTGTCGTGTCCTTGTTTTGTCTTTTTGTGTGTGTATTTATTATGGGCTTAAATTATGTCAGTACTTAATTTAACTGACCGTAAAGCAATTATAATTCCAGGTTTTATACAAATGTATCAAGAAGATTAGGCGCGCTATAAAACTTATTAACTACTGCTTTTCTTCTGAATTTATCATCATCTATTATTGAACACAAATGTTTTACGTTGATTTTTAACGTACTTCTTTTCTGTTCTTAGAAAACAAGGTTCGTAACTCTTGTTTGGTCATCTTCTAGCTGCTTCTTCTCACTATGTGTAATTGTAAAATGCGGAGTCCCCAAAGGACTTTCCTCGGTAACTGCTAATAAAAAAGTTAATGGACAAAGTAAAAGCTTACATTACATAAATTAATACAAAGAATTAATTAACTATGCATGCTAGGCATAAACTTAGCATGTTTTTCATTAGAGCTGTGCGTCCAACAAACAATTTTTTTAAGCTATTAACCTAACATGACGAACATACTACGCAACAAATTATTAGAAACTAAATATTATAATACCAATATCATAATTAAAGGATTAGCGCCTCTGCATAAAAAAACATAACCTAAAATGAACTTTAGTATATTACAATAAGGCCTATATCCGGTTAAAATCGTTTATGACTTCATAAATACATCTCAAGAGGCTCGTAACTCTTGGTCGCGTGTTGTGGGGTATTATTTTTAAATTATTTATGGCGTAATGAAATAATTCACGTATGCTAATGCCGCGACGAATGGGGTCTTATCACGATATATTCTATGTGCGTTAATTACTAACTCGGCTGTGTTGGGTACCAAAGAGGTTATAATTCATAATAAATTGAAAAATTTAATGGCTCTGTTACACCTGCGATTATACGTTTGGTTGTTTTTGGGCAGTGTGGGATCATCATGTTAATTTTAAATACAACAAATGTTTGATTACTAATAACATGCTTCTGTTGATAAATGCAGTTAAATGTTGAATTAATTTATTCAAATAGAAATTTGTGGGTAATTTTGAATAATTAAAGTGGAGTTAATCAGTGATTAATGAATCCATTTGTCATTTTGTAATATTATTGATGTTTAAGATGCGTTACGATATACGGTACGATATTTTTAACAAATAAAGGTAATTAAAGAAATCCTTAACGAGTATTCTTGCTTTTTAACCGACTTCCAAAACGGAGGAAGTTCTCGATTCGATTGTATTTTCTTTTTACCTCAATACTTTTGACTGGGTAGATTTTGATAAATTCTATTCATTGAAAGGTGTTTGTTGCCTGTCAATTGGTCCCGTTTTTAATAGAGATTTGACAAGTACTTTTTGAGTTATACTAATAATGCGTATTTAGTTGACTATTTTTTCGTCGATCTACGTTGTATTACACCGCATAACTTTTTAATGTGCTTTTCGATTTTGATGATTCTTACTTTATTCGAAAGCTAATGCTTGTCATGTAGTCTCATTAAAATTTGATAACTACGTTTTGAGAAATTTTTTATAACGCGTATTTACTTGATGATTTTTTCTTTCTTCTTGACTATTTTTTATGTTGTAATACTTGTGGATGTTATTGAATTCGTTTTTCTGTTTGTGAGCAAACAAAATTATGTCTAGTTTAAGCGTAAATACTACCCAAATCAGGCACAAATACCATATTTAGTTACTTTATTCATTTCTTTTATCATTATGCCTTTTTAAATGATTTGGTTCTGGATGAATTAATTATTATGTAATGGCAACTAAATATCAAAGAGGTTTGCCTGTTTTTTCTTAATTATATTAAAAAAAAATCAAAATTCACCCAATACTTCCTATCTATAGTTATTTTTTAGTTTAATATTAAATTATTAATACCTACATATACCTATTAATTCATTTATAATAAAAAAGTATATGAATAATTGTGTTTGCTCGCAAACGAAAAAAAAACCGACTTCAATTACATCGACGAGTAGTACGTAGATCGACGAAAAAATAGTCAAGTAACTGCGCGTTATCAAAGATTACTCAAAAAGTAGTTATCAGATCTCAATAAAATTTATATGTGACCACATGACAAACATCAGCTTTCGATTAAATTAAAAATTATTAAAATCGGTACACCCAGTAAAAAGTTATTGCGGATTTTCAAGAAGATCCCTCGATTTCTCTGGGATCCCATCATCAAATCCTGGTTTTCTTATCATGGTATTAAACCAGGGATATTCCCTTTCCAACAAAAAAAGAATTATCAAAATCGGTACACCCAGTAAAAAGTTATTGCGGATTTTCAAGAATTTCCATCAATTTCTCTAGGATCCCATCATCAGATCCTGGTTTCCTTATCATGGTACTAAACTTGGAATATCTCCTTTCCAACAAAAAAATAATTATCAAAATCGGTATATCCAGTAGAAAGTTATGTGGTATAATACAACGTAAGTCGACGAAAAAAGCGTCAAGTAAAAACGCATTATTAGATATAGCTCGAAAAGTAGTTCATAGATCTCAAATAAATTTAAATGGGACCAATTGGCACACACCATCTTTCGATTAAAAGAAAATTTGTCGAAATCGCTCCACCCAGTCAAAAGTTCTGATGTAACATGCATTAAAAAAAATACAGTCGTATTGAGAACCTCCTCCTTTTTTGGAAGTCTGTTAAAAATATATATATTTATATATATGAAATTAAATTAAATAATTTGAAATCGAAGATTTGAAGAACAATAAGAATTAAAACAATTGTCTGTTCGAATTTAAAATACAAAAATAATACAATACAATAAAGACGTAACTCAATATCGCCGGATATAACCGGCTAACAGGCGACATCTTGGAACCGACACTAGTTCAATATAAATACGCTGTCAAAAGTGAACATTTTACAATTGGCTTTACTTGTGCTCGAACAAAAGAGCCACCGATCATTCGTAAGCGAAACCATCAAGTGTGGGAGGCAGCGACAGTGGAACAAACGGGACAATAAATCAGCCTCGCTCCGCTGCAGGTGTTGCGCCACTACAGACCTTGTTGAAATATTGCTGCAAAGTATATCGTACGATGGACAGATGTGGGAATACTTTTAAGGACTCAAAAAGTGCACGATTCAAGAAATACACTACTTTTTAATATCGTAAATTTAGGAAAAAAGATATCGGTTTTAGACAGTGAACAGATATGAAAATTGCTTAAAATAGTAGATGTACCTATGTATAATAAAAAAATGCATGTTTTCAATGTTAATAAAGTTGCTTATGACGGTAAATTCATTTTAAACATTTATCGTTCTAATGTATTATATAATTGACTTCTCAGTCAACGGAAGGGAAGGCAAAGCAAGGAATATTTTTACACTGTGAATTGTCATTCTCACAAACACTGACAAATAACTGTAATGGTCCATAAAACTCCCGATACGGATTTCTTATCCTCCTAAGAATGAAGATTTATTAATTTATTAAAAATTAATTCAAAATCAAAATAATATTCAAAAATTACTTCATTCAAATAGGCTTCTTTTGAATATTCATTTTACACTTTAAAAATTATATTTTACTAAGTTAATGTTGATTCTACGGAGAAGAATTGGCAAGAAAGAGTTACTCCTTTTAAAAAAATATTATCAATTTTTTTAATCCCTTGCCACATCTGCGTCTCAATCAAATAGGCTATGGTGAAATATTACCACCATCTTGTATTGCCGATTAATTGAAACGTCTGGTGTTAGGCGAGGCGATTTTAAATTTTAATTATTTATTGAATTCATACTTTTACGATTTATCGCCCTGTCAATTAACCATTGATTACAATGACTAATTTGAATTTAAAATGTTGAAATAATTGTAAATTTATAATGCTATAAGTCCATTGAATTAATGCGTCTTGCTCTTAGCTATTAATTATAAAAAAAATGCTTTGTGAGTCATGTTTTATGTAACTCAATACAAAGTAAAGTATTTTTTAAACATCATTCGTTTCAATGTCTATGTAAATACCTACTTGTTTTTATCTGTTTACATGTCTGTATTTCTAAGAACGTTTTTTTTATTACACTTAAAACGTACAAGGGTAAGTTAGTTAACAAGTTACGTTTACTTTTTGTGAGTTATTTTTTTGTAGATATATACTTAAACAATGCTACTTTTTAAATACAGTTATGTAATTAAACACTAATTATTTAAAAGGTAACTAAGGTCAAAAATGTATAGTTTTGTGAGGTAATTATTTTACCAAGTTTTCAAAATAAATTAGTATTTAAACAATAATTGTGTTTGCGCGCAAACGAAAAAAAACCGACTTCAATTACATCGACAAGTAATACAACGCAGATCGACGAAAAAATAGTCAAGCAACTACGCGTTATCAAAGATTACTCAAAAACTAGTTATCAGATCTCGATAAAATTTATATGTGACCACATGATAAACATCAGCTTTCGATTAAATTAAAAATTATCAAAATCGGTACACCCAGTAAAAAGTTATTGCGGATTTTCGAGAGTTTCCCTCGATTTCTCTGGGATCCCATCATCAGATCCTGGTTTCCTTATCATGGTACCAAACTAGGGATATCCCCTTTCCAACAAAAAAAGAATTATCAAAATCGGTACATCCAGTAGAAAGTTATGTGGTATAATACAACGTAGGTCGACGAAAAAAGCGTCAAGTAAAAACGCATTATTGGATATAACTCGAAAAGTAGTTGTTAGATCTCAAATAAATTTAAATGGGACCAATTGGCACACACCACCTTTCGATTAAAACAAAATTTGTCGAAATCGGTCTACCCGGTCAAAAGTTCTGAGGTAACATACATAAAAAAAAAAAAAAAAAAAAAAAATATACAGTCGAATTGAGAACCTCCTCCTTTTTTGGAAGTCGGTTAAAAAGAAGTGTCTCTTAAAGAAAGTTATTGTGACGTCACATGTCAAAAATTACGTCAACATGGCCGCCACTATAAAAACATCTTAAACAAATTAAAATATTTTATCGTCAAAAGTTATATTTGTACGTTCTATTCGAAATTTAAAAATTTAAATTACACCCATTAATATAATATACATACGTCCGACTGATTTGTGTACGGTAATTATTATCACCCACTTAAATATAGTTAATAAAATCCACTTCGATATTATGTCGCATATTAATCATATCATGACACATAAAATTAAGCTTTAATGCACGCGAATAATGTCGACAATCGTTTGTATAATTAAATTAGATGTCGGCAATCGTTGGCACTAATGCTCATAACAATAAATTATGTTAGAAACAGAACCTACTGTGTTTAATAACGAAACGGTTCTCAACCTTCGGCACGTATTCATGTTTAGGGGCAAATAAACGTAGTTGTAAAATAGTGTTTATGACTGAAGTATGACCTTGTTATCGGTACCGATAGAACGATGTGAAAATGGTTCGTTCCGTACTGTACTGTTTTTGATAACTGAGCATAATCCTGTGACAGTTTGCCGTGCCTTGACGGTTTCTTTCCGTTTCTATCTCTTTGGGATATCTGAGTAAGTTTTTTTTTTTTATACAATGATAGGCTTGCGTTTGACCACTATTTCACCTGATGATAAGTGAAAATGCGGTCTAAGATGGAGCACGCTTACCTAGAAGTAACCTATTCACTCGCGACTTAAAGATCCCCAGGTTATAATTTTCTGGAAACACAGACGCTGGTAGAGAGTTCCATTCTTTGGCTGTACGGATCAAGAATGTACTAGCGAATCGCTTAGTGCGTATAAGGGGAATGTCAACCATATAAGGGTGGCGTAACGCAGAGCGTCTGGTTGTACGATGATGGAAGGGGGAAGGGGGAATCAAGTTATGGAGTTCCTGCGCACACTCTCCGAAGTGTATCCGATAAAAAACCGATAGACCGGCCACCCTTCGTCGATGATGCAAGCTTTGCAGCTATGCAGCGACCAGTGCATCATCACCGATGAGCCTCCTGGCTCGTCTCTCAATCGACTCGAGAAGCTCCAGCTGGTACTTGGCGAGCCATCCCAAAGATGAGAGCAGTACTCCATGCATGATCGAACTTGCGCTTGATATTAATTTAGAAGCTGTTCCGGAGTGAAGTACCGTCTCACCTTCGAGAGGACGCCCAGTTTTCTGGCAGCTGTTTGAGCCTTTGTCTCTATGTATGAGCCGAAATTGAGGGTGGATGACAAAGTAACGCCAAGAAGCTCCAGGCGGCCGGTTATGGGCACGGGCACACCTCGGAAAGAGGGAGTCAGATGGAAAGGACTCCGCTTTGCCGAAAAAAGACACGTCTGGGTCTTAGAGGCGTTGAACTTGACCAGGTTTGCGTCACCCCAATCGGAGACAGCTTTAAGGGACAAGTTCAGACGCTGAATCATAGCTTCCCTCAGCGATCGGATCTCAGACCCACTCGCTCGTGCGCTGGACACGTAACGCTCGACAACGGTGCTGTCATCTGCATACCCAAAAGTACCGGGTTTGAGCAGGTCGTTGATATGCAGCAAGAATAGCGTTGCCGAGAGTACAGACCCCTGAGGAACCCCGGCATTGATGGCCAAACGATCGGAATCGCAACCGTCTATGACTACGCGGATCGATCGATCCCTCAGGAAGTCAGATATCCAAACACAGAGAGAAGTGGGTAGGCCGTATGAAGGAAGTTTGCTAATAAGGCCGTCATGCCAGACCCTGTCAAATGCCTTCGAGATATCGAGCGAGACTGCAATGGCTTCCCCGTGTTTCTCGATAGCCTCACTCCAAATGTGTGTGGCATACACCAGAAGATCACCCGTGGACCGATTACGGCGAAAACCAAACTGTCGGTCGCTAAGGAGATCGTTCTTCTCAAGGTGTGCCAGGAGCCGGTTATTCAGTATACGTTCCATACTCTTACAGAGTATGGACGTTATGGAAGTACTTCAAGAAGGTAAAGCAGAGTTTCGCAAGGATTGCCACGATAATAATAATAAGTTAAAATTCATTTAAGCTATGCACAAAATATGTCGCAATTCTTAGATTAACTATATTTTTAAAAATTACAATTATTAAAAACATACGAAAATTAAGATTATAACAATCAATTAGTCCGTCGTTATTAATATGAATATTATTGAAATAAGACATTATTACATCACGCTACACATAAATAAAAACAATTTAGACATGCTACAACGTTACAAAGCGGAAAGCACCAACTGTATTATTTATGTTCGACTGTTATGAATGATGAATTACCGAGGACGGTAATGAGCAACATTGCTATACGAGGAATAATGAACTCTACAGCAATAGCGATAGAGCTGGTGTTTGTTGTAAATGATATTGTTGTTTTCGTAGTCATCAACGAAACAACAATATTGAACGTTTTTATACAGCCGTGGGCGTGTACATGTAATTAATAATTTATGAAATATTCATTTTATTGTACGTGAAGAAAGAATTGTTAATTATTCGTGTTTTTTTTTAAATACGTAATGAATATTGACTTTTTGAATAATTATGCCCACGCAATGTGTAAGTGGAATTACTTGAACGATAAATAATAGTTTTTCTTTCAATGTTTGAATTAATTTAATGATCGTTTCGTGTCGGTTGATTAAGCTAGCGCGGTGAGGATGCGCGTTCGATTAATGGTAATGATTATATTTGCTAATTATTATAAAAATATTGTGTGTTGAAAAAATGTTGCCTGCCTGTATTCACTGGTCATAATATCCTCCGCAACACGGTTGCCTAGTAGAGATCGCTTTTTGGCGATAAGGCCTATTGTACAAAGCTAAGGTTAATCTTAATATATTGTATTTTTCTTTGGTGTACAATAAATAATATTTATTTATTATTTATTGTAGTCAAGAATAAATTATACAGATAGGCCGACGGATAAATTGAAGTCAGTAGTCCTATTTGGTAATGGTATCCTAAAAACTCATTTATGGTGAAATAAGAGAAGAATAGAGCTAAATGAAAGGTAAATTTAGGGTTACCTACTTACACAGTTTTTTTAAGACGCCGCGTTGGCGCAACGGTCGCGGCCATAGATTGTGCATGTTGCGCTGGCGGTTGCGGGTTCGATCCCCGCTTATGACAAATATTTGTATTGGCTATACGGGTGTTTGCCATGGTCTGGGTGTTTGTGCCGTCCTTGTGGGTCTCCCCACTGTGCCTCGGAGAGCACGTTCAGCCGTCAGTCCCGGTTGTTATCATGTACACTTGATAGCGATCGTTACTCATAGTAGGGAATATATCCGCCAACCGCATTGGAGCAGCGTGGTGGATTAAGCTCTGATCCTTTTCCTACATGGGGAAAGAGGCCTATGCCCAGCAGTGGAATTTTACAGGCTGAAGCTATAGTTTTTTTTTTTTTCAATTTATATTTGAACCATTTTTTGGTTTTTATATATCTCAGTATAGTTTCAAAGTAAGTAGTACATAAGTATTGAAATTGTTGCGAAACTATAAAAAATCCACACGTTTCTTGTATTTCCGTTCGTTTTTTTTTTAATATTTAATTTTTATTATTTTGTTATTGTAGTGAATTCTTGTTGTATAAATTCTGTATAAATTTGAATTCTTAATTGACTACAATTTTATATTTATTACTTCCAATAAAAATCCAATAAAAATATTAATAGCCCTATGATAGATGAATTGACTAGTCAACAGGATAAGGGGATAGGGGGATAGGGATACGTATGGAAGTCTGCAAATATAATGCCCATATTTTTTAATTGGATTTCTTTATATTAATAAAATAAAGCTTACACTTTGTTTCATTAACGTAAACTCAGCTGACATGGCTCTAGTCCATGGGAATCTCCCCACCGTGCCTCGGAGAGCACGTTAAGCTGACAGTCGCGGTTCTTATTAAAGATACCTGATAGTAATTGTAACGCGATGAATGGGGAATTATCTATCTATCAATCAATATCGGAAGATGCTAATGCCCAGCTGTGGGACGTTACAGATTGAATAAGTCAATCAAAATAACTCAGCTTGTACATTTTTTTTTTTTGTTTCTTTGTGTTACATAAAATTTATTGAGGAAGGCAACATGCAACACAACTTGCCATTATGTTTCGTTAAAGCGTAAAAGAACAAAGTGAGGAACGTAACGAAAAGATTTTGAGGAAACTGCATCGAAAAAAAGTAAAATATGTAGATATACTGCAATAGAATAGTTATTCGTTTTCATTGTAGCAAAAATAAATATCTATTCCACTACTGGGGATGTTTAAGTCGGCTTTAATACATTAAGCACTGTAGGTATTTATGACGAGAGTATTAATCAACTCAAATTGATTTTCTTAATATTTAAACTAAAATTAAAACCGGTAATAATGTAACGCTGAATCACTTCACTTCAGCATAATACAGTCCACTTCTGGACATAGGCCTAGATCGCGCCAAAAATGCCGTGAACTCATGTGTTTTGCCCATAGTCACCACGCTGGACAGGCGGGTTGGTGACCGCAGGGCTGGCTTTGTCGCACCGAAGACACTGCTGCCCGTCTTCGGCCTATGTATTTCAAACCCAGCAGCTGGATGGTTATTCCGCCATCGATCGGGTTTTTAACTTGCAAGGTGGTATATAAACAACACATACAATAAATTTCTTACAAAACACATTTATCAGTAAAGTTTCAACTAATAATAGGTAATAAACAGACACGCCATTTGAAAAGTCGAAATATTAAATTAATTAACAAATTGATTATTTTTTATTAAAGATAAAAAAAACAGTTAAATATAAAAAAATTATGTCAAATGAAAAAATTACGAATTGAAAATACATATTTTAAAATATTAACAAATATAATTCATTCATTCATTTAGCCAACAGTGTGTCTTCCTAATAAATCCAAAAAAAATATATTTATCAATATTAATATAATAAAATAATAAATATTAGAAATAATTAATTATCAATAAAATTTCCCCTAATATTATAAATAGTTACAGCTTGAGTAATGAAATATTTTTTAATATTTTTTTTAGAACTAGATCGGCAAACAAGCGTACGGCTCGACTGATGGGAAGCGATTACCGTAGCTTATAGATGTTTCCAACCAACACTAGAAACATCGCAAGTGCGTTGCCGACCCTATCCCTTGTTCCCCCCAGGAGCTCTGGTAACCTCATTCACCAACAGAAATACAACATTCCATATTTTGAGCAGGAAATTTCCTGCTGTGCCCTACCTCAGTTATTGAATTACTTACTAAACATATCATACTACAAGACCAAGTTCTTTTGATATTATGTACTTGTAATTATTTAAATTGTCAGTATTTTATAACGTTGTGAAAAGTACCTAACTATAAGTCAAAGAAATTCTCAATATATAATTTTGGAATCAAATAATAACAAAACGATCAAAAACACAAGAGTATAAAATTTCAACTTAATTTGAGTGTATGTACTGTTTTAAAAAGCAAAGAATATAATTTCGTATTAATTTGTAAGTTATATAACAAAGAAAATATAATTATAATAAGTAATTTACCTTTCAAGTGTGATATATTTGTAAAGAAAATAAAAACATTAGAGTAAGAAGTAAGCTTCGTTTAATAATCATTATTAATACTTTGTCTCCTTCAGACACTATTATCTTCAAACTACTAGGTATAAATTAGTTTAATGGACAATATAATTAGGTACCTATTAAAACAAATTTAACACTTAAAAAAGCCATAAATGTTTATAGTGTAATCTACGACCATTGTGTGAACAGCACATTCCACTAGGCCGTATTAGTGTAACATTAATCAATTTCCTATTTTCCAGTAATTTTAATTTATTACCATCGAATGTCATATTGATAGCTATTTTATAGCGATGGACACGAACAAATGTTAAACAAATCGTTAAAAAAATTAACAGGTTTTTTTTAAACGGTCGAACGAATGCGTGCCGTAATCTATGAATCTAAAATCAAATTGATTCATGCATAAACATTGAATCAATCGTAATCGAGAAAATATAATCGATATTTTAAATTATCGACTTAAACGCTATCGGACGAAGCTGTCGGTCCGATTGTACGGCGTTGAACATTTAGGTAATTTATTTTATGATATTTTTTTTTTGCATTTATATTTTTCATTGGCAATAATTTAGTATTTAAATTAGTTTTGCGGTGTTATTACGCTATTTTATTACTGGGTGTGTTGAATATTTGTGTTATATGACTTTCAATATACCATGTGTAATTGCGTTGTGTGATATATATCATATACCTATCTCACGGTTTGCATATTGGCAATATAGATTTGTATATCAAGTTTGTAATATTAATTATTGAAAAATAAAAAAAAAATAATTTCAATTTTTGATATCAATAAATTTTATCTACGTAGGAAATGAAATAAGGCCGAGAGGTATTACTGTTTTTTTTTTTTTACCCATATCAGATCTCGGAAATACTTTTATATGTATTTTTATTAAGTATAATTTTAATAAATTACTTTTTTATTTATTTATACCGAAGTAATTTTATTGAATGCGAATGTTATGTTAATTTAATTTTGCATTTTAACGTTATATTTGAATTTATGATAAATCGTGTCATTACCGTTTTTTATCATTTAAATTAATGGATTGACTCAATGGCAAAGTAAATTAAAATATATTTAAATATTGAAATATTTTTTGCATATTCTTATAAGTTGATATAAAATATGCGATAAATTAATATATAAAATTAACTATCAAAGTTATACAAATAAAAAAGAAACAATTTTAATTGTTAATTTATCGAGGTTAGTTAAATTAAATAAATATCAATATCATTAAATTGATATTAAAAAGACCTAAGTTAATTTTAATCTATATAAATAATTCGAATGTTACTAAGTGCATAACTCGAGAATGGTTCGACCAATTCGCCTATTTTTTTTTTGTATGTTTCTAAAAGCTCACGGGAGGTTTTATTACTAAAAAAAATAAATAATTTTTTTTTTAACAAAACGAAGTCTGTCCAGGCAGCTAGTGAAATTTGAGGAATTTGTATAGGTATATTAGTACAAAAATATAAATATTTTATAAAAACATCGAATTTGTAGAATAATATAACTGTCAAAAATAACCATTATAAAGTATAGCTTTACATTTATTATAAGGGATGTAATCGCATCTGTATTTACGGTAGGGGTAGGATCAACAATCCAGCAATATGTTGTCATCTTTTTTAGCGTATTTTAGGTGTTATTATATATTTACATAAATATAGCGAAAATCAACTGAGGTAGGGCACAAGAAGAAATATTTTTCTCAAAATATAGAGAAGCCCAACTGGGGAAATACCTCGACATTGAAGAAGATCACAGCTAAATAATACTGGTTTCAAGCAATATTGTGTACCTATGGTGAGGAAGGTAACCAGAGATCATTGATGATCATTGACCAGGATTGTGGGTGGGGTCGGCAAAGAGCTTGCGATGCTTCTGTTGCAGACCTATATTTAACAAGCTGATAACTTATTGTTAGTAATAGCTCTAGGAGATTCATTAATTTATAGGAAATACGAATGAGTGAGAAAAAAATTCGTGAAATATTCAACCTTAAAGAACACAAAATAACTTTAAAATTTGTTTTATTAAAGACCTTCAGACTTACTTTCAAGTACGAAATCATTACCCTCCATCGTAAAACCGAGTAAGTAGGTGGTGGATTACAAAATGTTATCGCGTTTATATATCATCTTCATAACACAAGATAAACATTTTTAATTCCGACATTAAATGTCATAATAAATAATGTTCTGAGTCGACGCGTCGACCCACGAGATGTCCGTATGTATAGAGTGGGTATGTTTTTGATGTATTCATTTATTTTATTTAAACGTTTGTTCGCGTGAATATAGACCAATACCGAAGTTTTTAAAAATTGTAAAAAGTGTAAAAAATTAGAACAGGATGAAACCCATTATAAAAGTAAGAAAAAATAACAAAAATAAAAGGAAAAGTAATTTACGGGTGATTTGAGTTCAGGAAATGGGGAGGGGGCGATTTTAAGGTTGAATACAGTTTCTCACAATTTACAGCAAAACTATGAGTCTATCAAAAACATTTCAATGGCAAACAGTACAAAAATTCAAAAAACAGAAATGTATAAGAGTATGTTACTTTAATTACTATAATATCTATTTATATATTACCCTACAGGATATAAATATTGTACAGAGGTATTATATTAATTCTGTCACAATATCACAAGTCAATATTTTTTTTCGTAAAAAAACAAACTCATAATATTTTGTATGTCATCGGACTATAGATACATCTCAAAGCACGTAACATTCACTGCGAAATCCTTACACGTGATCATTTACGTTTGTGTTATATTTGAACAATAATTTATTGATATCTTATTGAAAATGTACCGTCAACAGACGAGTCTTTATAACAAATACAAATTCTATTTCATAATATAATAAAATTGAATTTATGTTATATACCAAAAAGTAAATATATCGACAAAATAAACGAGCCTGCTTTAGACCACACGACTGAAGTAAAATTTATCTAGCTCCATCTAACTTCTATCTCCCATTCAGCTTCCGTTCGCCTCGCCCGATCACACTTTTCGTAACGCTCTCATCACGCATTCACCAGCTTACTCCCCAAGTCAAGCGTGCGTAAAAAAGTTTTGCTTCTAAAAATGATGAAAATTCGAAATGGCGGTCTTATCGTTAAGCGATCGATCTCTTCCGTACAATATATGGCAAAGGATAAATACAAATTAATTGAACAGTAAATGACAACTAAGTATGTATACATTTATGTAATATTTAAATGTTCAAGGAAGTCCATTAATATTGATTGTTATCCAATATCGCCTATCAATTGTTAATCAATTATATTCTTTATAAACACAAGCTGCGATGAAACCTGTCTTAACACGTCATCGATTATTCCATCATCGAATATCACGCATTAACATGTAACTATTTTGACATAAAAAAAACGAATCACAATCAACTCAAAAAGGATTTTTAAACACACAAATAACACAATTATGTTTGTCTCTTGACTCAGACAAATATTTGTATTGCTTTTACAGATATTGTGATTACTAATGTATGGAAATACCCAACATAACATATCGGTACCTAAAATAAACACAAAACTAGTAACATTTAATAATATTAATATGTGATCTGGCAAAATTCGTACAACGAAGCCCATAGTTTTTTTATCGTTTATATTTTGATATATTTTTTAAATTTGTTACACATATTTGTCCACACAATAACGAACACAAAAAAAGAATTGTCCAATTGACCAAATTTGTTTGTCCAATTGAAAAGTTACGCGGAAGCTATGCTTGTACAATAATGTTCAACAGCGGTTTATTTTTATTAATATAAAATTTGCAAATCGAAATGCAACAATCATTTTATTAGTCACTGAATGTTAAAATATTACAAACTAATAAAAAAATACAAACACACGAACACAATGATAATTATCGTTAAAAAAATATATTATTCTTTAATTGTGTTTGATTTATAATCTTGAATTTTTATTACTTTGAATTTTTATATTATTTTGAAACACGTTATTTTTTTGCATCACAACCTCGGGTTTTATAATTGCAGCGGCTTTTCAATAAAATGTCCGCCTCGGTGTTTATTTTAACGATCATTAATATTTATAAAGTGTATTTAATATATAGTTATTTTATTAAATAAAAGTGTAATGGTCGGAAACGTTTGCACAATTAGGATAATTGAGAAATAATTAAATTAGTGTTTATTAGATAATTGAGTCGTTAATTAAATTTCAATTGACAATATTTAATCGTTTTTATTAATATTATTCTAGGTAAATAGGCTTCGATTTGCGTTATTGAGACAATCACGCCGTTTAAGAATAATAATATAAATAGGTGAGCTGTTACTACATAGTATTACAATCATAACTTTAGTAACTAATTTTACATTTTTTGTAAGTAGTGTTATTAAGTAATAATAATAATATAACTCTTTATTGTACACCAAAATAAGGAACAACGAAAAATAATAGAAATAAGTTCATAAGGCGACCTTATCGCTAAAGAGCGATCTCTTTCAGGCAATTATAAATATTAATATTTATAATGTCAATATTACAACGGATAAGAATGAACATAACCGTATACTTGTTTAACATAATGATTAAATTTAACCAGTTGTGTACTTTATAATAATTAAGTTTTTCGTGCCAGTGTAATCTTGTTTTGGTCATAATCATTCTATATATTGTATTATACGCGTGTCATAACGCTGTCGGATTGCCTAGTAAAAAAGTGTGTGTGTGTGTGTGTTTACTTATGTACAAACATAAGAAGTTATACTTCATTGGCTAGCTAATTTCAGGGTGTCGGTTTTTTTTACTTCAAAAAACTAGACATCTACTGACTATATGTATAGAAATATTCGTTTCCGGTCGGAATGTCTGTGCTCTTGACAGTGCCTCTAATAGCACTTTAAACTGTGGGTCCCAGTTGTTATCATATGTACCTGATAGCGATCATTACTTATAGTGGGGAATATGTATATTCCGCCAACCTGCACTGGATCAGCGTAGGGAATTAAGCTCTGATCCTTCTCCTACTTGGAGGAAGAAATCTATTTTTAAGCTCTCTTAATGCCTTATAACATTAATAAAAAAATCATAACTATATAAAAAAACTCATGCAATTTTCCGAAGTTTTGTTTATTATACACAAGTTCCTTGAATTCTCTGATTAAGAACAACCAACGTCTTAAGGACGTTTTTAATACTCATTAGTCAGCGTAAACACATTTTTATGATTCAGAGCTATGCAAATGAGTGGCTTAATACGTTGAAGTCATAAATCAAAGCAAATATCACGCAAACCTAATTATAACTATTAAATTTTAGTATCTATAAAAAAATAACCCGTATGCTATAAAATAACTGTAAATAATAAAAAAAGTTATATTTTTGTGAGTAATTTATGTTCAGATGTGTGCTTAGACGTTTTTTTTTTAAAAGGTAGAAAAGTACTAAAGGGTTAGACCGAATGTCCAGTGTAGAATAAATCATCGGATTGGATATGTAGGAATCATATACTATCTGAGGACCGCTCTAGTGTCGACGGCGGTCGCGTGTTCCATTCGCGCTCGGAGAGAATATTTATTCCCGGTCTAATTGTCTGTCCTTGTGGGTCTCCCCACCCTGCCTCAGACAGCACATTAAGCTGTTTTAGTTGTTATCATAGATACCTAACAGCGCTACTGATAATAGGGATACTTTTCACCAAGCCACAGTGAAGTAACGAAGTGGATTAAGGTTTTTTTTTTATATAAACAATTAAGTCGGCAAACAAACGTGCGGTTCACCTGAGGGTAAGTGTAAGCTCATTGCTGAACCAATCCCCCCAGGAGCTCTGGTCACCTTACTCACCAACAGGAACACACTACTCCTTGAAAAAAATATTATTTAACTGTAGTCTTCTGTAAGGTCGAGGTACTACCCCCGGGCTGCACCATATTTTGAGCAGGAAATTCCTGCTGTGCCCGACCTCAGTTAGAATGAATAGATTAGAAGGTACGATCTTTCTCTAATTGGAGAAAGAGGCCTATGCCCAGCAATCTGACTCAATCAGAAGACTCAATCAATCAATCAATCAACATACTGAATATCATAATTGATCAACTACTCTTTTAAAATTTCCAAGTCACTTAATGTCTATGATATAAGGAAAAATTCGTCAAAAATCCTCATTATATCTCCTAAGAAATATGACCATAAAGTTTGTTTAAGCTCCGTTTTTTTAAAGTAAAAACCCGTCAATTGTATTTACCTACATACTTTTTTCTTAGTATTTAAACATGCTATGAGCCTACTATCTCAATTAATGGAATTATTTATTTATTTTATACTTTATTATTCTTCACAAGTACATTACAAACAAAGTATAAAAATAGTTACTGACTGTGAAGTACAATGGGTATACTTCTGGATAATTAGCCATTTCTTCCAGACAATCCAGACAAATTGGGTAGGCTGGTTGCATAATAAAATAACATCCAAATGTCTGGGTAGGCTAGTTGCATAATAAACTTACATCCAATTGTCTTCATTCTAATACCAGTGACGCAGTGAGCTTAACTCGCACCCGGGGCACAATACCTTTTCAGCGAAATTTGAAAACCATATAATATGTCCGGCTTTTTTTTGCTGACTATTTAGCGCCCCTTTTTGAGTAGCGCCAAGGGTATACCCTATTGCCACCCCCCTCACTACGCCACTGTCTTATACTAACAGAAAATACATGAATAAATAAAAACTAAAACAAAAGTATAAGATATATTCTATCATAAACTAACAAAGTACTTAATCACTACGTAGTATAAAACAAAGTCGCTTCCCGCTGTCTATCCCTATGTATGTTTATTTTTTTATTTTTAAATAAATAAATATATGCATAATATGGTAAAAAAACACTAATAAATTTCTAACGTATCTTTTGTTATAGATAGTATTTAGTATCAGCATTGCACCCGTGCGAAGCCGGGGCGAGTCGCTAGTAGTCAATAAATGTAAAATAAAAAAAAAAATATACAATTAAAAAAAGGAAAAGAAAACAAAAAGAAATTGCACCACATAACACTATTCAAATTAATGATCTTTAACGTGGTTTTTAAAAGAATTATTTATAAATTAATAATAATCAAAACTTATTTCAACTTTTTTTCCGTTTTTTCTAGTTCAATTTTACCTTCCATAAAATAAACATTACATTTATAGGCTGTGTGATTTCAATACTGGGGTTAAGGCGAGGTTGTAAATATTTGAACTTGTATCATAAACTAGATCTATACCTACTAAACACTAGACAGATAGTAAAACCAAGCTTCTATCAAACTAATATAATCAATGATCCTGACATCAAATAACCTTCATTAAATCGACTTATTAACCAAAGCTTCAAAAGAAACGTCAGAGAAAAACGTACCTAAGACCAAAACAACGCCGTTAAACTAGGTAACAGCCATTTATTTAAATTAATAATCGGTATCAGTAACATAAAATCTAAATGAGCGGCATATAAAGCGATAACTGCTGAGTTACAACCCGACCTGAGCTATAAAACCTCCTGCCCTAGTATGAGTATCTCGATACGGAACAGTTACGATGATTGCAAAAAATTAAATAATAAACTTATACCATATAAAGTGTTTAACGATTGCTTTATATAAACTTCATATATCTATGATAAACGGTAGTTGTAATTTTTTTTAACCGACTTCCAAAAAAAGCAGGAGGTTCTCAATTCGATTGTATTTTTTATGTACCTTACCTCAGAACTTTTGACTGGGCGGGCCAATTTTTAGATTAGCTTAGCAGCGTCGTCTGCGCAATCGTCAAGTACCCTATGTAAGTATGCATTAAAAATCCCCGTCAGTGTTCGTTCCAGGTTCCGCCACCGTTATGTCCAGATTCTAACGCCGTCCCGTGCAAGTTACTTAAATTGTACTGCACTCACAGATGGCCCGAGCTGCTGGAGAGGGTCGGGGTAGGTTCAGCAACGTATATGTGATGCTTCTGATGTTGTATGTGTCGATAGGCTACGCTTTAGCCTGTGATATCCCACTACTGGGCATAGGCCTCTTTCCCCATGTAGGAGAAGGATCAGAGCTTAATCCACCACGCTGCTCCAATGCGGGTTGGCAGATATATTCCCTACTATGAGTAACGATCGCTATCAGGTGTACATGATAACAACCGGGACCGATGGGTTAACATGCTCTCCGAGGCACGGTAGGGAGACCCACAAGGACTGCACAAACACCCAGACCACGGCAAACACCTGTATGGCCAATACAAATGTTTAACATGTGCGGGGATCGAACCCGCAACCGCCAGCGCAACAGGTACAATTCATGGCTGTAACCGCTGCGCCAACGCGACGGCCTATGGGCTAGGGTAATCGCTTACAATCAGGTGAGCCGTATGCTTGTTTGCCGACGTAGTTATATAAAAAATCTTACTAATTATTATTAAGATCCATGAAACTAAATACTAGTGAATTACTTAACCAAAAACAAATTCTTACTTTATCATCAGACAAGGCCGTGTTCAAAGAAGGCTTATAATTTGTAAAAGAAATGCAAGTTCATTACACGTTATATTACAAAAGTACAAATATTTCGAACATACATTGTATTAAAAAAAGATAAAAACTAATTTCCATCTAGAGTCAAAAATATACAAATGTAGAACGCGACTGAAAACGCTCAACGAAACACTTATTTCTCACTTCAAATCTATAGTTATTCATTCACAATACACACTTTTAATTACATTAAATAATTTACCACACTAATCACTTATACGCCACTTATCGAGCAGCAACGTTAGCCGCACAATAATTAAACAATAACTGCTTCTTCACTTACAAATACAACAATCGCACCAATGCACCGATGGTGATTGACCAATCACAAAATTAGTATTAACTATTCGGAAGACGGTATCACCATCTTTATGATCTTCCGGTACTACAACAATTAACAACTACAGTGATAATACCACAACCTAATGGAATTATAATCAATACAATCTTATAAAATTATCAGAAGCATAAATTTAAGCGATAACAGTATTTATTTGGTAACTACCCTACAAAACAGATAATAAAGATGGAGACTGACTATTCGTAAAATTCGGAAGATGGTGTCGACTTTTTTACAGTGTTCCGATATTAAACGAATAAACTATAAGAGTAATATCAATACAAAATCCAATATTTTAATAATTGTTTGATTTAAAAATTTAAATGCTAAGACAATGTAGTTACCATTTAGAGTCAATTTCATTATTCGTGAACAGCTCGTATCTTGTCTGAGCGTTGATCGCTAGTATTTGATATAAGACCTATTTGAATAATTTCATGTCAAAACATGCTAAGTGTTTCCTTCGTAAGCCGACATTTCAAACCCACTTCGAACCAATAAAATGTAATAAGCGAAACGAACCTTGAATCAACCCATATAATGATTATGCGGACTTTCTGACCATTTATATGTCGAGTACCTCAGTCGAGTACATTTGACATTAATTTGTTTGATGAAATTATATATCATTACAGCCTATACAGTCCACTGCTGGACATAGGCCTCCACAAGTTTACGCCAAAAATAACGTGAACTTATGTGTTTTGCCCATAGTCACCACGCTGGGCAGGCGGGTTGGTGACCGCAGTACTGGCTTTGTCGCACTGAAGAAGAAGAAATTATATAATATGAATTATATTTTTTTTTATTATTAATTAAATATAAAATTAAAACAATTAATAAAGTAATTACATTTATTAATTTTTATATCATATACAAAACATTTGTCAATTTTTTCTGTTGTGTTATTGTTTTCGCTTACTTTTTTACTAGTTGTATAGATTGACGTTGGTGTATACATTATTTACTGCTTAATGCGTATAAAAACGATTATGTTTGTTTGCAAATGAAAAAAAAACTTCAAATAAATCAACAATTAATACATTAACAACGTAAGTAGACGAATAAATAGTCAAGTAAATATGACTTATCAAAGATTACTCAAAAAGTGGCACAAATGGCACCACAATACGAGCACCTACTTTCGATTAAAATAAGAATCATCACATCTGCGGTCACCAACCCGCCTGCCCAGCGTGATGACTATGGGCAAAACACATGAGTTCACGTTATTTTTGGCGTAAACTTGTGGAGGCTTATGTCCAGCAGTGGACTGTATAGGCTGTAATGTAAGAATCATCAAAATCGGTCCACCCAGTGAAAAGTTATAAGGTATAGTACAACGTAGGTAGACGAAAAAAATATTCAAGTAAACACGCATTATTAGATATAACTCGAAAAGAACTGTCAGATCTAGATTAAATTTAAATGGGAAGATATTACAAGCGCCACTTATCAATTAATTTTTTTTAATGTTTATTTTAAAGTTAATACATAAAAAATACATAAACTTTATCATTTCATGTATTCAACATTTACTAAAACAGAATTAAAATGTTTCATCCCATTCATGTCGTGAATTATAAGCAGTCATTCGTAAATTACTTGCAAATGGCTGCTAATAATCCAATCAGTTAAGTGTCCAATGAACGTTTATATGGACGGGCCTGAGTGACGGTATGTTAGGAATGCTACGACCAAAGCGATTACGGGTTAACTATCAAGATGGCGGCGATTTAAGAAAGCGTCGATTGAAATGTATTTTTGTAAAGTAACATTGATGTAAGTATTTTGAAAATTGAATTGTAAATGACTGTATTGGGATTTATCATTTTGATACATATGACTTTTTAACCGACTTTCAAAAAAGGAAGACGTTCCCAATTGGATTGTATTTTTTTATGTATGTTAACCTCAGAACTTTTGACTAGTTGGATCGATTTTGATGTTTTTTTTTTTTTGATCATTGTGTTGCGTGTCATGTCCATTTCAATTTAATTGGGACTTATGTCTAATAATGCGTATTCATTTGACCATTTTATCGTCGACGAACGTTGTACGCTGTGCTTGTCGATGTAATTTTATTGAAGTTTTTTTTTTGTTTGCGAACTAACACAATTATTGTAATGGCACGAATACGTGCAGTTTTGCGTTAAAAAAGACGTAAAGTTAAATATATATGATAATGTCTATTCAGTAATAATTAGTATTTTATTAATATTCGGGATTTGATAAAAATGTAGTCACCAAAATTTTTAAATTACAGTTATTTTAAATTACATTATTGATAAAAATAACTAAATTTATATTTGAAATTATAATAATTAATGAAGTAGAAGAGAAATTTCAACTTTAGAACACTTATTTTGTTTGCTTAAAACACTCACAACAAACACATAAAACATCAAAAAAACTTTTCTTAAACATAAATTTAAGGCACATAAAAATTAACAATTCAACTTTCTACCGACGATATTGGCACTAACATCGTACTTCTTTCAAGAACAAAAACAAATTTACTACCTGCCTTAACATTCTATTGCTCAGCTATCCGTAATATTGTTTTTGTCGCAATTACACCATAATGTTACCCATGGAATGACTTCAGTTCTTTTAATATGGATTTTTATGTTCTACATTACCGATAGACTAACCATCCTGTACTAAGTAATATTAGAACAAGGAATATTAACCGTTATCAAATTAGATATAAAGGCGATATTAGCGTGTAGTAATAAATGTAGTGTCTACAATCGAGATAAGAATATAGCAATAAAGATTCCTGACGAGTCGGTCTGTACGTATAAAGGTTCTTGCACACTTTCTAATCGTTATCGATCGACTTTTAATAAGGCGGGTAATTTATTTGCCGTACTTATGAAAATACTTATTTTATAACTCGAAGCCGTTTTAATTATTTTCATTTTATATACGTTTCGTGTCCATAAAGTGTGTTTTATATTGTCGTTTTTATTGTATTTGTTGCTTATAATTGTTATTTTACTGTTTTAATGTAGTGCGGGGGAATAATAATTTCTGAGTTCGATTCAATGCTTCTCAAAAGTAAAGGGAAGAAAATAATATAGACATCAATTGTTTCATCATCATTATTTCAGCCTATACAGTCCACTGCTGAACATAGCCCTCCACAAGCTTACGCCAAAAATAACGTGAACTCATGTGTTTTGCCCATAGTCACCACGCTGGGCAGGCGGGTTGATGACCGCAGTACTTACTGGCTTTGTCGCACCGAAGACGCTGCTGCCCGTCTTCAGCCTGTGTATTTCAAAGCCAGCAGTTGGATGGTTATCCCGCCATCGATCGGCTTTTTAAGTTCCAAGGTGGTAGCGGAACTGTGTTATCCCTTAGTCGCCTCTTACGACACCCACGGGAAGAGAGGGGGCTATATTCTTTAGTACCGTAGCCACACAGTATAATATAATTGTTTATTTGTTTGTATATTTAAAACATTCCATTTGATATCATAAGTGCCAAAGTTTGTGATCAATGCATGGATGGATATCTGATACTCTTACACTCAAAAAGTACTCTTTTAATTGTAATGAAACTTGTTACGTAGGTAACTGAGGATGCGAACGCGTTGGCTACTTTGACCCATACATTCTTATGGGGCCGGAGATTACGAGAGTAAAACCAAATAGGTTAAATATAATTAGTTTCTTAATAATTTTATATTAACAACCTTATCTATTGATTACAGAGGTTATATTGAACTCAATCGACATTAAAAGTTAAGGCAAGTAAAATTTTGAATAATAATGAATTTCTAAACATTTTTGAATATCATATCAAAAATCGACCGACTGGCTGTGTCGGTGCTCTAGCCAATTATTATTAAGCTATGGAACGATGTACTCGCTAGATCGAAATTTTTGATATGATGATTTTATATTCGGTCTAAGCGAGATGCAGGTTCGATCCCCGCTGGAACGGTCGATTTTTGATATGATATTTAAAAAATGTTTAAAATTTCCTAATGTGTGGGTAACACAAAAATAAAATCGTACAAATTAAAAAAGAATTTCTTTACGAAATTCAGGGCTTAAAAATCTGAAATATTTTTATTACGATCTAAATTTCATATATAATCAGTTCAATTTTTTTTTGTATTTAAACAACTAAGTAATCGCTTGCGTGTTTTTAATTCATACATTTATTTTAAGACAAATTTGAGATTAATACGTCTTCAACAATATTTGAAAAACAAGATATTTAGTGACGTCAGACTATCCTTTTTTAACTATAAGACTGCGAAGTGTTTATGTGTTCTCAAACTGGTGTAACTTTACATTTTAATCCACATTGAAACCGTAGCTCCAAATATTTTATAACTTTTATAATATTCATATAAGACAAACCAAAACAATTTACAGTAAATAATTAAAAACTTAAAATGTTAATTAAAGTTAATTGTGTACGTTTTGTTTTAGTTTATTTCTTTGATGACATTTTTGCTGTGTGTATGTAGCCATCTTTAAATATCCAAATAAATTCGACACAAACGTCATCAAGACACGTGCAAAAACGTGTTTGTTATAACAAAAAATGAAACCAAATTCAATTTACCAGAATATCACAACAATATTAGGGATAGCGAAAAAAGTATACTCGTCAAATCTCGCTCTAATTCAACCACACGATAAGCACTAGCTTTAAAATGTACAAAAAAATCATCAAAATCTGTATACCCAGTAAAAAGTTATGAGGTAAAACACAAAAATAATACAGTTGAATTTGGAACCTACTCTTTTTTTAAGTTCGTTAATAAATTTCAAATAACCGACACGTGCAAAAATAACGTTGAATTATATTTATTTAATTCAAATATTAAAATATGTAATTACAAACGAACGATTAATAAATATATCGTTGATTACATAAAATATTACATTCACGTCCATAACAAACATAACGATACAGCTGTATAAAAGACATTAATACTGAATTAACATATTCCACTATACTGGCTGTTAAGCAACGCAATTTGCACACATTTTAGTTGCAAATAATATTTTATGGCGCTCCGCGTTTAATTGCAAATGAATTATGAAAATTTACCGGCGCCATTCGATGTCACTGCTTTGTGTAATGGTGTGAGTTAGAGAAGGTTGCGTTAAATGATTTTGATTGCAACGTGAGAAACGAAATAATCGCAGCGAGTAATTAAGCAATGAAAATAACAAGTGGAGAAATGCGATAAATGTTATAGGATAAAAAAAAAAAACAATTCAATTAATAACTAAGTTTCAAATTATTAAGTATAAAGCTATATGCGAAGAAAATTTCATTAGGTAGTTATCAAAAGAAAGAACCTTAAAAATGCTATAATAAGACTATTTCATTCATTATCAGTTAATAACTTCGATAAAATACTAATTTTAGAAAAAATTATGTTCATTACACAAACGCTACATCTCTTACCCTGTAACAAAATACATGATAATCTAGCTCTTCATGTCAAACGCATAGAATACAAAATCGCATGATACTTCAACGTCTAAATGTGTCAAAAGTGACAGTTGTTGCGTTCGTTTCAATCTGTCAAATTAACGTTCGCTTGCATTAACTCGTTTACGTCCGTTCATTCCTAATAATCCTGTTGCAATTTATTTGTAAAATATTGTTGTAATTAAAACGTAACGCTTCTATATTGCTATTAAAAATAATTAATGTAATGAGAATAATTTTTAAGAGGGATATTCTGCTCAAAATCTGGAGCAGCCAGACTGGGGAAGTACCGCAATCTTACAGAAGATCACAGATAAGTAATACTGCTTTAGTTTGTGCAGTGTTGTGTTCCTGTGGTCAATAAAGTGACCAGAGCTTCAGGGGTTTTGAGGCTGAAATCGGCAACGTAATCGCACGCAGTATGTTAATCGCAAACCATCTGATGAGCCCTACGCTAGTTTGTCGACTTAGCTATATATAAAAAAAAAAATACATATAAGCAAAGCGAACAATAAAACTGACAAACCTTCTTTATGTTATTTCGCTAAGACACTCACGCAGTTTTACTCACATTATAACGTTTTAAAAGACAAATATTAGCCCTAAATAGAAAAGGATTTTCTCCATATCGCTCAATTCATTCCTGGGATAAAAATCGAATAAGCAAAAATCACGTCTTGACATTTAAAAGTCAGCGAAGAGTCGTTATAATAAAATAAAATTCGGACAAGAATCAGAATACGATTTCTATATTTTGACAGATATATTCAGATAATTAATTACCTGTACCTATTGATTTAAAAACAATTTCAGCATTACCAATAAATGCAGATAAAAAAAATAATTAGGGAGGTCAAATTGAGAACCTCCTCCTGTTTATGAAGTCGATTAAAAAGATAATTTAACATTTAAAAGTCAGAATTATAAAATCTTAAATAGGAACACATTCCGTAATTAAAAGTTACAATCCGCGCAAAACTTAATGCTGTGATATTTATCGATTCAGCCATAAAACGTGTCGCGAATGTCAATTGCCGGTCTCGACTGTAAACAAATTTATTTGACGTGTTTATAGAGCACGATTCATTCGATAAATTAATGGGTTCTTTGTTGATTACTTTATTTGCTAAAGCTTAGGTTACAAGGTTTTATGTGTGAACTGAAGTAGGCCATAGCATGAAATTTCCTCCGCAAAATATAGAGCAGCCCTACTGGGGTAGACCTCAACTATACAAAAGATCACAGTTACATAATACTGTTTTCAAGAGATGTGGTGTTCCTGTGGTGAGTAAGGGGACCAGGGCTCCTAAGTGGAATTGGGGATAGGATCGGCAACGCGCTTACGATGCTTTTGGTGTTGCAGACGTCTATAAGTTATAGTAATCGCTTACCATCAGGTCTGCTGTACGCTTGTTTACCGACTATTTAATTAGACTTCCACAAACGTCGTAATCGTCGTAGTTCGCCCAAATTATAGCAAATATCAGTATGACTCAGACGACTAATATCAGTTTGACCTCTCCAAATAATAATTTGTAAGTTGATTGGTTAATCAACTTAGTTAGTTTAGTCTTTTCTGAAACTAAGTTAGTTTTTAGTGTCGGTACTTGTTGTAAAACAAAAAAGTGTGCGTGTCAGCTCCGATGCACGACTGGAGTTTACTCCTTCAAATATACTGTTTACATAGGCACAAAAAAGGCTTACTAGTCTAAGAAAAAAAAATACCATGTCAAATGATAAATAAACGAATCAAATAACGCCATCTATCGGAACCAACCCATAGGTTGGTACGACGGGATAGATGGCGTTAACAAAAACGTAATGACGCCATCCGTTCTTCAGATCAGATCAAAGTCACGAAACACATATAAATACATAGATTTTTAAATGTTTAACTAGATGCGACCAGACGAAATTCTAAATAAGAATCAATATTTATGTATGTAATTTTAAAATTATATAATTAAGGTTTTTATTTATTAATTATTTTATGATGTGTTGAGATTCCTAGTTATTTTAACGTTACTACTTTTATTTATTATTTTAACTGAGGATCTTTTAAATATATGTTTATACATAATATTAAATTGACGCATATTCTTCATTCGCATAGAAGTAAACTCCGAAAATAAGTAGTTGCCCAGCTGACTGTTTTAGTAAATGAACGTCAGGCATATAAAAACTGTAATACAACAGAATTGAACTGAGTAATATGTTTACAGAACAATAAAGTAACAATCGTCATAAAACATAAATTTTATCGTTAAATCAAACATTATTTGCATACAATGTCGCCTCTATCCGTTACTGATTCTAAGGAGAGATCTCTGTACCACAATCAACTTACAATCACGATTTCTTATCTATACATCTTACATTTCTTGCTCGGTATGAAATGGATAACAGCTACGTAGATTTAAACAAGCAATATAACTAAATAAATAATTGTTACCAATTTACTGCTTAGCTTATCGTTAGTTGTATTATACGTATTGTTTAACAAAGCAGGAAATGACATATGGCGATTAAATCTTTAAATAAATGAAATGTCAGAATTTTCTCGAGCTATATTATCAGATTCAATTATGTTGATCCTTTGATTGAGCTGTTCGATCTTATCGTAATACTGTTTAGTAAAAAAGGACACACAGGATTAATGTCACAGTAAGGTAGACGAATAGATAGACGATAGCAGTATTTGAATCTTCTCAGATTCAATGACATTTAATTTTACAGCAACCAACTTGTTCACTTCGTAGTTATTACAGCTAAACTGTTTTGATATAATCCAATCAAGGACAGAATGCACTCTATTATAAGCAGATCTTTATATAAGTTTTATGTATACATAATTAGGTCGGCAAACAAGCGTACAGCTCACCTGATGGTAAGCGATTACCGTAGCTTATAGACGTCTGCAACACGACAAGAATCGTAAGCGCATTGCTGACTCTATCCCCAATTCCCACCAGGAGTTGAGTCAAATCAGTGAGCACTAAGATCAATTTTTTCTCAAATAAAAAGGCTAACAACGGTTAGTATCTTTGTTAATGCACAGAAGATAAGTTGTGGCAGAATAAGGTCTAATCCCAATAACTTACGATGCCTTCGTCTGGTACGTGGATTATATACAATCACGATTCATCCTTTAACATCCCACTGCTGGGCATAGACCTCTTTCTCCGTGTAAGAGAAGGACCAGAGCTTAATCCACGCTGTTCCAGTGCCTGTTGACGGATTAAAATAAAATTATTTACTAGGTTTAAATATATGTATATATAGCGTCTTCGGTGCGACAAAGCCAGCCTTGCGGTCACCAACCCGCCTGCCCAGCGTGGTGACTATGGGCAAAACACATGAGTTCACGCTATTTTTGGCGTAAACTTGTGGAGGCCTATGTCCAGCAATGGACTGTATAGGCTGTAATGATGACTAGGTTTAAATAAATAAATGCCTTCCACTCAATTTTAAACTAAGTAAATAAAATCAAAGCATTCTTTATACAAATAGATGTTAAAAGGACCTTTGAATCGTATTTTACAAAAAACAATTATATTACTTTTTAACCGACTTCCATAAAAGGAGGAAGTACTCAATTCGATTGTATTTTTTTTAAGTGTGTGTTACTTCAGAACTTTTGACTGAGTGGACCGATTTCGATAAAAAACTTCAGTCGAAAGGTGGTGCAAGTTATTTGTTACCATTTAAATTTATTTGATATCTAACAACAAATTTTTGAGTTATGTCTAATAATACGTTTTGACTTGACTATTTTTTCGTTGACCTACGTTTTATTATACCGCATAACTTTTTACTGGGTGTACTGATTTTAATTATTTTCAATTTAATCAAATGCTGATGTTTATCACGTGGTCACATTTAAATTTCATCGAGATCTGAATACATCTTTTTGATTCATCATACATCTGAATTCATCTTTGATAACGCATATTTACTTGAACGTCTTTTCGTCTACTTACGTTGTATTACTTGTCGATGTAATTGAAGTCGGTTTTTTTTTTGTTTGCGAGCAAACACAGCCATTAAATAAATCAATTAAAGTTTTTGATGTACCGATTCGGAAATTGTGTTGAGAAGAATCGTCAACAAAACATTGTGTTTGTAAAAGAGAAAAATACTGATTTCATTTGACGACGTATAATGCAACGTAGATCGACGAAAAAATAGTCAAGTAAATAGGTACGCATTGTTGGATATAACTTAAAAAGTACTTGTCGGATCTCAATTAAGTAAATTTAAAAGGAATAACATGACAAGCAATACTTTTCTATTTAAAAAAGGAATCATCGATAGGACCCTGTAAGAAGTTATGATGTAACACACGTAAATAAAATACAATCGAATCGAGAACATCCTCCTTGTATAAAGTCGGTTAACTAACACACTTGCAAACTTGTACCAGTTGAAAATTGACCAAGAATATAAATTTATACGGTGCATGTTTATAACAATAAAATGTTGATGCTAAACAGTGTCATTAAAGATAAATTTATTAAGACAGTTATAGTATGTATATTTATAATTATGTGTATAATATGATAATGTATTTATTTATATATTGATTTGCGACTTTTAATAATATTATGAGAACGACATTGAAATATATCTTGTTAAGAGATATTTTTATAAGCGTTTTATTAAGCGTACTTCAAGTTGTATGTAAGTTGCTATTTATTGTGAGCTAGATATTAGTCAGTTAGTCAGTCAGTCAGTTAAGCCTGTTGCAGTCCACTGCTGGACATAGGCTTCCCCGAGTTTGCGCCAGCCGTCCCGGTTTTCCACAATCCTCATCTAGCCTACACCGGCAATCTTACGTAGATGTCGTCTCTCCCAGAATGCGTTTACCAAGACGCGGTCTCTACTAGATATTAAGAATAAAATCGTATGAAATAGTAACGCTGACCAGTGACACCGAAATCTGCCCTGAGAGAGAAATTTTACCGGGCGACGTCGCTATGAGTACATATATATAAAGATATATATATAGAGAAATATTTTTTTAAGTAAGTAAAGATAACTCTAATATCTAAATAGGATAGGACATTCGTGATAAAAAATCTTTGAGACATTATATAGTAAAGGTATATTGAAAATTTAGAGTAATAATAAGTAAGTTAATTAACAAATAAAAAAAATATTATTCAAATATTTATTTCTGTACATAAATAATAATCTTATTTGACTTAAATATAGAAATAAAAAGTAATTTATTTTAAGACACAGAAGAATCACATTAAAATAATACTTATTATTATTATTATTATTTTTTAAGATTTGATCCACGGGCTCAAAATGCCCATGCCTTTTGTTAATCATGCATGCATTATAATAGTACCACAGGCGATTTTTCTTTCCAACTACGGATCGACAGTCCTGTGACTGCCTAGTTAAACTAGGACGTGGTCCGACGCTGACGGCTTTTTTTTTCCTTACTAAATACTCTTAACTCTAAATAATAAATACTTTAAATAATACTTATTATAGCATCAAACTTCTATTGAATATGGGGAATGTCAGAAAGGAGAAACTTCAAAACTTTAACAGCTTTTTAATAATTTATCATGTTCACGTAGAAAAAAACTAGTCAATGAATTGCGCATTTTTATTTTCGTGGTATCAGCACGATACCTCAGTATACCAAAGATTTCACGGTATTTCAATTGTATATCATGATTCTTCAGAGCATCATACCACCAATTAGCGACCATGGAATACAAATGGCACACCAACTTTTCATCACGACATGCTCCTTAACATTCAACCAAGATCAAAATTCCAGAACAATCATTACAACCTATACAGTCCACTGCTGGACATAAGCCTCCACGAGTTTACGCCAAAAATAACGTGAACTCATGTGTTTTGCCCATAGTCATCACTACTGCGGTCTACTACTACTGCGGTCACCAACCCAGAACAAACTGTCCAATATTACTGGTATGAAGGTGAAGATGGAGATTTCAGGGAGGAATGTGCGGGAGACGAAGAAAGCTGATAACTTGAAAGTGGTTCGTTAATTTTAACGGAATGTTTCTGTAAATTTCCCAATTCTGCTTCAAATAGCACATCGTTTATAGCCTTCTTCGCGAACAAACGCTGCATGGGGTCTAATTTTTCTAATGTATCAACCCATTCTAATACAATATGGTTGGATATTGTATTGGGTTGGCAAGATTCGGTGGTCAGTTTTGATGTTTGTCGTTGTGGTTCTATGAGCTGTCCTTGGAACTTTCTCTTTCTCACTGAAGACTGCTCGATGGACATTGGCTTGTTAACAGATTGAAAAGATGTCCCAACCTGAGAAATCTCGTTTATTTTTTGGCTGTTTGACTTAGGTAGTACTGATTTATTCTGTAAAAGATAAAAAAACATTATTCTTAATTATTTCAGAATACTATTAAAAATTATTATGTATTCTATGGTTTTACCCAGAACAATCCAATTAATTGTGGAAGTTTTGGGCAGAAAAACGATCATTAATTACATTCATTTATTCACTGATCAAATTATCGTTCTTTTGCTATTTTCATATATATTTAACACTTAAGTTTATTTAGTTTCAGTATGAAGCTTCTTATATATTCTTAAGATATTAATGTAGCATACGGTATACCTGATAAGATGAATTTTGTCTTTGTTCCAACTTTCTTAAAAAGTCGAGATATGGGAAGTACCATATCTTTGGCTCGTACACCTCATCGTCATCTCCTGGATCTTGAGTTGCGAGAACTTTTCTTAACTCTCTTCGATAATTAGATCTAATGCTATTTATTTTCTTCTTGACATCAATTGTTGTTGCGTCAGGTTTGGTTCTTTTCAAGATTGGAACCAGACGTAACAGAGCCGTGTGTCTTAAACGTGAAAAAACATTAATGTGTTTCTAAAATTTCAATCGTATTTACGAGTATATAAAAAAAAATATTATATCATTTTAAGCTATACAAAGATGACATCAAATATTTTATAACAAAAATCGTAATTCAACTATTGATTAGGATATCTCAAAACTGCTTCACAAAATCTGTCTTGCTAGTATGTTGTCAATAAATATTACTCACGCCAGATCAAATGCTCTAAAATATATCAAATCAGAATGTAATCAACAATTGTAACTGATAATTCGAAGTCATAAAAGCAATTGAAAATCTTATTGAACCGTCAATCATGAATTCACAGCGTAATAAGCGTATACGTCACTCAATATCAGATAACCTTGAACGCACAGCATACAAAATGTGTATCGAAAACTATGATACTATTCTATTATTTGTTTTATTTTAGTAGTAAATGGGAATCTCTATCGTGCCTAGGACATCTTTTGCCCAGCTGTGGGACGCGAAGGAGAGAAAGTTTTGCCCAGTGCGTTGTACGCTTGGGCACGTTTTCAGACTATTGCAGTTCAATTTAGAAGTGGTATGTTTTCTTAGAAAATCTACTAAATAGTCAATAGTCCATTAATTTAAAACATACCTGCATATAACTATACCAATATACATTCAAAATCGTAAATATTTTATTTGGAATTCTCATTCTGTTTTTAAAACTATTACCAGTGCCCATTCAGTTTAATTCAGCGGCATAAAAAAACAAACAATGTTATAATCCTCGATCAATCATGATTGACCTTGTTGTTGTAAGACGTTCGTTTTTTTTTACCAAAGTAATAATCAAGCTAAATTCATACTTCTTATTTTACAAAGTTATGCGTATCTAAATAAAATATATACCTCTTATATTTATTCGTATAATACGGATGATTTGGATCCCACAAGACTGGTAGGGACTCAAACATCAATATGAAATCTCTTTCAGGTTCCAATTTGTCGAATACTTCCGCCGGTTCTAATACTATCGAATCGTCTGTGTCAAGTGGATTGGTTTCCTCTTTTGGTGTTGTTTCACAGTCTCTTTCTATCTTTAATTTATACGATGTGATGGGTAGAGGAAAATGGGGAGTCGCGGGTAGGGGCGCACTGGACGGTACCTTCTCGCCCATCGCTTGCGCTGTCCGCACAATGACTGACGGATATTTGAACGAACGCCAGACGCTACGCACACAATGATTGATGTTATTGACGTTACCCGCATCACACACACATGCAAACGTTGATTGATGAAGCGTGCTCGTGATATTATTACTTTAATATACCACAATCTACTCCATTGACCGATCAATCATTTGATGTGTGATTATTTTGTCAATCAAAATATTTATCTGGATTCTATTTTTAAACATCGAATTCGTTTCATGCCAGTGTAAATGTCAACTAGCTGATAATATAGAGGCAACAATAAAAAACCTATTTAGAAACGCTTAAACCATTTTCAAGGTACATTCCATAGTTGTTATTTTTATATTTTTTATAAAGGCTAACTTTTAATAATTAATTACAAAAAAGTTTTTTAATAGATGAATTTGTTTATTTGTGTAACAAAATGAAATGATAAATTTCTGATAATTATTCAATATAGAATGCTTAACTCCAACACAAGTCAAACAGAATCGATGGTATGTTTCGAAAAACTTTAATTTTAAATGGCTGCTAATGAAAACCCATAAATAACGACAGAGAATAGAATAAATAACATCTGACGTTTACATATAATAAACAGTAATTATGTATAATTAATTATTATACTGGGAATATTTTTATTTGTGGTTTATTGATTTTTTTAATGTCTTTTATAGGAAAATAATATATTTTTATATTGATTATAATATTCTTAACACTACTGAGATGTGACGTTGTGAGTGTGGAATTTTTATGTTTAACTAGCTGTGCCCGCGAATTCGTCTGCACGGAATTTGATAAAAAAAGTTTTTGTTCAGTTCGCTGAATTAAAAAATAAATAAATTTCTAAAATAAAAGTAGCCTAAGTTACTCTTTATTACATCAGCTAACTGCCAGTGAAAATCCCGTCAAAATTGGTCGAGCCGTTTCAGAGATTAGCCGGAACAAACAGACAGCCAGACAAACAGACAAAAATTGTAAAAATGTTGTTTTGATATATGTTGTAATATTTCACACACAGTTGTAATATTTCACTGTTAGTTATATGCCTTTTTCCCCATGTAGAAGAAGGACCAGAGCTTAATCCATAACGCTGCTCTACTGCGGGGTTGGCGAATATATTCCCTACTATGAGTAACGATCGCTGTCTGGTGTACATGATAACAAGCGAGACCGACCACTTAACGTGCTCTACAAGGCACGGTGGGGAGACAGACCCACAAGGACTAACAACCAGACCGGAAATAAATATTTGTACGAGTATAAACAAATATCCACTCCGAGTAGGAATCAAACTCGCGACCGTCAGTAAACACCGCCGGCACGGCAGACGCACCATTACACCAGAGCGTCGTCAAAACTTTATAGTCATTGTAAAATATAACATCGTAATTTATTCTACCACTAAAATACTGTAAAATAATAAACTAAACAACTAAACAAAAAACAACAATATAAATAAGTTAACATTTTATTTAACAATGAAACAAATAGTTAATTATAAAACAAATTAGTAAATGTCGATTCTAATTAGTTTCCCGAACTCATTTGTTTTAAGTTGAATTCAACAATACCTATAAAAATATTAAAAAAAAAACACAAATTAAATCACGTGCTTAGTCAATACGCGTAGAATTCACAATCATCAATTAAATTAGCTCCGGACTGTAATAACTTAGGAACGTTTTCGTTGTAAATTGTTTTTAAAAATGCTACGTTTATTATTATATAATGTAACATGTAAGTAATTAACAATTATGCTGTTCTAGATGTGTTCCGATGACTGATTAGTGAAGTTTATTATGCGATTATTTTTATTAATAAAATTGATGTAATTTTAGTACGGCGAAGTTTTTAGAAAACGAGTTTATATTGAAAAAAGAATCGACGAAAGAACAGTTTGAAATAAAACACGAATTAAATAAATTCTTGTAATTAATAAAAAGCCTTTTAAATGTATTACTTCAGCAGCTTAGTAAAAAATTACTTAGAAGTACAAAAATTAAATTTAAATTATAAATAAAAATAAATTATAAAATAAAATTTATCAACGGATTGATTTATGACTAGATTCTTTTAATTGTTTACGTACAATAATTCTTAAGCTATGTAAGACTTTTTTATCCTTTATACAGTATTTAATATAACAATTTGTATATTAAAACAACTTATATAAAAAAACAAACGTCATGTACAACATACAACAAGAAGAGACACGGCCGCACATAGTGTACGGCAACACATTCGCGTGCAACGAGAATCGTGTTAGCTTGTATGACCGACGATTAATGTGATGGAGTCGTTAGCACGCAACTATAATTAATGAGTGATTTGTGTTAAATGCTGTATCAATAAAATCGGTCTGACGTTTAAATCACTCGTACACTTTGACAGGCTAATAAAAAAATAACAATTAATTAGAATTTTATTCATACAATGTCGAAACATCGAGAATTAGATGGTTGCAATTAATTTTATTAACATTTTAGTCTTGTTTTAATTTATTGTAATTTATTTGATAAGTATTTTAGTAAAAATCAATACGTTATATATTTAGTGATGTTTTACTATTTAGCATTTAGTTTACAGAACACCGCTGTGTGGTTACAGCAGTAAAGAATATAGCCACCCCCTCTCTTCCCGTAGGTATCGTAAGAGGCGACTAAGGGATAACATGGTTCCACTACCACATTGGAACTTAAAAAGACGACCAATGGCGGGATAACCATCCAACTGCTGGCTTTGAAATACACAGGCCGAAGACGGGCAGCAGCCTCTTCGGTGCGACAAAGCCAGCCCTGCGGTCACCAACACAACTGCCCAGCATGGTGACTATAGGCAAAACACATGAGTTCACACCATTTTTGGCGCGAACTTGTGGAGGTCTATGTCCAGCAGTGGACTGCGATAGGCTGAAGTGATTACAGAACACACCGGGATACTATTGGGATTATTCTGTCTGTGGCTTGCGTCTTATCTGTCAGTACTCTCACCTTTTAAATAGTAAAATGAATAATAGATACATTAAGATTATAATCATTATGTAATAAATATATTGCTTAGTGATAATATAAAAGATGTTTCTTTATTTTGTCTAACTTAAATTCAATTAACTGTATATAAAAATGTCAGCTTGTTAAAATTTATTGCTAATCGATCTAATAAATAAATGAAAGCTTATTTCAATGGTTTCCCTGTCTTACACTTAACACACCTTCATTCCATTTAAATCTAATATTTAAAATTAAAAACAACATTAAAAAATTTAAACAAAAGCCATATTTAAAAAGGCAATTTAGAGATAAAAAACCGAAAAAAAAATCATTATAATATATACACGATAAATTTAAAAAGGCGATAAGCGGTAATTCAATGACGTCCCATAAACCTCCCACGCCCGTAACGCGACACCATAGCCGCTATAAAACCATATTTAAGCCGAACCTTGTATCAACGATTTATCGACGTGTAAATCATTTTAATTGGTAGCTGTGGACATTTTTTAGTGTACGTAATTGGCAGCTCGACCGTTTTTCATTTGCAAACGTACGAATAGATTATACTAGGGGACGTACATATTTGTACGGTTTTTATACATATTTATTTTAGTACTAGAGCCATCAGTTGGCTGTGATGTGTGAACAAGACTGCTACCGTATTTATGCTTTTAGTGCTGCCTATCACAATCATTAATTAAAATTTTATACTTATATTGTAGTGTAGAACATTTTCATTAACTACTGGTTCGGATTTCAAAAAATATGTTGTCATGAAATAGTCAATTTGACGAAGAATTTAGGCTACATAACATCACGCTGAAGTCAATAGGAACGGAGCATAAATGAAAAATGTTGCAAAGACGGGCAAAATTCTTCCTTCCGATATCATAATATATGGAATAGTTTGAAATTCGAACAAGGTCAAGAGCTTCGGCGGGTTATTCGGGTAACGGTTTTATAAAAATCACATTTTATTATTAGTTATAGAGTTGCCTTTATTGTTGATTGAAATGTTTTCATCAAGTATTCATACGAAATTGATTGATTTGAGACTCATCCAATAAACTTATATTTCTGTCGTTCAAAGAATACAAATAAAATAAATCAGTTTTAATTGTTAAAAACTACTTTATGTGACATTTTAGACTTTACACTTTAAATATGTACACGCATCGTTTTTCGAAGCAAATGAAAAATTTATCGGACACGCGGTATTTACAATAACGGTGCGCGATCCATTCGTTGTCGGACGTCATACGTCTGTATTTATGTCCAAATTTTATGGTTTTATTTTTTTCTTAATCGTTGCGATATTTTCGTAAACGATTTTTTAATTAATAATTGTGGCAAAAAAGGTTTATACCAAATTTTTTATATAATTTAGTCTTTATCTATCTGATATAATATCAATACCGTATTGTTAAATCAATTTAATTTAATTTAGTATCTATTACCTTTATCTATAATATATTTGAAATTTTATTATCATATTCTCATTATTGTTATAAAAAATTGTTATGAACAAATGATGAAAATGATAACAATTACTAACAGAAGCCCACAAAGCATACTCTTATCTTGGTACTTATATGTTAAAAGAAGCTTTATAAGCAAGTAAAATAAACCAATGAAAATAAATATATTACAGATAAACTTTTAATAAATAAATTTATTCCTTAAAAAAGAGATAAGAAAAAGATAAAACAACTCAAACAACAAAAAAGCGCACCATCGATCACTCCAACTAAAAACAACTGATCACGCGCCCGACAAAAAACAGAATTCCATTACATGAGCACATTAACAAACAAATGTTCACACTTAACCTTTCTTTCGTGTCCATGATATACATCGCTGGAATACGCCTCATTATTACTCGTTAGCATACTTCGCGACTCGTACTTCCCCACCCGTAACTAAACACCACAGAGTTCAAAATTCCCCGACTCGGTCGTTATGTATCGCTGTCGTGTCTTTAACACAGGGAGGTATCTCAGGTGTCGTGGAAAACTTAATTTATGTTGAACTCGTCCTCACTGCGATTATTCAAGTGGTCGGCGATGGTAGATAAGGAAGATTAATCGAATGCGGCCCTGGATAAAAAATGCGAGGACAAGCGACTCGTGTGGTACTGTCCCCCGAAATAAAATACTCCGGGCTTCCTTTTCGTGGATTTAGTGTGGCGTCAAAAATTCTCGAATAAATTCGTGCGGTTAGAATTTAATCTAACAGTTTTATCTTTTAACCCGATTTATTATTTCATTTGAATACATCGTATAAAATTATCAGGAGAGTTTGTTAGACGCATCGGTGCTCTTCGCTTTTTTTTGTAGCTTTTTTTGATAAATGATAATTGACAGACCAGACTGCTAATGACAGCTGCAAGTACTGATAGCGATTGATTTAAATGTCATTCACTTTCTTATCGTGGTCAATTTATGCCACCATTTGATTATATTTATATAATTTGGATAGCTTTTCTAGACAGGGTCAGTAAGACTTACGGATGAATCATTATTTCCGTTATTTTAGACATGTCTTAAATGTGTGTTTAAGACTATGAATATATTTTAACAAACAACCAACTTGACTAAAGTTTGATTAAAATAATTTGTATAAATTTTATAATGACAGTTTGTTTATTCTTTAAAATTGACTAAGTACTAAGTAAATGGGGAAAATATTGCTTGTTTTTTGTAACTGATTAAATATAATAATAAACGCACATAGTGTAATCATTGTAAAATGTTAAAATGTTAAAATTGTATGATGTATGTGACTTAAAAAAGTTAATAATAATGACATCGCAAGCCAATGAATTTCAATTTCAATTTTAATTTAATGCTGATATTGTAAGTATATTCGTATCAAACGCCTCGATTAATTCAATAAATTTAGCGATAGTCAGTCATGACACTAAAACTTAATGAAATCAAAAAATTAACTCTTCATTCTTCCTTCAGACTTGACGGTTCCTAGTATGATGAGGAACCTAAGACAGCGGTAAATTTAAAGACCTCAATTAACACCTATATGATGAAAATTGTTCTAAAATATAGTACAGTAATAGTAAAAAATAGATGCCGCGTTGTCGCAACGGTCACAGCACTGGTTTGTGGCTGTTGGCGCTAGCGGTTGCGGGTTCGATCCCTGCACATGACAAACATTTTTTTTGTCATACAAACGTTTGACTTGGTCTGGGTGTTTGTGCAGTCCTTGTGGGTCTTCTCACCGTACCTCGGAGAGCGTGTAAAGCCGTCGGTCCCGGTTTTATCATGTGTAGCTGATAGCGATTGTTACTCATAGTAGGGAATATATCCGTCAACCCGCATTGGAGCAGCGTGGTAGATTAAGCTCTGATCGTCCTCCTACATGGAGAAAGAGGCCTATGCCCAGCAGTAGGATATTACAGCCTAAAGCGAGCAAGCGATTCAAATAGTTACTTGCCGACTTTACTGTGATTTTGTCAAAAACTAAATTCAATTAAATAGTAAAACATAAAAATAATAAGTATAAAATGACCAATAAATTAAGCTAAATAATAAAACACACAAGAAGTAAAAAAATAGATGCACTAAACTTTTAAAGGCATTATATAACTATTCTTTAGAATCAAATCGAGACTGTCTCTACAAACAAGTACTCTGTACAAAGGCGCAAAGTCGCAGAGGTCAGCGGAAAACGCCCTTTGAACTGCTAATCTGAACTAACGTCAAGTTAAACGCTGCATAAATCTACCGAGCAGGGATAAGAAAGGAATAGAATAATTATTTACTGAAGATTGTTATATTTTATTATTATTGAAACTTATTATCAAATAATTATTAACTATTACTTCGGGCTTTGCATGAAAATTTTAATCGGAACTCCACAATTTTTTTTTTCATTTATATCACTAGGTCGGCAAACAAGCGTACGGCTCACCTGATGGTAAGAAATTACCGTAGCTTATAGACGCCTGCAACACCAAAAGCATCGCAAACGCGTTGCCGACCCAATCCCCAATCCCTCCAAGAGCTCTGGTCACCTTACTCACCAACAGGAACACAATACTGCTTGAAAACAGTATTATTTAGCTGTGATCTTCTGTAAGGTCGAGGTACTACCCCAGTCGGGTTGCTCCATATTTTGAGCAGGAAATTCCTTCTGTGTCCTACCACATTATTACATTATTACAATAATTGATTACAAATAGCCCTGCACGCTTTTAGGTTGTAGCCTATATATATATATATATATATATATATATATAAGTATGTGTCATCCAGATTAGTTCAAGATATTTAAATGACTCTCTTGAAATTATTGTGTTAATTAATCAGCTATTTTTGATACCTCAACAAACTATTTATGCAAAATATTTTACATTGAATTAATACCAAAATGGAATTTAACTAATTTCATACAAAAGGTGACTATACACCAGTCGTTGTTCTGATTCATTCGTATTCCAAGATGGAGTGAGTTAGAACCGCCGACAGCGATGTTAACGCGCTTCAAACATTCACCATTAAATGTTTACTGATTAATATCATTATAACTTTAGTGCTAAAGCCGTTTAGGTAAATATTCAGTCTACGATTATTGTTTAATTGTTGATAATAAATAGATTACTTTGATGTACGGTTCTTTAAGCTGAACTGAGCTAAAATAATGTAAAAGTGTCCCTCTTTTAGACGACAGCCTTCTTTCATTTAGGAAGGTGGTCTTATTCAGCTACAAGATGATAAGAATCGTTAGTTCCCTAACTAAACTACAATCAAGTGTTTTCTAAAACCGGGACCGATGGCTCTACGTGCTCTCCGAAGCATAATGAACCCACAAAAGCACAAACTCTGGATACATGGTTCTCTAGATCACACAGACACACATCAGCCTATCGCAGTCCACTACTGGACATAGGCCTCCACAAGTTCGCGCCAAAAAGGCGTGAACTCATATGTTTTGCCCATAGTCACCACGCTGGGCAGGCGGGTTGACGACCGCAGATCTGGCTTTGTCGCACCGAAGACGCTGCTGCCCGTCTTCGGCCAGTTTATTTGGAAGCCAGTAGTTGGAAAGCCAGCAGTTGGATAGTTATCCCGCCATCGGTCGGCTTTTTAAGTTCCAAGGTGGTAGTGGAACTGCATTATTCCTTAGTCGCCTCTTACGACACTCACGTAAAGAGAGGGGTGGCTATATTCTTTATTACCGTAACCACGCAGATTAGAAAACCACCCTAGATCAAACACTATAAAAATGTATCTAATATAACTTAGATAACAATATGACATCGAAAATGCGTCAAAAAGAACCTATTAGAATTTAGTTAGGTAGCCATTATATCGTAATAAGCGAAGACAAATAAATACACATTATTATTCTCATAAGGACATACAAACAAGTTGTATTTATACGTACATATATCTATACTAATATTATAAAGAGGAAAGATTTGATTGTTTGTTTGTTTGCATTGATGGGCTCCGAAACTACTGAACCGATTTGAAAAATTCTTTCACTGTTGGGAAGCTACACTGTTCGCGTGTGATATAGGCTGTATTACATTATCAAAAAAAAAAAATAGGGAAAAAATATATTTTAAAACCGGTGCGAAGCCGTAGCGGGATGCTAGTTACAAATAAAGTTCTGTTTCCAGATTTAAACTTTCTAAACACAAATGTACGTCGGCAATTCTCTACATAATTGACACCTCATTACATCGTGTGTTCGAGTGAAATTATTTCAAAAGGCCATTATCATTACACCAACATCAAACATAGCATGCCGTTGTTAATGCGGTCAAATTGAAACCACTATTGTTATATGAGTAGTTCAAACAGAAACAGCACGAGTGTTCCTGGGCGGTTAATCATTGTAATTGATTTGGCAAATTTTCATAATAGCATCATTGAAATGATTTTGATGGAAGTGGCGTGTTTTTCATGTAATAAATAAAAAAAAACTGAAGTCTGCTAATATTTGAAGCGTCAGTCACGTTTATTGATTTTTCCAGGTTATAGTCAAGACGTACGTATTAGTTATTTTTAATTTATTTATTTTGAAAGTTTATGATAGTATGTTTCTTGAAAGAGGGAAACACAGAGGGCGCTGCGTTTCAAACATTTATCTACATAAAAGCAATAATAATAATTTAAATGAAGGACAAGATGAATAAAATATATCAAGAACCGGGTGAAAATAATATTTCTAAATTGATAGATGATTATATCCTTTATAAACTTATTAAAACGACTTTTAGCTTTACATGATTTATTTTCTCCATTACATGCAATATTGGCGGAATATTTAACCGGTATAGCTGAAAGGTATTAAAGCAATCAATCAATTTTTTATATTTTTATGTAGGTATATACATAAAGCATTAAATAAATTACAATTAAATAAATAAATAAAACCAATCAGATGCCACCTCTGCGTACTGTATCATCACAAACCTACACACAAAACATCGTGATCACGTAGAAAATAATTAATATTAAATTTATACTAACGAGATGAGCTGATACCGTGATATTGATATTTTAGCACATCATAGAATAAGTATTATTTTGAATGACGTGACACCCGAGCGAATTGAGTGAAAATATACACGGGAGTTATTGTACCCGTCATAAACCGTATTGCAGCAGCATGATGGATTAAGCTCTGATCCTTGTCCTACATGGGGAAAGAGGCCTATGCCCAGCATTGGGATATTGCATGCTGAAGCGAAAATAATTAAATTGTAACTGTGATAATTGGAAACATACACACAAATCCATTACACAATCACGCGTCTATTTGAAATTCAATTATTACCATACAGTAAACATACGTTTGAGGCTATATTTGAACTGATATTTTTGGATATTTGCAAATTTATACGAGAAACACATTCGCAGAAATAACGTTACGCAAGTCTGTATTAGTGACGTCAGCTTGTCAAATAATTTGTAAACTGTGTTATTGATTTTAGTGTTTTGTCTAATAACTATATATCTAAAAATACTATGACGACTATAATTATGACTGTGTATCTGTTGAAAAATAAAAAATTAAACTATTTAAATAATATCTTATTTTTAACCAACTTCAATAATGTAAGTTCCCAATTATATTGCATTTTTTATGCGTGTGCTATCCCGTAACTTTGTATTGAATGTACCGATTTTGATGATTCTTTATTTAATTGGAAGCTGTTACTTCTCGTGTAGTATCGTTCAAATTTGAATGAGATCTGGCTTGTACTTTTTGAGTTACTCTTAATAATGCGTTTTAAAATAATTATTATTTGATTACCTACGTTATAAAACTTGTGTTACCAGCTTACACTACTAACTATCTATACTTAACTATCTTTAACGAACCTAACGAGGGTTCAAGTCCAGGCCCACAAACAGGTTAAGGTCAGCTCTGGTTGCTCAACTTAACTATAACCAATTAACTAACTAAATAATCACCCAACTAAACAAAACAACTAATCAAACATATTTATTAAGACAAAATACAGAAACCCGATATATTTACTCCATATATAAGATATATGGCGTCGTAACTTAACACTGACTTCACCTTAACGACCCCCTTTACTTAGATAACACCCACTACGTAAACTAAACCAAAGCCAAACATCCTCGAGCTAGTTCCATCACAAATAATACGAGGATGCAATCAGATTCAACGCTAATATTACACCTCAGACGCCTGAGGTATGCTTAAGTACTTTTATAAATAACGACATGGATACGACACGATATAATTTTTTTGATTTGGACACGATAGTTTTGTAGGAACGAAGTGTGACTGTCCCAATTATTCTTTTTTAGAAGATTCGGTTTTTGCAATCATTTTTAGATAATTACCATGTAGTTTTACATACAATATACAATATTTTTTTAAATATTATTTCTAAAAATCTTGAATGGAATATATGGTTCATTAAGCTAGAAATTTTTTTTTGTGTAATAAACGTAAAGTAACAAAGACGAACTGAAATTGAGAATAAATTTAAAATTTTCTATCATAAAGGAATTAATAGCTAAAGCTAGTAGTAAGACTTAGTGACACTGTAATTTCATGCATATATTACCCAATTGTATAAAACACATTTTTTTAAAGAGCCACTGTGGAGTTTCTTCCTAGTTCTTCTCTGCATAATCTGCATTCCGAACCGATGGTAGTTCCACTTTTGAAAATAAATAGAATTTTAATTTGAAAATGACAATTTGAAGGCGCGCCTGAAGTGTGTGCCTGAAGCCTATTTGAATAAAGATATTTTTAATTTTGATTTAGAATTAAATTTTTTAAAAACTTTTATAACCAGATACCCACTTATAAATAAAACAAATCAAGTAAAATAATCTTGATACTTTTACGACTCAATTAGTTAAAATAATATTTCAAAATATTTATATTTTTTTTTTATTATAATATCAAAAAAGATTTAAAGTACCTACATATTTAAAACAGTCTCTTCATTTATACAGTCTTGACATAGTGTTTATAGAAATGATAGATGAAACAAAAAAAAAAAAATAGCTTGTGGCTTCTCGACCTTTTAAAAGAAGATCTTCTAGGAAAAAGGAAAAAAATTTTGCTAATTGGGATTTTATGTCGAATTTGACGACACGCAAGTTACAGTAGTAATATTTCAAGTTGTGAAAAAACAACTGCTTTTACAATTTCACGACTGTCATGTGTTGAAATTTTTTTATATATTTCTTTTTTGCAACTTTGCATAACATTTTTTTTTTCAGAAATTCTTCACAGCAATGATTTTTACAGCGATATTATTTAGTCGTTTCTTCGGTTTTTTTTAAATTATATACTTATTACATAATTTAAAAAAAAAAAGTCGTAACGTCCTCGTTACGTTCCGTGTAAATGCAACACGAAGTCCAATTTAGTCGGCAACGGGTCGGGTCAGGCTGTGGCGTTGTTTGACTTTATAGCTGGCTTTATAGGGTTTTGTGAGTGGATTGCGAGTATGTTCTACGTACATACCTTACCAGAAGAATATTACTACATCTCATTATTTTATTGATTAAAGTTGCTACAACCCTAAATATCAAAGTTAAACATTTTAAATAACTTGAAAAATAAAATAATAATGACTAAATTGTAATGATGAATAATCAAAATGTGGTGGTAAACATGATAACATTCTTTAAGGATACTGAATGAAATTATTCATCTTGAATATACTTCGTAATTCATTTCAGATAAAATTATTGACGGAAATAATTTATACTAATATTATAAAGCTGAAGAGTTTGAAGAGCTGTTTGGAACGCACTAATCTCAGAAACTACTGGTCCGATTTGAAAAATTCTTTCAGTATTTGATAGCCTATTTATTGAGGAAGGCTACAGGCAAAATATCATCACGCTAAGACCAATAGGAGCGGAGTCCATGCGGAAGAAGTCGCGGCCAGAAGCTAATAGTTTTTAGTTTTAAAATAATTAACTGAGACTATTTACCTATCTTCCCTATATCTCCCTCTCTACTTGTCTTTCTTGCTGTTTAAATTCTTAATTAAGATATTTTTTGAAAAATATTATTTTTTGTGTTCCTAAATCAGAACTGACATACAGGATCAAAAATATCCACAATTATCCTTTATTGCACACTTGAAATCGTAAAAATACAGAGTAAAAATGCTTTATACGTGTAAGAGAAATGTACAAGACGTTGCCTTATTGCCAAAACAACAATCTCTTCCAGATAACCTTAGATATAAATCCTAATGTTAAAGGCGAAGGGTAAAAAGTCTCAATTCCAAGAAGACAGTAGTCCAATAGCGGCATCTTTGTCATCCCTCGCGTATTATCAAGATGACACGAAACGACCCTTTCCCCGTGTCGAACCTATACGTTTGTCCAAGGAATATAAGAACAAATATGGTGTATTGACTAATAGACCTTCTGGGAACGTTATATACGGACCGCCATTTTAGCGTGTTTATGCTAAATTGACGGTTGACGAAAGGCTAAAGAAATGCAAATATTTAAAGCACGTACGCTCTAATCATTTCTGTAATTCTACGGAAACAGCGCGCTGGCTACTCGTTTCTTGTTTTTTTTTTTTTTTCTTCTATTCGTGGCTTCTTGCTAATGTACAGGATTCTTTGGGATAATAATTTATCCTGCAAATATTTATTTTTACAAGTTCGGGCTGGGTAAATTCTTATTTCATCTACAATTTTTTAAGTAATACACCATTGATATCTTGTGCAATTGGCTCGAACTAATTTGACTTTTTTAATCCTTATTTGGACTGATAGATCAATATAAGTCTTTGTTATTAGACAGTCAGATTTTTGACTAACATTATTTTATCAATTCTGACATTATTCAGACATGATCAGAATTCATTATTCTGACATGATCAGAATTCTATCAATTATTTTATGAGTGACAAACAAAATTCTAATTTAGCCTTAAAATATTACTTATATTAGATTCACCTACATAAATATTACTTCAGTATCTTCTAGAATAATATAGCTTTTGACTTCTCATTAACATCACGGTCATATTATTTTGAACTTGAATAAAAAATCACTTGAAGGAGACTACTTGAATTGAGTAATTTTCAACTGATTAATATTTACTTAGCTAGGTTAGCTATATTAGCTTTATAAGTACAAGGCATAATCCTCTACACATATACTCGGGAGTTACTCATCACAATGTATCATGCAGCGGGCCGCATACATTATCACATACCGTACCACCTCTCTGTTTGTATACAACTTAACGTCAAGTTTCTTCTCTTATTAGCGCTAGCACACTAAAATATATGCGTAAACACCGTTGCCTCGATAATTTATTAATATGCCTAAACACGTTGTTTGCTGTACCACTTGACGGAGCTAAATAGTTATTTTCATACTTCACGGACCTCGAGCGGTTTAGGTTTTTTTCACACGTTTGTGATGATTGTGATTTTAGTATTTTGAATAAAAAAATTCTAGAAATTTCTGATTTATTTCAAGTACATTTAAATAGGTAAACAAACAAAACTGAAAATTATTTAATCTTCTCATGTCTTGGTCATTATTTTCGATAATAATTTTACGACAAAGGCTATTTCTTTTCCACGTAGTCATACGTTTCAGTTTCGTTCTGCTTTGATTCTAATTTTATCTCTATCAAATAACTCATAAACATTACCCGCGAAATATTTATAAAACTTCTGCCAAAATGTCATTAAGCTATCAAATTTTCAAACAGAAATATCCCCCAAAAAATTGCAGCAAACGCCATCGACCAGAACTCACTCAAAGATTCCCAACTTCCATGAAATTACCATCGGATCGTATTTCACCGCATCGTAAACGATTGAAGTTCGATGCTGTTTCAGTTTTTACAACACAAGGTCCGAAAACGAGCCCTCTGGGTGTCATAATAAAGAAACATGGAATTGTTCTCGTAACGATTAAACTTGTCCACTGAACGTTTATTTTCGGACATCGTAAAAAATTTCGCCGTTATTGTTCTTTCGAATGTCCGCGATTGATGGTTGCGGTAAGTTATTTTATTTCGAAATAGGTAATAAATAATACTTATATTATCAACAAACTCAAAATACTTTTATTTCGAGATCATTATAAATTTAATTTTTGTAAAACTATTGTGATAATAATAATACTATTATTCATTGCAGACCATTAAAAGATAGAAACAAAAGTAGTACAATTAGAGGAAGATATACAAAGGCGATCTTATCGCTAAAAGAGCGATTTCTTCCAGACAACATTTAGGTATAGGACAGGGCTTAGGAAAGCGGTTAGGAAGTGTACAAATAATTGGAAATATTGTATACGTATATTTAATGTTAATTCTCAAGAAACATGCTTATTTCTAACTTGGACACTATGATAAGATTAATAATAATAAAAATATCAGAGGGATTATTAGTAAGTCATAAATGTACCACTTTTTATCGCACAAAACCAACCCCTATCGAAAACACAGCGAAAAATTCAATATTCAAAACAATTTCAAACAAACCACGCTCGCAAAAACAATGCAATTTCGCCTCAGGTGTCAGTTTTTAATAAAGACCCAATCAGTCGGCCGGCGGATGCTCCGCCATGTCCCCTTCCGACCGGAAATGGAGCCCGTGTTTGCGGCGCCCTCTGTCGACGCCGGAAACGCTGCAAGGAACGACGTGAATGAAAATTCTTTCGAAACGCTCAGTATTGAACTTTTTTGTTGGTTTGATTGCGTATTTCGTGGGGAATATTTGTTGTTGTATAGCAAGTGTTATCTGAGTACAATACAATAGTATTGGTATAACTTATTTTATATATTATTATATTATAATAGTAATATAAATTGACTAGCCCATTGGCGCGGTTTGTAGGGCTTTTTTCTGCTCCGTGGTTTGCGGGTTCAATTTCCGTCTAAGTCTGCGTGTAATATTTGTACATATATATGTATTATTCCTATATATATTTATGAAAAAAAATTACTTAGCCTTAACAGTCGACTGTTACCTATAGCACTAGCATTCAGTTAGGAACATACGACCACACGGTCGTATGTTCCATAAAAAAAACTTATGACTCATTGAATCGATGTTAGCATTTTCAATTATTTGTCAACTTCGTTTAATGCTTATAGCTGTCATTCAATATGTCAAAAGCATAAATCAGTACTCAAATATTACAGTCTGTAAATAACCCATTTTTAAGCAGTAACTGTATTTAGTAAAGAAAAAATATAATTTATGCTTAATAAAAATATGTTTGTGTCAACAAACATGCATGCAATAAAAGTAATGTTACATGCATGCATAGTCTACAGTAACCGCTTACTATCGACCGTGCGCTTGTTCGCCACTCTTGTTATATTAAAAAAGGAATTATAAGGTTTCACAAAATCCAAACAAAAATATTTAGATAACAATCAAAAAGCAACATTTAAACTCCCAAAAGTAAAACTTGCCAAAAATAACCGACTTTTATTAAGGGATATAAACGTCGCTGTATATAGGAGTGTTTAGTAGAAATGAGAGAACATTATGTTAAATGGGTGCCATTGTGCGGCGCGAAACATCAATACGGCTTTTAGGGTAATTGTCCAGGAAAATCTGAGCTAATATAGTATAGCTTAGCTTGCATTATACACATCTTTGATAAATATTAATCATTTGGATTAGTGGTTTTTAGTTTTGCAAAATAGCACGGATGATTTCGCCAATGCCACGCAGAATTTAACCACGACAATATATTTGTCCGTACTGTGTTGAATAGATATTGACGTTGACAATCTTATTAAGAGTTATAACTTATATGTCACTGATTTCTGTCACACCCAGTTGAACAGATGCCAGAAAGAGTTGCGAGATGTCTTGTTAACTTTGGTTCTGTTGTAGACTTCAGGCTTTTTTTTATGGCACTAGGTCAGCAAACAAGTGTACGGCTCACCTGATGGTAAGCGATTACCGTAGCTTATAGACACCTGCAACACCAGAAGCATCGCAAGCGCGTTGCCGACCCAATCCCCAATCCCCCCAGGAGCTCTGGTCACCTTACTCACCAACAGGAACACAATACTGCTTGAAAACAGTATTATTTTGCTGTGATCTTCTGTGAGGTCGAGGTACTACCCCAGTCGGGCTGCTCCATATTTTGAGCAGGAAATTTCTGCTGTGCCCTACCTCAGTTAAGATGGGGATGGAGGGTATGGTCATCGGTAAGTATTCACTAGAACAAATAAAGCAAGGTAATATTTTAGTATCATAGAATGTATAGTAGCTGCTAATCAAAGATATGCAGATGCATATATTTATGTTATTCGTTTTGAATTAGCCTCTTAGACTTAGTTGATATAATAAAAAAATTACTTAACATATTATAAGGTTTTTATCGCCTTTAAATACAGATTTTATCTTTCAGTGTAGAATCAGCTTTGTGTACGAAATCGTAAAAATATAATTGTCAGCGCGTTCTCCTAAACGGTGCTATTGATTTTACTTTTTGCGATATGCCGCTGACTTTTGATTCTGATTTCGCGATTAGTTTTATATTTACGATAAAGGTTTCTTTATATTTTGGTTAAGACAAAGTGCTTATAATTTGGGGTGTATAATAATATTTTGTATTAAATAAGTTGTGCTGTGTGGCTACGGCACTAAAGAATTTAGCCACCTCCTCTCTTCCCGTGGGTGTCGTAAGAGGCGACTAAGGGATAACAAGGTTCCACAACCACTTTGGAACTTAAGAAGCCGACCGATGGCAGGATAACCATCCAACTGCTGGCTTTGAAATACACAGGCCGAAGACGGGCAACAGCGTCTTCGGTGCGACAAAGCCAGTACTACGGTCACTAACCCGCCTGCCCAGCGTGGTGACTATGGGCAAAACACATGAGTTCACGTTATTTTTGGCGTAAACTTGTGGAGGCCTATGTCCAGCAGTGGACTGTATAGGCTGTAATGATGATGATGAAATAAGTTGTTGGGTGTTTGTGCAGTCCCTGTGGGTCTCCCCACCGTGCCTCGGAGAGCACGTTAAGCCGTCGGTCTCGGTTGTTATCATGTACACCTGATAGCGATCGTTACTCATAGTAGGGAGTATATCGGCCAACCCGCATTCGAGCAACGTGGTGGATTAAGCTCTGATCCTTCTCCTACATGGTGAAAAAGACCTATGCCCAGTTGTGGGATATTATAGGCTTAAGCGTAAGCGTAAGTTGTTAAAAATTATTTACTATAGAATTTTGAATAATATTTTTCGATTTAAATTGCGGTAAATTAATATAATTAATTGCTGTTCTTTTTAATATAAAAAAAAAAAACAAAAATATATAGGTACTCGTACATGTATTTTTTTTATGTCACTAGGTCGGCAAACAAGCGTACGGCTCACCTGATGGTAAGCGATTACCGTAGCTTATAGACGCCTGCAACACCAGAAGCATCGCAAGCGCGTTGCCGACCCAATCCCCAATCCCCCCAGGAGCTCTGGTCACCTTACTCACCAACAGGAACACAATAGTAATAAATAATAATTAAAATTAGAGTCCTTTACATAGAATGTGGTTAAACTAAATACACACACCAAAAACTTAATATCGATTAAGAAAAGAATTAAAAAAAAACGTTTGAATTTCGAAAGGAATAAAATAATCAACATCCTTTCAAAATACTAAACAAACTAAAATGAAAGTAGAATAATTTTAAATATGGAAAATTTATAAAATTTTAATATTCGAACACCCACGCAACGAACGAATAGATCTGCACAAAAACAGAAACAAAATCCGGTTAATAAATAGTATGTATATTATAAAACAACAAAAAAAAAACTGAAATAACTTTCAAATGTCGAATATTTAAACACTCACACATGCTTTCATCATCATACTTTATTTATAAATTTACACCAACACAGAAACAAAATATTCAACGTCGTATCCAAATATTTTAGAAACACTCAAATATGGAATGTTTCTAAATTTTATATTCTCGAACCACACAAGATGCTACGTGTTAAAAAGTTGTTCGTTGGGTTAGAGAGTCACCCACAACTCCTAACACGAGACACAAGAGAGAGAGTAAAAAAAAATCCTACAGAAACTTAATCTTCTTTTTCAACAACTCACAAAATCAACTTACACTTCAGCAAAGCTTAAACCTATAAGAACTACAATGACTCACCCACAATAAATTGCAGCTAGATCCCAAGACGGCGAGAGAATCTAACCCAAAAAAAGAAAAGAGCAAAAAAGGGCCGCAAACACTCGCCCTGAGGCTTATATACCCTAGCATACCCCGCGCGTCGCGACACAACTACCCCCTAAGGTGAACCGCGACGTAATACAATACGAGGGTATTCCAAAATTAAATCAGTCGCCTAGAAAAAGTAAATAGCAACGCTAATGCATAACTGTGCTATTATACATCAGCAGGAACGAAACCAGGCGCTATTAAAAATATATGCTACAATACCCCCCCCGACAGAGAAGAATTTTGCATCTCTGGCAAAATTCTAAAAAAAAACTAATGTAAGGAGAGAATCTGGTAAGCTCAGGAAGGGATTATAAAATTTAACTCCATACTAAGAGAAAAAAATTTTTTTTGATAGATTAATCATAAGAGATAATCAAATTACAAAAACACCACATATAATTTTGAATTCACTGCAACACTGTCTTACGACCCAATCATACGTCACTAACATACAACATCCTGAAATTCAACTATCAATGTGCGTTAACCGACCTAGACAATTAACGCCCTGACACTCAGAGTGACGGTCTATAAATGAGCACCACTCAGCAGCTACTTAAAATTTTTAATTTAACAATTTTTTTTCTTTTTAATCCATATTTAATACCGTATTCCCGATGTAGGCTTTAGAATGTGCATAACACAATTAGAATCGAATATATATTCGATAGAATAAAATAATATGTGGAATCGCCACCCGTTCCAGAGTTAAGTTGTAACACAACAACGACAACAACTTATGGCGTAGGCTTTAAACAAAATAATATGAGTGAGCAGATACGTTAAAGATGCACCCAACACACACAAATTAAGTTATTGCTCAGTGGAATAACTCAACAAAAATAAACACCAAAAGTACATTAGAGATGTACCCAACACACAACTATCATAAGTCATGTACTTGTATAAGCACAAAATAAAAAAATGAGATCATCACCCGTCTCAAAAATGGAATACGTAATATAGATTTAAAACAAAAAGAAAACACAATATCAATTACCCTTACTACCAGAACTTCCTGTTAACTTCAAATCTTTAATATGCCAAACCCCAAGATCTTTACCATTCATATCCTGTAATACGTATACAATAGGAGATCTTTTACCAACAATTCGACATTTGATAAATTTAGGCGCTAATTTCTTAGAAAAGTATTTATCTTTATCACTCAAGAAGTAAGTTTTCTTATAAACAAGATCACCAACATTAAATTCCGCAGTCCTACGACGCAAATTATAACTTGAAGTATTTTTTAAATGAGCGGCATACAACCGAAATTGAACTTTATCGAAAATACTCGCCAACTGACCTAAGTTCTCCGCATAACAGTCACGAGGAGTAAAAATCATATTTTCTATACTATCAGAGTCCAAATAATGCGAACCACACGACACTAACTCCCTACCGAAAACTAAAAAGGACGGAGTGAAACCCGTAGTTTCATTTACCGCGCTGTTAATTGCAAATTGAATTTGAGGTAAGTACCTATCCCACGATCTATGATCCTCATCGACAAAGGATGCAATACAAGTTAAAATAGTACGATTATATCTCTCAACCGGATTAACCTGTGGAGTATAACGTGGAGTAAAATGAACATTAGGAACATTATAACTTTTAAAAAATTTGATACACTCATTACTAATGAATTGCGTACCATTATCCAATATTACCGACTGTGGAATACCATGAACTAAGAAAACATTATCCTCAATTAACTTAATTATTACTTTGGAAGTTGCGCGCTTCATAGGGAAAATTAAACAAAATTTTGAAAAACAACAAGTTACAACCAATATATAATTATGTTGTTTTCTACTAATAGGCAATGGACCCATAATGTCAATTGAAATAACCTGCCAAGGACGGACACAATTCTTAGGACGACCCATGACACCTAATGTCAAATGATTTTGAGCTTTATATTCTAGACACTTAGAACAATTATTGACATAATTTAAAACATCTTTATACATTTTCGGCCAAAAGTACTTTAAATTTAATCTTTTAAGAGTTTTAAACATACCCAAATGACCTGCAGTGGGTACATCATGATTAATTGATATTATTTCCGAACGGTGTTCCATAGGAATCACCTCCTTCCAATCAAACTCCGATGTTAAATAATTTTTATTTTTAGACAATCTAAATAATTTATCATTTTTAATACAATAATTTTTTAACGATGCTGGCTTATTAGCGCAGCCATTAAAAATATTAAGAAACCATTTATCATTACCTTTATAATTTGAAATTGAAAATATACTACTCACGGGAACCGAACGACTCAACGCGTCAGGAATGACATTATCACAACCTTTACGATGTTTAATCTCAAAGTTAAACTCTGATAACCTAGTACTCCACCGAGCCAAACGACCCGACGGGTTTGACAATGATAAAAACCACTTAAGGGCACTATGATCCGTGTAAACTGTAAATTTTTTACCATTATCGAGATAACAACGCCAATGTTCGACCGCTGCCAAAACCGCCAATGTTTCCCGTTCCGTAATACCATAATTTTGTTCCGGCTTGGTAAGTGACCTACTCATATATGCGACAGGATGTTCTTTCCCTTCAAAGGTCTGAGAGAGCATCGCACCAATCCCATAACTACTCGCATCCGTGTGAACTTCAAAAGGTTCGTTATAATTAGGACACCTGAGAACAGGAGCAGAGACCAAACACTCCTTAAGCTTTCTAAAAGAACAATCCGCCTCCTCCGTCCATTTAAATGGAGGTGCACCCTTACGAGTAGAAGTTAATTTATTTAACGGTGCCGCCAAAGAACTGAAATCCTTAATAAAACGACGATACCACGACGCTGTCCCTAAAAAACGTTTTAAACCCTTAACATTGGTTGGAGTGGGAAAATTAACTATTGCAGAAACCTTATCCGGGTCCGTACGCAACCCGTGTTTATCGATTACATACCCCAAATATTTCAACTGACTCCTAAAAAAACGACATTTATCAAAATTAATAGTAAGATTACATTCTTTTAAAATTTCCAATATTTGTAATAAAATAGAAACATGTTCATTGAAATCCGCGGTTGCAACTATTAAATCATCAACATAACAACAAACTTTAACCCCGAAACGGTTTCCAAACAACTTATCTACTAGTCTCTGTTGAGTGGCAGGTGCGTTAGTTAAACCAAACGCCATACGTTTAAACCTGAATGTACCACGTGACGGAATATAAAAAGCCGTTTTATCCCTATCCGATTCCTGAATCTGAGTTTGAAAGAAGGCACTACAAAAATCGATTGTTGACAAATAATGAGCATCCCTAAGATTATCTAAAATTTCTGATATATAAGGCAAACTATATGCATCCTTTTTGGTTACCGCATTCAGTTTCCGACTATCCAAACATAACCGATAGCTACCCGTATCCTTTCCCTTAGGAACCAAAAGTACCGGAGAACTCCACTCACTCTGACAGGGTTCGATGACATCCAACTCAAGCATCTTATCAACCTCCTCCGAAAGAATTCGTTGTTTCTCAGGAGACATCCGATAATATCTTTGCTTAATGGGAACAGCATCCCCAGTATCAATTCTATGAGTAACCACGGTAGTCAACCCTAAACCTTTACGCTCAAAAGAAACAGAACGAAACTGATTAATAATGCTATCAACAATTGAACGCTGATCGCTATTTAAATGTTCATAACCCGTAATGACGTCATCCGAATTATTACACAAAATAGATTCTTGTTTAAAACTAACTGAATTAATATATTTCGGACAAATTTTGAATATTTTCCAAAAGTCAATGCCTAAAATGATATCTGAATTAATTTCTGGAAAAACAAAAAATTTTATAAAATGAAGTTGATCTTCGAACGCAACCGGTAAACACAAGTAACCAAGAGAAAACAACTTGTTCCCGTTAGCCACAACCGCAGAAATAATGTTATCTTTAAAAAGAGTATAACCTCGTTGTAAGAAATCCTTATAAAAATTACCCCCCAAAATTGATATAGACGCACCAGTGTCTAAGAGACCCGACAACTTAATGTCATCTATATGTATAACGGCATAAGGCCTATTTTCAATACCATTATCATTACACAGAACCGAGTTTAATTTATACGATAAAAAATAAATTGAAATTGTTTTAAGCCAAGAATCCCAATCAGATTTTGAAAAATTAACATTATTACTAGTTTTAACTCGGTTCCAACTTACTCGTTTTTTGAATCTTTAACCCCATTATTATATTTCGATTTACATTTAACACAATCGGGACGCTTAACATTAGGCTCTCCGCAACCAAAACAAAACACAACATTCCGATCCTTAAAACAATCGGCATAAGAGTGAGAAAACGATTTACAACGTTGACAATAAACAGTACGGTTCGCCGCGCGATCACCGATGGAATTAATGCCCGGCTAGCTCAGTCGGTAGAGCATGAGACTCTTAATCTCAGGGTCGTGGGTTCGTGCCCCACGTTGGGCGCCAGTGCTACGTGTTAAAAAGTTGTTCGTTGGGTTAGAGAGTCACCCACAACTCCTAACACGAGACACAAGAGAGAGAGTAAAAAAAAATCCTACAGAAACTTAATCTTCTTTTTCAACAACTCACAAAATCAACTTACACTTCAGCAAAGCTTAAACCTATAAGAACTACAATGACTCACCCACAATAAATTGCAGCTAGATCCCAAGACGGCGAGAGAATCTAACCCAAAAAAAGAAAAGAGCAAAAAAGGGCCGCAAACACTCGCCCTGAGGCTTATATACCCTAGCATACCCCGCGCGTCGCGACACAACTACCCCCTAAGGTGAACCGCGACGTAATACAATACGAGGGTATTCCAAAATTAAATCAGTCGCCTAGAAAAAGTAAATAGCAACGCTAATGCATAACTGTGCTATTATACATCAGCAGGAACGAAACCAGGCGCTATTAAAAATATATGCTACAAAGAATATATAAAATAAGAATCCAAACAAGAAATAGATTCGCACAGAAACAGTAACGGAATCGTTCACAAACGACCGTAGATTACTCTAAATGACTATTTACGAGAGTTTTATTTATTGGACAATCAGAAACGGAAAATAAAACTTGAATAATATAAGCCCGGTAATCCGAGTTGCATCATAAACGTAAATTATAAAATTACGATCGTCTGACTCGATCGGAACGCTCAGCGTTGTATTAGTACTAAGAATTGTGAACATTTGAAAATGGTACCTACATGTTTACTGTACTATGACGTCATCGACGCCTGCTGTGTATTGATGACTCTGAATTAAAGACTCGGTTGGTGCAATTGGCAACCCTGCTTTTTGCTTTAACGTTATGGGTTCTATTTTCGGCCCAAATCTTGTTACATTATTTATTTGGATATTGTGTTATTATAATAATTGTAAATTTATAAAAAAAAACGATGTATGTCTGTCGCCTGTTGTCTAAAGCCCAGGGCATTCTTGAAATGACCACTAAAACAAGGTAAATATCTTGTTTTACAATTAAATCGTATTATAAAAAATTTAGAGATTATTCTTAGGATCGTACTATCAAAATTAGGTACTTACTAAAATTAATGATAAAATTCTTTAGAACTTTCATACCATTTCTATTCACCTCTCATCTATGTTTCACCTAGCTACTTAGGGTTATAATCGTAAAATTCTAAATGTTAAACGATCAAGTTTGCGCCTCCTGGATTTAGCTTTGGATTAAGATAAAATTTACGATAAGTACTCTGTAATGTAATTATTATTATTACTTCATAATTTATATATATTGTATTGAGGTGTAAGGACAGAAGGAAATACTTCTCAAAGACCTGTCACAGTGAAGAAGTACCTAGTAAGTAGGCTTACAGAAGTGTTTTTCAGTGTTTTATGCCAGTAGTAAGGTCGTAAGTATTAATTACTAGTGCAAATTGCTTACATTGAAAATCGTACTAATATTATAAATAGGAAACTTTAAACGAATGTTTCTTATGCAAAACAACTGAATCGTTTCGACTTAGAATATACAAGAATATAGTAGTAAGACTAGCTGTGCCCGCGACTTCGTCCGCGTGGAATTTAATAAAAAAGTTATTGTTCACTTCGTTATAAAATAAATAAATTTCCAGTCTCCAGTCAATCTGCCAGTGAAAGTCCCGTCAAAATCAGCCCAGCCGTTTCAAAGATTTGCCGAAACCAACAGACAAAAAAGTAAAAAATGTTCTTTTGGTATATGTACCATGTATACATCCATAGGTATTCAGTAAAAAGTGGTTATTTTAATACCTATTATAAAAAAAGCACTCAAATATTATTTATTTGTTTAGATAATACTTATAAATATATACATATATGTGAACCAAATAGAAATTATACAGACATTTAATAATATTATCAAAAAATAATTTATAATACTAGTTTTCACTTCACTCTCTTACCATTTAAAACATTATTAATTTTACTATATAAAAGTTAATACCTTGCATACGGTATTAGATACTTTTAATATTTTTAATGTTATTTACAATGTCTATAATGTTTTAATTGATATAATTAAAAGCACTTAGCTTTGAATTTCATATGTGAGCTAAAAACAATAAGAAAGATAAGGTCTTCAGTTAATCAAATACAGTTTTTATACTTTTTTAGTATATTAAAACAATGATGGATAAATTTAAAACGATATAACAAAAAAAATAACTTCACTTAGACCTGCAGATTAAAAAAATAATTGAGTGATTGTTAAAATCAACAACTATGTTTTAATAGGATCGAAATTAAACAGTTAAATAAATTTTATAATACAATAATAAGATTCTAAACGCCTTGTACTAAGCGGCTCTCTGTGAGATTTACTTCTGTATTTGGAGTTCTTTTTTATACAAATACATCGGCAAACAACCGGCTCCCCTAATGGTAAGCGCATACCGTAGCTTGTAGATGCCAACAATACCAGAAGCATCGCAAGCATGTTGCAGACCCTACTCCTAATCTCCCCCGGGAACTCTGGTCACCTTACTCACCACAGGAACATGACACTGCTTAGAAGCAGTACTATTTAGCTAGTCGAGGTACTACCCACTTGGGCTGCACCAGATTTTGAGCAGGATATTTACCGGTTGCTACTCAGTAAGTGATCCTCTAAGCTTTATAAAAAAAATTGATCGGAAATTTAGTACGAGGTTGACCAAAAAAAACTGCTATCTTTATAGGCCTATTTTACAGTTTTTGATTTTGATAAGATTAATATTTTAAATCTATAATAACACATAGATTAATTTATAAGTTACGGCTATCATACAATGTAACATGCACTCACTCGAGTATGTATGTCAATATAATTCGTAACGACCTCTTAAGGTGAATCTAGAGATAAAGATGTAATGTCACCCCGTATAAGTAAATGGAGTCACAACTCCGCTTAACTTTTTATACGGTAATTTATTTTATTTTTATGTTCCGACTTTTTACTACCAATCGATGCTTATGATATGTGTGGAGAGTGGTGGCTCTTGATATATTTTTTTTCTTCTTTTTGAAGTAAAACTTCTTTGGGCACACTTGACTTGGGGAGTAGGGTGGTGAATGCGTCACGATAGCGTTACGAAAAGTGTGATCAGGCGAGGCGAACGGATGTTGAGAGGGAGATATAAGTTAGTGAAGATAGAAAGATTATAGAATAATTTAATTTTTTAAAAGTAGAAAGATTAGTTCCGATTTAAGGAGTTCTGTATATAACTACAAAAAGCGAGTGTACTTTAGACCACACGACTGAAGTAAAACTTCTGCACAATAGGCCTCCACTGTTTTATATATACGAAACGTAACTGTCTCTCTCTTGCTCCATTCGCCTCACCCTATCACACTATTCGTAACGCTGTCGTCACGCACTCACCAGCTTACTCGCCAAGTCAAGCGTGCGTAAAAAAGTTTTACTTCAATAATATAATATTTATTTTCACTAATACCCTTCGGTGAGAAGTTGATGGAGCCATAGTTTATAAAGAAGAAGATGATTTTCATTTCAATTTTACGACGCGTTGGCGCAGCGGTGATAGCACTGGCTGTAGCACCGACGTTCGCGTGTTCGATCCTCGCTAAATTTTGTTGTGATCTGGGTGTTTGTGTATCATGAGTGTTTCCGGACCCCCAACACATGAGAATGTCATACTGAGGTCGTTGAGTGTGAAGCGTTCACTTATAACATTGTACTAATAATGTTCTGTTACTTATAAAAGTACTATAACTTATAAGTATTTAAATTCTATTTAAATATTACACAAATATCGATTATCTAACCTCAATTGTAATATCATTTATAATCCCGTAGAAAGAAAAATACCCATACATACTTTGCGGTTCAAACAAATTAATAAACAAATCAACAATTTGATTAACAATAAATTTTTCATACTTAAGTTTAACAATATTCCAAATAAGCAAAAAAAAAATAATCCAATAATCTTGTACCGTATCATACCAACCGTTTACTTATACGGTCGAAGTGCTTTGTTTAAGGTCTTTACGACATTTTAATATCAACACTTTTTGAAAATTGCGTTAAATTACAAACCGGACTTCTGATGGGACACATTAATTTTTATCTTAATAATGTTCGCGGTTCAAACCGCCGACAACACTTATCGGCCACCTGGCGTTATCATATGCTTTTTACATGCCTTTAAAGTGTATATTTTAATCAATTTATATGAATAGTCGTCGTGTCGAGTGCAGCGATGTTTTTATTTTTATGGTTTTACATGTGCGAACTTAAAGCGAAGGAATATTGTATGTATACCTCTGCACCTTATATACTTCGCTTTAAATCTATTTTTTTATACAAATCAGTCACTCAGTGACGCCGCGTTGGCGCAACGGTCACAGCCATGGATTGTACCTGTTGCGCTGGCGGTTGCGGGTTCGATCCCCGCACATGACAAACATTTGTATCGGCCATACAGGTGTTTGCCGTGGTCTGGGTGTTTGTGTAGTCCTTCTGGGTCTCCCCACCGTGCCTCGGAGAGCACGTTAAGCCGACGGTCCCGGTTGTTATCATATACACCTGATAGCGATCGTTACTCATAGTAGGGAATATATCCGCCAACACGCATTGGAGCAGCGTGGTGGATTAAGCTCTGATCCTTTTCCTACATGGGGAAAGAGGCCTATGCCCAGTAGTGGGATATTACAGGCTGAAGTGTTATACAACTCAGTCAGCAAACAAGGCTACGCCTCACCTGATGGTAAGCGATTATCACAGCTTATAGATGCCTGCAACACCAGAAGCAGTGCAAGCGCGTTGCCGACCCTACCCACACCCTCACACAACCCTGCTCAATCCTGCTCAAAATATATAGCAGCCCGACTGGGGAAGTACCTTGACCTTACGGAAGATCAAGTCGCTTAAACTAATTCAGTAAAATGTTTGTCCTAAGCAAAAAAGCTTTGATAAATAATTTTACTGATGCAACCTTCGATACACTAATGTCAAGCAGCGTAAAAAGCTGGAATTCCAAATTACATCTTTGCACCTATTTCAGTCGATACGCTTGGACTTAGGTCGGGCAAAGAATATTCTCAATTTGTAAACGAATTAAATACTTCGCTTTATAGCCTCCACTGCTATTTAAGTTCTGCATTTTCAACATTGTGTTAAAATTATTATTAGCACAAACAAATAAATAAATGTCTTATAACATACACACACGGTCGTCAGTTCCTTCGATAACTAACTTAATCCTTATTTTATAGGTCACAGCCGATCGATATAGCTACATTTTTTTTGCATAAACATACTAATAAAACATAATTATATAAATAGTAACGTATTTTAAATCCAGTCTTAGGGCGGGAATCGAATCCACAAACACCAGAGTATCCATCGGCTTATCAAATAATTATAATTATTTATTATCTAATACCATTTTACATATAATTATCTCCAGACGAAAACCATCAATGCACTCAGAGCCGTCAGGAACAAGATGAACATGAAACATTCATGTGACATTCTTGACAAATGATCTAGTCGCTGCATTTTAGTACACACACACAAATATGTGTCGAGTATATTATTATTGCCAGGGTGAAGTTAGTTATTTTAACCAACTCCTAAAAAAGGTTTTTATATGTATACTAGCTGACGCGGCAAACGTTGTCTTGCCGCTAAACGCTATTTAAAAATAGGGGTTGGTGGTAGAAGGGTGAAAATTTAGGATTCTATGTATTTTTCAACGTGTCATAATAAAATAAAAAATAAATAATTTATCTAAAATTAAAAAAAAAATATGGGTGGCCTATCTTAACATTTAGGGGGAAGAAAAATAGATGTTCGATTCTCAGACCTACCCAATATGCACAGAAAATTTCCTGAGAATCGGTCAAGCCGTTTCGGTGGAGTTTAACTACAAACACCGCGACACGAGAATTTTATATATTAGATTACCTCAGAACTTTTGACTGGGTGGACCGATTTCGATGATTTTTTTAACCGAAAGTTGGTGCTAACCTCGTAGTCCCATTTAAATTTGATCGAGATCTGACAAGTACTTTTCGAGGTATATCTAATAATGCGTATTTACTTGACTAATTTTTTCGTCGACCTACATTGTTTTACACTGGCTGTACCGATTTTGATGATTTTTGTTTGATCGGTTTAATCGAGATCTGATGACTACTTTTTGAGTAATCTTTGATAACGCGTATTTACTTGACCATTTTTTCGTCTACCTACGTTTTAATTGAAATCATGTTTTTTTTTTTCGTTTGTGAGTAAACACAATTATTCCTAATAGTTACCACTACTAATTTACTATGGTATATTTATAAAAAAAATATGAAGTACAATTATGTATGCCGTTAGTAGCTATATGTATGTATATAGATAATGGACATTTTCGAACAAGACATTTTTTTTTATGTCACTAGGTCGGCATATAGACGCCTGCAACACCAGAAGCATCTCAAGCGCGTTACCGACCCAATCCGCAATCCCCCCAGGAGCATACGAAAAAACTATGAAAGGATAATATTTAAGAGTTTTGATTAAATTATATCATCATAGACGTACTATGTTTGTGTGTGTATCTACGACGACGCGTTGGCGCATCGGTCACAGCACTGGTTTATGGTGGTTACCCTGGCAGTTCCGAGATCGATCATGACAAATGACACATGACAAAGATTTGTGTTGCCACGCAGATGTTTGCCGTGGTCTGGGTGTTTGTTCAGTCCTTGTGGGTCTTCTCACCGTGCCTCGGAGTGCACGTTAAGCTGTCGGTCCCGGTTGTTATCATGTACACATGATAGTGATCGTTACTCATAGCATATATCCGCCAACCCGCATTGGAGCAGCGTGGTGGATTAAGCTCTGATCCTTCTACATAGGGAAAAGAGGCCTATGCCCAGTAGTGGGATATTACAGGCTGAAGCGTATATTTTTATATTATTTTCACAGGTACGTACATTACTCTTAATTAATTAATACAAATTTTTATATGATTAAAAAGGGAAAAAATATTTTAAAAAATGAATCATGTTAAATACTCTCCCACAGTAATATAAAAGGAAAATTAGCAATTATGATCTAAATAACAACAAAAAAATTAACATGTTTGCAAATTATATATACATTTTTTTAACAGACGTAAATCCGAACAAAACCAATATTCAATGAGATCCAGAGCAGACAGCGCTCACTCACTTATTTTGATAAATATTAATATTATACACCATGGGTACATATAAAGTGAATAAATGATTCATGAGACACAAAAATTGATGCTGTACGCACTTGATAAATGATCGGTATTATATGCAGTTGTTTGCAGTTCGATTCCAGTATAATTCGGACATTTGCTCCTGGTACTAGCCGAATATTTCAACCGGTTGACCTTGGCAACCGTGAAAATAACATTTTAAAAATAATATAATGCATTGCTTCCAATTTGAATTCGAAATAAATCGAATGAGCAACGATTTTTTTTTTCTGTTCGATTCTGTTTTTTTTATTTATTTAACTAAAATGTAGGTAATCGCAAACATATTATTTATTTATAAAAACTAATAACTATTTCATATACTTTAATATTAAATAAAAAAATAATAAAATCTTCTCCGGTGGCAGGTTGAGGTCTTACTTTATTATATCCTGTGATGAGTGTCAGACGGAGAGAAGGTGGCCAGAGCTACTGGGTATAAGATGTGTAGATAGTTATGGTATGGTCTGTAGCGTAATGTTCTTCTTGTTACAGCCATACCCACTGTGGTAACAGATTACAATGAGGTAGACGACAAAAAAAGTTTAATTACACTATTTATATAAATATTTATTCTTCTTCCTCGTTCCCTCGATGATGATGATCGCGTCCACGAATGACATGTCTCCATTGAACGCGATCGTAAGCAGCATGTGTTGCACGGTGCAAGATGTCTCACACTGAATTCTTGATGACATCAGACCATCTTGCTGGTGTCCTTCATTTGGCACGTTTTCATTCAACTTGACCCAGTACTATAAGTTTCACGAGATTATGTTTGGGAGACCGCATAATGTGCCCTAAGAAGGTAAGGGCCAGCTCCTGATGCAGATCGTTGAGAGCCACTTGGTGATGTTGAGCTGTTGTGACATGGCAGTCCAAGGGATTCGGAGTAGTCTTCAGTATAAATATTAATATATTAGTGTTAAATAATATGCTAAACGTTTTAAAACTCTCGGTATCAACATAGACACAACAAAGACATTTTTAGAATTTATAATAGACACCAAATTTGGCAGTTTTTTGCAGTCAATAAATTATTCAGAAGTCTGTCTAGGTCATAGACGCATTATGCATGCATCTTTACATTCGGAGCAGACAGACAGAACTCGATGAATTTACATTTAAAGTGATATAAGTAGTTTCTTCCTGGTTTCACCTGCGCTTACTACTACTATTAGAAACGTGATGTTTTATAGCCTATCTTTTTATAAAAAGGCTTTTTAATGTAAAATCTTTTTGATTAAAAATTTATTGTGGGAGTAGTGCATTAGCAAAGCAATCTTTTTTTCCAAATAATTGTTCCAAAGTACCCCAATATTAGGCCTTACTCATGTCTCAGGGCTTGAAAAACAGACAATATAAAAAAAACAAACCTTGAACTTTTAGAATTTACAAATGAAATATATGAGAATAAATTTTAGGGAGTTGTAGTGAGAAATCTCTTAAGTTTTTTGTCAGCCTTTTTTAACAAAATATTTATTCCAAGACCACCTAAAGTTTCTTCCAAGGCAAAGTAAGATTCAAATTAAAAAAAAAAAGTAGAATCTCAAGAAAACCTTTTTGCGGTATTTTATTTTCATTAACACTGCAGCAGGAAATAACTTACTTTAAATTTAGAGCAGCCTGATTGAGAAAATATCTACCACCTTATAGATCACAGCCAAATAAAACTGCTGTAAAAGTTATGTTGTTTTCTGTGGTAAAGAAGGACGACATAGGTTCTGAGGATGCACATTTATGATACTCCTAGTATTGTAAGAGTGTTAAGCGTACAGTACCTGCTTATGCTAATGTAAAGGTGAGAAGGTACGGTAAGGTAAGGTTAAATGTCTTTAAACTATTTCATGAATAGCGTATACTAATTGGGTTTCATAATCTATTACTACAATAATTAGAACAACCTCAAACTAGGATAAGCCAAGTCAGACATGATTAATATAGAAATCTCAGTATTCACGCCTGCAAATTACCCTTAATTTGCATTTCCCTCCAAGATACAGCATCCGCACATTCGCTACCGACGACATCTTAATTGCGTCGTTTAATACGTCCATCGATTACTTCGTTGATACATTGACCATTTACAATTACTGTTATTTATTGACTTTTAATTTTAAATATAGTACTTTGGAGAGTACTCTAAATATTTTAAGCGTTGCAAGATTTAGATTTATTACCCTATATGGCCTTTAGTAATTACGAAGGTATACAATTCGTTGCCTGTTTGTGAAACAAGGATCTGCTTTGCTTTTATTTAGGACTAAATCTACAAAATTTTAGTAATCAACTTACACAACAGAATTGATTTTAATATACCTACTGGATTCTTTCGTAATTTTGCTCCATTTTATATTCCACCTTGTAATAGTAATTATCGTCGAAATTCCTTTATTTGTAGATCTACTACACGATTTAATGACTTTTTGCGCTATCATCGTGTTATTGATGTTTTTCTGATTAAGCCTTACGCTACTAGATGATTGGTGACCACGGAATATTTCTCTTCTGATAGCTTATAATGTCAGTTTAATGATCCATCTAAGTTCTCGAACCATCCTTAGTTTAATTTTGTTTTACTCTCAAACTGTTAAATAACATAGCACTCTTTAGTTGTTAATTGTAAAAACTTCTAAATGGCTTTTAGATTTTAACTGGATTTCTAATTTGCTATGTTTAGCTGTAGGTTTTTTTCAATCAATAAAATAAATAAATCAAATACTCAACATTTATTAGATATACCTTTGCATCAAGTGCCAACCTGCCAGAATCAAACGGCATCGAACCTAGAACTTTTAGTTTAGTGGACCTGTGAGTGTGACGTATGTCGTTTATATACGTTTCAGCCTGTAATATCCCACTACTGGGCATAGACCTCTTTCCCCATATAGGAGAAGGATCAGAGTTTAATCCACTACGCTGCTCCACTGACTTCAAAAATTTTTTTCTCGATTCGAGTGTATTTTTTAACCGACTTCCAAAAAAGGAGGAGGTTCTCAATTCGACTGTATTTTTTTTATGTATGTTACATCAGAACTTTTAACCGGGTGGACCGATTTCGACAAATTTTGTTTTAATCGAAAGGTGGTGTGTGCCAATTGGTCCCATTTAAATTTATTTGAGATCTAACAACTACTTTTCGAGTTATATCTAATAATGCGTTTTTACTTGACGCTTTTTTCGTCGACCTACGTTGTATTATACAGCATAACTTTCTACTAGATATACCGATTTTGATAATTCTTTTTTTGTTGGAAAGGGGATATCCTTAGTTTGGTACCATGAAAAGGAAATCAGGATCTGATGATAGAATCCCAGAGAAATCGAGGGAAACTCTCGAAAATCCGCAATAACTTTTTACTGAGTGTACCGATTTTGATAATTTTTAGTTTAATCGAAAGCTGATGTTTATCATGTGGTCACATATAAATTTTATCGAGATCTGATAACTACTTTTTGAGTAATCTTTGATAACGCGTAGTTACTTGACTATTTTTTCGTCGATCTAAGTTGTATTACTCGTCGATGTAATTGAAGTCGGTTTTTTTTAATATGTGTTAATACATCATTTACTGAGCGTAGCGAAAATTGACGATTTTTTAATCAAAAGCTGCAGCTTGTCGCGTTCCATTTAATGTGATCGAGGTCTGAAGTTTTTGAGTTATCCCTGATAATGTGTGTTTAATTGACTATTTTTTCGAATAACTACGTATGTGTGTTACATTTTAATTTTGCGAGTAAATATAATTGTTCTATAATTAGGATTCACAAGAGGCATTCAGTAAAATAAATTACGTAAGTCGTCTTCGGAGGATTTATTATTAAAATTCCGCTAAAATTGTTTTAAAATTTTGTTTAAAGTAATTTAAATTATACCCTGCAAACTAACCTAATGTAAGCTAAGTCTACCTATGTTTTATACGATTAACAAATTATGACGTAAGCAATAATTTGTGTCATAGATTTGACATTAAAATGTCACACGCTTAACATTTTATTTGACTTTACACATTTCTACGTGACATTGGCGAAATCATCTGTGCTCATTTGGCACTATTGAAAGCCATTAATCAAGAAGAAGAAAAAGACTTTACACATCGATAAATAGGAACCCCTTTCAACCCAACCAAATATAAGTAACAGTTGTTTTAATATACTAATTCTATTTATACTTACTAGATACAGAATTATGAGATAACTGTTGACTATTGCAATCAAACGTAACTTGTGAAACAAATATTTATGATAACCATATAAGTGTTGATATTACGTTAATATAATGTTTATTGATTTTAATTATACATATGATTTCTCTATCGCCAATACGGTAGAATAAATATACATTCATTTCAACACACCTTTGCCTTAGCAAACAAGAATGTGGTATTTAATAATTTCCTGCATTAGAAACTATATTTGAAATTATTAATATTTCCTTACTATGTAATTACGTAAAAAGTAAATTAAATTTACATATTTCATTGTGCTCTATCGAGAATATAATCATTATTTACAGTTTTTTTATATTAATAGCAAAAAAAGGTTTATGCAAAGTCGATTACGATATCTATGTAAGAAGGCTTGGAAGCACTTTTAAATTGAAAAATCCGTCCAGCGTTATAAATTAATCTATATAAAATTATATTAGTAGTGAGAAATAAAATCTGACATCACTTCAGCCTGAATAACTTAATACGAAACGTACAGAAACTTTTAAAATTACTGCTCATATTAAGCTGACCCAAAATTATTGTAAAATATATTGACTTGATGAAGGGTATGATAATCATAAAGTGACGGACACAGCTAGTCAGTCAGTTAGTTCCCCAAGTTCGCGTCAGACATCCCGGTTTCAATTCTCATTCAGCCTACACCGGCAATCTTACGTAGATCGTCGGTCCAACGGGCCGGAGGTCGTCCCACACTGCGTTTGCCAAGACGCGGTCTCCACTCCAGGACACGTCTGCTCTAACGGCCATCGTCCTCCGACTCAGGTTACAATAATAATATATCGAACCTTAATTTAGGATGAGATATAAAGCAGTCAATTTTCCATCTACAGTAAAACATCCACATAATGTTACATGAGTCAATACAATCCTACAGTCATTAAAAGCAAAATACAACTAAAGCTAAGTATATAAAATAAAGAAAGTATATAAATGTCTTAAGTTGGTTCTATATAAGTCTCTCTTTCTATCTTCACTAACTTATACTAACCTCTCAACTTCAAGCTTCAACTTAAGCTTAAGTACTCCCCAAGTTAAGCGTGCGTAAAGTTTTACTTCAAAAAAAATATTTACAGATACAGGTTTACTCTTCAAATGTATAACAAAAACGTTAGAATTTCTACTTTTTTACCTATAATTACTTGTAGTATTTCCCTGTCCTATAATCACAGCCCTTAGGCTTACTACGCCCTTTCACGCGTAAGGCATAGCAAGCCTAAAGGTATGAGTTGAAATATTAACAGCTCGTAATAAACACATTACCATTTTGACCGATAGTTATAATGTAATAAATGACTAGTATAAAAAAAAACTAATTTTCCTCGATTTTCGTACCGTCATTTTTTGTGAATAAGTCGGTTTATTTTCATTCTTTATTATATAGTCATTATCCAGGTAATACGTTACACCAAATACTATGTATAAGCACATGTTATAAGTACGTAAGCTATAGTTGGTCCACAGACTGCACGTATAAAACGATTGGCAGAAAACTTCAAATAAAATTATTTTGATAACTTCCGTACATCGCGCAAATCTGTCAGCATGTTGCAGCAAAATAAGAGCGACCTTCGTTCCCTGTCTTTATCCATATTATCGCACAATTTCTCGGTTACCCATTGACCTAAGTACTTAAAGCTGGTCATCCTTAAAAGCGGTGATCCGCAGAGCGATACTTCAGGTGTGGTTGTGTAGCCTTTTACGACAGCCTTAAAAATAACGACATCTTTAAGCTTCAGCATATGTTTCACATATAGACAGTAATCGTCTTAATGCGCTGATCGATGGGCTCAGTGACACCATGTCATCGGCATATCTACATGACATCCTATGTTACTGTCACTGAACTCATCGATCAGATGATTCACATATAGGTTGAAAAGCCGAGTTGAGCTCAGCCCTCTGCCTCAACCCGCATTCCAACTGGTACACATTTGAAAATACTTGCCCTGTACGCTATTGAGTTGGTTATAACTTCACGCGGTTTCCCGTTGAAGATTCTGCCGCAAAACTAACTACTAAAAGTAGTTAACCAAGTCGAATGACCTGGACAAGTTCAAAACACAGGCAAACACAGGTGTCCAACTAGGATAATACTGGACAGTCTGCTCAAGACATAAAATTGAACTGTCTGTGGTTCCAGTCTAAAATCGAACTAATTGTCATTAAGTATGACGTTTTTAAGTAATTGTTTGTCAAGCAGACTATCAGTACCTTGGTTAGGATAGTCTCCAGAGATATTGGCCTGTAGTTATTAATGTCAGATATATGCCCCGTTTTGTTTGTCGTCAGGTAAATAGCAATAACTTATACATATATTAAAAAGCATACCCAGCATTCTAGGCAGGTGTACACCTCCATGTTGCAAATGCTCGATGCTGAGACCATCGTGGCCGGATGACTTACCTCTCTTCATACCTGATATAGGCGACGTAACGTCATTTTCGGTAAATCTGATTGTAATGTCCCTGTTATGTGCATACAAACATTTTGGCGATTAATTTTTATATATATAATATAGAAATTACATTACAAACGGATACACAAACAGTCAGTCCTGCCTTTATCGCAATGTTTAAGCGATAAATATAGCAATTTACTCAGAACACTTAAAAGTTAATTAGTAAGAATAAACAGCAAAACGTTCGCCGAGTCTTGGGTAAATATCGTAAAAGGTTACAGAGGAAATGTATGTATGTAACACGGAGTTTTAATTTTTATAGAAATGACACTAAAAGACGATAACTACGGAAGGGCAATAAGTCAAATAAGCGAACGAAACAATGAATGAACAAGATTGATTTAATATTTAATTCGCAATATGTGGAATACATGTTTATTTTATTCATATCATTTATAAATATTTTTATTTAATAAATAGTTTTTCAACTCTTGGAAGCCTAAAAGTAAAAAATATAAAATATAAATAAAACGAACGAAATGGATGTACGAGATTGACAAAATATTATTAATTATTATTTCGAATACAATTTTTATTTTATTGGTTAATGAATATCAATCATAGCCTAATACATTTATATTAATATTTTTAAAGTCATTAATGCAAATGTATGAATGAAATTGACAGTTATAATTTTTATTTGAAATCGTGTAAAAAAACAATATTGTTATTGTTTGTCAACAATATTGTTATTATATATAAATAAACAGCATACCACTACTTCGGGTTAACTAATACAACTGCGCTAAACAAAAACGATTGGAAAATTACATTTACAACTTAATTTTATTACATGAAACAAACTGTCAATTCACATTAATTAAAGCCATACACAGAACCGGTTATATATAAAACGTCCATAACAGAAGTAATCGAATCAAAAATTTCATGCGAACTTTCATTTAATTACCAACTTCGATTTAAATCAATTTCGATGTCCATAAAGTCAAACCGATTCAGGGCATGTTATGTCACTTCCACTTCACCTGTTCTATAATGTCCTGTGCAAATAATTAAAGGTGTTAAAGAGAACGTATCGTTTAACAGCCTAAGGGTCGGTTTCACCGCATGTGGGTAAAGTTTATCCTGCAAATATGTTACGAATAAACTTTAACGGCAGGTCGTAGAACCGACCACTACGATATCTTTTTCTATATATAAACTATGATGAACTACAACTTTTAGGTGCTAAGGTTGAGCTAAGCAGGAAATTTCCTGCTCAATATTTTGTAATTTTGCTCAGTAACTCGACCGTACAGAAGACCACAGCTAAATAATACTGTTTTCAAGCAGTATTGTGTTCCTGTTGGTGAGTAAGGTTACCAGAGCTCCTGGGGGATTTTGTGATAGGGTCGGCGACAACAAACAATACAATAACTACAACAAATAGTGTCGCAAGCGTCTCTATGTTATTGTAATCGCTTACCATCTGATGAGCCGTACGCTTGTTTTCCGACATAGTTATATAAAAAAAGGTCAGCAAACAATACATAGACGACTGCAACATCAGAAGCATCTCAAGCGCATTACACACAACAGTAACACAATACAGCTTGAAAGCAGTTCTATTTACTTGTGACCTTCTGTAAGGCTGAGGTACTTTCCCATATGGGCTACTCCATATATTAAGATTTTTCCTTTTGAGTTATCAAAAGATTCACAATTGTAAATATAAATATTCCATAAGTAGAATTTGCTGGTGAAAAAGAATAATATATCATAAACTGTAATCTGTCAAATAGCGTTAACGGTAACTGGTAAAACTGGCCCTGATAACATGTTCACACCGTCGAAGTGACCAAGACTCGTGAGGTATTATTGCATCTGGGTATTACAAGTCGCTCGTCAGTCGCATGAATAATGCGATTCGTTGGCGATAAATAACGATTATAATATTATCGTGTCAGATGTATCGGATTTACTGTAGGCTGTGAGTAGGTGTCGGTTGGTTTGGTAATACACGGTTGTTTGATTTGGTGAACATTTTGAATAAATAATGATGATACATTTATTTTTAATTGTAAGTTTTTTTAGTTTGTTTAGTCATTTATTTTTGTTATTAAGTTTTAAAGATATTACGAATAATTCAGGTGGAAATTTTCATTAATATTGTTACAATTTTTCGTTTTCAAATGAACCAAATAAATTGAACCCTAAGTTAATAATTGGATAATTATGTGCGATAAAAACTTATGGTTAAAAACTTTTTTTGTTTATATAGTCGGTGGTAGTATTTATTTTAATGATTAACCGTTAAAATATTTATTTTTATAAGAATTTCTCATTACTTTTTTAATTAACGTTTTTAAGTGCAGCGGATTTGTTAAATAAATAAAAAAAATGATCTTTAAAATACGATGCAATGAAATTATGTAAAATTTATGTAAAATAAAATTCATATTACGATTAAATCTTAAAAAACATTATAAATAAAAGCTTAAAAATAACAAATCAAACTTACCTTTTCAATCGATTTATCGACAACGAAAAAAAATTTAAAAAAATGTATAATATATTAAGAGACCTTAATTTTAAAAACAATTCCATGATAATTGTGTTTGCTCGCAAACGAAAAAAAACCGACTTCAATTACATCGACAAGTAATACAACGTAGATCGACGAAAAAATAGTCAAGCAACTACGCGTTATCAAAGATTACTCAAAAAGTAGTTATTAGATCTCGATAAAATTTATATGTGACCACATGATAAACACCAGCTTTCGATTAAATTAAAAATTATCAAAATCGGTATATCCAGTAGAAAATTATGCGGTATAATACAACGTAGGTCGACGAAAAAAGCGTCAAGTAAAAACGCATTATTAGATAGCATAGCGCATTATAGATATAACTCGAAAAATAGTTGTTAGATCTCAAATAAATTTAAATGGGACCAATTGGCACACACCACCTTTCGATTAAAACAAAATTTGTCGAAATCGCTCTACCCGGCCAAAAGTTCTGATGTAACATACATTAAAAAAAAACAGTCGAATTGAGAACCTCCTCCTTTTTTGGAAGTCGGTTAAAAATGAAACACTAATTTCATAGTTTATTTATTTAATAAATTTATAAAAAAATGAATAAATTAAATTTAATCAATAAATTGTGAAATAACCGTTTTGTTTTTATGGATATGGATACCAAATAAATTATTACATTCTTAAATCGCCCTATAAAAATTATTCGCGATCCAAAACCGTCGTGTGTCCCAAATACCTTGTGTATCAGAAGGTTGAAGTTTTTGCACAATTCCACACTGATTTATGTCGTCGGCCAATAGATTTATGACTGGCTGAACTGACAATGTGAGTTAATGCCGCGACTGAGATACAGGATTGTAAACCAAGGAAATAACCACCGATTATCTATCCTCATTATGTATTGCGAAAACGCAATAATTATGATTTATCGAGTCTGTTTATTACGGAAACGTTCTTTGATCTATGGAGCGTTCGCGATGTAAATTACTGGGTATCGAAATAATCTTGATAGATACGCGGTTGGTGCTAATTTTGAGTTAATTAAGTTGTATATTTTGTTTAGTTGAGGTAACCGTTTGTTTGTTGACTGTGTTTTGAAAATGTAATGTAAAATTTGTTTTTCGTATATTCATTTTTTTTTGTCTGCGAAAATAACAATATTTACATTCACAAGTTGACCAATGCTTCTCAAATGATATATTATTATCACCTGGACCTGTTAACGTGAAAATAAAAAAATAAAAAAGGCAAGAGAAAGCCGGATGTGCACACAAATTTTATTGTTCCAGACCTTCCTATCCTTCAGACAATAAATATAAAATCACGTTTCCTGTCGAGTCCTATTAATTTAAAACATTTATATGTTCAGCATATAATTTGGACGTACGCTTAAAGAAATTCCTTTCATTGTTTTAACATTTTTATTTACGATCATAGTAATACGTATTATGTGAGGTATGCAGGTGTCTGTCGCTGGCAGGAAATATCTTGCTATAATTTGTAGCACTCCGACTCACCTCAATCTTATAGAAAATTACGGCTAAGGAACACTACTCTCAAGTAACAAGTTGTGTTGTGTATATGTGGTGTGTGAGGTAGTTAGAGCTCCTGGGAAGAGCCGGGAATAGTATCAGCAACGCGCTGGTAAGGCATCTGGTATTCTATAAGCTACGCTATTCACTTTAAAGCTGACAGATTGTACGCTTGTTTGCCACCTTTTTGATAAAAAATCTGCCTTAATACACAGATAGATGTAGTGCTTAGGAGTAAAAATAGGACCTATAAAATTATCAGTTTCAAAAGTTTAATTTAAACACTAGTGTGATAAGCCCGCACATGTTTATCACCTCGTACCACAATTATTACATTGTAGATCTCTGTGTCCCCACAAAAAAGTTCAAGTAAAATTGGAAGTTCATACCGCAAACTTTGGAAACCAAGTATGATCGAACTACAAAATTTCGAATTATCATCAATTATAACATAAAGTAACAAACAAAAAGTTGCGATATTATAAAGCAAGCATTTATAAATTAATAATAAAATGTTATACACGTGTAAATAAAAAAGTCATACATAATACTGTCCATATATATACGTTCTAAAAAACTATGGCATGTTAAGATCATGGGAATCGAACGAACGAATGATTGTATTATTGCTCAGAAAATTCTGATCGATCAAATAAACGGTACGATCGACATGCTTTTAATATTCCTGTTTTTATTACAACATCAGCTTTTTAGTAACGTCGACAAATAATGTTGTTGTCTATATTAGTCTACATTACAGTTTATTTTAATCACAAAAATATTTTTTACAATGTTACAACAACAATACAATTATGTAACATGTACAACAATACAACAATGTAATGTAATAAAAATACAACAATGTAACAAAATTATAGATCATTGTTACGGATTAATGATAAAGTTTCATACAGCTATAAAACACGTAATGATATAAGGGCCTGTTTCAAGAGTTGTGGATAACGCTATTTGACGATTGACAGTATCCGACGGTAAAAAGTTTATTTATTTATTTATTTATTTATTTATTTATCCCATCATACATCTAACATTACAGGATATTATCCTAATGCGTTAGTGTCGTTGTCGTATTAAATACATGTCATACGCAGATAAAAATACAAAAATTGATATCACATTCAATTCCATTATTATATTCCATTTAACAAAACAAAACTAAGTTATTACTAAAAATTCACAATACATAGTTCACATAAATTCAAATTCCATAATCTATATTAATAAAAACTATAATAATTTCGTCAATTCAATAATTTTCATTAAAAATAAAATAAATTAAAACCAATAAATAAATTTAAACCTAGTCAATAAAAATAAAATCCAATTAAATACATGATAAAAATGCAATTAATACAATAAAATAAAATATCAAAATATACAAATTTAAAACCATAGTCAATAAAACAATTAAAATCACATAACTCATAAAAAATGAAATTCGTCGAACTATAAAAGGAAAGTATAATATAAATGTCAAAACAAATAAAACCGATTTCAATTTAATTCGTATGACACGACTCCTCACTTTTGATTCATTATTCTTTTTTTCCATCGAATTCTACTATATTGATTAGATATTTCTATTGGCATATATTAATCTCACAATTGCAGTTTATTAATTGAGGAGAAACAGGTCCTACTGGCCCATTTTACCTTCCGCTGTCAGTCTAATCTCACTTAGATTACCTACGACTTATACTTATTCATAGATATAGATCACCAGCAATTCCTTTTTCGCTTCAGCCTGTAATATCCCACTACTGGGCATAGGCCTCTTTCCCCATGTAGGAGAAAGATCAGAGCTTAATCCACCACGCTGCTCCAACGCGGGTTTGCGGATATATGAATTCCTTTTTATCAATTCCTTTTTTTCAACAATAAAAAAAAAACAGTGTACCTGTAAACATACCTAATATTTCTTCTTTCTAGTGAAGAATCATTAGGGCGTAAAATCATACAGGTGTATAATTTTCCCAACATGAGTAACGATCGCTATCCATGTCGTAAAACAACTATAACTGACTTATTTTCTAATGTTTACGCGAATTTCAATCGCGGCTTATTAAGTTTTTCACGGGAGGTCCCACCGTGACCATGGTTGCTGTAAAGTATCTGAAACGTCGGGCATCTAAAAAAACACAAGAAACCGCGATAAAATCCGAAATGCACTGCATGAGGTACTTAAGGACTCCCGCAAGGACATACTCTCAGACCAAAACATTTATAAATATCTATCCCGTATGGGAGTAAAAATCGTAACCACCAGACTGAACTAGTCGTACCACACCAGAACTAATATATTCAATTACAAATTTATATTTTTATATATCAGTTTTTTACCTAATAAACACAGTATCGAAGCGTGCATATTAACATCATTAACAATTTGTAAGTAACAAGTTATTTCCTCGCTGTACATATTTGGTTGTCGCTAATGAATTTATTCAACGATCGCCTGTTATTTAAGTCTCATTATTTACTTATAACCGTATACGGAACATATCTATGTTTTTAGTTCCATAATATACATTTTTTATCTAATAATATGCATGATGCATATCGTGTTGTAGCCATAAATGGTTTTAATGTTAGTGTGCCCAATACACGCTACTATCTAGATATATTCTACATTGTATTTTATAATTGAAATATTAATTAATGGCTTGAAACATGTTTTTTAAAGAATAAGAGTCTTCTTGTTTCACTATAGGTATTTATATGTAACTGTTGGATTTCCACATTGCGGAAAGTAAGACAGATAAGCGAAAGTGAAGATGAAACAGACATAAAATATATTAGAAACTTTATTGTTGTACGTCGGATAACTTCTGTCTAATTTTTTGCAGATTCTTCTCGGCATGATCTGCTGTACTCTGAAGCCTACTTGAATTTTTAAATTTTGTACATGACAGAATTACTCTTTTATCTCTAATTGTTATTTATCTAAGTTTGCTAATGGCGCCAGATGTATCGATAGATTTCTAACTGACTAGCTTATTCCAATTTGAAGACAGGGTCTAAATCCATGTATTCTCTTCTCTAGAATACTGAGCACAATTAAAATTGTTAACGGAACTCAAAGGTTAATGTTATTAGTCCGTATCAGTATTTCAATATATGGTAAGGTGTCTTAAAAATTCTTGATAAAATAAGAAGAGTTACTTGAAATACATTTAAGATAATGTCAAATGGCTTGAGAAAATTAATCGTTACTATATTGCAAATATACTTGTGGAGACCTATGTCCAGTAGTGGACTGCGAAAGGCTGACGTGTGATGTGTTATTGCAAATATAAAAATTGTTTATGGCTGGCTGCATATACACAAACATGACAACTATATGACATGATTTAGCTGAGGCACCTTACAGAATACCACAGCTAAATAATTCGCTTCTTTCTTTTTCTTTTTATTCTTTTCTTTCTACTTTAAAGATGTGTAATTGTATTCCAGTGGTAATGTGACCAGAGCTACTATTGGGCTTGAGGGTAGGTCAGCAACACGTTTGGCGACCTAATTGAATTTAAAAAAAATATATGATGTTTTTACCCAGTGGATGAAATTTGTTTGTATACTTAGAGTAGCTAAATAAAAAAAAATAAAAAAAATTACTCTTGTAGTTGGGTCGTTTGTATGTATAGCAAAAAATATATACATATAAACCTGTAATAATATAATTAGCTGAAGACTTTGTTTGTTTGGATGCGCTAATCTCGCTGATACGAATTGAAAAATTATTTTTCTGCTGGATATTCCATTTACTAAGGAAGGCATTACAGGCTTTATAAAATTTTACGTTTTTTCTTCAAATGATCGCGAGTGAAACTGCGGGGCACAGTAGTTAGTACAAGATATTATTCTCTTTATTCTTACTTAACATTTACACACTAATGTAAAATCACGTCTTGCACCGACAAAGACTGTGGCGTCACTGTCATAAAAATCAAAACAACATATTTACAGGTACACGCACACAGCCGCACCAGAATAAGATAAGCGATCTATACAAATATGTCAATAATATAAAATAAAATAAAAATACCGTCCTGTATTCATGTAATTCGATCTAAAAACTCGTATAACCTTTAAACGTAATGATTAATTGTACGATAAACTGTTTTTACATTAATTAACTTAAGTGTTAAATTAAATAAAATACCACTCATATTTAATTGTCTCTTGTTATGCGAAGATCATTTTAATTATCGCTGGCGTATTGCTACAAAAAAAATATATATAAATTGTTTCGCTAAATGCAGCGCAGTTATTCAAGATTCGCGCTTTGCAAGAATTCCCTTTGCGGACATATTGCATCGCTGACTCTACTATGTCGCGAATATTTTAAATTTTATTGTTTTGTTGCGTGACATGAAAGATATTTTTCATTATTTGGATGAATTTATTTTTTAGAGTTCAGCACAGAATTTTTTTTTTCTTTTTAAAAATTTCGTCGGCAAACAAGCGTACGGTTCATCTGATGATAAGCGATAACCGTAGCTTATAGATGCTTGCAACACCAGAAGCATCGCAAGCGCATTACCGCAATCCCCCCAGGAGCTCTGGTCAGTATCATTTAGCTGTGATCTTGTGTGAAGTCGAGCTACTCACAGGCAGATATTACCTGCCGCGCCCTACGAAACAATTTAATTACTTTTATTCAAATACCAACTTAGCACTTTATGATAACCTTTAGGTTGATATAATAACCTTTAGCTTTACAAAAACTATTTACAGATTATTTTTTCTTTTCTGTTTGTCTTTATGGTAGTCTTAGCTCTGATTTAATTAGATAAATTGGGAAGATAAATTTTACAGAATATATTCTATAAAATTATATTGTATTATTCCATATTAATATATTATATTATTAGTATTATGTTATGATATGTAATGTTATATTATATTATTTATTTTACTTTCATTTTGTCTTTTTTTTTTTTTTATTGTGCAACCTACACGCTATACTTTCTTGCACATACCAAGGTTGGCTGGTAGAAAATGCATTAGCGTTAAGCCTTTTGTACACAATTGTATTAGTGTATTTATTGTACAATAAAGAGTTTAAATTAAATAAATAAATAAAATTTATAATATTCCAGTTCACATCACCGAAATACCCAGATATTCAAAATAACAATACTGAAAATCAAATATTAATAATTCAACAAGTACTCAAAATTAATGAAACAAAAGGAACAGTTTTTAATAAATACGGAACATTGTCTTACAATAACGAACTTGTTCTTTGCTGGCATCTTTTTATAAATATTCGAAGCTGTCAGTAATTAACGAGCAAATGGCCATTTTCAACCATTAACGTTCAAACGTAGCCTTATAAATAATTTTATAACTAACGGTACTAGTTGATGTTTAATTATTGTTTACTTGTCTCTATTGTTTTGTAATGACTTCGGAATTCACCTTTATCAAAAGATCGGTCATATTTGACATATTTCTATGATAATGAGATCCATTTATACAGCGATGGTCTTTTGATATCGCGTATGTGCATATGAATACTTTGCTTATATTTTTAGCTATCTTCATATTTTTATTATGTAACTAGGTCGGACTAGGTAGCCTATTCCCGACGTCGCGTCTCTTGCGGAGTTCTACAGGGGTCAGTGCTGGAACCGCTCCAAAAAAAAGGTAGCCTATTCCCAATCCCCCTCTAGGAGTACATTTTGTTAAGTGACTACCAACAGTAAATACCTGTTACTTCGTTACTACTGGCATAGAAAGTACATTGATATATTTTTTCTTCTCGTTTCTAGATCAGTGTTAAAGACCGGTGATTATATTCCCAGTGGCGGCGTCGGATCATTGTCGGCGGTCGCTTTGCAATTAGACATCTTCACGCCGCGCTGACACGTCAAAGGGCTGACACTTTTAAGTTATTTGGTATTATAAATTGTGCTATATATTTTTTTATATATACAAGTGGTCGCCCATTAGTCGAAATTCGACCATAATTTAAACACAAACTTTAACAAAAATCAAAAGAGTATATATGCGTTTGTGGGTTAAATACATGGTAGTGTGTGTAATTTTTTTATTCAATTAATGTATTTTTTATGCATATTTTAAAAAAAAATATTAGCATTTTGCAAGCAAATATATTAGCAATTAATTGTTATTTTAAATATTTTACAATTATTAATGAGCTACAATCAGGAAGAAGGTTAATATGAAAGTTAATTTAAAATAATAATAATGATAATAATACACTTAATTGTACACCGAAAACAGAAATAATACATATTAATAAATGAAAGATTTTAACAATATATTCATTAGGTACAAAGGGCGGCCTTATAACTAAAAAGCCATCTCTTCCAGGCAAAGGAAATGGTCAAGCGTCAGCATAGGTGTACTAATTACAATACATTTATAATAAATATTTAAATACTACATACATACATACACTCATACATACATCTAAATACATATATACTTATAAATTTCCTAATAATATATTGAATAGTTTGAAAGTATACTGTGGCAGCCCTGCGCCGCGGGTGGCGGGCCGAGATCATCTCAAACAGATCGAGTCTAAAAGGGTTTGACGCGATACGTCGCTCCCAAAAGAAATTAGTCGCGGCTTTGAAGGCGGATCGCGTTGCGTCTAATTGCATCAACTTTGATCTCATCGATGTGCTCATTGAGACGAGACTTCACATGACGCGTGGAGATGCGATGGCGATGCTATATTTTGTTAATCGTGTATATTTTTTCATGAGTTAATTATTACTTTGTAAAGTTAATTGTTGAAGTTATTGTTAAATTTGAAATCAATAAAAAATGAACTCTTAGCCTTTTTTTTTAATTGTACAGAATTAGGTGTAACTTCTGTTGTACCAATAGATTTTTTTTTAATTAAAAATATTATCAACATAAGAATCATTTACAGTTAGTAATATAACATTTTTTTTTCAAATTATATTTTATATTTTCTTATACTTTTTGCAGTTTAATTTTTAAAATAGGTACATTATCTGTTTACTTTATACTCATTCGTGTTAATATTTATTTTAAATATGTGTATAGTTGTTTTGCTGTTGTTTCATATTTTCACGTAGATGCAGCTTTCTTATTTTATCAAAATAATTAAAATATCTTTAGAAGTTAATGATCTATGTTTCAGTAGGGATAGCAAAAGACTATCATATAAATATCATATTGGTATATCACTAATAATGTATGTCTTAATAAATAAATAAAAATATTTAAATTTGGCACTTATTTCTTTCAAACGTTAATATTTTCGTAAATATTTTACCCTCTTATGTTACATGCTCTACTGTCTTTTTGTATAGATGTACAAATTAAAACATATATTAATTTAAAAACCTGTCTGCGCAGTAAATCACTCCCCAAATCATATAATTTTATAAAATATTAACCTTAAACTATCGCTTAACGTTTCAAATAGTATCGCCCACACTGAAACATTGTCCTTATCATTCCCCATTAGCTCCTGTCATGCATGAGATGCATCTGAGTGATTCGTCGAATCATGGCGTCTGCCTTCAATATGCCGCTCTACGGAACACTTCACATGATAGATTTTTTTTTATTACATTATTATTTTAAAAGTAAAACACGATCTGAAGATATTCGTCATGTTTATTATGTTCTTATAATAAAAATGGTGATTATTAAGATTATTAAGCATTGGGCAGGCGACTGTAGTTTACTCTTCAAGAACAGTTTCTCTTTTTTACAAAGACCTTTTATCGTTCCTTAAAGACTAAATTTCAATTACGCTTCAGCCTGTAATATCCCACTACTGGGCATAGGCCTCTTTCCCCGCGTAGGGGAAAGATCAGAGCTTAATCCACCACGCAGCTCCAATGAAGGTTGAGGGATATATTTTCTACTATGAGTAACGATCGCTATCAGGTGTACATGATGACAACCGGGACCGACGGCTTAACGTGCTCTCCGAGGCACGGTGGGGAGACCTACAAGGACCAAGTATGGCCAATACAAATGTAAATAAGTACTAGTAGAGTAAATTTCAATAAATATTATTAATTAAAATAATAATTGTAAAAATCTGTCAAGAAGCTGAGTCTGGTATCACTGATTTCTAAAGTTTATCTCAAAGACAAGCCTTTGATAGGACTTATCAGCAGGAAGAAAAATCAGTATTTATAGTAATAAATTGAAATTTGAAATATTTGACAAATCAAGTGAAGTGTGGCGGTGGAAAAGAAAAAAGTATATTAAACTTTATTTCATGCACACTCTTAGATGCCAGATGGTTCAAGCAACAACTAATAATGTTACTATATATTTAGGCAAACAAATAAGACTCACCGCTGACCGCTGACCCACGGCGACCGCTGGAACGGTGAATTTTTGATATGATATTCAAAAATGTTTAGAATTCCTAATGTGTGGGTAACACAAAAACAAAATCGTACATATTAAATAAGACTCATTCAGACAGTTCAGCATATTTATATATATAGATTATACACTTATTTCAGCCTATTACAGTCCACTGCTGAGATAGGCCTTCCCAAGCTCGCGCCATACATGCCGGTTTTTTGCAATTATCATCTTACTAGTCTCACATACCACAATTACATAATAAGTTAGTAAATAGATGTCCGATAAAACAGGCCGTTAGGCTCTAATAATAATTGTGTTTGCTCGCAAACGAAAAAAAAACCGACTTCAATTACATCGACAAGTACCTAATACAACGTAAATCGACGATAAAATAGTCAAGCAACTACGCGTTATCAAAGATTATTCAAAAAGTAGTTATCAGATCTCGATAAAATTTATATGTGACCACATGATAAACACCAGCTTTCGATTAAATTAAAAATTATCAAAATCGGTAAACCCAGTAAAAAGTTATTACGGATTTTCGAGAGTTTCCCTCGATTTGTCTGGGATTCCATCATCAGATCCTGGTTTCCTTATCACGGTACCAAACTAGGGATATCCCTTTTCCAACAAAAAAAGAATTATCAAAATCGGTAAATCCAGTAGAAAGTTATGCGGTGTAATACAACGTAGGTCGACGAAAAAAGCGTCAAGTAAAAACGCATTATTAGATATAACTCAAAAATTAGTTGTTAGATCTCAAATAAATTTAAATGGGACCAATTGGCACATACCACCTTTCGATTAAAACAAAATTTGTCGAAATCGGTCCACACGGTCAAAAGTTCTGATGTAACATACATAAAAAAAAAAAAAAAAAATACAGTCGAATTGAGAACCTCCTCCTTTTTTGGAAGTCGGTTAAAAAGTCAAATGACAAAGCGAGTAGGCTAACAAACGACCGGCTACATAGAAACAAAAACATGTCAAAATGTAAAGTCATACAACAAGATATAAATTAAATGTTGTTTTATTATCGTTAACTTTAAACAAAGGAGCGAACTAAATTATTTATTCTTATCGAGAAATGATTAAAAGTGCGATCAAAAGACGGACAACTTTATTTATATTATATTCTCACGCGACTTGTGAATATTGAACATTCATTTTTTTTTAACTTTCAATTTTAATTTCAATTAAACACGAAGGTGTTTCTTTTGAAATTCACTTTTAATTCAATGTGTATGTTGGATATTAATCATCTTAATAGTCTATTGTTTGGATTGTAGAATTGTTTTATTGATTACTAGCTGTGCCCGCGACTTCGTCCGCGTGGAATTAAAATTAATCATTGTTCAGTTCGCAGAGTTATAAAACAATTAAATTTCTAAAATAAAGTAGCCTGAATTACTCCTTATTACATCAGCTATCTGCCTGTGAAAGTCCCGTCAAAATCGGTCCAGCCGTTAGAGATTAGCCGGAATAAACAGACAGACAGACAAATAATTCGACAGAAAGACAATTGTAAAAAAATGTTGTTTTAGTATATGTACCGTGTATACATCCGTGTGCACTTAGTAAAAAGCGGTTATTTTAATATTACAAACAGACACTCCAATTTTATTTATATATTAATATACAAGCAACTAAAAAATTAGATTTTTGTTTTACTTTACATTTGAATAGCTAACTACATTTGTACTATAAAATATTAAGTATTATTTTTACACGTCTAAGGTGGCGTCTGGAGCATTGGAAGCGCGTTGTTGACTCTACCACGATCCTCCATGAGAACCTGGCTATCTTACAACAGGGAAACAAAGCAACTTGAGATCCACTTTTGAAGAAGACATTTCCTGCTGTGCTGTACGCTGTACCTCAAAAATAAACATTAACTACGTAATACAAAAATAAAAATTCACGCATCCATAACAATTTACTCAAACCTTGGATAACCACTTATAAATACATAATCCTAAAAAAAAACACATTCAAAATCCACACACGAAATATTAAAATACCAAAAAAAATAACCCTCAAAACATTCCATAAATCTTTTCCGCCAATTACGCGCCAATTTAATTTTTTTTTTTTTTTTGTAAACACCGGAAACCGCCACTCAAACAGGTTCAAGATTAAAAATCGTTTCAAACCGAAATCATAACCACATCACAAAAACACATCGCTCAACGGACCTATGAGCCAGGCGCCGTTTAATTGATAGTTCTCGAACACTCGAACCGACCATCGAACGGTAAATATTGAAGGCGGTAAAAAGTTTGTTTTCTGCTGATATTCCTGGCGTAAATAGATCGAGATAGTTGTACCGTTAACTTCAGAATATTTCATTGCAATTACAAAATGACTGTCTTATCTGTTGTTAAAAGAAGAAAGAGAGAAAGAAAACTCTTTTATGATTAGTCTTTTTGTTAACAATTTTTAAAAATTAAGTTGAAAAAAAAATATAACAACACAATAAACAAAGGGATAGATAACAAACAAACAAAAAAAAGCAATAAGAAAGGAAAGGTCAACTAGGTTTCTACCTAAGCATTGTTTTTGACAGGAATAATTTATTGCCAAAAACGCTGGTTTTCTGGCAGAACCTATACCAGTGACTAGAAGATGTAAATGAAACGTTGTTGGTAATCACATCAATCGCATTATTTTGTCTTATTACATTGCTCATCAACTGTTTCAGAAACTTTTTTTTTTCATCACCGTATTATTTATTTATTATTTTATACTTTATTGTACATCACAAATATATTACAAACAAAGCATAAAGATAGTTACAGACAGTGAAGTACAATGGGCGGACTTATGGCTAATTAGCCATTTCTTCCAGACAACCCATTATACAAAGAATTGTGTTTTTCAATTTACGTGATCATTACGAATCAACTAATTAATCACTCAATTATATTATAATTGCTGTAACAAGAAATAAAAGAAAAAATATAATAAAAAAGAAAAAATAACAAAAATCATTATAAAAATCTATTTAAATCAACATCTCTTATCTCTCATAGACAATTATGTTGTGCTTACCGCATAATAAATCAAACAATATAATAACAATATAACCAAAAATTATACGAAGCAAAAATTATTACAAAAAAAAAAGCCGTAACCATCAAAGGCGGTTAACCCAAACCGGCATCTTTGATGTAGCGGTCTGTTTACACTAAGCTAACTGAGAAACAAGTCATTTCATCGGGGCGTCTGTGCCTTTGATCTCGCCGCTGCCGCCATGTTGAATTATTGCCGACATCTTGACTGTGACGAGACACGGCCGCCGTGTTACGCCGAATTTCTATCGTCATTCGAGTAAATAGCTAATTACGTTGCAATTAATTCTTAAACGCTTTTTTTATTGTAAACCCAGCAGACTTTACCCTGTCTTGCGAACTGTAAAATGCTTAAAGTTTGATTCGGAAAAATTTCTGGTTAGGGATAACAGTCGAAGTCAAATACAAGAATTGTATATAAATCGGTTTATATCGATATAATTTGTAATTAGCATTACTTGACAGACGTTGTCCTGCGAAAAAAAACTAAAGAATAGAGACGACCTAACAGTATGAAAAGACCCTTACGACCTAGTTTTGTACTGAGCAAATATACACAACAACAACAAACAAAAACTGCATAAAAATCCGTCGGTATTTTTAGTTACGAGTTCTGTAAAAGAACTCACTATAGATGGCGCCGCGGTCGCTTAGAACCGAAAAATCGTCATATCAAAATTTCGACATTGTGCTGTGTGTGTATACGGGTTTTGAGTTGTCTGGAAGAAATGGCTAATTAACCATAAGTCAGCCCATTGTACTTCACTGTTTGTAACTATCTTTAAGCTTTGTTTGTTATATATTTATGCTGTATAATAAAGTATAAAATAAATAAGTACATCGTTCCATACCTTTGGCTAGAGCCGACACGCTGAGTCGGCGATGCAGGTTCAATCCCCGCTGGAACGGTCGATTTTGGCGTAGACCTCTTCCTCCATGTATGCAACATGGTAGCGGATATTTTATCTATGAGTAACGATCGTTATCAGGTGTCTTTGATAATAAATTCACGTTTATTTATAACTAATGGATGAACCAGAATCCACATCGGTGTTAATGACACTTGTCATCATTCGACGTCGTTATCTTTATGTTAATTACTCTTGACGTTATCAGTCTTATTCGAAAGCTGAGATGTGATGGACACTAAACCAAGAGGAAAGAAGTGAGGTCTCTTGTAAGATAAAAACGCTGGAAATCCAGCTGTCAGCTCTACACCTTAGAGGTTAATATTACTAGCCTTCGTTTAAATGTTATGTGCCAACTGGTGTACCAGATATACCAGTCGATAGAAAACCAATATTCTACCATTGGTAATGTTAACCTAGAGACATTTTGCCTATTCATTCATTTATCTATACTAATATTATAAAGCTGTAGACTTTGTTTGTCTGTTTGCTGGAACGCGCTAATCTCAGGAAATACTGGTCCGATATGAAACATTCTTCAGTATTAGATAGCCTATTTATTGAGGAAGGCTATGGGCTATTTTTTTTCAAATTAACACGTGTAAAACCGCTAGTTTATCAATATTTTAACTTTCATTTTCGATAGCAAAGTGAATCAAATATATATATTATAGTGCCTAATTATTAGATAAATAATAGTATTTTGGTGATTGATGACAAGGTAAAACAAATTCTGCCCCCATCAGAAATTTTGAAATGGGAATTTTTTTTAAAAGGTTTTTAACTAAATTTTATTATTAATAATGGATTAAATATTTCAAATAAAAACAATACAACGAGTACATGTACCTAAACAGAAATGTTTAACGTGAATAAAACACTATTCACTGGAAGTCAGCGAGTTCAAATCTAATCTAGAGCATTTGTTAGGGCTATTTAAAATATTGATATATTATCATAGAGTAGTTTTGAATAACTTTGTAACGTTAGAACATCTGACACCACAGTCCTCCCGTGACCATGGTTGCCGTAAAGTATCCGAAAGGTCGGGCATCTAAAAAACACAATAAAATCCGAAAAAGTTTGTTCATTATAATATTTTTAGATACTCCCTAAGAATCGATTTTCATATAAGGCCCCCGGTATGAAAAAAATATGAGGAGTGAAATCTACTGAACGAATGATCTCGTTGCGTTTTTTGTAACGCCATCTATTGAAACCCAATAGGGTTCCGATAGATGGCGTAGTTTGATTCGTTTATTTACCATTTGGTATGGTATCAGTCTTTTTCTTAGACTTTTTGTGCCTATTTAAACAGATTTGAAGGAGTAACCTCCAGTCGTGCGTCGGAGCTGACACACACACTTTTTCATTTATCAACAATTATTATGCTTGATTAATAAAAACGTTCACTGAAAAAACCGCATGTCTCGGAGGAAATTACGAAAATATTTCGAACCCGGTGTATCAATAAATGACTTGCATCTGTGTTAACAAATTCCTGTTCCCGTAAATTTATTCCGCAGGTGCGTCCTCATTCGGAAATTTTACTTTTTAATGTAACGAGTTGTTTTAATCATTAATTAATGACACTGTAAATATTATTTTTAATTGGCTCGATTAATGATTTTTTAATGAAAATTTGTAGGTTTATTAAAATGTATTGGTGTGTGATATGTGTATTTAATTGGGTGTGTTTGAGAAGGTTATCGATACTATATTTTAATATATTTCTTTAAAAATAAAAGTTAAGAAACTACCGACGCTAAAATAAGATTCATTTAAAATGTTATTGTAATATTACTTCTTTACATGGTTAGATCATCATCATCATCATCATCATCACTTCATCCTATCGCAGTCCACTGCTGGACATAGGTCTCCACAAGTTCATGTGTGTTGCCTATAATCACCACGCTGAGTAGGAGGGTTGGTGACCGCAAGGCTGACTTTGTCGCACCGAAGACGCTGCTGCAGTTAGATGGTTATCTCGTCATCGGTCGGCTTTATAAGTTTCAAGGTGGTAGTGAAACTGCGTTATCCCTTAGTCGCCTCTTACGACACCCACGGGAAGAGAGGGGGTGGCTATATTCGTTACTGCCGTAACCACACAGCATGGTTAGATAGATGTATAGATAAAATTTCGATACCAAGCTAGGTTCTGTCAATTTTACTCAAAAAGATTCTCGTCACAAAATAAGATAGCTTGTACTTACCTACATCATAACATGTCTATCGTAATATTAACATATAATAAAGTAATTATATCGCCCATGCACTATTAAGAGAGAAAGGTTCGATTTCAGACGAAAATTAATTTCAATATAAAATTAATTAAACAATATTTATATGCCATTTTAATGTTTGCCAAAGTCGTCGGCTCCTTCTTTTAAATTTGATAACTGTTCCCGATCATTTAAGATTTGATTGTAATTTATATTTCACAGAAAAAGGCGTTAAATGACAACATACCTATTAGCTAAACAATTACGCAACTTATAAAATTAGTTATTAAATGTATATTTTCGTTGTAATATTATAATAATAACGGTACATAAAACTTTTAAAAAAATAACACATCTTTTAAATTATTAAAATTATTGCAAAAAAACACGTAATTAAAAACACTAAACACAAAGTTCCGAACACGTGTCCATGCAGGCGTGGGGCGGAGCTACGACAGGCCACGCCCCACGCAACATGGCCGCTGCAGGCTGTGCATCGCTTCGATCAAATTGATTTGTGATCATTAGATTACGATTTGCGATACGTGGATTTTTTTATCGTATATTTAATAGATTTTATTGCTATATTTAAATTTGTATTTTTGACGTAATTAGTGATTAGTTTTAAAAGAGCTTGGTACTTGTTTTTTTTTCTATCTTTTAAATCAATTATTTTTATTAATTTTAAAATCGATATTAAAATGTTCAATTAAATTAAAAATTTTCGAACATACGACACATTTACAATTTATTATTTAAAAAAAAAAAAAAACTGTGATTACCAACTAAGAACTCCGCTTAAAAATACCAGCAAATTAATAATAAAATAAATTAATTTCCGACATGAATAATACAAACGGTAATAATTCCGTCTGGCAATAAAACGGTAATAATACTTCTGGTAATAACACTCCTGGTAATAATACAGTTATCAGACTTGTGTCGATGCAGCTAGTTATTAAGAATCGTTAAATATACAAGACGGTATAATGCCTCGGTAATTGTAAACCTAAGTTGTAAATGTGTGTCTATATTGTGATTAAGACTGCAATAACGATTTTGTTTTAATCTTATGTGATTAAGTTGTAAAATATCTGTGTGAGAGTTCTGTTAATTGATATACATAAAGTAAATTATATACAACGTTAGAATTATCTTTTTATTTCTGTAACGTTATTGTGTGACAATTCAAAAGTAATTTTAAAGCCTATCTACTAGTAGGTATATATAATGAAATGTTGTTATTGGTTTTTATGAAATTCTGCAACTATTTATATAAAAACTAGCTGACCCCGCAAACGTTGTTTTGTCATATATATGTTATTAGCCCCCTTAATCCCCCCACCCCCACCTCTTATAGGTTTTTTTTTGTACCTCCGACATGGGGTCGGAGTCTGTGCTTAAACTGCTCATCCATACCAGTTCTCGCATTTATTCTTCTCGCACTTTCATTCTGCATACTAATTTCTTTCTTTCATACTTTCCACATTCACACACTGGGTGGGTTCCCATTTAACCTACTATTATGATTCTATTGCTTATTTTATGAACACCTGGGAAAATGAGCGGGGTTTGGGTATGATGTTTTTATTTACAATCTTTTTCTTTTTCCTTTTTTATATACACTATAATATCACCTCTTATAGGTTAGGGGTATGAAAAATAGATGTTGGCCGATTCTCAAACCTACCCGATATGCACACAAAATTTCATAAAAACCGTTCCAGCCCTTTCGGAGGAGTATGGTAACTAACACTGTGATACGAGAATTTTATATATAAGATTATTTTACGTGCATCAGTAAAACATTCTTAATCACTTTAAGTTCGATGACTAGCAGAGTTAAACATTCATTGTATCATGCATTAAAACCAACATTTTCTATCCAATTTATCGTCACTCTACACATACTCAACTAAGATTTAGAATATCTTGGCTCGCCACCTATACCTACATATATTTTTAGACCTTATTAAGTAATCAATTATAAAATGTAATGGGTTTGCTCGCAAGAAAATGACTTCAATACATCGACAAGTAATACACCGTAAGTCTATAATAATATTATACAGATAAATGATTTGATTGTTTGTTTATTTGCATTGAATGGGCTCCAATACTACTGAACCGATTTGAAAAATTCTTTCACTGTTGGGAAGCTATACTGCCCGTGGGTGACATAGGCTATATAATATTTTCAAAAATATTGGGAGAAAAAATTATTTTGTCATTTAGTTTTGTAGTAGTTAAAAAAACAGTCACTTAAATACGTAAAGATAAAAAAAAATAACTCAAAAAGTGTTCGTCAGATCTTGATCTAATTTAAATGGGACTACAGACATGCAACAGCTATTAAATCATTTTATTTATCATCAATATAACCCAGTAAATAGTTATAAAATAGCGCATATGAAAAATACATTTGAATTAAAATCTCCTTTTTATTAGTTGGTTAAAAAAATGACTCCAAATACTCTTCCCAACCTGTCACGACATCTAGCGTCGAAATACGGAAATATCTACTCCAGACAATATCAGACAGTACCAGACATAATAACGAAATTTCGTACTCTGTATTTATCTAAGTTATAATTTGCGGTGAATCAGCCATAAGTGACGGTCATTAACTCCGGTTCAGAGCTCTTAGTAAAAATACTATATGATCCCTAATAGTATAATTCTAGTCATTACAAACTCGGATAGAATACAGGGATGGATTGGGTTTGGTACGATATAATGTATAAATAATTTTATTTAATTAAAAATTATCTTCTCGTACATGGATGAAGAGGATTGTGAGACGTTAAGGTTAAATGAATCGTATCTTAATTCGTTGAGACTCAACAGTAAGGAATTTATACTTTGTTACGGTAGAGTATTAGTCAGTAAGTAAAATCTTAAACAAAAACAGCACAGATATAAAATACCTATTAATAATTACTATGATACATTATTTTTATATATTTAAAATTTTTACGATCAATATCTATTTGCTCCGTGTCTGTCATTAAATAGAAAATCAATTATAAATTAGAAAAACGTTGATAAAACCGCATCTCTACTCTGTTGAATATAATGCATTTTTATTTAATTACTTATAAAATTTTCATTTAAGTATGAACTAAATAATGATAAATAAAAATACAACATGAAATATTTAATTAAATTATTAATAAATAAATGGCGAATTTAATAAATTGTTTAAATTTCAAAATCCGTCTCTGCTCTGGCCAGGCCCTCTGCCCTTCAATATCGTAACGACTGTACCAACGAGGCGCCAACTCCGGTTTTCGACCACGAAATAATATGTAATTTGTGAAACCACCGACGGACAAACGAACCGACATCCACGACCTAAATTACTTCTCTACAGCTATGCTCGACTCACACTACCTGATTTACCACCTATGAATGCACGTAGTCACACAGACACCTACAGTTTTGTAGGTAGGGTAAGTGGTAGTTGAACTTCGAATTTTATTTAGTTAAATATTATTTATATTTAAGAATACATTTCATCATTATTGTGTACTTATATTATTATATTTATATCAACATCTAAATAAAACTTCTGTTTATTCAAGTGCCTACGCTTTAAAATAAATAATTTAGAATCATCATTCTATAAGGTAATATGTAAAGTAGGTAATAAAAATAATATATAGACCTTGTTAATTTTAATTTCCTAATTTTTTTACCTTTTTTTATAACGAGTCATTTTACATATTTTTTCTTTATTTTAGAATTATCCATGTTTTGTTATTAAGTTTCATTCGTTATATAAATAGTCGTAGACGAACAACGTCACCAAACTCTCAACGATCTGCAAGGAGCGGACCTTTACCTTCTTCTGGCAAATTATGCGGTCTCCCAAGCATAGTCTCGAGAGGCTTTTTGTTGAAGGGAAATGCGCCAAAGGGAGGACACCAGTGAGATGGTCTGATGTCATCAAAAATAAAGTGGGAGGCAGCTTTCACCGTGCAATACAGCAGCATGCTTACGATCGCCTTCGTGGTCACGATCCTCATTATTGAGGGGACGAGGAAGAAGAAGACGAAAACTCAGTCAGTCAGTCAGTTCAGCCTATTGCAGTCCATTGCTAGACATAGGCCTCCCCAAGTTCCCGCCCGACCTCGGAGACATCCCGCTATTCCACAATCCTCATCATCACTAAAGAGTTGATAGCTAAAATTTCAAAAAGAATTTTTTTAAGTACTTTACAGATATTAAACAGAAAAAGTAAACACATACGATACACGATTTAAAAAGAGCAGAGCAATTAGGTCCTATAACAAATGTTAAATTATAATGCACAGCTTCTAATCATGGTCCCTTCATCGAGCGCGGCTGCACCGTAGGCCATACTGGAGCCGGTCGTCAAATTAAAGGCCTAAACTGACGCAGCACTTGCCCAAACCAATCATTAAATTATTAACGCGCTCCAACAAATTTACTGTTAATTTATAAGACGAATATGACAAATGGGTCGACGACTCAGTGGCGCCAAAACATTTTTTTAAAAGTTTTAGTGTAAATTTACCTGATTATACAGTCTGAGGGTGGTCACACTTCTGAATGAGTTTATAATTGCCTCTTTTATTTATTGTTGCTTTTCTTTCTATTATTTCTGTTAATGTAATAACAATATAGAAACTTTTTCGTTCAAAGTTGTTAGGACCTAATATTTATTTGTTGAAAAAGGTTTTAAGTTACTTATCGTAACTTTTTAAAAGTTTATTGTTGGTTCAGTGTTCATTATACTGGTGTCACTTTCAAAAAGTTTTTACTTGGCCATTGTTTTTTTTGTGACAAATTGTAAAAGGCCTTTTACTAGCTTTAATTAATCCTATTACTGAACAACAATAAATCTTTTATATTCATTTAACATTTTACTGTCAACAAACTAAGTCCTTTGTGAAGCAAATAACAATGATTCTTTACTTGAGAGCCTCTCACAACTGGTTACTTACGTAAAACGATGTATCGGAGAAATTCGCTGTTTAACAATAAGTAATCCTGATTCAACCTATAACATCCCACTGCTGGACAAGACCTCTTTCAAGGGACGCTGTATATCAAGCAAGATATTACTAATTTTGTACTAAAATACAGTTTGCAAAAGAACGCGAGCGGAGCGGACATGCACAAAGAGAGAATTTATTTTATTTTATTTATTTTATTAATAAACATGATATAAATTACAAGCACTAATAATAAGATGGCACATAAACTTATTCGAAGATTTACCGGACATCAGTACTGTCGACATTATCAGTAGGTAACTAGGTACATAATATACTCGACTTAATGTTGAAGTACAGCATTCTGCTATCACAGCATTGATTAAATATATAGTAATCGTCACACACCTGTATACCGACAGACCCACCAACCAATTTAATTTAATTCAGTTATATATTTTTATTTACATTTGAGGTTTCTTGTTATTATATATTATTAATAAAATATTTTTTTATCTTTTTATGTTTTTTGTTGTTTATATATGTTATAATAATATTATGTATTGTAATGTTATAATATTATATATGTTTATAATAATATTTATATATTTTTATGTTATCCTTATACTTCATGACTCCGACTGCATATTATGTACGATGTTGCATACAATTTCGAAGGACTACCGTATTGATATTTTTTAAGTGTACAGTACATGGTGTTTGATATTGTTTCGATTTATTTCGCTGGCTTTGCGTAGTTATTGAATTTTTATCTTCTTCCAGCCTTTTCGGCTGATATTTTATTAGTTGTTCTTCACGCAGACGGGTTTTTTATTATTTAATAATTATTTATTTATTTAACAATTTATGTACACTAGGATAGCAATTATTGCTATCAAATAGCTCTTATAAACAATGCCGGTACAAAGGCACTACTTATCCCATGATGGAATCTCTTCCAGTAGTCCTGCTACAGGAAACTTATAAAACAGTCGCAAAATTAGCGTGTAGAGTATAAACAAATTGAGAATAAAAATATAATATATAATAAATACATAATTATAGAATATATAAATGCACACATACATAAAATATAATGCATAATAATTTAATTTATATAGATATAATTTTAACGATATTTGTCGTACTATATTTTATTGCTTACAATATTTTCAAAATCAAATTATTTAAATCAATAAGTCTCAGTCGGTCTATGAGTCTATTTAAACTAAGAAGAATCTATGCAGAACTATCTGCCCCTCGCGGTTACACCATGTTATTTCTGATCATGTGGGAAATTCGAGATAAAAAACATATTGTGGATTTCCAATCATCTACGTACCAAGTTTCTTTACAATCAGCTATGTAATATTTGAATACAAAAGTACGAAACACCCAACCATCCATCCATCTTTATATTGTTTCGGATTTATGACATTAGTAGGATTTGTTAATTTAACACTTTTAACACAGTTTTAGCTGAGGGCACAGCAGGAAATTTCCTGCGTAAAATGTGAAACAGCCCGACTGGGGTAGTACCTCGACCTTACAGATCATAGCTAAATAATACTGCTTTCTAGCGGTGTTGTGTTGCAATTGGGAATGAGATCGGCAGCGCATTTGCGATGCTTCTGGTGTTGCAGACGTCTATAAGCTACATTAATCGATCATCATCAGGTTAGCCATAAGCTTGTTTGCCGACCTCGTTAAATTAAAAAAGAAAACTATTTATCTTTTACAAACAAAGAAATTTAATAATCAATCCCAAATCTTTCTTATATATTTAAGTATTAGGAAAGAAATCCCGATGAAAACGACAGGGGAAAGGTAATTAAATCTTTAGACAAATTCAGCGAAAAATTAATCACAACACTTCGTCAATGCCATCTTCACACCGAGCGCTTTCAATAGGATTTTTTTTTTATCAACGACCGAAAGATCAAAGGAGCCTGTACACAATACAACGCCGAGCGAACAATGCGTTTAATTAAAATTCAATAACGGGCAAGCGTGCTCCACAGCATCCAATACAGGCTTGTCTTAATAAGAGATGCCTTACGAAGCTTTTACTTGCAATAATAATGTTTGTTCATTTGTCACAAATATTTTTTGTTGAGAGACTTCGTTGGCGATGATTCTCCATCAAACGATGGAAGGTAACTTAAGATGTAAGTTTGTCTAGAAAATTCTTGATATCTCAAACGTCCCACATTTGAATATTACCTGGCTGGTGCTAGAGGTCATTCGTTTCATGACAAGTATTTGTATAGATCATAGAAATATTTGTTTTGGTCTGAGCGATTGTTTGTGTTCCTAGACAAATGACTGCAATCGACTGTTGATTTTGAGGCGTTAATAAAATTATTAGTGGATTATAATAATTATATAAATGATGCATACAAATTATCGATACTTGTATATGCTTTACACTAAGTCGTAATGCACATCCTTATCTATTGTTTTTATAATACAGATACTTTTCTGCTTGCAGATCTCTTAAACTGTAACAAGCCCATTACTATCAGCCTGTAACATTGCACTGCTAGACAAAGGCATCCTTATTCATTTAGTACAAAAATCAACAAGCATATTACGAACTGAAATGTTTATTTTTTAATTTCATAGCCTTTAATAATATATTCCCAACACAGGTCACACATCGAGGACAGAACCCACTATAGATGCGCATGTAATCAAAAACGCCGATCGCAATGTAACGCAAGTACCCAATTATCTCTGATTGAAATAATAATACGTTGAAAACGCGAACCGCATACGAAATGCACCGAAGACTGGAACAAGAGATGGAATGTACCTTTTTATAGACACCCACCCGTGAAGTTTGATGCGGTTTGAGTCGACATATCTCTACGTGGCGACGGCTCTGTCGGCGAAATACGAAATATTTCCATCATGTTTTGCGCGTTATATATTCCAGTCTGGATTTTTCGTAAAATCGATTCGTCGGAAACGGACGGTGTTTAGGCATCCGCGTGCGTCTTGCCTATTTCTTTGTCTCAATCATTTCGCGGGTATTCGGATTTACTGCCGTCGGTTAGTGTGTTATGTAAAACGTTCGATGCCATTTTAAATTCTCATCGTTGCGTGTTCCGTCAATCATCAATCGTTCTTTATCATTTCGGTTTCGTGTTTGGGTCTTTGGTTACATTCGCAATTCGAATAATTGATCAAACTTTTTGTTTAAATTGTTTGTTTGAAAATTTTTAAATATGATTACGAAATGAAATGGGATACATTCCTAATATGGAGTATCATAATATTTTAAGCCATAAGCATCTAAGAAACACGATAATAATCAGTGGTTGTTCTATCATGTAAAGACATTACCAGGCCAATAAATGCGTAGTGGTATTTCTATGCATACGCTTAAATTCTAAGAAATTGGTCGAGCAAAGTTAAGCCTTTTGTTAATATTGTTGAGAAGAAAATACTCAACGAACATTGAGCATAAAATGCTTTACACTAAGCACACTTTTGTTTTCATTCTTGTAATACCTACACAGATGAATTCCGAAAATCTCAACCATGTCGTACTAATTTTACAAGTATTAAATACAAGAAAATAAAATATACAACAAATTGTATGGAATGTTAAATTATAAAATAAGTGTATTTAAGTTCCCAGTTTTATGTTAAAGATATACATATCTGTTTTAAAATTATCATGTACACGTCATGTGTGCGTCTTTATCACCTCGTAACAGGTACATTTATAAGAGACTAGATACTTTATTATCACGTAAGTGTGCTTCTGATAAACATCACAAGCTCGCCGACAATCGATATGGATTTCGTATTCGTGGCGGATGCAAATACGATTGCATTTGCATGCATATTTCATAGCGTTCTGAGCTGCGTTTTAATTAGTCTAGAGTCGGGACCGCCCACGGAGCCCAGTGTTAACTTATACGTAAATAAAAGGGCTTATAACTTGGAAATATTGTGTTATGATAAATTTTATTTCGTTTAAAAATAAAGTATTTTTAACAGTCTTAAAAAAATGAAGAAGTTCTTATTTCGATTGTATTTTAATTTTATTAAGATTCTATTTATATTGTATTTTAATTTGATTATTTTTTTATTCGAAAGCTGTTGCTTTTGGTGAGATCCTATTTAAATCCAAATGTGACGTGACGAATATTTTTTCAGCTATAGTTAAGTAATGCTTATTTCATTGAATATTTTTACGACTACCTGTCTTGTTGATGTTTCTATTTTATTATATGTCGATGTAAGCTAATCGTAAGTCAGCTTTTTCTGTTTGATGACAAGCACAATTATTTCAATTGACGTCCCATAATATCTCTTCTTAAAATCCTAAGTCTATATAAGTCTTATTCCTTTGCAAATATAAGATAATCCAAAAATTCTACGAAAAGGACAAGAACTTTCCAAAAAGCAATAAATAGAAGGACATCTGTCAATATCAATTAAAAAAATATATTTAAAACATTTGTTTATAATGAAAAGCTTTCCCAATTAAAATATAACAGTAGCGCATTTATCTTCATCACGAATGCGGTATTAGCATCAGCTCAATATCCAGCGAAAAAACTCCCGAACCAAGCCTTACATTGTGTGCAAAGTGTGCTGTAAATGACCTCTTAACTCGATACAAAAACACGAAAACCTACTCTAGTTATTTTAACACAAAGTTCAAATTCCTTTATAACAAAATTCATTGGAACATTTGCTTTAGCACACACAATATTCAACTTTAATACGTTTGAATAAGATTGGTTTTTGGGTAGTGATGTGTTATTTAAGGCGAATATTCAAGGGCTAGCGTTTGAAAAAGTATTATCAATCATCTGTGACGATGATGGACGACAACGAGACGTAAAGGTGGGTGCAGATGGGTGAGTTCAGTTTATTAACGTGGGGTAAGATTTGAGGATATATTTACGGTCATAGATTACGCTGTTGAAGTTATGATGAACTCTTTATTTTGTTTTAGAATTATTTGTTGTAAAAGCTTTGTGTTAACACTACATGGCTATGACACTGATCGATTCATTCAGTCTCTAACATACTGGCCACAGGCCTCTTTCTCCATCTAGGAGGAGGCTCAGAATTTAATTCTTAATTCCTTATGCTCTATTACGGGTGGGTTGGTGGATACATCACTACAATGAGTAACACTATAGTGGGCTTATTATAACAACCAGTGTTTTGATACCTTGGAAAGTAATTAATAACAAACGAATAAATAGTATTGATACTTACGCAAAAAAACATCTTCGAAATTTCGTTGTATTGCTACATCTATACAAATCAATAAAATTGGAGTGTCTATTTGTAATATTACAATAACCGCTTTTTACTAAATACGTATAGATATAATACACGATACATACTCCAAAATAACATTTTTTTAAATTTTTGTCTGTCTGTCTGTTTGTTCCAGCTAATCTCTGAAACGGCTGGACCGATTTTGACGGGACTTTTACTGGCAGATAGCTGATATAGTAAGGAGTAACTAAGGCTACTTTTATTTTTAAAATTTTTTTATTTGATTACTCTGCGAATTGCGCCGTTATTTTTATTTATAAATGTCAATGATTTGTCATTTTATTTAATGATAAATTTAAGACAAGATGAAAAAAACGTACGATGTCACGATAGTTTAATATTCATGTTTAAAACATTTATACGAATATAAACAGATTTACATATGAGGGACATGATTTTAAATATATTATAATCACGATAATATATCAAAATATCGGATCTAGATAACGTTATGAAAAATGACCAACCGCCAGATATAAAAGATGTAACATCGATTGGTGAACTCGATTTTAAAAATACTAATGATGATTAAATTTAATAAAATATTAAAAAGCTCGATACAAACATATATTTAACGATAAGTAATCGTAGTCATCGAACGAGAAATGTAAATTAATTAACATTTAAATAACGATGTTTGGTTACGAAATTCTTAAAAGTAAAACCCGATAATTAATAACAGTTGTGCGACTAAAGCTGTGTACTCACTCAAGTGTAAAACGCATTGCAAAATGCGATCGGATATCGCACGTAAAGATATGAATAAATAATTCTAATTTTGAATTTTAATTAGGTGCATTGAACACTAGGTGGAGCTGTCGGTGATTCTGGAAAATCAGCATTTGACAACGTCGTTAGGCAGTTCATAATATTAATGATACTCGCCTGTACTAAAAATTATTTTAAAACACATAGTAATTTGTTGAATTCTATTAGTTGTATAGCTCTAGTTACATAATGTGCTTGCATAAACCTACAACTATGTAGAAATTTGAAGCTATTTGATAGTTTAATTATATTGGAGTATCGTTATTTTGTGTAAAACAAGTATTAAGATTAATTGATTTAACAATAAAATCTACATTTACACTATTAATTTGTTTGTATTATTTTTTGTGTTGTACCCACACATGAGGATACTTCGACTGCTATTTATAACCACGATATGAAGGACAAAATAAACAATTTAAAAAAAAGTTGAAATTCCATTTTAAGTGTAAAAACACGTGAATTTTTACTGCGTACAATCAAAACGTCATAAACATTGCCCATTCGGCGTAAACGCAGACTAATGAACATTCAGCCTAAAATACCTTTTACTTAAACGTCAAAGAGACGCCGACGTGTCAAAGGATCGATAAAATTTCATCTCACCGCCAAATAAGATAAGTGAATTGCCCTTACAGAATTTAACAGACGATAAAACGAACCTTTAAAACCTCTGCCTAATTTACACGTTTCTGCCTCTTTTGCGATTAACTTTTTTATTATGCTTTTGAATAATTTAAATATTATTCGATGTTTAAAATGAATCGCTTTTTAATGTTTAACTCGATGTGGTTAATGATTTTTTAATTATATCGTTGTAAATCGTTCATGTTTAGACACATCTTTATATGATTCAATTTGATTAGTAGATTTATGGTCTATTTATGAATTAACTTTGAATATTTCTGTTTTGAAGCACTTTTAAAAATTATATTTGATTGGGAATATTAAAACTTAGCGTTAGAATTTTATTTGCTCGCAAACGAAAAATAAAACCGACTAAAATTACATCGACAAGTAATACAACGTAGGTCGACGAAAAAATAGTCAAGTAAATACGCGTTATCAAAGATTACTCTAAAAGTTGTTATCAGATCTCAGTGAAATTCAAATGTGACCACATGATAAATATCAGCTTTTGATTGAATTAAAAATCATCAAAATCGGTAGGTACATCCAGTAAAAAGTTATGCGGTATAATACAATGTAGGTCGACGAAAAAATTATCAAGTAAAAACGCGTAATTAGATATAACTCGAAAAGTAGTGATTAGATCTCAAATAAATTGACCAAAATAATGAGACCATATGACACGGACCACCTTTCAATTTAAAAAAAAATGTTGAAATCGGTCCAGCCAGTCAAAAGTTCTGAAGTAACATACATAAAAAAATTCAGTCGAATTGAGAACCTGCTCCATTTTTGGAAGTCGGTTAAAAAGAATTACACCCGTGTCTGTAAGGTATGGCGTGTTGCGTATTTGTTTCTTGTATATGTACTGATAACAAATACGTTAGTTTTTTGTATCATTATATCTCTGTATCGGAATCTCAGCCATGTATTAAGAATGAATTGTTATTGGCAGGGAATAGAAAATACGCTGCTTTAAGCTATAAGATTAACTGAGATTTAACTGAGGTAGGGCACAGCAGGAATTTCCTGCTCAAAATATGGAGCAGCCCGACTGAGGTAGTACCTCGACCTTACAGAAGATCACAGCTAAATAATACTGTTTTCAAGCAGTGTTGTGTTCCTGTTAGTGAGTAAGGTCACCAGAGCTCCTGGGGGGATTGGGGATTGAGTCGGCAACGCGCTTGCGATGCTTCTGGTGTTGCAGGCGTCTATAAGTTACGGTAATCGCTTACCATCAGGTGAGCCGTACGCTTGTTTGCCGAACTAGTGACATAAAAAAAGATGTAACAGAAAAAAAGTCAATTAATTCAGTAACATAATTAAAAAAAAACATTTAAATGTTAATGTTACATTGATTATTCATATATTTTTAAGAAAGTCAATCCACTTACTGTAAATTATCATGTTTTTATACGAAATTAATGTTTCAAGATAAACAACGGAACGAAGCAATTAAGTCGTATACTGAAGCTGTATTTGAAGACGTTAAATTAACGTGGTGCTTTCAATTAAATATTAAGTGTATTTTAATATAATTTAATGTGAGAAAAAAATATAAAAATAATTGTTTTCACTAAAACGACTTCAATTTAAATAAGCAAGTATTAAAATGAGAAGTCATTTATTAGGGATAGCTCAAAAACTGCTAGTCAGATCTCGGATCAAATTCGACTCAAGCGACAATAACAAAAGAATCATTAAAATCGGTACCACCAGTAAAAAGTTATGAAATATACACAAAAAAATACTTAAAAAATCGATAATCTGTTCCTAAGATTTATTAATGGCCTGTTTTTAGGTTACAATCGAATGATACAGATGCATTATTTTAAATATACAATTATGTTAGCAAACAAACGTACGGCTCGCCTGATTGATGGCCATTACCATGCTGACGCTAAATATTTTATTTATTTTAATTATTTTTTATTTTAATCAATAGGATAATAAATTTTCATCACAAATTGCAAGTAAAGGCTAACTCAACGCATCTATAGAAATATTTATTTTATTATAAAGAAAAGAAAAAAAAAGAAACTAACACGTCATAGATAAAAGAAAAATAAAAGAGAAAAAAAGTATTCCAATTACATCATAAATACAGATCTAACACATAAAAATAAACACAAGTAATTACTATTTTGAAATTATTCGTTAGTCTTGGTTTATTTTTCTCTTAATATGGCTACAGGGACGTATAGTGGTAATTTACTAAACTCAAAGTAATTGAGCATTTAACTGTATTTAGTATATTAGAATAAGATCATACGCCTTTTTTTCTTATATATATATATTAATAATTTGTGATAAATCTGCTTAGCGTCCACACAGCTGCCGTGAGTCGTAAGTTTGCCGTGAAACCTTTACAGATTAAATATCTTTTAGCACTTTGTATACAAAAACCTTCGCTCAAAATTAGAACATTTACATGTTGTAAAAATATGACTAAGTAATTTTAGTGAATAAAAATAAGAAGAAGAAAGCTGGTGGAGAAAGAGTGAAGGTTGACTTGATGAGATTCTGTGAGATTTGGTAAACAAATATCATGATGAGTTGCTTAAAATAGTCAGCATTAAACTAACACACCAATTCATTTTACGTATATTCAAATTATTAAAATCGTGTCATCGCCCACAAAAGACCACCCAATGACACAGTTTAGCAATGACCAAGCAAATATCATTGAAACAATTTAACCAATTGCCAACGTTCAGTAGTCAAAAACATACATTACAATATTTTTTTAACTCATTCCTTCTTCAAATAGAACCTCACATAATAAAAATTATATACAACGAAATTTGATCTTTACTACGAAGTATATTAAGTGGAATATTGTATAATAATTTTCGTATTTCAAAGCTATTTGAAGGAGCGTTTAAACGTAGGCGCAAAGCAAACAGTAGCTGGCCACCCGCATGTTTTTAAAATTTTTAGAGTCGAGTGTGAACTGTGTAAACACGATTAGTCTGAACGAGTCGACTCCATGATCGATCACAATCCCTCTCGATTGTTGTTTGTTTTTCTTAGGGACGTGGACGTGTTGCAAGCATTTCGAATGTGAATGACTAGATATTGAAGTTTTAAAAGTTTTGTTTTGTCATACTCCTATTGAGCCATCACGCTCAACAATGTACAAATCTGATTAATATTGTTAGATTTAAAGTTTTGGTTTTGAATTTAGAACGCAAATTAAGTACGTATACGTAGTAAAATTAATGACTAAAGAAGGAAACTACAAATAATGACACAAATCGACTTCTGACGCTTCCGACGATATGTAATTCTGAAATGTACCAGACACATACTGACTATTAATTCAGGAGCAAGCCGTGTTGGGTCATTATACGCGTCATATAGGTGGCAGACATAAACTTATGCTATAAAATCTAAAAAGTGGAATTGACAAAATTGCATCTAGCACAAACTGTGCTATAAATTTTCCAACTAAACAAAAAATCTATTGTACATTCAACACAGTTACTTTAATTTACGTGTTAAATTAAAATAATGTCGAAAAACGAAATCGTTTTATACAATCAAATAATGAAAATATAAACACGTTCAAAATATCGTGTAGACACCTGACACATCTCTACAACTCAACAATAGTGTACAAATATACCGGTTAACTCAACAATCGTATTTATTCGGCAGCCTGTCACAACACACCGCTACCGTACGGGCGAGCAACTAGCTCGAGTGCGGTGGATTATACAAACACTCCACGGCGTGTTCGAGACGAAAAAAATTTTGTCAATGTCATAATCAATTAATAGGTATTGTTGATTTAACGATAACTCGTAATCCACTTGTATGGAGAAGTAGACAGAGATACTTGTATCTTAGTTATATTTATTCATATTTGTATTTCTTATTGTACACCGAAATATTGAAATACAAACATATAGAAAAGATACAGAACAAGATGTACAAATAAGGCGATCTTATCGCTAAAGAGCGATTTCATCCAGATAACCTTTGGGCAAAAGACACATACATATAGCATATATACATATATTTTAAAATTAAATGTTCCATAACTTACAATGTTGACATCACACTTTCAACTTACATACGAAACTCCATTATATATACTTAAAGTTTCAATAAAACTTTCTATTGAGTCAGATATTAAAAAGAAATAATTGTTTGCTCGCAAACGACTATAAACCGACTTCAATTACATCGACAGGTAATACAACGTAAGTAGATGAAAAAGTAGTCAAGTAAATACCCGTTATCAAAGATTACTCAAAAAGTAGTCATCAGATCGCAATCAAATATAACATGACAAGCAGCTTTTGATTAAAATAAGGATAATCAAAATCGATAAACCCAGTGAAAACTTATGCAATATAATACAACGTAGGTCAAGGAAAAAGTATTCAAGTAAATACGCATTAATAGTCATAACTCAAAAAGTACTTGTTAGATCTCAAAATTAAATGGGACTACATGACACGCAACACCTTTCGATTAAAAAAATATCATCGAAATCGGTTCACCCAGTCGTTCACCTGGTCAAGCCAGTCAAAAGTTCTGAAGTAACATACATAAAAAAAAAACAATCGAATTGAGAACCTCCTCCTTTTTTGGAAGTCGGTTAAAAAAACCTAATAACGCGCTCCCTAATAGCCGAGAAAGCGATAATATCGTTATTTTTATTCCATCAACGCATACCGATATCCAATTACGCATCGAGCGAATAATCATCGGACAAAGAAACAACAATTTCTTTTATCTGTCAATCAAATGCATCGATTGGATCAATACGATTCAATCAATACACACTTAAATTTACAGCTTTTATAATTAATTGTTTATTATCTAAACCCTATTAGAAGGTAATACAGTATAGTTTTGTGTAATTTTAAATTTTAAAATTGCATTTGTAAGTATGTTTTCAGAGCTATGTCGCGCTGTGATTGATTGACGGACGAACGATAATTTTCTTTGTGGTTAAGCGCTACTGTCGTTCTGACGGTACCACAATAGCGGTGCGTTTTATATAAAGGGTTGGACTCGGTTTGGTTTTATTATTATTTTTAGTACAAAAATATTTGTAGAGTACGTTTGTTATGCGTGTCAAAGTGGATATCTTTTCCATAAAAATTATTAACCAACTTCTTGTATTTTTTTTTTGTATGTTACTTCAGAACTTTTGACTGGGTGGACCGATTTCGAGAATTTTCTTTTTAATCGATAGGTGGTGCGTGTCATTTGGTCCAATTAAAATTTATTTGAGATCTAATAACTACTTTTCGAGTTATATTTAATAATGCGTTCTTACTTGACTATTTTTTGCTGTTGTATTATAACCGCATAACTTTTTACTGGGTGTACTTGATTTTGATTATTTTTAATTTAATCGAAAGCTGATATTTATCATGTGGTCACATTTAAATTTCATTGAGATCTGATACAACTTTTTGAGTAAACTTTGATAACGCTTATTTACTTGACTATTTTTTCGTCTACCTACGCTGTTTATTATGTTTTTTTTTTTCGCCGGCTTTGTTGTAATGGTGCGTGTGCCGTGTCGGCGGCGCTTAAAAACCGTCGCAGGCTTGATTCCCGCTCGGAGTGGATATTTGTGTTTATACAAATAATTATTTCCGGCCTGGTTGGTAGTCCTTGTGGGTCTCCCCGCCGTGCCTCGGCGAGCTCGTTAAGCTGTCGGTCATGTACACCTGATAGCGTTCGTTACTCATAGTAGGGAATATATAAGCCCTCTTTTTACCTATATAACCCTCCTTTTACCTCTGGCCTTTTACCCCTACGTGGAGTAAAAGGCCTATGCCCAGCAGTGGGATATTACAGGCTGAAGCGTTTTTTTTCTTCGAACAGAAACTAAATTAGCGTACGACCCACGTGGTGAAAAGCGGTTACCGTAGCCTTGTAGACGCCTGCAACACCTGAAGCATCACAAGCGCATTGCCGACTCTACCGCCGATCCGCCCAGGATTTCTGACCACATTACTCACCACTACTCTGTTCCTAAACAATACAACTCTCAAGTATTAGTATTTAGCTCATCATCTTCCTGCCGTTATCCCACTTATGTAGGGTCGGCACAACATGTTTTCCTCTTCCATTCCTCTCTATTATTCGTCACTTTAGCGCTTACTCCTTTCTTTCTCATATCCTCACTCACACAATCCATCCATCGCTTTTTCGGTCTGCCGATCGCTCTTCGTCCTTCGACATTCATCCCTAACATTCTTTTACAAACATAGCGTTCATCCCGCCTCATTACATACCCATACCACGCTAACCTATTGCTCCTCATTTTCTCTGTCACGGGTGCTACTTTCAAACTTCCCCTTATATACTTATTTCGTAAGTATTAGTATTTAGCTATGATCACTTTATTAGTAATCTTCTGTAAGTTTGAGGTACTTTCCCAGGCCTTTTCCATGTTCGAACAGGATATTTCCTGCTGCGCCCTACCTCCATATACTTATTTATTCAACTTTAATGGCTTTATGGGAAAAATATTTATATAATATAATATACTGTAAGTTTTATGCGTGAACTTAATTATACCAAATGTATAATTTTTCGCAACAGGTGGTCTAGAAAACAAAATGGCGACACGTCGATGTACGCTTACTTCTGTTTACATAGTGATGTTATAACTAAGAAAGCTTAAAACAGAAAAGTCGCTGTGAAAGTATTGTTGATTGGTCGTTGAGACATGTTCGAAATGGGAACAATCCGGTGTGCATTTTGACTTAATCAAATTTGTAATATACTTTTTTTTACACTGCTAAATCAGCAAACAAGTGTACGGCTCACTTTATGGTAGGCAATAGCTTATAGAAGGTTGAAACATCAGAAGCAACGCAAGCGCGTTGTCGACCCTACTAACAATCCCCCCAGGAGCTCTGGCCACTGTACTCACCACAAGAACAAAACACTGCTTGAAAACTGTAATATTTAGCTGTGATATTCTGTGAGGTCGAGGCCTCGAAGAACCCGATCGAATAAAAGACTCGGCGTCTTCCAATCTCTACACTGTCGTAAAAGACGGGTTGGACAGGAACCGGTGGAGATAGATCATTCGCACCAAATGCAACCTTGATGCTGATCAAGATCCTGAGATATGATTAACCGACTGAGAGAGAGAAAAATGCACGGTTTCGTTTTCGAAAATTTAATAGTATTCGATTCGAAATAGAGATTAAAATACCTACATCGCCATGCTGGATAAGAATAAGATGATCGGGCAGCTTATATATCTATTAATCAATAACTCACAGCCAAAGAGAAATATTCAACAGAATTGAATGATTTCCTTGTTTGGCAATATAACGGGTTTCGAATGCCAGCTTCCTTGATGCGTGTATAGAGACGGACAGTATGAAATATGTTTTATATTATATGTATCTAAATTACATACATTGTACGTACAATGACGTATACATGACTTCTAAATACCCGTACTAGTATGCATTAACAGTTTTTTTTTAATATTCATACAGAACATTTGTCACCTAACTACGTTCTTTCAAGTGGAGGGTTTTGTAGGTATTATAGATCACGTTCACTTTTATACTAGACAGTGACATATTCGTTTTCAACAGTAATTTTAATTTTTAGAAGCGACTACTTCAGAATCGTTGAGATTTATTAAAAACTCGATGAAATGAAAATTAGATAACAAACACGTAAATGTATAGGAGAAAATGAGACGGAATACATTACTGCTCGAAACGCGTAAGCGACGCATTTTCCATGGCGCTTACGACCTTTTTCACGAGACCGTGATCATCGTCGATGGATCAAATCGACAGCAGCAATTTATACTAAGCTAACTCATAAAACTGAACTTTACAATTGAGGCTTATAAAAGGGAAAAACGTGATACCTTTTATATTAATTAAGAAACTTATTTGAAATTTGGTATCTTTAATAGTTAATTTATTCATTGCAATTTCAAAATTTTTAATAAAAAAAAAAACACATTTATTCAAGTTGCATTAAGAAAACCAACTTATCGAAAATTCGAGTTGGCGTAGTATAAATTGTTGGTGTCGAAATCACAACGATCGGAAGGTATTCCAATGACTTTTCAAAAGATTCACTTTTGCCGTGTGAATTTCACAACACAGACATGTACACAAACACGCACACACACACTTTTTTGAAGTACCTTCAATTCCTACGTTCTAAAATGAATGTGATACAATTTCATAACATACTATTTACGTTCATCAAAATCATCAGTATGTTATAACGGTATGATTACATTTCTTAAAAATATTTTAAATAGCGTTAAATTAAAATTAAAATTTTAAAATATTAATTTTAAAGTATAATTCATAATTATGACTATTTCCGCCCTAACTGTATCCTTACCTTAACATAATGGTTAATTAAACAATATCCCAACATTACTTATGAGCGGAATCTTTTATCTCATGCAAATGTACGTATCTTTTCAAGTCGAAAATTAAAATTCTTATATACAAATTCACACAATAGGTATTTTACATAATTATTATTTGTATTACATACCGTTCGAAAACCCGATTTCATTGTAACGGGAAAACCTTATTTTATTACTAATTATCTTTAAATAGTATCATAATATTTATCTGTTTATTCATCAAAACGTAAAAAATAAAGTCTAAGCTCTTGTTTAATCTACTAATACGTGAAGCAGGCTTTGTTTTTTACGGAAATCGCGCGGACGGAGAGTTACGAAATTTCGCACGCTTATAATTTTTATAGAGGAGTGCAGAATGTTAATATTTTTTATAAATTGTGCATGAAAAATATATTATCTCAATAAAAAAATATTACACACACTACCATGTATTTGACAAACACACACGCATATATACTCTTTTTTTTTGTTAGTCTATGGTCAAATTGAGAATAGATTATAGATTATGACCGAATTTCGATTTTACTAGAAAATATATTTTTTCATAAATAGATACCAATAGTGCCATAGGAGCCATAATTGTGATACTGGCGAGAAGAAAATCTTAAGATAGGAATATGGGTAAGTTGTTGTTTGCCATATATCTAGAACTATAATGCCACTGAAATATTAGGTACAAAACAATTCAGCCTGTAATTGCTGGCCATAAACCTCTTTTTCGAAGGATCAGAGATAAGTCCACCACACTACTCGACTGCAAGCTGGCGAATATATTCCCTACTATGAGTGATAGATGAGGTGTATATGATAACATCTGGGATCGACAGCTTAACGTGCTCTCCGAGGCACGGTGGAGAGACCCAATTGAACAGAAAAATTATATGCATTTGAACAAATATTTATTCAAAGTGTTTATTTTTGTGGATCTTACCACAATTCCTCGCTGAGTACATTAAGCTGTCTGTTCCGCTTATTATCAAAGACACTTAATAGTTACCGTAGAAATGAACCTAGATAAAGTCTGACACTTAAAAAGGTTACTTTATATACCAGAAAAATAAATGTAGATCGAACAAAGTCACGGGCTACAGGTAGCGATATACATGTCAGATATCTGACTCTATCATATAGATAACAGCGCTACAATAGCTCCCGAAATACTTGTAAAGAATACTTCGGAATTACATTAACGTGTCTGAGCGCAGTCGATGCTATCGCGGCCATCTCGCCTGTCAAAAGTATATCATTGTGGCTGTGCCGAGCATCTGATAAACTTGGACGGTTGGGAGACAGCGTATTTCGTTTTTAATTATATTCGATGTTCAAAAATTTTTTTTCGCAATTTATTGCAGAACAGATGTTTTGTGTTTGTGTGTGTGTGTGTGTGTGCGTGTGTGTGTGCATATTTGTGTATATTTTTAAATAATTTATAAATTACTGAAATATAATATTTTTTCAGAAATTATTATAAATCAAATATGATCAAGCAAAATTATACAACATTTTACAATAATAAGATAGTTTGTAACTAAGCTATAGTCTAATTATAAGTAACACAACAATTACAAAAGACAAAAATACTTCAAAAAAACGCAAAAATTTTTTCCTTACCTAATTTGATAAAAGCAAAGAAGTAAATAAACAAACCGAGTATGCCTTAGACTAAGACCATACGACTGAAATAAAACTTCTGCACAGTAGGCCTGAGAATGTCTATTAGATATACAAAACGTAACTGGCTATAAGAAAAGTATAGAAAGAAAATATGTCATCGCGCCTCTCTATCTTTTCCGTTCGCCTCGCCCGATCACACTTTTCGTAACGCTCTCGGTAATGCATTCAGCTTACTCCCCAAATCAAGCGTGCGTAAGTTTTACTACAATAAAGAAAAAAACTTAAAAATAAAATAATATTTTTCTACCAACGCTACACCGCAACCGGCTACCGCATGAAACGTAACGAATCACCCGTTTTAATCATAATGAACTTAATAAATGATCGACTCTTATCACTGGCTGTCTCGCGTTTTTATCAATTTCAAAACTCACAGCTGACAGTCCGAACCGGACTCGGCGGCTACTGTGAAATTTTATCAATAATCTGAACTAATTTATCAAATGTAATTGTGGGTTATTTCTTATCGTTTAGCTTGAACGATGGGGATCTCGCTTGATAGGTTTCTAGCCAATTAGGTGTACTTGAAAGCTGGCTAGTGATTTGTTATTATTTCAAGTAGGAATTAAAATGGTGTTATAGTTTCGTGATGTTAATATGATTTTGATTTATTCAAGGAATGCTAATAATAGAACTATGATATATATATATATATATATATATAGACTCGTTAGTTAAGCTAATGTTAAACATGTTGTTCTCTTATCAAATTTATATATTGTACTACAGTTTCGGATTATTTTTCGAAGAATTTGTATGTTTAATAGAGCTCTGTTGGAAGAAACATAACAAAACCGACTTAACTTGTAATATTTGATGAATAAGCAATTGACAGACACACTGAATGTTAAGTCTTTTAATAAATTAAATTTATTAAAACAAAACTTCTCGGTCTTTGACAATTGATGTCGTACAATAAATCAGAAAACGAATGTAATACTACCCAATAAGAACAAAAACACTAATTCTGCATTATGTTATTATCAATAAAAAAAAAAAAAATTAAAATGTTTAAAAATAAAAATCACATATGAGCCGCTAAACTATTTTATTTACAAATTTATTTATAATACAAAGCTGTACGGACAAACTTACACGTTCGTTAACGCGCGATATTTTATTATAATCCTTAGCATATATCACGCTTTAGATGCGCAGATCTCAGATGAGCAGTCGTGAGCAGTCGCTTGCACGTTTACCGTCCTATTTATGCCGATTTAATATAAATCTTTAGGTTATATTTATGGATTACTTTCGACATTCTGGTTATTACACCAATCATATTTTGTTTATATTATATATAAATATAATTTTTCGTGATGATTTGTGTTGTGCTGTGATTACAGATACTAGGTTGCCGCTAGCGTTCACGGATTTGATCTTCTTGACAAGTATTTGTATAGTCTTTACAAGAAGTTTGTCGTGGTTTGAGGATTTGTTTGTGTTGTTTATATTTACTACTCAACGTAGGCTTGTCATCTAACCCAATGTATTATGGTATATTGGTTTTCAATAGTGCCAAAATAGCGCAAATTATTCTAACCCAATGTAACCGACATAACTTACAGAATTAGCAAGTTGAAGTGACAGTGGGCTGGTCATCTATGGCCGTTGGAGCAGACGTGTCCTGGAGTGGAGACCGCGTCTTGGCAAATGCAGTGTCGGACGTTCTTCGGCCCGCTAGACCGACGATCTACGTAAGATTGCCGGTGTAAGCTGGATAAGGATCGCGGAAAACTGGGATGTCTGGCGCGAGCTTAGGGAGGCCTATGCTTAGCAGTGGACTACAACAGGCTGAACTGACTGACTTTTCATTGAATATCTTTACAGAGATATTCAATGAAACCTTCATAAAACTAAAACTAGAGAGAAGGAAAGGTTTCAACACAAGACATTACAGACACAACTGTCTCACTTAATAATATTATTTTTGAACCGACTTCAAAAAATCAGGAGGTTCAGAACCTCTACCTTTTTTATGAGGTAGGGCACAGCAGGAATTTCCTGCTCGAAATATGGAGCAGCCCGACTGGGGTAGTACCTCGACCTTACAGAAGATCACAGCAAAATAATACTGTTTTCAAGCAGTATTGTGTTCCTGTTGGTGAGTAAGGTGACCAGAGCTCCTGGGGGGATTGGGGATTGGGTCGGCAACGCGCTTGCGATGCTTCTGGTGTTGCAGGTGTCTATAGGCTACGGTAATCGCATACCATCAGGTAAGCCGTACGCTTGTTTGCCGACCTAGTGACATAAATTTTGACTTTTGAAATTTTGACTGGTGGTTCATGTTCATGTCATTTAAATTTAAATTCTGACATTTACTTTTTGAGTTATCGCTAATAATTCGTATTTAATTGTCTATTTTTTAGTCGATTTAAGTTGTATTGTACCTCATAACTTTTTACTAGGTAGAGCGATTTCAATAATTCTTTTTTTTTTATAATCGAAAGGTACTTGTTTTGTAGTCATATTTAAATTAAATCGAAATCTGATGTGGACGTTATGTGTAATCATTCTCTAGTCTACCTACGTTGTATTACTTGTCGATGTAATTGAAGTCGGTTTTTTTTTTCGTTTACGAGAAAACACAATTATGTTTACTTACTTATTTATTTATTTAACACCAAAAAGATAGGCACTGACAATAGAAAGATATAATCATAAACAAAAGATCTTAAAAGCTAAGCGTTATCTTAATTATGGGTGTTACAATACTTCTTCTAATATATTAATGTTTCAATACTGTTATTTAGATAGCGAACAATTTTAAACGCAGTAGGAGAACAGTAAAAAATAAATATTTAAATAAAGCACCTCCATTTTGAAAAAAGAAAAACAATTCTATAAAACATTCCATATATAATTTAACACAACACACAAAAACAATATTCCTCTCTATAGAGTAATTTATTAAGACAATTTAGTGCTTAATTCAAGCAACATCATGACACACATACCTCTATTTATAGTAACAGTAAATAAGGAGCAAAACGGCTAGACCACAAAAATATGTCAACGTCAGCGCATAAAGCAGCCCGTGACAGCGACGAACCCGTCAATACAGCCTTAAAAAGAAACAAGATTTATATCTCATTCAATTTAAAATCTTCCAACTTAAAGTGATGTGTGGAGTCAGCTTTATTAAGGTTCACAGATGACTTGAATATGTGGACGGCATTCGATGATAAATTTTAATGTTTTTGATTATAAATGTTAGTGAAATGAGACAATGATGGCGTCTGAATCTTGCGTTCAGTTTTTCATGCACAACTGTAAAAGTCCTGATCTTTTCAATAACACTTTCAAGCTATATTAGCTGTTCTATGATGATTTTAAATAAGTTTAGTGGAATAAGTTAAGTATCTATCAAGCCACTTTTTAGCTACTAGAATGAGAAACAAGCGGGTGGTCCGCCTAATGATAAGAAATCACCGTAGCTTATAGACGCCTGCAATATCACAAGCTTGGCAAGCGTGAAGCTGACCTCACCCCCAATCCCCTCCAGGAGCTCTGGTCACCTTGCTCACCAAAAGAACACAACTGCACTAGAAATCAGTATCACTTAACTGTGATGTTCTGTGAGGTACATCACAGTTACACACACTTAATGTACACCGAAATACAGACACATATAAAGAAAGATACAATAGAAGATGTACAAAGGCGATCTTATCGCTAAATAGCGATTTCTTCCAGATAACCTTTGGGTAGAGGACACGATACAGTAGCAGCGGTTAAGGTGTGCACAAATTAAGGAGTAAAGATTACATATATAATATTTAATTAGTAAGCGTAAAGCACTTTAAGTCCCAACTTCAAATTCGATTAATCTAAGACAAAGCTCAAAACAAAACTATCAAGAGCTGTCCCCAGATCTTCAAGTATAAAAATACTATCTAGGCTTTCTGAAAGCAAAAATAGGACAATATCAATTATAAATATTACTACATGTGTACGCTTAGGTATTTAGTAAATAGTGATGACGGTCGACTTCTAACGAGACATAACGATCAAATTAGACGCAGACTTCGACGCTCTAGTCTAATGTATCCAAATGCCATGCCCGAGGAGGCCAGTGAGGATGTCGTCGAGCAACAGCAACCACCGAAAGTAGGGACGCCGAGGAATAGTGAGGGGGCGGGTAGTGGTGAAGTAGGAGGTCAGGAACCACCGCTGGTGACTGATGCACCTGTAACACATGATTCGCCAACCCGCAACGTGAGCGCGCCACACTCACCGTTGATTAATAAGGAATCACCGACCACACCTACCGCGAGTCCCGTGAAGCGTTCCACCCGTAATTGTAAGAAGCCGGTTAGGTACGGGTTTGAGTTTGATTAGGTTAGTTATTTGAGAATACGCAATCATTAAGTAGACATAGTTGTTATTATTTATTTATTGTTTAATTTAGCGTCATAGTATTTAAGTGCATAGTGTGGTTGTAATAAATATAAGTTAGATATAAGTTAGATATAAGTTTGTTATAGATAGTTTCATAATAAATATTTGTATATTAGTAAATGTCGTAGTTTAAGGTGCAGTAGTTTAAGTGTGGAGGTGTAATGTAGGTAGTCTCTTATATTTAATTAATTAATCATTTTGAGGGTTATACCAATCTTGTGTCAGTCTCTGATTAAAGATGAAGATTAAGAATGAACGTAGTTTCCTTTAAATAAGCTTTCGTAGGATTCTCAAGAGTCCAGAGATCTTTCAGTACATTTTTACCTTCTCAATTTTTCATACTATTCTGTAAAAAAAATAGTATCTCTAAAAATGCGAAATGTTTAAAGGAAAACACGGCGAGTATCATTTATTTCAGTCGCCGTGCATTCTGAAAGTGATGAATCGTGCGTTCTGGATATAAATTATTTTTACTTTTTGTTTCTTTTCGTTTCTCGGATTACAATTGTTTTTGAATAATGTTTATCATATCTGTTTATTTGATAGAGACGTCATCTTTGAAATATATCCACGAAAGCTTATAATAATATTGTTGTTTTTCAAATGTTTTATCAACAGTAAAATCAAAAATAGCCTTAAAATATATGTGTGACTACCCTACTTATAGTACTACCGTAAATATCAGCTATGAATAAAATATTAAGTAATAAGATTAAATATTTACACTTCTAAGTCAGACTAAGACAAATGTACATATTATTTTTAAATCGTAATCATACTTTCAAAACCAAGATTTTTAATATTAATATTTTGATTGTTTAAACAAAATCAACTGAAAATAATAAGTGATTAAATTAATAATTCAACGATACGAAATGAGACTAGGCAATAAACATCTAATTAATCCATTTGTGTATAACATACAATAATACACAATACAGTATACCAACATAAACAAAACATCTAATATATAAATTCTCGTGTGGCGGTGTTTGTAGTTAAACACTTCCGAAACGGCTAGACCGATTCTCATGAAATCTTGTGTGCATATTGGGTAGGTCTGAGAATCGAACAACATCTATTTTTCATCCCCCTAAATTTTAAGGGAAGTCCACCCCTAAATTTTATTTTATTTTTTATTTTTAGATAATTTTTTTTATTTTAATATGATTTGGCGTTGAAAAATACATACAACTCTAAATTTTCACCCTTCTACCACCAACCCCTATTTTTAAATAGCGTTTAGCGGCAAGACAAAGTTTGACGAGTCAGCTAGTCTACATATAATATGACTTTAGAAACACGCGACGAGTGGGAATCAGAATCACAAGTGATGCGTAACAGCCATCTTAATTAAAAGAAAGGAAAATAATTATAAATTTACGTATAAAGCTACTTGCAATGATATGTCAGCACAATATTAAGGTTTCAACAAGTACAAGCGCCCGGAAAGCTAGTGTAACAGCTGTCAAAAGACTAGCATAGGATGACCAATATTTCGATATAACGTGGATATTTTTTTTTTACAATTTCATGTACATGTATAAACTGCTATTTCAAGTACCTATAATATCATTTCTATATTTTCTATCAACGTGAATTAGCGCAAAAAAGCAGTTAAACATGTCCTAACCTGTCCTAACCGAACCTTTGAAGGACACGAGAAAGAATCATAATATTTCCAACAGTTGGTCGCTAACTTATTGTTATGATATTGTAACGCACCTTTTACATAGAACTCATCTAAGTAGGTGTCATTTCCGAGTTTGATGTTTAAGTAATCTTTTTTGCCAAATATCAAATTTAATTGAAGGCCATTTAAATTAATAATTTCTAGCGTCGAAATTTAAAGAACATATTGAAACCGCTTGAACCGGTTGAAATTATTACGAATTATTACGAAGAATTAAAACATGAGTCAATTTAAAAATCAATCACTCAAAGATCCCTCGACTCTTAGATTATTACGTGAAAAGTTAAAGAAATTACGATTTTCCTAGATCACGCTAAATCCTTGTCATCGTACTGAGGCAACTTTTTGTCTGTTGTCTGCTACCGCCACCTCTCCACAGACAGACTTGATCTATTCTCCTTCGGGTCCACATTTTTATCTTACAAAGTGCTCAGATAGACACAGGGAGAACTTTGCGGAAAATTCATCTCACCGACCGTTCAAGACGTCGTAACAACCATTTGCAACTCCATCTAAAATCAATCTTATCCATGATGGAATAAAGTTTAAAGTTGTCTGAACAAATTTTGTCACATATCTCATGTGTTATTGAAGCAATTGAGGAGTAGGGTATAAATATATGAAGGTACATTAATCTAAGCAGACGTGCATTCCTTTGTGGGGGGCAGAGTTGAAACGGCGTGAAAATATGACTCGTTATTTATGTCTTACGTCAAGGCCGGGATGAGAATTTGAGAAATCTCCTTTACTTAACCACGTCAAGTTGAGTAAAATCATTTGTAGTTATTTATTTGAGCACGTGACTTAGTGCTTTACTTACCTTGAATACAATGAATGTATAGATGTTGGGAATATTTTAAACACATTTACGATGTATAAGTAAAACAAGTTTTTTATTTTAAAATCGTTTGAGAATATTATGAAAATTGCTCTTGTTTTTGCAATATAACTAGAAATTCTAAACTAATAGAATTTGAAAGACACTATCCATTAAACTGAGAGAGAAAATAAAAAATATATTTTAACATTAAATCAGATTCTGTGTAAGTCATTGTAACAATCACAGTTGCAGTATTAGCAATATTTACATTAAAGAAATAGTTCAACGATCCAGATCATTTGTGCCAGTATAACGCCCAAGTATAAGCACACATAACCGTTGAACCGAGTTCACTTTTTCTCACCTCAACCGCTGGATCAACAGCGCTGAAACTTTATGACGTCATTACATTCACACCCCGCTCTAAGCTACAGCACTTTTTCCCGAAATTTATTTGACAATTATTAAGGTGTCCGCATTAAGCGCATTATACCGCCCGTTCTAGAGGAAATTCATGTTTTTCTTGGGATGTTTTCGACCGTAAGTCAGCGTAAAGACCGGCACGTGCGAACTATTAGCCTCCCGACTGCGGATTAGAAAATAATTCAGCGCTCTGAATGTTATTATGGAACTGAGTCGGATTTATTTTATTGCCGCGCGAGATATATATCGGTCTTTCGGCTTTATCCTCTCTTCCGCAGTTAGTTTATCGAGAGAGTTCGAGATAAACGTGTGTAGCAAATTTTATAGTCGCCCGGGACTGTTACTGGCTCACAGTTCTCGTGTAAATCTTCTTTATGCGTATTCCTATGTAATTATAGCGTTTTTCGCTTGAGTAACTCCCGTCGTTGATGCTATTGAATGTACCTATAAAATATTATTGATCGTCGCAATAAAATATGGTTTATGTTGCGTGTTCCATTTTTATTGGCCTCTTTTATGATGGCGTTATTCATTGGTATGACTGTTTTTGCGAGTATCTATTTACGTTTTTTTTTTTTTATCTATTATATTTTATGACTGCAACGCGCTAGATAAATTTATTCGCTCCGAAAAATGTTCGCACGCAAGAAATATCAATAGCACACTCTTACAACTGAAGAGCTTTATAGCATCAAATAATCACGATCAGCGAAATTCAAACTATTAATCTATCAAAAGAAATTATCCGCGACATAACTTTGTCTAAAAATTTTCAATTACATAATTCAATGTACCGTGCCACGAACTAGCTTTAATTTTTAAATTACGTTTCCTGCCAACAATTTTTCCATCTTTGCCAGTATTATTTCCTGTTGCCACATTAGTGGCTGTAATTGCCAAGGCCAGGTGGTCGTAAATAACGTAAAGTGGCAACGAGGCAATGCTTTGTGTTGTTTTAACTTATTACTGAGCTGGACGTGACTCGGAGCTAATGGCTCCGCTGCAGTTTTACGTTTCGTGCTGGTTTCATTTAATGTTACTTAAATTATAACTATGTATTGTTCGTGTTTGAAATAACTTTCGTTACATTAAACATGAAACACATCTGTATTTCCGATGTGTGATGAGTTATACTTTGGACTTCTGCCCGTGACTTCTTTAACGTAGTTTCAAAAAATAATGATACAGATTGCAGCTTATTTTCGAAATCGGAATCCGCTTTCTCGATTCTTAGTTAAATATATATTTATTTTCATATGTAATGTTTTGTAGTTTTAATATAGCAGTCGGCTGTTACCTATATCATCACATCAGCCTATCGCAGTCTACTACTGGACATAGGCCTCCACAAGTTTGAGCCAAAATGGCGTGAACTCATGTGTTTTGCCCATAGTCACCATGCTGGGCAGGCGGGTTGGTGACCGCAGGGCTGGCTTTGTCGCACCGAAGACGCTGCTGCCCGTCTTCGGCCTATGTATTTCAAAGCCAGCAGTTAGATGGTTATCCTGTCATCGATCGGCTTTATAAGTTCCAAGGTGGTAGTGGAACTGTATTATCCCTTAGTCGCCTCTCACGACACCCACGGAAAGAAAGGGGGTGGCTATATTCTATAATACCGAGCCATACAGCATGTTAGCTATAAGACACGTATTAAGTTTCTTGATCTTTTGTAAGGTTGAGGTAACTCCCTCACACGAGCTGCTCTAGATTTTGATTAGGATATATCCTTCTATTACCTACCTTAATAATCATTAGCCTTTATAAAGATACCAGCCCAAAGGATGTAATCGATCAGCAATTCCCAATTAGGAAGTATCAGATGTATGAGAATACCGACACACGTATCAATTCAATTATTTTACTTTATAGTAGACATAAAACCGACTAGAAAAAAGGTCAGGCTCAACTAAATCATGTATCTGGACCGGATCAGGATAGAATGAGGCATGCCAGATCTGGCAAGCTCTGTCAGGACTGATGTAAAATATAATGAAGTATGGTAAGGCATACTGGATCAGGACCCAGTCCGGTGCAGATCAGGATAGTCTGATGTAAAATATAATCAAGTATGGAAAGGCATACTGGATCAGGACCCGGTCCGGTCCAGATCAGGATAGCCTGATGTAAAATATAATCAAGTATGGTAAGGTATATTGGACCAGGATCCGGTCCGGTCCAGATCAGGATAGCCTGAAAGAAATTACGCGAACTGAGTCTGAATCGCGCTATTAATGTTTTTAAGCGCACTTAGTATATATACAGTTATCAGGACATGAAATAAAAATTGACTTCAATTACATTGACAAGTAATACAAGGTAAGTGGAAAAAAATTAACAAGCGCACTAGTCTCCACTATGATTTTCGAAGATTCCCCTCAATTTCTCTAGGATGCCATTATTAAATCCCGGTTACCTTATCATGGTACCACCCTGGAATGTCTTATATGATATATATAACTGAGAAACCTCCTCCTTTTTGAAGTCGGTTAAAAAAGCTCATTGTTAACAACTGGCGCGCCCTGTCACAGTTTTATTACAAGTATCTATAATTAGAAAGTTAAATCAATAGTTTTAGTATAAAAAGACAAATGACTTTATATTCTATTTGCGTCTCTTTTCTGTTTTAATTTAACAAAAGATTCACAGTGAAACATTTACCAAATAAAAGATTTGAGTACCATAGTAAACGAAACAGTTAAAAATTAAATAAAAGTAACTAAAAAAAAATAGCACGCTAGGATGCGATGATTAAGTGCCACTAAATCTTAAAACACACAAAAAAATCAACAGAAAGACAAATAACAAAGAACACTAAAATATTCTCTAAAAACAATAATAAATAGATTCGTAACGAATCGTGAAACAATTATCATATTGTTCTCATACTCATTCAAGAAGCGCCACCTTTGTAACAAAAGAATGACAAACTAAAAAAGATGACACAATTGTATCATTAAAGCAGTCATTAAACGTTGTTTCCTTTACTTTTGAATTTAGCCGACACAGCGTGGAGCCACGCGATAAGCGGTGTCATTTAGATTTAGGAAATATGGTAGCTTGAAATTAGTGATTTATATGTATGTATGACAATAAAAAAAAATTGTGTTTGCTCGCAAACGAAAAAAAACTGACTTCAATTACATCGACAAGTAATACAACCAACGTAAGTAGACAAAAAAAAAATGTCAAATACGCGTTATCAAAGATTACTCAAAAAGTACTAATCAGATATCAATCAAATTTAAATTAAACTACGTGACAAGCATTAGCTTTCAATTAAAGTAAGAATCATCAAAATCGATAAACCAAGTGGAAAGTTATGCGGTTTAATACTACGTAGATCCACGAAAAAATAGTCAAGTAAATACGCATCATTAGATATAACTCTAAAAGTGTAAGTACTTGTCAGATCTCAATTAAATGAGACCTTTGATAAAAAAAGTTTTCAAAATCGGTCCGCCCAGTCAAAAGTTCTGATGTAACATACATTAAAAAAAAAATACAATCGAATTTAGAACGTCTTCCTTTTTTCGTCGTTCGGAAGTCGGTTAAAGACTAATATTGTGACAAGAAATTTATAAACAGTTTAAAAATCGAACAATTAACGTAAAGTAGGAAAAAAATCAATTCCAAAAAATAGTTTTTTAAAGCTGAAACGCGTGAATTCCTTTATTCGAACTTTACAAAGATACTAACATAAAAAATGTACCCGATAAGCAATTCCAGTTAGCAGGTATCGGGTAGTCACGGCGCAAGTTTATCAACGTAAGCTCCAACAATTTAGCGAAAAAAAATATTGAAAACGAGTATGCCTTAGACCACACGACTGAAGTAAAACCTCTTTCCAAATAGGCCTGTACAACAGGTCTGCACTGTGGCTTAGATAAACGAAACGTAACTGGCTAAGAGAGAAAGAAAGAAAGAAAATGTGTGCTCGCACCTCTCTCTCGCTCCGTTCACCTCGTCCGATCACACTTTTCGTGACACCCTCGTCACGCATTCACCAGCTTAATACCCAAGTCAAGCATGCGTAAAGAAGTTTAACTTCAAAAATATTGTGAAATAATTGTGTTTGCTCGCAAACGACAAAAAAAAACCGACTTCAATTACATCGACGAGTAATACAACGTAGATCGACGAAAAAATACTCAAGTAACTACGCGTTATCAAAGATTACTCCAAAAGTAGTTATCAGATCTCAATAAAATTTATATGTGACCACATGACAAACATCAGCTTTCGATTAAATTAAAAATTAATAAAATCGGTACACCCAGTAAAAAGTTATTGCGGATTTTCAAGAGTTTCCCTCGATTTTTCTGGGAGCCCATCATCAGATCCTGGTTTCCTTATCATGGTGCCAAACTAGGGATATCCCCTTTCCAACAAAAAAAGAATTATCAAAATCGGTACATACAGTAGAAAGTTATGCGGTATAATACATCGTAGGTCGACGAAAAAAGCGTCAAGTAAAAACGCATTATTAGATATAACTCTAAAAGTAGTTGTTAGATCTCACATAAATTTAAATGGAACCAATTGACACACACCACCTTTCGATTAAAAAATTTTTTGTCGAAATCGGTCTACCCGGTGAAAAGTTCATAGAACCTCCTCCTTTTTTGGAAATCGGTTAAAAAGATGTTCTCGATCAGCAATCCCCAGTTAGAAGGTATCGACTAATCACGGCGCAAAGTTTTCAACGCTCGTATCATCAAAAATTAACGTAGAAAACTAAATATTCTGTCAAGATCTTTATAAACAATTAAAAAATCGAACAATTTCGTTTCATTATTTGAACGTAACAAATATGGCCAGTACGAGCGATACAAATGATTTAAAAATGGAACATGTCAATTCCATTATTCGAACATTACAAAGATACCGACATAAGGATGTACCCGACAAGCAATCCCCAGTTAGAAGGTATCGGGTAATCACGGCGCAAGTTTATCAACGCTCGTACCAACAAATGAGCGAGCCGAGCGATTTATTGACGCGATAAGCGCTAAGTGCCGCTCGCGCAAATATTTCGCGTCGTCTTCCTTCGCGTTAGTTAGCGCTTACTTACATTCGCTTGCGTTTCGCTCGCGTGATACATGTTGTGTGTTGGTACAAGTGTTTAAGATGAGCGGATATTTTTCATATTATTTAAGTACGTACTTGTATAGTTTATGTCATGTACTATTTTTATTAACAGATTATAGACAGTTACAAATAATTAATTGAATGAAAGTTAAAGTCAATCATTTTTTTCTACATTTGTGTGTTCGGATAAATTTATTGATTTATTATAATAAATTATGTATATTTATTTCAAATTAATAAGAAAGTGCAGAGTTTTAAGAAATGTGGCATCAGTCTCACTTCAAAGGGCATATATGTATATTGCATAAACATGGAAAATATACAAGCACAAACGCTGAGGCCACGAGAAATTTCTGTAATGTACATTAACAAATGTATTATATTATAGAACCCACAAATGTTAGTATATAAATGAGACGAGACCAATATGCTGGCTTCCTGTTTTACAAAAAGTAAATTAAAACAAATATATAAGATTTCCAATACCTTGGCGGTGCGGTCTGTTCCCACATAGTAAACCATCCAATAGTAGTAAATCATACTGAAGCCGTTGAATATGAGGGTTATATTAATTTTTAACTGACTTCATAAAATGGAGTGGATTCACAATTCAACTGTGTTTTTATGTATGTTACCTCATACCTTTTTACAGGGTGATTATTTTAATGAATGCTTTTTAATCGAAGGCTAAGTGCTTGTTTTGTGGTACCATTTAAATTTAATTGAGATCGGACGAGTACTTATTAAGCGTCCCCCTATCCCTAATAATGCGTATTTAATCAATTATTTTTCGACTACCTACGTTGTATTACTTGTCAATGTAAATTGTAGTCGGAATTTGTTCGTTTGCGAGCAAACACATTTATAAATCGATCAAATGTCTCCCAAATCGCTATAAGTTTATATCTTATCCGGGTTCATAGCGGAACTGTCAGTCTTTAACTAGGTTGTATACAATTTACGTTCCGCGTTATTTGACTAGCACACCTAGCAGCTCACTCTCGAACGGTCTGAAGTAAATTTACAACTGACTACAAAGTAAATCATTGGACGTAGTTAACATTTACAAGTTACATAATGACTTTGTTACTAAATGTTGTTTTATGTTTACCGTGATTTACTTGTTGTGTAACATTATTTATATTTGCTAAGTTATTAAACTGTAAATAGAAATACATATTTGTTTAAAACACACACATACACGCGCACACATACACATGATCGTTTGTTCCTATGGGATTCAACACAATTTTCGTGTTTTGTTTTGTATAAAAGTCCACTTATAACATATATTTATGTTTAAGTAAATGTGTATTATACATTGGGGAAAATCCAAATAGTTGCGCCAAAGCTCTGTTATTCAAAATGCATACTTATTCTTTGTGTTAAGTGTGTATCAAAACATAGGTCACGTCTTCTGTAATAGCTCGTTTTTTAAATATAAATAATACTAGTTTGAGTAAATCATGTTTTATGCGACCTCTAAAATTGGGATACTTGCCATCCGTGGACGATAAAAATGTATCAGGGGATACTTTCTACGTGTGAGTATAAATGCCTCCCCCTGTTTATTCTTACCAAACTTGTTTAATTTTCGAAACTAAGGACAGTGTATTTACCAAGAAGTACCGAAAATACAATTGAATAAGTATAGATTACTAAATTCATGCAGCTGACTATACTTTTTTGATTCTTTTTTGGTTTTATCCAGTTTTTCGAATGCAACTGCTAAAGTATCCTCTGGCACCACGCTTGAATTTCGATAATAATTACGAAGCATATTGCTATTAAGTTCTTATTTTATCTTATACTAGCGACCCACCCCGGCTTCGCACGGGTGCAATGCTGATACTAAATATACTACAGAATGTCTTTATTTATAGTGTGAAGCTAGCTTATAGCATGGTTATTAACATAATAACAACATTCAAATATGCGTCGTTAGATTACACGTTGTTACAGAATGCGTTGAGGAAATAAAGGTTCACTGCTCGTTCCCCGTAGATGATAGCGTGATATTATGTAGCCTATATCACACGGGCGAAACACGAGCGCCTATTCCAATGGGTTATGGGCATCGAGACCTACACGGGGCGCACTTTCGAAACGCTAACCCAATCAACTAAACCAAAACAGTGAATTCGGAACAGAGGTAGGTATCTCGTCGAGGTAACTATCCCACGTTTTCCTTAACACCCAGACCCTTGTCAAGAATCAAACCCAAAAACCCTCGACCGGAAAGAAAGCCTTGTTAACTGTACCAAGTAGTTTCTCATGAATGTGAGATTCTAATCATTTGGTTATTTTTTGAATATTATTAAAAATCCACATACAACAGTTATAAACACTTTCGCATGCATGAACACTAACAATATAATTACGCGACTTGCACAGGATGTCCCACGTTTATTGCGGTTGTTCCGCTCCCATGCGTCACAGCGTGATGTTTCGCAGCCCAAAATTTATCTAAATAACACGGCTTCTTAATGCAATTTTTTTTTTCAATTTTATTACCAGGTTCTAAGAACAAGTTTTGTATAATGTTTAAAATGTAATTGTGGTATACAATAAACTATAAAAAAATGAATAAATAAATAAATAAATATGTATTTAAGCACATAACATTATTTATTGCTGTACATTTGAAATTGCCTTATATAGTAATATAATTATATTTATGAATATAATATATGAATTTGTAACTTATATTTAAAACTAGCTGTACCCGCGACTTCGTCCACGAAGATTTTTTTTAAATAGCTATTTTTCAGTTCGCAAAGTTATAAAATAAAATAAAAGCCTAAATTACTCCATATTACATCAGCTACCTGCTAGCGAAATTCTCGTCAATATCGGTCCATCGGCCGTTTCAGAGGTAAGCGAGATGGATTGCATCAAAATGTTATCTAAAACTAATATTGAAAATAAAAATTATATAGAATAAGTATTTAAAAAAATAATTTAGCTATATAAGGAACCAAAACATAATCTATCAACACCATACATTGTCTTTCAGATATTAGTTTGTTCTTGACATTTTTTATTCATAATATACGAGTAAAAAATAATTCTTATAAAGAAGATATCAACAGAAGATATTAATAACAGCCACTCTACACCAGAGTGGTGCGAGTAGTCGCCTAAAGCACCGACTGTCTGCGGGATCGATTCTCGCTTGGGATAGATATTTGTATTTTTGCAAATATTTCTTTCCGGTTAGGATATCTGTCCTTGTGGGTCTTCCCATAGCGCCTCGGAGAGAACGTGAAACCGTCAGTCCGGATTGTTATCGTAAATACCTGATAGCGATCGCTACTCATAGTACGGAACACATCCGCCAACCCGCAATGGAGCAGCGTGGTGGATTAAGGTCCAATCCTTTTCCTACATGGAGAAAGAGGCCTATGCCCAGAGTCGAATATTACAGGCTGAATGCAAAGAAGATATTATAGAAATAAGTTTATCTTAGTTTAGCCTGTCTATCGCTATTGAAGTCATCAAGAGCAATATAACGTTCATTTCTATATGAAACTTGTAATTGCAACAACTCAATACAATCTTTCCAACACTACCCTCCGATCTTCTTATCTTTATCGATGACACTGAATAGTGCTAACACTGCACGCCTAACTACATCACTACACAAATCCTTATTCTAACCTTAACCTTATGATACATACACGTAGAGTCCAAAATCAGATGAAGCAAACATAAAGAGACAAGAGCGTAACAATGGGTAACATGATCGCAAATAGAACCTTGTGGCAATAAACGTAGAGCAATAGAATAAGAATCGAAGAGATGACCACGGTCGTAGCGACTTTGATGTCAATAGAGATAATATTGAAATTGTTCGAATTGAATAAACTATCGATTGTCGAACAGATATACCTTACTGGGGATTTTAAATTAACTCGGATGCAAGTCGACGTTTGTTGAGGGTAATGGCGATGGGAATGAAGATTTCTAACATCCGAGCTGAGGGTAGCGTTGGAAAACTTTATCCACTGGGATTTTTGTTATAAATAATGCAAATTTGATTGCTCCTGCAATCTAAGTCCCTTTATCATTGGCATTTCTTTCTCATTAAAAACTGTAATAACAAGCGTTTTTAACGAAACATAAGTGATTTAATTATATAACTGAAAAAAGTCTATTTTAACCGGTCCTCTGTCCTCCCGTGACCATGATTGCTGTAAAGTATCCGAAATGTCGGGCCTTTAAAAATCTTAATAAACTGCGATAAAATCCGAAAAAGTTAATGAGTGAAATTTACGTAAATATTAAAAAACGAAATCTTTAACCTTGTCGTAAACAGTAACAGGAAGATTAAAATTTAAAAAAAACTACTTCGCTTAAACAAAATAAATCTCATTCCATTCATAAAATTGACATTCGTAATGTTATTGTTAAGTAAACAATCTACTACTCATACATATATAACAATTATAAATATCGTATTTTCCTCAAAATGACACAATTATTATTCTTCTTATGACTGTAAATTTCAATTAATCTAATACAGTAAAATACAACATCGCCGTAGATACTGAGTCACAAATAAGACCCTAAACAGTCGTAAACGTTTAGTTTTTATCCAGATTCCATTTACATATAATTATCTAAAAACAAAAGCACTATGCATCCAGCTTGTTCTAACGAAACGTTCTTCAAGCACAAAGTAAGCCTTTTTTATCTCGCTTCGCTAAGTTTTAGCTCCACATACTTGCACTTGCCAAACTATCAGCGAATCTTTATAGCAAATTTGTTTTAGGGTTGCTAGAATAGTTTTGCTACTTTTCAAAGTATTTAATGTCACATATTACGTTGATCTGCCAGTGAGGCAGATGAGGTAGCCCTGATTCTTAGTAATAATTACTATGCCAGAAAAAAAATAGTTGAGGCTATCCACGAGCTGTGACGATACTTACCTACGCCCTGTATAAAAATGGAACTGCAAATGTAGTACACACACATAGCACACTCATATATACAAACACACACATAACAAAAACGTTCGAAGATTAAGAACGCATTCAAATGCACATACATATATTTGCAGATATGAATTTAAAAAATATTAATTTAAAAAAAGTACCACAATTATGTGTAAACAATGTGAGAATTTATGTGATTTATCTAATAGGTCTGCATTTTTAGGTTGTTAGGCCCCCACGCAACTCACTTAATTAAAACATTTTTATTTTCTTTCTTACATTATATTTAAAACAAAACTTTAAAACTTAAGAACCGACATCTTGCATTGTTAGTACAGAGTAGAATAATCAGTGTAATAGCACAGACTATAAAAACTAGTTACATAGATTAACAACTATAAATTAATATTCTAACATTCTCCCTCGATTTTTAGTAATTTTATGTAGTGAAATTAGTGAAAATCGCAACAAACTTATTTTTAAACTATTGAATAATTACAACACTAAAATGGATTGTCCTGTTACAAGTTACACAAACAATATCTTAAGTTAACAACAAAACTTCTTAACAACAAAATTTTAATCAGTAATTCTGAATAAGTAAATTAACAATAATTATTATTAGTACACCTATATCTCAATTTAACCCAAAATCTTTAACTTAACACAATTATCTTAATTTTAAATTTAAATAAAGTTTACAATAATAATACTTTTAGTTAAGATATGTATTACATTACATTTCAACTTAATTTGACAAATACAATTTAGTTTATGCTTAGTGCTGAACGCAAACATATGAAATGTTCCTTGGTTAAACTTTTAGTAAATAAATCTGCATAATTATTTTTTGATGATACATATTTTATCTCAAATTCTCCCTTATTATGAAGGTCTTTTATAAAATGTAATTTAATGTCAATATGTTTTGCACGTTTACTGTTTTCATAAGATTTAGATAGTTCTATAGCACCTATATTGTCCATATATAAAATACCCTTCACATCACTGTTTTGTACACTATTAAAGTTCATAAACAGTCCTTTCACATTGATTAAGTCACAAACACTCACTGTAGCAGCTATGTATTCAGCTTCAGCTGTCGATAGCGCAACACAATTTTGTTTTCTTGATAGCCATGATATAATGTTTCCATTGTACATTGTTACTGATCCACTTACACTCTTCCTGTCGTCTTTATTTCCAGCCCAGTCTGCGTCTGAATATGTTTCAATACATCTATTATCATTTTTATAATATATTAGTCCGTGTGTTCTAGTACCTTTTAAATATCGTAGTATTCTTTTTCCTTGTTTCCATAAGTTTTTAGTTGGTTTTTCTAAATATTGTGATAGAAAAGATGTTGCATAAGATATATCAGGTCGGGAAACTGTAGATATGAACATAAGTCCTCCAATCAATTGCCTAAACGGTATGTCCTGTATTATTTCATCATCTTTATTTACTTGATAACCTTTTGTCATAGGTGTTTCTGTAGCATTGCAATGTTCCATTCCAAATTTTTTAAGCATTTTATCTATCTGTCTAGTCTGTGTGATTTTTAGTGTGTCGATTGTCCTTGTTATTTCCATTCCTAAGAATAATTCAACTTCACCCATATCTTTTGCCTTAAACTCCTGTTTCAAATCTCTTATAGTTTCTAACAAATTATTTTTATCACCGGTAATTAATATGTCATCTACATAGAGTACTAGCCAAATGTTTTTCATTGTATTTTTATATAAACAAAAATCATTTCTCGATCTTTCAAACCCTTTTTCCTCTAGATAATTATTTAATCTCTTGTTCCAACATTTTCCACTTTCTCTCAGTCCATATAATCCTCTATTCAGCTTTAAAACATTTCCATCAGTAACTTCTACTCCTTCCGGTGGTCTCAAGTATATTTCTGATTCTAATATTCCATTTAAGTATGCTGTTGGTACATCTAATTGTCTTATTGGCCAAGAATTTTGTACTGCTTGTGCTAGGGTAAATCTCACGGTTGATGTTCTTGCTACTGGTGTATAGTTATTGTTTCCAAATTCATCATTTTCTTTTATCTGAAATCCTTTTGCAACTAATCTTGCCTTTTTTATACCATTTTCTTTTGTTTTAAATATCCATTTAGCTTCTATTGCTTGTTTTCCGTTTGGTAATTTAGTTTCTGTCCACGTATTCATTCCTTTCAATGCATCTAATTCCATGTTAATTGATGTTGACCAACCCCTTTCTATAGCTTCATCATACGTAACTGGGTCATCTTCGCTGTAAAAACAATATGCCTGAAAATTAAGATGGTAATCTTTAAGATGGTTCGGAACTTTAATTTGTCTCCCACTTCTAGTAGTTGTCACTGGCTCTACTATATCTATTTCTTTTTGCTCTGGTATTATTTTTTGTGATTTTTCATACTGTACATCCGGATCTTCTTCATTTGTTACAATTTTATATTTTATTCTATTTTCTTCTTCTTTTGTATTCAATTCGGAAGTATATTTAATATCCGATTCATCAAAAGTGACGTCTCTTGACACTATGATTTTGTCAGTTTCTGGAATCCAAAGTTTCCATCCATTGTTCGCGTATCCAATCATTCTTGTTGCTACAGCTCTGTTTTCAAATTTATTTGCTCTAGGTAAAATTACTGCCCAAGCTTTGCAGCCAAATATTTTTATATCATCTAACTTCATATCTCGTTCAAAACGTATTGCAGGTATATCATTAAATATTGCTTTTGAAGGTGAACGGTTAATTAAGAATGTAGCTGTCAAAACTGCTTGCCCCCATAAGTGTTTAGGTAAGTTAGACTCACTCATCATTGTTCTTGCTTTATCTAATATTGTGCGATTCATCCTTTCAGATTTTCCATTCATTTGCGGGCTATATGGTAAACTATATTCAATTTGTATTCCTTTATTTTGACAAAAATCTCTTAAATAGTCTGATCTGTACTCTCCTCCATTATCACATCTTATTTTCTTTACTCTTATTCCTTTTTCAGTTTTTATCATTTTTATGTAATCAATTAAATTTTGTGCTGCTTCTGATTTATTTTTCAACAAATATGTAACTGTAAAATGCGAGTAGTCATCTATGATAGTTTGATAGTATCTTTCTCCTTCATTGGTAGTAGTTTTCATTGGACCTGCTATATCAGAGTGGATTAGATCACCTATAGCATGTGATTGAGGTTTTGTTACAGGATAAAATGGTTTTCTGGTACTTTTGTTCATTATGCATTCATTACATATTTTATTACTAAAAGGTAAGTCCATTATTTGTAAGCTTTTTCTATTTAAATGTCCAAGTCTTTTATGCCAAATATCATTTTTATCTATAGCTTGATTACACTGAGCATTTTGTTTGATTAGCATCCTCATAGTAAATAATTTTCCTTCTTTATAAATATGATGTGTATTATTATATGTATCATTAGTATATATTTTCATTTGTTCTTGTTTAATTATTATTGTCATACCCTTTTCCATTAATTTAGAAACTGATATCAAATTATGTGTAATTTCTGGTACTATTATTCCATTAATAACTATAATTTTATTCATGTAAATTCCTTCTAATTTCCCTTTTTTGTTAGCAATTAAAAATTGACCATTAGCTATTTTAATCTTCATCGGCTCATCTAATAATTGTATGTCATACATGTACTTTTCATATTTTTCTTGTATAAAATGATGCGATGCCCCAGAGTCTATTATAAATAAGATGTCATTGCTTTCTTTAAATTCCTTTTCCAAAGTTAATGCAACAAATGTACTTTTATTTTCCTCCTGTAAATTAGATTCTTCTGTGGTGTTTGCTTGTCTAGAAAAATTATGGTGCCATCCTCTTCCTCTGTTCATATAATTATTATTGTAACCTCTAACTTGATTTATGTAGTTATTATTATATCTGTGACCACGATTCATATAATTATTATTATAACCTCTTCCTTGATAAATCTGACTATTGTAACCTCTTCCTCTATTATTGTTATTATACCCTCTATTAAAAAAAATATTGTTGAATACTCTTCCCCTATTAATTTTATTATTATTATGAGTGGTTCCTTGCTTCATATCATTGTTAGTAATATTATTATTTAAATCACACTGAAAAGATTTGTGTCCTCTACGTTTACATTTAAAGCAAATAATGGCTGTGTTTGTAATAAACATATTTTCAGTTTTCTCCTTGATACTATTTTCTTTTAATTTATTTTCTAAATCGAGTAATCTACACTTTACAAATTCATAATTTAATTCCTTGTCGAGGGATTCTAGTGTATTTATTATGGTATCATACTCCTTAGGTAATGTTATAAACAGGTGCTCCACCTTATCTAATTCCTCTATCCTTGCACCTCCACCTTCTAATTCATTAATTATATTTTCAAAGGTAATTAAATGATCCTGAAGTTTATTTGAGAATTGATGTTTCAAAGTAATGAGTTTCTTTTTGAGTAATACTTTGTTAAATGTGCTTCTTCTTTCAAATACTCCACTTAATAGTTTTAACATTTCTAATGCACTGGTTGCTGGTTTCACTACTTCCAAAAATTTATCATTTAAGCAGTTTATAATTATCAATCTTCCCTTAGCATCATCCTTTTTATAAGTGTCCTTTTTTAAATTATCTTCTTTCTTTCCTTTTAATAAGTACTCGATACCTTTTTCTTCAAATAAAATATTTAATCTAAATTTCCAATTACTAAACTTACTCCCTTCACAAAGTTGCGGATAAACCTCTATACTCGACATTTTTAATATTAGTTTACTATAATACTTTCGGAATGAATTCAAACATAGAAAAATAACTTTTGTTTCTCAGGGCCGACGAGTGCTAGTTCATGGCGTCCATTTTGATAAATTTTAATTTCTTCTTTAAACGGTACGAAAGAGAACAGAACCAAATCAGAGGTCCGTGGATGTGAGAATTTATGTGATTTATCTAATAGGTCTGCATTTTTAGGTTGTTAGGCCCCCACGCAACTCACTTAATTAAAACATTTTTATTTTCTTTCTTACATTATATTTAAAACAAAACTTTAAAACTTAAGAACCGACATCTTGCATTGTTAGTACAGAGTAGAATAATCAGTGTAATAGCACAGACTATAAAAACTAGTTACATAGATTAACAACTATAAATTAATATTCTAACAAACAATAATAATACGCTAAAATAAAATTATTTATACTGTATTTATTTTGAAAATTCTAATATACATACATCATTGCTCAATAATGTGCAACACGCGTAAACTTGAAACGTGTACTTACCTCTTAATATTCATATTGGCAACCCTAGTTTAATCCAGATACACGCTCGTTTAAGCAAAGCACAGGATTAAACGGATGCCCCAATAAAATTTACATAGAAATGGCGCTTTACGCGGACACATTTTTACTGACCCGGTTCTATCCGCTTTAGACTTACGTGGATGAGGTGGAGAGGATTCTGGACTGATTATATTTAAATTATATCAATATTATGGCTACTGATTTAATGGTTCAGTGTATAACTATGTGTGTGTTTTTTTATGTATGTTCGAGGATAACTTCGTCGTTTACGAACCGATTTTGATATTTTTTTTCTTGGTTAGAAAGGAAATATCCTAATTGTGGTACCATGATAACGAAACCAGTATCTGATGATGGAATCCCAGAAAATCGAGGGAACTCTCGAAAATCGTAGTGACAACTAGTGCGTTTGTTAATTTTTTTTTTTTCGTCTACTTACGTTGTATTTGTTGCCCCCTTTCTTTCCATGGGGGTTGTAAAAGGCGACCGAGGGATAAACTTGGCTCAAAATCATCAGGGTCCTGGAGAAGGAAAACTTCATTTGAAACCCGGAATGGGGTCTCCGTCAAGCATTCGTGGCATAGCTCTAAAATTCGAAAGACTCCTGCAGCCGAACTGGCTCCAACGTATCAACTTGTCGGTCTTGTGGGCCTAGCCAGTGAGGTCGAGAGGGTGGCGCAGAGCTTAGTCTGTCTGACAAGGTCTAAATCGTCTGCAATAGACGGACTAAGGCCAATGATGATGATGATGATGATGATGATGATGACGTTGTATTACTTGTCGATGTCATTGAAGTCGGTTTTTTTCGTTAGCGAGCAAACACAATTGTAAAACATTGTGTACCGTAAATTTACTGAAGCATTCACTCCATTCCTTGTAATTACTCCATTAGGTCACTGTTACCTCTATAATCTACTTCTTCTCTCATAAACATTCCAAAACCTGTCTTCTAAGATAATATAATACAAATTAAATCCGACCCGAACGTAATACTGGGACATTGCGGTCCGCCATTTACGTTCCCGTCCCGGGAAGCGGGAATCACGGTGAATTACTAGGGACGGTATTAGAGAGATTTTCCTCGGGATTCCGGGATTGTAACTCGGTCTATCGAATTGCCCTTTCGGTGTGATTGTTATCGATGTCCGGCGATTTTATTCGATGTTAATTTCTAGTTTAACTTCGGCGGCTAACATTTTATGTTTTTTTTGTAACTATTGTGACATCGTTTTCTCCGATCACTGAAATTTAAGATGTTTTTGGAATAACAGATACATTTAAAGTGTAGAAAATATGTAGGATTAGGTTTATCATATCATATATCTAACAAAGCCAAAATGTGCCATAACAAAAAAATCAGCTGTCATGCAGAATATTTGGATTATTCGGCTTTTATTCTATTTACAAATTAATATTTAAATTTTCACTCTCATCTTTAATTAATGTAATAACACTCATTTTACTATCTCTATATATTCAGTAAAAAATATATATTTTACAGGTTCAAAACTATTTTTGTCCTCAGAATATCCTCAGAATGTACATACTCTGGTAACCTTTACTAGACAAGACAAACTAGAAATCTGGTAAACCATACCTAACAAGCAAGACAGAGAACAGAGGTATTAGAGGAAATGAAACAGAAATAGATAAGTCTATAAATTAGAAAGAGACAGATGAAACTGTTAATTGATTCAGGGGTGGTTTAATAGCCAGTGTTGTGCTCTTAATTGTTCCGTCTTGTTTGTTTAGGTTTGTATTAAGGATAAACAATATCAGTTAAGCGTAGACGGTATTTAAGATATTTGTAGGAATGTTGTTTTAAGGGTGTCTTTTAATTACTCAAATGTTTCGGGTTAAAAGTGGTCATTACTAACAAAGAGGACAAATGGTAATTTTTTTGGTACTACTATTTTTGATAAATTTCTTCTATAGTTGGGTGGTCTGTTCTGAAAGTCTAGTGGAAGATTTAAGGCCGTAAAATGTGTTATTAAAACCCAAAGAAGTGACCAATTACTATCACTGCCAAGTTATTAAGTGTCAAAGCTAACAGAATTTTTTTTATGTCACTAGGTCGGCAAGCAAGCGTACGGCTCACCTGATGGTAAGCGATTACCGTAGCTTATAGACACCTGCAACACCAGAAGCATCGCAAGCGCGTTGCCGACCCAATCCCCAATCCCCCCAGGAGCTCTGGTCACCTTACTCACCAACAGGAACACAATACTGCCTGAAAAAGTATTATTTTAAACATTTTTGAGTATTATTTTGCTGTGGTCTTCTGTAAGGCCGAGGTACTACCCCAGTCAGGCTGCTCCATATTTTGAGCAGGAAATTCCTGCTGTGCCCTACCTCAGTGAAACAAAACAAAACAAACAAACATGACATGAAAAAAACAAAATGTGGTAAACAAGCCCGATGAGCATTAGCAGCACCAGTAATATACACAAAAACATGTGTAACTAACTAAAGCAAAGAAAGAGAATAATAGGAAAAAGTTTGTTAGCTATCGGCTCATTCAAAAGACAATGGTAATACTTATTATACACGAATCCTATTTACAGCCACTATTCTACCCGCAATCAAGACGCTGAAAGTCCCAAAACATACTTTTCTTGAAGCGGTATCTGTGCGTACATATACTGTCAAATTTCTAGATATTTCTTCTTGTTAGTCTCCACATCATACTTTGTAGAGAATCCAAAGCTCTCCGTTATCATAAAATTATGAAAATAATTGTTTCTTTATGTAGAGAAATTATTCGCCAACCGTGAAACAGCATCAGAGATCACACTGAAATATTTCTCCTATAAAAGGAGAATTTTTATTTCAAGCCTTAGGATATTTACCTACTTATCAAAGTATTTTTAATTTAGGACAAAATTCTTGACAAAATATACATATGTTATAAAAAACACACACACAATACCAAAAACAAAAAGGAACGAAATCCCGACCGCCATTTATTACGGTAAAGCTTTTAATTTAGTCGTCTTGAGGGATCGCAGGTCTTGACCACTGTCATATTGCGCACTATTAAAACAGTAAATCTTCGACTCTATTAAGAGGGTCGAGCGACTTTAGTCCTTACGCCGCCAATTATAAGGGATTAGATTTATTTACTGTCTGCGGTATTATTTGGGACTTAATTGCCTGTACTATTGGTTGCCTGCTATTAAATGATATTTATGTAGAATTCGTTTTGGTGTTTGTGATGCAGGTGTAATTGATATATGTACTTATAATAAAATTGGAACTAGTCCACTTTTGTACTCATTGAAGGTATTTTAAACAATTTGAGGTCTTCATATACTTCAATCAGCTTGTACTTTGGCCACGCATCTTGTTCAAATTACTGAAGTTCTAGAACTTCAATAATCATTCATTCAATCTGTTCAGTAATTTCAGACTTTCAGTATGTTGTCCTAGTTTTCTAAGCAGTCTTAGGACAGCTGATCTGGAGTCTGATATAAAACGTACGAGGATAAACACAAATCCTATAATATACAAAAGAACACAGGCAACTAAGAGCCCGTGGATGTTGTAATAAATAATAAGAGAAAAATATCGATACAAAATATTCAACACGTGAGTTTGGTTCTAGTAACTGTTGTATTTGCAAAAAAATAATCAAATTTTATTTGTACTGTTCATGTTCATATTTTTGTGCAGAATAAACAAAAAATAAATAAATAAATAAACATGGAAAAATCCTAAATTAAACTATGTTCAAAATATTATGTACTTTTTGTGATATTTTCAATTAAATTTCTTGTAGTTCGCAACTGAAAGCTATGAAACAATGTAAAGCCGACTCCGTTAATCATAGAACTTACAAATGAGTTTTTTCTTCGAAGTAACTATTAGTTTAGATCAGCTGTTCTCAATCTTTTAAACGCAAATATCCAGATGTATTTATTGCGACAAACTTTTTCAGTACTTATTTAGAAATCAATTATTAATTTATTATTAATATAAACAGTAAATAATTTATTTGACAACAAAAAAAAAATCAATAGAAAAAACTATCTTTAAATTTTATTTTTTATAACGTATCAATGGACGTTACATTATACATAGTTTTAACAATGTTGTATGTATTGTCTTTTATTCAAAACTATACATTTATTTTATTTTTAATTTAATTTCCAACAAACGTAACTATTCAGCCAGATGAAACATAAAAGTAGAGGATTGATTATAAAAAAAAATGTTATTACAGTTTTGATATTTTGTCGTTTCCTGGAGCAAGTGTTTAACGGTTTGAGCACCGCTTCATTAGAATAGTGCCGTGTACTGATTGCATTGTAAATATTTACCAACGAGATAAAAGATTTTCATCACCTATCCGTCGCTTTGATGTGGAATTATTTATTACTTAGTTCGACGTTTCCCGCGAAAATTAACGCTATTTACAAATGTTTCCCGAACTACGCATTATACATATCTATATACTAATATTATAAAGCTGAAGAGTTTGTTTGTTTGCTTGAACGCACTATTCTCAGGAACTACTGGTCCGATTTAAAAAATTCTTTCAGTGTTATATAGCCCATTTATCGATAAAGGATATAGGCTATATATCATCACGCTAAGATTAATAGGAGTGGAGCACTAATGAAGAATGCTTCAAAATCGCAGGTACATTTTGTATGTGCGCACTAGCTGTTGCTCGTGTTTTGCTTCGTTTAAGAATCTACCAAAAGAGAACTATAAATTTTTGTCGAATCAAAAGTAGTCTTACTACTCAAAGCTATGAACTATCTCTGTGCTATTGCTATTCTATTCTAGTGCTCTGCTATTCTATACGAGTCAGTTCAGTCGTATTAGTAAATTATCAATTTTAATTTTTCAGAAAAATTAATTTTTCATTAAAAAACCCTTTCAAATATTAAATATGCAAAGCAAAAATATGATGCAGGTTGACTAATAAATAAGCAATACATGAAACTGCTCGCGTCAATGACATCTTACAATATGTGACGTCATATTACATTTAAACAGAATTTCAAATTCTATTTTCTAAATATAAATTTAAATTTGGAACACGCAGAATTACTTGCAACAATATAAATAACAAGCGTCGAAATATTCTGATAGGTGCTTCCCCTCATTCTATTAATCACTCGGCGTCAAAGTGAAGTGTCATCATTTCACGCACCAAATGGGACGGAGCAGTTATTTTACTAAGGATTAAATCATGACTTTAAGGTAAGAAAATGTGGTAATTTTGACTAATCTTTAATAATTTGTTTTTCTAAATAGATAAACTGAAAATATTTGTATAGGCCATACAGATGGTTGGTGTGATCTGGGAGTTTGTGTGATGTATGTGTTTTTTTTAATCTAGACATAATGGCCACATTCCCTTGAAAATTTAGTTTATTTTTATTTGATTTCAACTGATACACTTTTTTTTCATTCAATTCCTAACAATGGTCATTGTACATAAATTACAATGTAGTTAAGCTGTTTAAGTGAGACTGTTTATTTGTTCCGTTTACTCAGAGAAATGTCTAAGGAGATATTAATCTTTCTAGGTTTTTAAGAAGTTTCTAACATTGTTGCGGTTTACATCAACGGTATCAACACATAGGTGGAGAGTCAAAATCCATTATTTATATGTCACAGGTAGATATATCTAATGAAAGCGAGCCCTGACGAATGAATGGGTATTTACCCAAGGCCAAGACAATGTTGTTTCTTAATCCCCTACAAAGGGTTCCGTCACGGTGTTTCGAAACCCTTTGTTTATCAATGTATTTGTTAAGATTGAAATGACAAAGTTGAAAATAACGCGTTTTTTGTATTAATCTTTTAATATATGATTATTTTTAGAGTTTATTATTACAGTGGGTTTAGTAATGCCCTTTTTGTGAAACCTTCAAAAGCACTCATTCGTTATATTTTGGCGAAAAATGAGGTATTTAAACAATTATATGGCTCACTTGGTAAGCGATTACTGTATTTTATAGATGCTTGCAGCTCCAGAAGAATCGCAAACGATTTAACGACCTTAATTTCAATCCCCAAAAAGCTCTGGTCACCTTACTCAACACAGGACCACATAACTGCTTGAAAGCAGTGTTATATAGCTGTGACCTTCTGTAAAGTCGAGGTACTTCCCCAGTTAGACAGCTCCAGATTTTGAGCAGGATATTTCCAGCTGTGTCCTATCTCAGTTAGTGACAGACAAATAGACAGCAGAGTCGTAGTAATAGAATTTAGATATTCAGAATACGCGGAACCTTAAATATATTTTCTAGTACGCTGTCAATCAGAGCGCCCCAAAACAAAATGTCTAAGGTAATTACCTACTTCATACATAATGTATGTGATGACTACAATTTTAAGCCAATAACTAACACCCCGCGTAATACAGACGAAAATATGGTGACGCATTTATTATACATCCCGGCTTAATGGTGGCCGGGTGAGGAACTCTACGGAGTTGTTGTTGCGGTGAATATTTTGTTTTAGATTGTTTATTTTTTTTTTGTTGAGTTTTTGTTCTTGAAATATTTATTTCTTATTCTTTTGCATAATAGAAAAGTTATTTTAAATAATTATTTAACATTTTTTTTTAAATCTTTATTTTTTTAGGGACATTTGTCTACACAGACATGCCAGCCCCATCATACCCTATTTCTCACTATGTCTAAGAAATGGAGAATGAATAAATCCTTGATGATGTAAGATCATATTAACTAACAAATTTCCTGCATCAGAAAAAGGTTCTGTTAACACAAAAAAAAGGAACCCATATCAAATTTATTTATACTAAATCGTTTCATCAATGATTCTCTCTCCGTTTCGTATTTATAACATTCACTTAGTATGTGGTGTACATCGTCTAGCAGGCCGCATGTGTCACAATAAGGGGATCCAGCTTTTTTCATTAAAATTATTTAACATTAAAATGCAGTAACATTTATCATGTAAATATTATGTACCCTTTATTATAATTTTTTGCAAAAAAATAAAATAAAATCAACCTTATATTTAGTTCCTTCCAAATTATAGTTCCTTCCTCAAAGCTTCAAATGAAGTGAGCTTACACTTTCAAGAGTTTTTTTTAACACATACCCACGGTCTTCCATTCCTACGGTAATGAACTTAATGCTTGTATTATAGGTAACAGCCGACTAATATAGTTAGATATATTTTTTTTTTTGATAAATACATATAAACAATACTTACATATTAATAAATACATATACATCACACGCAAACTCGCGGCGGGAATCGAACCCACAAACCCCGAAGCAGAAAGAAACTTCTAACTGCGCTAGTCAAATTTTTTAGTTTTAGGTTTCACGGCATTAGTTTTAGACGTTCTGTTACGCGGCACCTCCCGGTAGTCTTTTAGAATAGACACACAACTGGTTAAATATTGATAAAGTTTATTTAATAGTCCAAAACACTTACAGTAACTGTCCCTAGAAACACCTCACTTTCCTTTTCTGTATAAAAAAATATATATTGTGACGCGCTGGATGGTAAACGGCAACTAACTCGACCGTATGGAAAATGAAATATTTAAAGTAATTAAAATAGCGGCGTCAGCACTATCCGCGAATTAAACCTAGGTATAACATCTCCCCCCTTTTGATGGAGCTTTATCTTTAAAGATGAAGCGGAATTGAGACGCGACTAAAATCGAAAAGGTCAGAAAGGAAAATGAGCGTTTTACAATTTTTTTACCAAAATATTAATTAATTGGAATTAAAAAAATAAAATTTATCATTAAACAATAAGAGAGCTGCTTAGCTAAAATTTTAACAATGTTAATATTATCATCAATAATTAAGAATTTGACATTTTATTATAAAATTATGATAATAAGATAATTATAATAATAAGTTTGTTTCAGAAAATTCATCCATAAGTGTTAGTAACATTTTAACTTATATGACTAATGTTAGTCTATTCTACACACAAACAATTCTCAAAGAAAATATAAATTTAATAAAATTCACAAAAATCATAAAATTTATAAAATTGTCAAAAATTGCCGAAATTCATAAAAAAAAAAAAATCATAACAAACTTTTATAAGTATCTAAGTGTGTTTATCTTAGAGTAAAGATTATTATTTATTATAAGAATTAACATAAGAGTTAGTATAATGAGTAGTGTAAGAGATAGTACATTGGTAATCTTAAGACATTAGTTTAATATTTAGAGTTAGTATAAAAAACATTTATTTAGAAATTGGATACATTACGATTTGAGGGTTTCATTACATTTAACAGTTAATTTACATGGTTTAGATTGAACAAATATCCACTTATTATTACTAAGCGTTTGCCAAATATCGACATCACCATACAAAATTTTATGATTACATTCAGGTGGCATTGATAGGACTACTTCTGTTAACAATTTACTTTCACAACAAGGATTATTTATACTCGAATAAATGCTGAGCATAGGGCATATAGAATACTCATCGTTTATCAACTTACAATTGTTTAAGTTATCTAACAAGACGTAACTGAGCTTATCATCTGTTACTGCAATATAAGCTTTAGTCGGTTGCATTAAAGAAAACGTGTTAGCATTTTTATCATGTGGAGTCGGTAAAGGAATATTTTGTAAACAATGTATTTTCCTGGGTATATTAATGGTATTTTTAATATGAAAATAATCTTTTGTTGTAGTAGAAACATGTTAGCTAAAATATTTGCTTTTAAAATAAAATAGAATTAAGGATTACGTCTAAGAAATTAGAAATTGTTATCAGGGAACTTTCAATTAGATTGATAAAACTATTTATTCGCGTTACGTAGTATAAGTTATCATTTTGCTTTGTAACTTGAGAAAGAATATCATTTAGTAGGTATAGTTATATGGGAATTTAATTTAATTTCGTTTTGGTTTAGTCTTCGAATAGTAGAATTAAAAGTATTTAAGCTTGACTTTACGATTGTGCTGGCTTTATTTATGTTAGAATGCGTGATTTCGTGTATTGGTATAGAATGATTGAGATTTTTTTTTATGAGATTTAAGAGACTTATTATTATAAGATTCAGTGAGACTCAGCGGCTGGGACTGAGATGCATTTAATTTATGAGATTCAGTGAGACTCAGCGGCTAGGACTGAGATGCATTTAATTTATGAGATTCAGTGAGACTCAGCGGCTGGGACTGAGATGCATTTAATTTATGAGATTCAGTGAGACTCAGCGGCTAGGACTGAGATGCATTTAATTTATGAGATTCAGTGAGACTCAGCGGCTGGGACTGAGATGCATTTAATTTATGAGATTCAGTGAGACTCAGCGGCTAGGACTGAGATGCATTTAATTTATGAGATTCAGTGAGACTCAGCGGCTAGGACTGAGATGCATTTAATTTATGAGATTCAGTGAGACTCAGCGGCTAGGACTGAGATGCATTTAATTAATAAGAATTAGGAATAGTATTCATAATGATATGACTCAGGCCTACCTCGCGGGGAGGCTGAGATGATAGAGAATCGAAAATGGAGTTTGTACCGTTTATAGCCGACGATTTCGACTGGCACGAGGCCGAAATCGGATTTAGTTTAAATCGTTTTCGTTAAAAGAAGTATTACATCGATCAATATTATCACAATGGTGCACGCGCGATACGTTATTCGGTGCACGTGAACCCGTGGCGTCACTTTGTGCAATCTGAGAAGAATCGGGTTGCAGTATGCGGCGGCTATTGTTATATTCGCGTTTGCGACATTCGTTTATAACATGACCCTTGTTTTTACAATAAACACAATATTTATTATTATAATTAAAATTAGGTTTATAAGGTCGACTTAAAATAAGAGGATTTTGTAGATGAAATGTTTTTTGAAAATTGTTAGATTTAGTAAAATTAGGTTTTTGGTTTTTAAAACATACAGAGGTGTTATGACCTGATCTGTGGCAAATTGAACAATATTTAGAAGGTTGTTGAGAAATTTTGGTTAGGTTTAAAAGCTTTTCTTCCTCAATAGCAAGTGTGATAGCCTCAGATAGTGTCTTGGGATTGCGACAGCGTACAATTTGCGATAAATTTGAATTAATCCCTAATAAAAAAGTATTCAATGCCAAATCCTCCATAGCAGCTAACCTTCCTATTAACTCATTTGAGTTTTCGCAGCTGTAATGTATATCAGATAGTAATCGTGTTATACAAGACTCAATTCTTAATGAATATTGCGTGACATCTTCTGTTGAATTTTGCTTACAATTCTGTAGATCAATTAAAAGATGCGTAGAATGCTTTTTCTCACCAAACGTGACTTTTAAAAATGATTTTATTTCGGACCATTTATTAAATGTTTTAAGACAGCAAGCCATTTGTGCCTTGCCTTCAAGCTGTGATATAATGTATTTACAAAGCACATTCTGCTGGTCAGCGGTTGCGAGAGAAATAGCATTTTCGCAGTTTGTGAGAAAAGCTGGCAAAGATTCGCGATCACCATTATAAGGTTTTATAAATTTGGTAAGAATAGATAGAGTTATCTTCTCAGCCATTTTCGGTTTTGAGAACTTTAAAGATGGATCTGAATAATTGCTGTCGGAATCAGAGCGAGCTTCTTCAATTAGAGTCTTTTCCTTTTTAGGAGGCATTCAATTAAAAATAACAGTAATTTTAGTAAAAATGTAAATAGATTTTTGTAGAAGTTGTATATACGTGACTCTATAAATATACTAAGCTTGTTACTGAATTTAAGGTTTATTAAAAAAAAAGGTTAAGAGATATTAATCTTCTGGGAAAGAATCACTGATCACTAGCACTTATTCACTTTTAGGCTTTTAGTAAAATAGAAAACTCACAATGAAACAGCAAGCGCGATCATATCTGCTGGGAAGCGTGACACGTGTTGATGACGTTGCGGGGCCGGAACTCGGACACGTGGTGGCTCTGTGAGTCGTATTGCAGCTAACGCGTCACGTTGCAATATAGCGACGTGTATGTAAAATGTAGATGATGGTATGGTTGCCTGGTGAGGGTTCTTCTGCTGGGACGCAGTCTCAGCAGCGTGGGGCTGTAGATCTGCTAGAAGTTCCGTGTGTTTGGTGGACCTGCCTCGGCTCGTGGGGCCTGAGACGTATACCTGATGTAGGCACGGCGACGTGGGGCCTGTGACCTTGTGTAATGTCTAATGACGTACCTGGGTGCCAGGGTTCGGATGTCAGGGTTTTATACAGAAAACCACTTACGACATCCCGCTTCTGACACCAATTTGTTACGCGGCACCTCCCGGTAGTCTTTTAGAATAGACACACAACTGGTTAAATATTGATAAAGTTTATTTAATAGTCCAAAACACTTACAGTAACTGTCCCTAGAAACACCTCACTTTCCTTTTCTGTATAAAAAAATATATATTGTGACGCGCTGGATGGTAAACGGCAACTAACTCGACCGTATGGAAAATGAAATATTTAAAGTAATTAAAATAGCGGCGTCAGCACTATCCGCGAATTAAACCTAGGTATAACAGTTCCTTATGAATACGATTTACTGCTTTGAGATCATTTTTAAAATTCTTTTATTAAGAAAATATCAGCTCTATATGAATATTTTATAATTTAGAGAGTCTTCCCTACAATATTATCACCCCTGCCTCGGGCCTTGTTTGTGAAATAATGGATTCATTCCATATTCATTTACATCCTTAATTAGATTGGTGTGACACAGCCTCTGTCGCCAAATTACCCTGTCAAATATAATAATCACACTGAGCTCTTCTTCTAAAAGTCATGTAATTCACTTAAGTTCGAAAGAGACAAATATATGTTTTTTTGTTACGTAGTTAAACAAAATCCAATTTGTCTTCGCGCCTTTTAAATTCTATGTCAAGACCTTGTTAGCTGACAAAAAGCTGATTGTTGATTTGATTAAAATAATAATATAAATGTAAGAGGAACATTACAGTTACGCTTGTTTAATCATTTATAGCCCTTACGTTGTGGAAAATAGGATTGAGTATTGTAAAATAATAAATTACTAATGAACACTATCTAGTAACTAACAACCGCTCTGGTGAAGTGGTGCAAGTACTCGTCTAAAACAACAACGGTTTACGGGTTTGATTCCCGCTCGAGATGGATATGTATTTGTACAAATACTTCTTTCCGGTTTTCAATGACTGTACTTGTAGGTCTTCCCTACCGTATCTCAGAGAGCACGTAAAGCTGTCAGGCTCTGTTATTATCATAAATATCTGATAGCGATCGTTACTAATAGTAGGAAACATATCCACCAACCTGCAGTGGAGCAGCGTGGTGGATTAAGATACAATCCTTCTCCTACATGGAGGAAAAGGCCTATGCCCAGCAGTGGGGCTACAGTCTAAATCGGGAAAATACTATATCTAATTTCATACGTCAAATACCGGGTATGGACAGTCATTTTGAATTGTGTGTGTCGTATTCAGTTTGTTCAAAAATATTTTTATAAGAAAAATGAAAAAACAAAAAACACCTTTCTTAAAGTCGAGTCACTGTTTTGACATTCATCACAAAACTAAAACATGTAAAAAAAGTCGTACGTCAAAACTAATTCAATTTGAACTCACACCCCATTCGAAGCACCAACAAAACTGGTAACAGCAGATGCGATCGCACGAAACTGGTGAAAACATCCATCGGATTTAATCGACCGTATCAATTTATTGGTATAACGAATGGACATATAAATTAGATTACTGTATAGGCAATATATATTATATTTTATTATTGGACTATTTCGTTTAACAGATAAACTTTTCTATTTCGGTTCAGCGAATGTTTATTGAGGAGTGAGATTAGTTATGATGTATTTCAAGAATCGGCTTAATTGATCGATCATCTCTATTAAAGAAGCGATATATTAATAATAATAATAATATTCTCTATTCTTTATTGCACACCATTAAAAGATACAAACAAAAGTAGTACAATTAGAGGAAGATGTGCAAAGGCGGTCTTATCGCTAAAAGAGATTTCTTCCAGACAACCTTTGGGTATAGGACAGGGCATTAGAATAAATTACAATAGAATATAAAATTATACATATATTGTGATCTCTATTAGAGAGTTGGGAAAGAAAAGGTTCAAACTAGCTTTGATATTAATAGTTAGCAACTTCCAAAATCCTATATCTTTAGCCGATAAGACAAGTAAGTTAAACCGATTGAGGAGATAAACTTCTGTTGTGACTCTGAAATACACTGCTTGTTCTCAGACTTTGATGAAATAGTTGCAAGATTTGAGACGTACGTCAAGCGACAAAGGAAAGGCGTGATTATGTAAATCTTTTTCTTTCATATTTAAGATACTATAGATGACTTGATCATGATCCAAATTCAAAGTTGATCCAAAACACAAAGTTGGATACACAGCCCATATATCCTACAGTAGATATATTATACTACCAAGTAAGATATCAGTAACAGAAGAAACAATATTACCTTTTAAGTGCATATTCAATTCAGCGAAACTATCAAGTTACGCAATAAATCAATCTTTATCACTTGAAACGGGCACTGAAAACCATGTACACGATCATATTTTACGATATTAGCATAGATATGGGCTCGGAAGGGTGGTGAGTGCATTTAAACGTAAAAATGCGCGGGGGCGAGTCGTTATGAGCGGCACTTTGTCATCGGACAGCAGTTTTATATTCGCTGTGGTCATTTCGCTACCGCTTATCTCCACTCCAGGCGCGGGGGCCACGTGAAATGATACCATATTACAGCTGTAAGAATATCATAAAAGATTTATTTTGTGATATGAATTTTTTGTGGTAAGACTATTAAGGTTGCTAAATTGTGTAGATACGATTGAGTTTTTGATTTGGTTAAAACATTTCATTCAAAGTACATTATGACAATATGCTTTGTCAACAAATTTTAGCAATTTTTTTTAAATATTTATTTACTTTACTGCACAAACTCTGTTGAGCAAAAGGTGAACTTGAAACTAAGCGGCCATCTACCAGCCAACTCGTTAAAATGTTTATCTCAAGTTCCAGACCTACTTACTCGACCTACCCTAGATTTTTAAAACGCAAACACAAGATCTACATAGGTACTATAAGTCAAAAAATATTTAAAAAAAAATCGATTAACAAAACGCTGTCACATCTCACAAGAAAAAACGGAAATGTTCACGGAACAAAACGAAGCACGGTGACAATACATCAAAACACGCCGGACGAGTGTCACAGTCGCAACAATCATTTTTCATTACGCACGTTTCATTAGCATGCGGGGGCAAACCAATTATGTCCGCTCCATCAATCATGTCACCCTACCGTTTTATATTTAATGCGTGTCGAGTAAGTGTTCTATTTTTAAAATACATAACCTAGTTAATCTTTGTTAAATTTGATGACTTGCGATGGGTTTAGTTGTATTTGTTTTTTGAATATATTGTACAAATTAATGTTCGATTTTTAAATGAATCATGCAATGTAAATTCAAAAGATGAATATTGATCATTTGATAGCGATTTCGCATGTGTATAAATTTGAAAAATCAAATAACTTTATTAAAAATAGGTTTCAAAAGTACTTTCGAATCGTCATTTTAGAAGTTTAAAAGTGAAGCTACCACCGATTCGGAATGCAGATTCTGCAGAGAAGAATCGGCAAGATACTCCGCAGTTACTGTTATAAAAATAATATATAAACTGTGTTTTAGTACAAAATTGGTAACGTGTTGCATGAAATACAGCGTCACTAACTCCACACATCTTTATCCACTATGTTATCCTGCGCCGAATAATAAGCTGTATCTATTAATTTATTTTAATAAACACTTTAAATTTATGTTGGGACAACTGCAGACTCGTTTGTGGGATTTTATTATACACGCGAATACCATAGCCCAGAAAGATAACGTTTACTTTACGCAGTCGGAAACTTGGAGTTACAATTTTATTATTCCTACTCGTGTTTACACTGCGATTATTACTATTTATATCAAAACAATAAATACCCTTATCAGTTCCTCTCCAGAAGGGAACAACATTGGGAGCGTCTCAAACTAATTGCATTGCAAAATAGTAAAATATAATTACAGGAGAATGCTATTTATATGTAATAATTTAGACTACGTAAAAACACTAAAGAATTAAACATACATACATACATTAATTTTCATATAAAATTCTAAAACATCAACAAACATTATTATCTAAATAGTCACGTAACGACAGCTAGTGACACAGACAAATAAGCATGACGGCACATTAATAAACTTTTCACCCTCGAAACCCGGGCACTTTCAATAACAACTGATTCGACACACAACCATAACGTACTGTTTTTATTTCGGCTATTATCATTATTTATAACGTGACACAAATCGAGCGATTTATGTGTATGTGTATTTTATGTGTCAGGTTTAATGGTACGCACTTCTAACGCTGTTATTATAATTGTGATTTACGATATTTTTAATCCCCCGACAATAGACCGAGAATACCGAACGTTTAATCTTCGTGACGTAAACGATCATTATTTTGAAATAAGAATAACGATGTATCTAGATTATATAGATTTCGAAATCTGATAATTGAATTGGTTTCAAATCAATTTAACGAAATATATATTTGTATTTTTATTATAATAACATTTGCCGATTGTTTTAGGATTTTAAATATTTGGTTGTCGATTAGATTTAGGCTAATTATCCACAGATTGGCCAATTGTACCACACCGTTCTATAACTTTTATGAACTATTGTTTTAAGTTGAGTATTAAGTGCTTATAATAAACTAGCTGTGCCCGCGACTTCGTCCGCGTGGAATTAAAAAAAAATTATTGTTCAGTTTGCAGTTACAAAAAATAATCTGAAATAAAAATAACCTAAGTTACTCCTTATCATGTCAGTTATAGGCCAGTGAAAGTCCCGTCAAAATCGGTCCAGCCGTTTCAAAGATTAGCCGGAACAAACAGATAGACAGACAGGCAGCCAAAAATTGTAAAAAATGTTATTTTGGTATATGTTCCGTGTATACATCCATATGCATTTAGTTGAAAGCGGTTATTTTAATATTACAAACAGTCACTCTGATTTTATTTATTTGTATCGATAAAATAACAATAATAATGCATTTGTAGTATACAATAAAGTAAAAAAAAAAAAAAAAAACATAAGTTATTAATAAGATATAATTATCAGTAGATTCAGCTAATAACTTTTCAAATGTTGCAAGTAGATAAAACATATCACGTTTCTACCACTGAACCGCAAGGCATCGCATGAATCTGCACCGCTACGTGGTTGAAATCCCACGATCTTTCACTAAGAAGTTTGCCTCCTCGTTCCTAATACGCACCGCAAAAATTTGGAATGCCCTTCCGGCTTCCGTTTTTCCAACTAACTACAACTTGGGTATCTTTAAGTCAAGAGTAAATAGGCATCTTGTAGGCAAGCGCGCAGCACCTTAGGCTGCATCTTTACTTACCATCAGGTGAGATCGCAGTCAAGCGCTAGTCTATATATAAAAAAAAAATCACAAACTTACGTCAGATACCCTTATCAGCAATTAGAAAAATAAAACTTTACAGTAATTACACACACGTTTTTGCTTCCATTTACGCAACTTGTTTTTTCATCATCATTACAGCCTATACAGTCCACTGCTGGACATAGGCCTCCACAAGTTTACGCCAAAAATAACGTGAACTCATGTGTTTTGCCCATAGTCACCACGCTGGGCAGGCGGGTTGGTGACCGCAGTACTGGCTTTGTCGCACCGAAGACGCTGCTTGAAGAATTACTTTAATTTCGTGCCGAATGAGTTATCCCCTATTTCAGAAGATCAAACAATACCAAGTCTAATCTAATAAATAAATATCAAACCGGGCCAAATTGTTTGTTTGTGTGTTCACCACTGATCCGATTCGGTTTATAGTTTTTTTATTTTTTGCTCTTTGTAAAACGTATTTAGAAAACTAGATTTAAATAGGCTATATGACGGCGCGTATGATTTAATGAAAGTTTTGGTGATGGAGGTTTCAATAACGGTGATAAGTCGTGATTGTTTGTCCTTGTTTCCATTTTTTTTTAGAGTAACTGCGGAGTTTCTCTCCTATTCTTCTCTGCAATATTAACATTCTAACTGTGTAGGTAATGCAAGGTGGTAGCTTTACTTTAAACTATAATTAATTAATTAAAACCAATATAATTTTAGTCTGTAAAATGACCATTCTAAAATACTTTTGAGGCCAACTCGAATAAAGTAATTTTTGTTTGTCGATGTTGATTTTTGTGAGTTTACCAACTAGGGGTTGAAGGGCGCTTGCAACACCACCAGTTATTATAATAAAAATAATATTACTAGCTTGTTTTTGCATTATTATGCGCTAACTCGCAGTATGGTGAACTAAGTTCCCATTTAATGTAAAGAATATTTCTGTATGAATTATGGTTATTAATTGTGTTTATAAAAGTAACTGCGATATACATATTCTGAACAAATAAGTAATATCAATATACATTTTATGTGGTGTCGTTTCAGCCTGTAATATCCCACTGCTGGGCATAGGCCTGTTTCCCCAGGTAGGAGAAGAGCTTAATCTATCAGGCTGCTCCAATGTGGGTTAGCGGATATGTTCCCTCCTATATCCTCCTATATGAGTAACGATCGCTATCAGGTGTATATGATAACAACCGGGATTAACAGCTAACGTGCTCTCCGAGGCACGGTGGAGAGACCCATAGGGACTGCTGTTCTATTTTATGAGGTGTGCCACCACTAAAATAGAACAAGTCCATTTTTTGATCAATTACAAAAGAGACGATCTTACTTTGAAAACAAAAACTTTTCAAAAGCTCCACTAATACAAATTTCGTTGATATCAAATAAATCACCGAATCATAGGGGTTGGTGTCACAGGAATAAATTGAAATGATGCAGCATCGGGCTATGGGGTGGTTACAATGATTTGTGTGGCGTGCCGGTTTAATGGCGACCATACATCTTGCGAGCGAGGGAGGATGAGCAATTTTTCAATACGCCACCCCACGTCGCTAAAGTAAACCGATGCCTCAATGGTGAAGATATCGACAACTTTTATCATTAATCGATGTTACGTTACAATTTTTTTATTTATTTACTATATTTTTATCTAACTGGAAATACGCTTAATAGCTTATAGCAGATATATGAAAACAATCGTTACTCATAGTGGCATAAACTGCTAATCTGTGAAATAGCGTAGAAGCTTAATCTTGAACCCGTTATCTATATCCATGCAGCCTTTGCCCAGCCTTGAGAGTTGATATGTTAAATCATTATTATATGTTACAGATTATTTACTGTCTATATAGCGTTTATATGAAAGAAAATATTATCAAAATTGTACTAAACATTATTAAGACACAATTATTAATACAAGTTTCATAGTGAGGATAAGAGTTCTCAGTTTTAATTACCTCAAAGGACAGAATATTTAGGGATGACACACATTTCAACAAAAAACAAAAATAAATTTATTTATATACTAGCCGACCCGGCGAACTTCGTATCGCCTAACAGTCGATTCTTTAATTTTATTAATTTTTTTTTTTTTTTAGAATTTTTCTCTCCGTAAGAACCATCCTCGTACTTCAAGGAATATTTTAAAAAATAATTAGCGAAATCGGTCCAACCGTTCTCGAGTTTTGCGCTTAGCAACACATTCAACGACTCATTTTTATATTATAGATATATATTTTTACAAAACAAAACGAAGTATCGTCTCATTATTATACCATTGTATTAGAACGTCAATGAATGTGTTATCACTGATTTGTACTTAATCTATTATTAATACAATATTTAACTTAATTAATAAAACAATTTAAATTTTATTATTTCCCATTTATTATTAAATAAATACAGAAATACCTAGCAATCCTATCTTGTCGTAACATAACTTACAAAAAAGAGTGACACGGAAATTTTTAAGAAAAGGAATTTGTTTAGGCAAATTATGAGCTTGAGAGATAAAAAGTCATTCAAACATCTTTATAACAAATTCATTAATATCTCTGAAATAAATACGCTAATTTACAAAAGAATGAAAGTAATAAATCCCCATTAAAACTATTATTTATATCGTTGACACGAAAAGAGATGTATTTTATTTTTATTGTTATAAAAGTTTACGAGCTTGCCATAATCGATTTTCCAATTGTCTGGTTACAAATAAACACAATACAATTGCACGAATGATTCCGGTTCACGTCATCAAATATTTTATACAGCTCGGGGGCTTATTGTATAAAAAAAGTAAAGTTTGAGTTGAGGGTTCCATAACATTGTGTTATTAGTTTAAGGTTCCATAACATTGAGTTTTGGAACCCTCAACTAAGGAAGTCATTTTTGTGTTATTGTATTTGGGGATTTATATATATATGTCTATAGACAAATGTTATAATTTAGGTACGTTAAAATTGTTTTTATATTTTTATAGTTCTATTGTATTGACTGCTTATATTATTAAATGTAATTCTTATATAAAGCTTTTTATGTATTTAATGTAAAATTTAGTCACATTTTTAAGAATAGTATCTGGCAGAAAATAATAGACAATTTTTTTTATTATTATAGAGTTGTAAGATAGACTTCAGTCGAGGAGAAGGTATAAACAGAGAGAGGCATACGTTTTTAATCGGTACTCATTAATGACCTTTACTAGGGAACCCTAAAAATGTATAAATAACAAAATGTGCATATCGGAGTGTTACATGCGATTTGAGAGTCGGTACATTAGTTATTATAACGCGGCAAAATATGTGTAATAAATCGTTATTTATGAGGCAAATAAAATATAACAGTGGTTAGGGGCGGCAGATGGGGCGAGCAGCGTGGTGCGTGGGATAAGTGACGGGAGTATCGCACAAATACACAACTATCTTTTATCAATGTTTAGGTTAATTGTCTGTAAAAACACTTACTGCTAGTTCTTAATTCAAAAACGTATTTAGTATTAATTTGATATAAACTATTTACCATTTTGGTGGGGGTATTTGCTGGTGGTGGTTGGTGGTGGTGCTGTGTGGCTACGGCACTAAAGAATTTAGCCACCCCCTATCTTCCCGTAGGTGTCGTAAGAGGCGACTAAGGGATAACAAGGTTCCACAACCACCTTGGAACTTAAGAAGCCGACCGATGGCGGGATAACCATCCAACTGCTGGCTTTGAAATACACAGGCCGAAGACGGGCAGCAGCGTCTTCGGTGCGACAAAGCCAGTACTGCGGTCACCAACCCGCCTGCCCAGCGTGGTGACTATGGGCAAAACACATGAGTTCACGTTATTTTTGGCGTAAACTTGTGGAGGCCTATGTCCAGCAGTGGACTGTATAGGCTGTAATGAATTTTATATAAATATTACCTAAGTAGAATAAATCATTTATGTAGATAATGTATTGTAAATTGTTAACGGTTAAAATTGCGCTTAATAACCTTTTTAGATATAACTTAGTTTCACGGAAGAGGTACATTTCGCAACGAATTGAGGAAGTCAACTATTTCATTAATTAAATCTTTATTTATTATTATTATTCTTGTTTAATTTAAATTGGAACTAAATTAACTTTAAAAATTTAGTTTTTAATAAATTAATATACGCTACCTCTTACAAATCGATCGCTCGTCGTTATATTGACAGAGTCCTCTGTTACGGATGTTGGAGAAAAATAGCGGTCATTTGTTGGCGTCGCCGTTTTGTTCTGTTGCCTTCGAGAGCGAGATAATAGCTGATTTATTTGTACGATTACGCGTGACGTCAGGGCGGCTTTCGAGGGCTGTTGCCGCTTTATGGATTATAGCAGTGAGGTGTTAATAATTTCACTGCTGTCTCTATTGTAGTTTATTTAGTTTTTGTATTTCTGTAAACTTTCTTAGTATGACTTTTATAGAGTTTCAAGTAGTATAAAAAATAGGCTAAGGTTTGAGATTATTGCTCGCAAAAATTGATAATTAAGTTATGTAAGAAATATATACCAAGACTACTAAAAAAAAACTTAATTAAAATGATTTAAAATTTTGATGTAGGTTATTATATGTTAGTTAGAAGGTTTAAGGAAGTTATCTTAAATACAACAATCAAGTGCCAATAGTTTGACATCTTTAGATGTAGTTTTTTTTTTTTTGTCCTTATTCATTTTTTGTCGTAGATATCGTTTCGAAAATTTGACTAGTCAAAATTCATTAAATACCTCCTAATTTTTATGTCATATGTCACTAATACAAAACGCTTGACAAAACAATTAATATTCGCTTAATAAAAAAAGCCCTAGTACTAGGATAACATAAATAACAAGAGGTTACTTTTATCAATTACATTCAACGTCTGAATGTAATTACATCGTAACAATGTTAAAAGCAATACTTTACTATGTACATATGGGAAGCAGCTGCAAAAATGAACGGAAGACACACAAGACGTAAGAGAACATCAATACCGATACTTCAAAACCATTAGTGTTGAACTAAGTTGGTGAATATGGGAGCCGTGGAGTTGGTTCGACGCTGTCTCATTTTAATTTAATACAAAATTTGCTCTAGTTCAGTCTAATACTGGCGTTATACCGTTAATTTTTCGTATCTTCTACTTCTTCTGACTTAAAAGTTTTAACAAAAATGTTTTTTCAAAGTTTTTTTGGTACCAAAAATGCAAATAACGGATCATTTTTTTTATATTTGTCTTGCACTTAACGCTTTAAATTCATGCAGCGAAACTTATTTTTAAATTAAAATTCCCGTTGTACATAGTCACAACGGAAATGGTATTCAGGATAATGACATTTATCTAAAAAATTTTCCTGTGTTTATACTACTTAATCTGCTCATCATAAGAAACTTCCGAACTTACATTTAGAAAAAAAAGTACGGAACATAGCGCAGTAAATTGAAACAACGCAATGAATTCTAACTCTACTTTTCCTTGGAAAGAAGTTTCATTTATTGTTTATCCAGCAGTGAAGAATTTAAGGGCATATACTCATCAGACTATATATCATAATACACCTAAACTTTACAGACGTATATTTTAGCAAACTCAAAATACGAATCCTAAAAACTAAATAATAAACAATATTCTCACCAATAAGCAACTCCATACAACTCCAGTTCTAAAACAAGCATGTCACGGCGTCGCGAAATCTGAGCGTCGACAATATTTACAGGCTCGGTTAATTACCTTTCATTTGTTATTCGTACAGACGAACCAAATGTATTCACGTACCTAAACAACACGCCAATGTAACATCTATTACAATGGGAATAAATTTAAATTTGCTTGCAGGTGTAATTACGTGAGGTGTGGTGTATAAACTAGTAAAATATTCAATGCTGATTTGTTACTTACTGGTTTAGTCTAAGGCTCAATATCGCTTGACTTGAATTGAAGCTTCAAACAAAATTATACGTAATTTTTATTTATCAAACAAAGCATTTTAAGTATTTGTACTATCATTAAAATAATAAATTTAATTTAACGTTACTTGAAGTATATTATTATTTTTTTACTTCTACTAAAATTTAAATAAATATTATGTTTCATGTGTTTCTTTGTATAAGCTTTTGAACTAAGTCCCCAGACTTTTGACAATTGCTAGTTTCTAAATAAATCGTACCTTTTTTACGGAAAAATGTGTTTATATGAGACATTATTTTAGTATCGGTATAAGAGAAGACATGGTTCTTCTCATTTAGCATTACATAAACTATTTATATTAAGAATATTTGAAGAAAACATTGAGGAGATCATTGTTTTGTAGAATTTAAATAAATCATGAAAATGTAACAACCATTTCTAATGACCATTTAGTATAAAAAATAAACGGTTCGTCAAATATAAAATCACATATTTCAATTCATTAGATATGCAGTGGCTGGAAAATGTTACCCTAAACTAACCCTAAGAGATGTCTATGTAAGAGAGATGAATGATAAAATAGTGTCAGATTTGACTCTCCGTTTACTTATACACCATATAAAACCTGACATAAAACCTGAACAGTGTCATTGCTTATGATAGGAAAATTATCCGCCAACCAACTGTGTTACCGTGACAGATAGAGCAAAAGCCTAACAATGGGATTCTTGTAGGCCGTCAATCCAGTTAATTTCATTTGACCTAATTCATATTTCAATATTAAATCCCCAATTAAACCACGTCTGAAGCGATCACGTCAGAATTAATTGGCCAACGCTTAGCGATGCAAATGCACAGACGTTGAGCGATTAATACTAGGAATAAATTCTAATAATTTAATACGTTAAAATGTCCGTCGGTCTGATTCATTGTTCTATTAATTTGTTTTATTTTTGGAGTTGAGTGGATTTAATGCGATCTTTGAAAGTATTACATTTAAAACCAGGTTACGAGTGTTTATATTGCTTGATATTTTACCGTTTCCAAACTTTACAAATTATATTTTATTCTGAGATTCTAAAGTATAACTAATAAAAGTTCTGCTATCAAAAACTGTGAACATTTGTTTTTCATTATGGGTAGATAAATTTCGGGTAGTATTGTCATTTTACGTTAGCTAAACCATATTTTAGCGGAACAGTGTATTCAAAACATTCTTTTAAAATAAATTAGTGTAAACATTTTTGAATGTCATATCAAAAATTGACCGCTCCATCGGGGTTCGAACCCGCGTCTCCCACTGTCCGTGTCGGACCGTGTCAGAACCGACATTGATATGATATTCAAAAATGTTTAGAATTCTTGTGTGGGTAACACAAAAATAAAATCATAAATTCGTGTAGTATTAATATATATGTTTTCTTTCCATTTTGTGGCTCTTTCTTTAATTTTATTTTTTTAAGCATTTCGCGTTATTATTGTTTTAAAAATCCAGAAGTAATACAAATAGTCACCCAATATAAACTTCTAAAAACAAATGACAAATACCGAATTATTACACAAATAAAAACGTTAAAAAGTGAATTGTTTTCGTTGTATAAATCGCTAAGAGTCGCGTGTTACGTTATTTTAATCCTGAAATATGTCGAGCCGAACTCCGTCGGAATAGTCTGACAAGTGGCGAATTGTTGATGTGGGCGTTTATTTATCGTTCATTTTAATATAAGTAATGTTTATGTGTTTCTTTTGTGAAATCAACAATGTCTTGATATACTTAGTTACTTTATTCTTGATATATTTTTTATAATTTGTTAAATTATGTTTAAAGTATCGTAATAATGGTGATTTAGATTTCTTTTTCTTATATACAATGATAGGCTTGCGTTTGACCGCTATTTCACCTGATGATAAGTGAAAATGCGGTCTAAGATGGAGCACGCTTACCTAGAAGTAACCTATTCACTCGCGACTTAAATATCCCCAAGTTATAATTTTCTGGAAACATAGACGCTGGTAGAGAGTTCCATTCCAGAGGTTTCTGGTATTGATATACAATCTTAAATACTAAATGCTATGGATAGTGGAAAAATAAGCATTTAGCAGAATGCTGATTATACTAATTCTTCAAAAATTATTTATGGTCAAAATGAAGCTACCACCACATCGTAAAGTAAATTCAAAAAATTAGATTAAAAACATGATACTTTACCTTATTAATTGCATTACTATTCATCATAACACTTCAGTTTGCATTTATCTAGACAAACTTCTTTCTGACATCAAATTATTCGGTTTAACTTTCGGTTTTTTATATTACAAAATAGTTGATTAATACTTCCCACAACTTCTCAGCAGTGACAAAGATGGGTTAGTGCCCTTTTTCGTAATCGAACTAATTAGGTGTCTACAAAAGACTGCACTTCAAGGCTTGACGGCCAAAAATCGACCCGTAACTCAACATAACTCTGTATTGGACAATACACTAATTGTCTCGTATTTATATTTGAGATATAAATACAAGTTAATTTATCTTTTCTACAAAACGGCCACTTCTCAAAGACTGACACTTACACAAAACCTTTTTGTTTTTACATTTGTTCATTTTTATTGAAATTTGATTTAGACGGGTCGAAACTAACACAAAAGGGCTTTTTTGTACCGCCAAAACGTTTAAATGCAAGTGTTTTTTTTTATAATTTAATTATATTTTACGGTATAATGACAGGTGTTTTTTACTGATATAATGACGGCGCGTTGGCGCAACGGTCATAGCTATGGATTGTGCCTGTTGCGCTGGCGGTTGCGGGTTCGATACCCGCACATGACAAATATTTGTATTGGCCATACAGGTGTATGCCGTGGTCTGGATGTTTGTTCAGTCCTTGTGGGTCTCCCCACCGTGTCTCGGAGAGCACGTTAAGCCGTCGGTCACGTACACCTGATAGCGATCGTTACTCATAGTAGGGAATATATCCGCCAACCCGCATTGGAACAGCGTGGTGGATTAAGCTCTGACCCTATTCCTATACGGGGTAAGAGGCCTATGCCCAGTAGTGGGATATTACAGGCTGAAGCGACGGGCACACTATAAAATATAATGGCTTAAGATGACATTTTTACAATAAAATAATTTATGTTTTTTTTTTTAGAAAATAGAATTGTATTCAAGGAACGAAATAATCTTTTCGATAGAAAAAACAATTATAAAAAATGTCAGTTAATCTTGTCATAATAAGACAAATATGTCTTACAAGTGTCTTACAAAATTAGTCATCCTCAGACTAATCGCGAATTGGCTTACGTATAAATAACGAAATTTGGCAGCCAACGACCTAGATTTATCGAACCACTTCAGTAATAATGTATTTGAGTAAGTTATTAGGCTATTGTGTCGCTTTTTGTTCGAAATCGAGAAATACAATGGATTTTCTCTGGATTTTATTGGTATTTTAAACTGATATAATGACGATCGTTGAAGATTTAATATATATATAAAGAGTATTATTTTCAGAGCAACGCAATTAGTTTATTTTAAATAAATGCCTTATATATAAAAATTAAAAGAAACATTTTATTTATTTACTGAACATTTTTAAAGACAATTATACTAATTTTATTATACAATTATATATACCTATGGTGTGGTGTATTAACCTATTTTTTCGTAACAATTTAACGCCGTATTGAAAACTCAGAAATAACTTTACAATAAATGATACTCTAATAATTCTAATCTAAATACATTTTTGCATAATTTGTATTTAAGAATAGCATAACAATCATTATAACAAGTGACAAAATTTATGCACATAACTTTTAAAAATATAAAATAATTGGATTGCGTTTTCATGTGTACATAATCAAGGAAATAATAAGAATGATAACTGTACAATACTTTATAAGGTAAGTAGGCGTCGTTAGTGTGTATTAAGCTTTATTGGGTGATAATAATTTTAATTGAACATCACCTTAGCCATTTTTATAATAACGTATGTCCATCCAACTCGGTTTGCTATACCGTTTATTGCGGTTTTACGCGCAAATAATTTATATATTACATTTTATGTGACAACAACAACAAAAACAAATTAATAGAATTTATTTTATTACCTAAAAAATATAACAAGGCCTTATTTTCCTTTAAAAGCAATGACGAAACGAAAAATGTAATAATAGTAAAATGAAAATAAAAAATAAACACACACTAACACATTTACAGCCAATTACTTATTCTAAACACACACATCGAAATCGGTAATAAAGAAACATAAGAAAATTGCATGCTATCCGAAGTATACTAAAAGCACAATTCTTAGCTCAAGCTGACGTGCTGACGAACCAGTTCGTAATTATGACGCGTCAGACGGTCTTAATCATCGGAACGTCGAGAACGACAAGCCGTCATACGTCTGCGCTTCATAAAATTATTTATAATTATACTTTTTTTTTTTTCACCTTCCATTTTAAAAGTAAATTGACAACAAGAATCGCCTTTTAAAACAAAAGTAGTGTCGGTTCTCCTTTCGTCTAAACGGTGGAAATATTTTAAATTATTCTGATAAAGTTTTCGGAATTTATACGGTTAAATTCTTGTTTAAAGTTATGTTAATTAAATACTTACCCTGTGTTTTCTCTTGCAACCTTTTTGAAACGATTGTCGTTTGACACGCGGAAAGGTCTGAGAAGGTGAGTAAGAATATGCCTAGAGGAAAATTCGACTGTGAAGTGTAGGGTATCTATTTATTGCTACACCTACTTTTTAATATATATTAATTAAATTAATATAGGTAATTCATTGCAACACCTACTTTTTAATATATATTTGTTTAATATTTTATTTGTTATAAGTTTGGTTGTCTTACTTAACTTTTGGAAACGTCTTCGTCTGTCACAATACAGCCCCTGTAAATGCACAGCAATATTTTGCTCCTAATTTATATATTAACAACACAATTTAATATCCAAAATTTATGATTGAATAATTGATTGATGATTAATTCATTCAAACTTTAACATCCCTACTCCATTCCCACTCTTTCTCAGTGACGGAGAAGGTTAATCTATGAGTTTTCTTAAACATCAACGTACAAAATAAAAAAGAGAATTATTTTCTAGAATAAATTGTGTTATAGCAGCTCATTCCTCATTTTCAGAGTAACATGTCAAGGCGTTACCATTGTCTGTATTACAAGTAAACTAATAAGTGTGTCTCGTGCCTAATAATCCTGGCACTGCGAGAGTAGCTAACGAAATAGCAAATACATTAATTTTATCGTCTCATAAATCGCACGAATGATGACGGCTTACAAATTATACTGTAAGTCATTTGTGTCACCGTTGAGATGTTTACAGCGGCGATACCGGCGAATTATTAAAAGGTTCTGATTAAAACGAACACGTGTTTGGTTATAAATTTTGTGTTACAATGAGGAGGATTTTGTGTATTGAGGTGATGTTGTTATTTATATTCTATTGTAATAAATATGATAGTATTTTTCTAGGTTAAGTGTTCTAATTTAAGAAGCTTAAAATGTACTAGTGAAGCTTAAAAATTATGGGTAGGTAGGGTGCTAAACTGTGTGGCTACGGTACTAAAGAATATAGCCACCCCCTCTCTTCCCGTGGGTGTCTTAAGAGGCGACTAAGGGATAACACAGTTTATCTACCATCTTGGAACTTATAAAGCCGATCAATGGCAGGATAACCATCCAACTGCTGGCTTTGAAATACACAGGCCGAAGACGGGCAGCACCGTCTTCGGTGCGACAAAGCCAGCCCTGCGGTCACCAACCCGCCTGCCCAGCGTGGCGTGACACTCATGTGTTTTGACTATGGGCAAAACACATGAGTTCACGTTATTTTTGGCGTAAACAGGTGGAGGCCTATGTCCAGCAGTGGACTGTATAGGCTGTAATGATGATGATGATGAGGTTGCTAAAATTAACTTGCTAAAAATATTGATATGCCTCTACTAGTAAAATATCTTAACCCTACAGATGATCTCTGATCGATAATACTGCTAACCAGAAATGTTGTGTTCCTATTGTGAATAATTTTAGTTTATAATTTAATTATTTTTAATAGAGTAACTGCGGAGTTTTACCGATTCTTCTCTGCAGAACCTACATTCCGAATCAGTGGTGGCTTCACTTTTAAAAGTAAAAATCACATTTAAAATTTTAATTTCTAAAATGACGATTCGAAGTTTCGTTTGAGGCTCATTTGATTAAAGCTATTTTTGATTTTGATTTTTGAGTTAGGAAAAAACAACACATAAAGAATAAAGTCGAATTGAGAATATCCTTCTTTTTTTGAATTCGAGTAAAGACGTGATAAAGTACGTAGTTTCAAGGCTAGATCGATCATTCACACATCATTACCCGCGCCGCTCCCAGTAACATCGCTGAGGGCCACGATCCGTAGAGAAAATCTTTTTACAGACGACACTTGAATGGTCAGTTCATTGTTGATACGTTTCACGGTGCCAGACTTTGAATACGGAAATTATGATAATGTATGACAACAACAGCTTTTTTTATTCCGCTCCGTCACTGCCGTGATAAATGGTTTTTTTTTTTTCAAAGTAAAACTACGCACTACTACTACTATACGCACACTTGAATTAGGTAGTAAGCTGATGAATGCTTGATGAAAGCGTTACGAAAAGTGTGATCGGGCGAGGCGAACAGAAGTTGAGACGAATATATAGGTTAGTGACGATAGAAAGAGAGAGAATTACGTTTCGTAAGTTTTACTTTAGTCGTGTGGTCGCTCGCACGCTCGTTTTTATAACTTAGGAAATTTTAGATTAGCACTCCTGTCTTGTATATGGAATAGCAATAGCATATTACATACAAGCAACATTTTTTTTATAGTACGTAGGTATAATAACCACATTATAAGCAATTTTTGAAGTAAAACCGATTTAGAATCATTGTAATTTGAAAGTCGATGAAACGAAAATACGTCACAATCAAACATTACATAGTATTTTTTATTCTCGGTGAAAAAATATCTAGTAGGCTACTTTTCAGAAGTTTCACTTCTGCCGTGTGTGAATTGCACACACACACACACCCACACACACACACACACCCACACACACACACGCACACACACTTTTTTGTAGTAACATAATAATTAGTTTGAGTATTTGTTACTGCAACTGTCTCTAAGACGACCGCTCGTCAGTTTGATAATCTACTTACGAAGAAAATTTCTAAAGAATATACTGAAAAATGCGGACGGAATCTTATCCTACTAGCCGTAAATTATGAGTTAATATTTAATTATATATCACTAGCTGACCCCACAAACATTGTTTTGCTATATATGTTATTAACTCATTTACCCCCCCCCCCCCCCCCCCCCTATAACTTAGGGGTATGTAAAACAGATGTTAGCCGATTCTCGAACGTACCCGATATGCACTCAAAATTTCATAAAAATCGGTCTAGCCGTTTCGGGGGAGTATGTTAACTAACATTGTGACACGAGAATTTTATATATAAGCTGCATAAAAATAGCATACTAGATGATCTGCTCTGTTTCATTCACTTTATTACTTTCGAAGTTTAAAAGCCGTCTTCTTCATAGTAGAACTGCTAGTGTGATAACGTTTTAGACCGCCCTGATATCAGCGTGTTCAAAAAATAAAATAAAAAACAAAATCTTTAACGATTATATAACTGAGGTAGGGTACAGCAGGAATTTCCTGCTCAAAATATGGAGCAGCCTGACTGGGGTAGTACCTCGACCTTACAGAAGATCACAGCTAAATAATACTGTTTTCAAGCAGATTGTGTTCCTGTTGGTGAGTAAGGTGACCAAAGCTCCTGGGGGTATTGGGGATTGGGTCAGCTACGCGCTTGCGATGCTTCTGGTGTTGCAGGTGTCTATAAGCTACGGTAATCGCTTACCATCAGGTGAGCCGTGCGCTTGTTTGCCAACCTAGTGATAAAAAAAAAAGATTTCATAATATCATTATTGATGGCAGCAATTTAACATTTCGTAAATACTTCAAGAATAAAATTATTATATTAGTCGAGCAACAATGCTCATAAATACGACAGAAAGTGCACAACAGTATAATAATTTCGAAACGCATTAAGCACGATCCATTTACCGTGACCCATTTCTCAGCTACATTGTGTAAATGTATAAAACAGTTTTTAAGAAGCTACCATAAAAGGGAGGTCAACGTATACTGGTCCGTTTTCTCCGTAAAAACTGTCTGGTAAGCTATTTCTTGAGCTTAAAGTTTAGAATAACAAAGAGTAGTTTGTGCACTTATTATGCTGTAGTTAAAGTGCTTTGATGGTGAAAGAAGAGTGAGGAGATTAATATGAAAGTTTTTACTAGCATAAAGTTTTGCTTGTATTTTGTGTAAATTTAAAAATAATATCTACTTTTGTCCTTTGAATCAAGTATCTTGAAGTTAATATTTCGATGTTGGTATCTTTGTAACAAAGTTGTCTTTTCTCATCGCAAACTTTAATTCCAATGTTCATAAGTTTCTCTTTCGTAGGAAAGAGGAGCTTTATTCAACTACAGGACATGTTTCAGTACATACTAACAAGATCTCATACGGTAAATTAAGATACAAAATTACGGTAAAATAGTAAGCCTATTTACGTTTTTTAAGTCAATGTTTCAATTATAAATAAAATTATTATTTTCAAAGCATCTAAAAGCAAAAAGTAAAACTGATAAAAACTAATTCTGAATCAATTTAAAACGTGTTTTTTTGTTTATTTCAAATCAAAAATCATACGTCGAGTAATTGACGTTAAATTTATTTATTTCTACCGTCCTAACCTTACTACCCTTACTAAAAAGGTTTCAAAATACATGAAAAATTTCAAAATAAGTTTTACGTTATCGTCACAATTTTATCTAAAATCAAATTAACATTAAAACATCCCTCATCATCGTCACAACGACTCCCGCTAGTCGCTCGTACAATGACAAACAAAAGCGAGTGAGGATAAAATCTTCGAAACTCGTAAAGAGCGCGTCTTACGACCAATTACATTGTAGATAAAGCCTTTGAAAGACAACCTACTACATACCCTGCTCCATACTTCGTCCATGTATATGTGTTAGTTTAAAAGTGGAAATATCTGTAAATTCTAAGTTTTATTTGTAAAGGCCGTAACAACATGAATTGGTAAATATCTGGATTTTAATAATTAAAGATAGTTTTCTAGGATGTGGATATGGGTCAAGGCTTTATTGCATGCAAACAAGCATTCAGCCTGTAACATCCCACACCTGGATATAGGCCTCTTTCTCCATATAGGAGAAGGATTAGAACTTAATCCACCACGCTGCGCCACTGCAGGTTGATGGATATATTCCCTACTATGAGTAACGATCGCTATCAGGTATTTACTATAATAACCAGGACCGACGGCTTAACGTGCTCTCCGAGGCACGGTGGGGATGGTGGGCCCACACAAGGACAGTCATCCAAACCGGAAAGAAATATTTTTACAAATACAAATATCCATCCTGAACGAGATTCGAACTTCAAAATTTTAGATGACTACTCGCATCGCTACATCAGAACGGTTGTTGATATTTGGTAAATGTATGTAACTGTGATTCGCACAACTGAGACTGAAATGGATAGTACAGCTGAGACACTCAACCTAAGATTAATCTAGGGTTCCTACCTACTACCCCTACCCCTGTATCAAACTCAATTTCACAGAGGGCCATATATTAAATTTAGAATGTGTAGGTGGGTCAGACTCAATTAAAAAAAATGTAGTAGTGCGCATTTTAAGACTCCGTACAGGAATCGAGTGAAATCATGATTCTTCTTTCTTTCTCTTTGACATCCCTGCCGTAATGTATTTAACAAGTTAGAGTTAATAGATTTTGATATTTGATGGTAAGTTATAAAGAGCAATCAACTGGCTTCGCACAGAATTATTTTTTACAACTTAAACGTATATAATTAAAACATTTATACACTTCAATTAGTATAATTTAAGATATGTTTTTCTTTTCATTTTTGATTAGAAAGCCTGCAGTTCTATTGGTAATGACAGAAATAGTAATATGTATCATAGGAAGAATATTTATAATATTTATAATATTTATAGATATAAAGACACATTAATATCTAGAAAAACCTAAAAAAATATATTATATATTTACCATTTCTGAATTAAAATGTTGTTAATTTTTACTTAAACAAAATAATATTTATTATTTACAGTTGAATATTTAATAAATACGTTTCATTTAAAATGTTAAAAGAGCGTAATATTCATTTTATTGCATCTATAAATCAAACGAAAGTCAATTTAAATTTCGAACTGAACGGAAACGGATAGTGGCACTCGGCAACATCCTGTCAATACAGAAAATAAGTCCATAAATCAATTGTACGACTCGTAGAAGCGACTGAACCCAAAAAAGCGTATCAGTGTGCCATCGAGTGCATTCTACCATCTCTCGGGTCGTAACGTTACAATTTTACGACCACTTTTATTACCAGACGCTTTCGTGCGCGATTACCCCCGAGAGTGAGTTTCGCTGTTAGATGCCCCCTAACACGAAATTACACCCCGCCGCTCGAATAACTCTAACATGGCCGGGAGTAACCATTGCCGTTTCGATTCACTTAACGACCCTCGACCTCCCAACCCAACTCGACTTGGACACTGCAACAAATGTTAATTACGACCAAGACGAGGGAGTTGTCAGCAATTACGCTTTAATGCGTGTTTTATTATCACAGTCTAATGTACTGGGGCATTAATTTATCACCTCCTCTGTTTACGAGTAAGGCTTGACAATTGAAATGACGGTATATTCAGAACTCAAAGGCGGGCGGTGCGCTACCAGATTGTCTTGACCTTCCGTGGCGCTCCCGACGCTTTGCTCGCAAAACTGTAAGGAGAGTTAGTTAATAGGATAGTAGGTCTCGTTCGACTGGTCGTTTGCTACAATCGTTTGGACAGACAAGCGATGGACGTATCAAAGGCCTCGCAGCTGAAATGCAGTTGCAGTTTCGATTGTATCGAGACGTCTGCGGCGTGCTTGTGAAGTGAAGGTTGATTGGAACATGTCGGCTCTGATACGATGTTTGGTTTTGAGAACGCTTCTTCGTATCTAGCTGATTGTTATACGCCTTTATTTACGATAGCTGCGTAATTTGTGTTATGTTTGATTTCCTTTGTTTGATCCAGAGCAAGAACACGGCTGGCAAGCCGTGTTCTAGTCGTACAATAGCGCGATGCCTTTTGCGATTCAAATTAAACAAACACGTGTGCTCTGATATTAGCAAAAATCACCTCTGAATTAAACTTAATGATATATTATTGCTAATAATCTGTTTTATGTCATTTTCTATATTATTATCCTAACACCAGTAACCTACTATCTCATTTATCAACGATGACTTTCATCGCTGCTGTTCCTTTGTTAGAGTCATAAAATAAACATTTACAGCCTGCAATTACAACTTGTCCAATATGATAGTTAACTATCTTCTACATTCTAATTTTTAACCGACGAAAAAGCGGAGGAGGTTCTCAAGTCGATACGTATATTTTTTTTATGTATGACCACGCAAAACTTTTACAGAGTAATCCGATTTTGATAATTCTTATTTTATTGGAAAGAGTATACCCCGAAATTACTCCCATATAAATTTGAAAATAAAAATCCAACCCTAAGGGGAGGGATACAGGGGATGATTGATTGTTCACTCACTGATTGTGAGGTATGACTACGCAAAACTTTTTACAGAGTAGTTCGATTTTGATATTTTTTTTTAAAGAAGTATTATATGTAAGTTAATAGCTTAAGTAAGTTAACAATCAATGTACAAAGGTCACTAAATTACCTTAAATTTAACGAAATAATCAAATCTAATTAACAAAGCAACCTAAATTTTTGGCGCCGACTCAAAATTACTCAGCTATACTTACATTAGTTTAAGAACTTCGTTATTAAGATTAATTAAAAACTCAACTATTTACAAAAATATATACTTAGATATAGTTCCATTACTTTAAGAAGTTAGTTATTAAGGTTAAATAAAAAAGGTTTATTATTTTTTGCTTTTCAGTTTTTTCGGTGGGTAATTTTTTGTTGTATATATATATATATATATATATAAAACTAAGTCGACAAACAAGCGTACGGCTCACCTGATGGTAAGCGACCGTAGCTTATAGACGCCTGCAACACCAGAAGCATGGCAAGCGCGTTGCCAAACGTATCCCCAATCCCCCCTGAAGAGCTCCGGTCACCATACTCACAAACAGGAACATAACACTGCTTGAAAGTAATATTTTTAGCTGTAATCTTCTGTAAGGTCGAGGTACTACTCCAATCGGACTGCTCCATATTTTGAGTAGAAAATTTCCTGCCTCAGTTAAATAACAATATTAAACAAAAAATAGTAAATGACATTGTATAATTTAAATTAATTTCTACTATCTATCATGCTAAACGTTGTTTTATGACAATCGCGCTTTAATTCAATCATATCAATTGTTATGTCAGCATCGCATGTCTCTATATATCATTGGCATGGAATGACATCCCGGTGACACGGTAATGATCGCTTCGTAGCATGGCGATGACTTTATATCACGCGATTTTGTTTTAAATTTTATTACAGTATAAAAAGATTGGACATAGTAAAATGTAATTAAAACGTATAGGGAGTCACATCATAGGGACACGTATTGAAAGGGACAATTACAATTAACAAATAACAATAAGTTCGAATCTATCTTCACGCTTTTTTCAATTCAAAGATATCTGTGCTGTGCTCGCATTGTTTATGAATTTTAAGGGTTTTTTTAATTACTACTGTATACTGTAAAGTATTTTTTCAAACGCTGTAAGCCTTTTGATTAGCATTTATTGTGATCGACTACATTCATACCTATACGGGAACAAGACGTCATCAGCAATTTTACTAAGCAAACTCGTAAAAGTGAACTTTACGATAAAGACTTATAAAAGGGGAAAACGTGATAGCTTTTATATTAATTAAGAAACTTATTTGAAATTTGATATCTTTAATAGTTAATTTATTTATTACAAATTAATTTTTTTTGTACAAGATAAAGCTATCGATTTAAAAAAAAAAGAATTAACAATATCAACATTAAAAACTTATGAGTTAACGAACATAGAAAATAAATTTGAATTGAGAACCTCCTCATTTTTTAATGTAAAAAAAGCGACAAGAATTTGTCGCCCTAATTTGTTACTTGCGGACAAACAAGGGCTTTTGCAAGTAAATGTAGTGTAATACATGCTTTTCTTAATGTTACAAATAAATTAAAAAAAAAAAAAACTTTGCGTCAACAGACAAATCATTATAGAAATTTATCATCAAAAGCGTTTCTAATAAATACATTCACATATTACGTTATCACATCACAGCGAACATGTAGCAGTTGAAAGATATGCTCGCGTGTTCATTGAGAATGAATCAATCTGCCATTCTAATGGATAGTCAGATATAAATCTATTTATGCAAAGTTTTCAATGCACATTTCGCATGCCATTCGACCATTCGAACGAAAATAGCAGATATCTTTAGCACATTCACGCTTATTGATAGAAAATTATAACAACACTCAGTCAATAGGTAGGTAAGATGTATAATGTCAGTGGAATAATTTTATTTATAACCACTAATATGGCCTAAAATACTGTTTAAATTCTAAATAAAGATGTTAAGTTTTAATTTTTGACGTATAATACCAAAAGTAATTGAATTATTGATAAAATATAGAATAATATTAGTATAAATACTTTTAAAATTAAATTAAAGAGATATCGAATAAAAAAAATTAATCGAGTTTTTACCCTCTACAGTATACCTAATATTTTAAAATGCCGTAGCAAATATCTCCCAAGATATGACGGTTATAATGATATTTTTCTTCACTTCACAATAAACAATGAGCGATTTTAAAACCGCTTTCCTTTCAATTCAAATAAATATTGCTATACACAGGAATTTCCTGTTCAAAATATAAAGCAACCGACTGGGGTAGTACCTCGACCTTACAGAAGATCACAACTAAATAATACTGATTTCAAGCAGTATTGTGTTCCTGTTGGTGAGTAAGGTGACCAGAGCTCCTGGGGGGGATTGGGGATTGGGTCAGCAACGCGCTTGCGATGCTTCTAGTGTTGCATCAGGTGAGCCATACGCTTGTTTGTCGACCTAGTGGTATAAAAAAAAATACATGTCACAAAAATTAAAAAGTGATTTAGTCATTATCGAGAAGTATAACAATTTTATTTAGTGCTTTTATTCTTTCTAGTTATATGTAAACGCTGTATTCTTACTTATTCACAAATATAAATGACACAAAACAATAAATGACACATTTATATCTGCAATATTTCAAGACACATTAATATAAATGTCAAATATTTATATAATAATGATAAATGATATTTAAATCTTTATTTGTCAATTAAATTCGGTCGTTAGAGCGGCGGGTTAGTGAAGATTAAAGGAGATAGTTATTTTTGTCCCTTTGTATTTACACTGGGATGCTTTATGGGAGACAGGTGCGGTTTAGGGATGTGAACTTATCGTTAAAATTTACATTCAGATTTATCGATACTTGTTACATATTATTATCTCGTTAAAAATAATTTATTCTCAGTTTGTAGCAGTGTGACGTAATAAGTAATTTTTTTTTATTGATGTTTATAAATCAAATTGACATAAAAAATATACTTTGCTATGTTTACTTAGGTTTAAGTGACATTATGTTTGACATTATCTGTGCCCGCGATTTTACACGCATTAATTTGAGGCAAAAATAATATAGCCTATAAACCTTCCTCTGTAAGTGGGACATCACTTCATCATCACATCACCTCAGCCTATCGCAGTCCACTGCTGGACATAGGCCTCCATGAGTTCGCGCCAAAAATGGTGTGAACTCATGTGTGTTGCTCATAGTCACCACGCTGGGCAGGCGGTTTGGTGACTGCAGAGCTGGCTTTGTCGCACCGAAGACACTGCTGTCCGCCTTCGGCCTGTGAATTTCAAAGCCAGCAGTTGGATTGGTTATCCCGCCATCGGTCGGCTTTATAAGTTCCAATATGATAGTGGAACTGTGTTATCCCTTAGTCGCCTCTTACGACACCCACGGGAAGAGAGGTGGCTATATTCTTTACTAACGTAACCACACAGCTAAATGTGACAACCAACACAAAAATATTTTTTAAATTCGTAGTATTTCAAGAGATTAGCGCGCTTAAACAAACAAGCAAACTTTATAATATTAGTTATTGCAAATAATATATATAATTTTATTACAGTTATATAATTACGACCTCTTTTCCCTACCTTGATCATAACAAGAATATGTTGAAATAGTTTACTTTATATCATCGATATGATTATTCAACAGCACTATCAACTATTTTCACAAATCATAATTCATACTTCACGCCTCTTATTAATGCGTTCGAATCAAAGAACGATGACATATTTACAGCGATTACTCACTCGCTACTATCAAAATTTCAAAGCCAGCTACAGAATATTCTAAGCAATTATTTATATTAATTTTATACATACATAAACGTGTACAGATTTTTCTAAACAATTTCTATGTATATTTTTTTTCAGTGTATTTAGAATTAAGTGAATGTGAAGAAGTGAATGTGATTGTATCGAACCGTTTTTTACTTTTATACACAAACTTTTACAAAAGTATCGTAAGCGCGTTTCCCTACCCCCAATCACTTCAGGAGCTATGGTCACCTTACTTACCACCAGAACACAACACTGCTTGAAAGCAGTATTATTTAGCTGTGATCTTCTTTAAGGTCGAGTTATTTCCTCAGTCGGGCTGCTCCAGACTCCAAATTTTCAGCAGTTTGACTTGGTGAGCGAGCTGGTGAATGCGTGACGAGAGAGTTACGAAAAGTGTGATCTCACTTCAGTGGTGTGATGATCACTTCAGCCTATCGCAGTCCACTGCTGAACAAACTACTTCCCAAGTTCGCACCAAACATCCGGGTTTTCCGCAATCCTCATCCAAGCACCACCGGCAATCTTACGCAGATCGTCGGTCCAGAATTATTTATTGAAATCGATATGATGACAAACCTCGTTTTAGTACTAATGAACATAAATATGCTTAATATATTTACACTTGGCTTTGATCTCTCTTTTAACATCACAGTGATAATTGAGGCGAGTGAACCGAACGTAGCTTTAATTAATAAACCATAATCGTGAAACATTACGAAATGTTTAACGATTTGGAATCGGTGTAAGTTAACTTCAGTTAATGTCTGTTATGTTGGTTTTAATATTGGTTTAATTTAATTGTGGTAATTCATTCGTCAGCTGAGATTGTCTAGTTTTGTAATCAATTTGATAAACATTCGACTGTCTTTTGTGGGGTCGACAATACAAACTCGAAAATCCTTAGAAAGTTTTTGGCTGCAATAACAGTTTCTTTTTGTTTCTTAAGTTTTTTTTTTTCTATAAAACACACAATAGAAAGTGTTTAGGTACAAAGTGCTAATGCAAAACTCAGTCAAAAAAAATACTATACTACATTACGTTCGATTAATATTTTTACACTTTTGCTACAAATACGAAAAAAAAAAAACTGTACGTCACTAGTAAGTAACTAGTTATATGTAGCAATTTAAAAATACTATACGAATAAATAAGTCGCAAGATAAAACCAGAATTGATATCCAGAAGATTAGATCTCTACGTAATCTACAGCGGTCACACCAGCCCCTTCATGTCGCTTATTTAACCCTCGGTCGGTCGCGCATTTTTTGTTTACGCGGTTGGTCGCGTGGGGTCTCTCAAGACCCCAAAAATAAACAGCCTAAAAAACAACTATCTAATTAAATTTTCTTAACTATCTTAGCAAATTATTGGTAATTAACCTAATTACAATATAACTACAACGAGTTACGTAAAATATTCTTTTATTTCTGCCTTCAACTTACAATCTAAAAGTAGGAACCTAAATTTCTCTCCTTGAGATCACAATCACAAAAAAAAATGTTTTAATGTAACTAAATGCAGGAATTTCTCCTTTTAATAAATATATATACAATAACACTAAAATAACAAAGACAGTTACGTAAATTTTGGAAAACACCAACAAAAAAAAACATAAACTTTTACCAATTGAAGTCAGTCATTTTTTTACCGATTATCTTTTTGGACACAGTCGGTGTAGACCGTTTTAATACGTGTTAGGCATATGTTACCCTTACAATAATGGTAAACAGATTTGAATTTTCGATCTGTTGATCTTGGACGATGAATGCAAAGGTGTCTTCCTCAAATTTTTTTTATGTCACTGCAATTTATCAATCAATTTGCAACTTATTTCGTAGGTCCCATTTCTCTCCCTCTTTTTGACGATGAAAAACTTTTGTGACGATATATTTATCAATGGCTCTTCATTATCATCTCTATACGAACTTTTCAAATGTATGTGTTGTTTATTCGATTCCAAAAACACATGCTGTTCGTCCAACGATTCCAGAACCTGACGATGCTCACGCAAAGATTCCCAATTCTCAAGCAGTTTGTCCGGAGATACCTCATGTTATTCTGTAGATTCATCTTCACATTTCTGCTCAGAATCAGTTTTATGCTTACTCCTTTTATCCGGATATATACTGCCTTCACCATCTTCATCATTACTACCACCGTAAACATCGTTATTTTCATCATCTAACCAGCTTGATATATGACGTTGTTATTCTTCGTCCATTTTACCAGTTAATAAAATTTTAAAATAACAAAAAAATACATAAAAATATGTTACAAATAAAATCTAATCTAAAAAAATCAATTAAATTTTACTTACGCGGTTAGTCGCGTGGGGTCTTTCAAAGCCCGTACGCACAAAACACGTTTGTATCTCACGGCACTTACGCACGAATTGAAGTTAATGGGTATACGCAGCAAGTATAATCCAAATTAGGAGGGTACCCAAAATATTGAATCGCTGAGATGGTTTTAAATGTTAAAATTTTACATTTCTGTAACACCTGGGCTTTCAAAGACCCCACGCGACTAACGGAGGGTTAATTGAAATATTGAAATAAAACAAACCCGTTTCAATAAATTTCATAAACAGGTATACGATAACGAGTTTCATCTCTCATAATAATAGCCCGTAAATACGTCTTAAACTCTCGAATAAATTGAGCGGAGACTTTTATTCGACTAACGAATTAACACTGAAATATAATTTTTAAAATCAGACGTAAACGGACGCCCGGGGTCGGACGGACCACCTTGTCAGCCAGCGCGTAAATTAACATGAAAACGTCATACAAAGAGCTAACCCTTCGCCGCCGCATAATAAACTATTCCAACTGCTTCTCTCCCGCAGAGCGCCTCCGAGCCGCCTATTCAAACGACCGGACATTATCGTAAATATTATGGTATTTATTCAGATTTCGGGCACAAACAATTCAATTCACGCACCGGCTGCTAATTGGGCATAAATTGTGGTAAAAATATTCAATAAGCTCCTCGCATCGATTAATATTTTAAACGGCGAATGCCTTCATCGGGTTTCGTGTTCAACGGTGCATAGATAATGCGTGCGTCGATATGTCGTTGATCGTTGAAAGGATTGTTTTGTTCGGTTCAAATTATTTCGTAATCATTCACTGTGTCGCCCCGCGAAGCGATTTGTTTGTTGATATGCCTTCGATTAATTTGTTTTCAGTCAGTCGAGTCGTGTATTACCAACAACCAACTACTGAGTATTTGTTCGTCATGAATTAATTCACTCATTATTCATTCTTTAATAATATGCAGTTAAACACTCGTACGATAAAATATGTTGAAAATAACCGACCGTTAACAAATAAAAGAGGACAATTTACAACGAGAAGAAAACACGCCAGACGGTAACATGAAAAATGTCGAGTTGAGCACTTTATAATAGAAATAATAACGAAACAGCCGCCATGAATTATTGCCCACATTTCATGTTAAATTGTATGTAAATGCGGGCCGCAGCGACACGGCTCCCACAATAACATAATAATGGTGGATTTGTGACTCACGTCAGGTTGTTAGTGTGTACTTAACCCTTTATCGGGACACGCACGCGGGACGTGAGATCATTACTCGGGTCGCGGCGGCCCGGTACAATGAGAATTTTCGCTTTGAATCCTTCTAGTTTTTAGGGTAAGCATGTTCTTTTAAATTCGTGAGCGAACAGTTAAATGTGTGACGTGTAACGACATTGTGTTATGTTTATTTATCTTGACTACTTAATAGATGCCGGTTTTTATGTTTATTTGTATGACAACTACTCCCCTGTTTTTTTACGGTATTAATATTTAACTTGAAATGAACTGGTATTAATATAACACCTTTGTCGCTTAGTTTTTATATATAATACGAGTATGTCGCTATGGGCTTCTTTTGGTTTTCTGCAAATGTCACTGCAGTTCTAGTCGATAATTATATGATATCCATATAACATTACAATAATTTTTCCTATTTTTATAATATTTTTTGCCTAGACACCGAACATAAATATTAATGCCACCATACCACCATAAACTCATACCATAAAACGATTATTCAGAGAAAATTGGTATGATGGATACCAAACAACGTTACGTCCACCAAAGAGATTTAATGCGCAAGCACGCCCACTATATAACAACTGACAAGTCGCCTAAGGCACGGAAATTGCTTTTCGGTTCCCTTCAAATCCCCAAAAATTATCTCAAACTAACCTCAGGGCACGCACGTATTTCATCACGTGCCTCGGGCGCATTAATAATTCAATTTTTGAACTGTTTATAGACCGCTAATTTTTTTTGGTCCTTTTAGACGAACGTAGTATTTTAGTGTTGATATTTAATTTATATTGTATGTGATTTATGTTACGATTTTCATCGAGAATGAGAGAGAGAAAATTTACTTTGTTGTATACCACTTCCAAAGGAGTTAACACAGATTTCATAAACATACAAACGAATTACCTTAGATTTTTTTTTTTATTTTCTCTATTCACTTGCTTGGGTTTGTATTTTTGATTCTTTTCGCAGTGCACAAAGATATAATCGGTCGCCTAGAAGATCAAAAACGATTTTAACAAAGTTATTAGTCTAGTTTTTGGAGTTTCATTGTTAAACAAATTTATAGCCGTTTTATTTATTATGTTCATTTGTTCGCACATTCACGTTTGGATTTAAAATGAATATACATTTAAAATAACATAATATTTAATTAATTTTGAAATTATTTCGAAACTTTTGAAACTCCCACGTATTTGTTTAGTTAAAACGTATTTTAGTTGCCAAAATTATGTATTCTTTTCTGACAACAATATGTCATAAATTTTTACTTTAATTTACATTTTAAAATAGGTTTAAAATACCTTTTGTAAAATCCAAGGTATTTTAAGACAATTAAATTGGTCAATAAAAATTATTTTATTATAAATAATCCATGGTGCAAGGTAAAAGTAATAAGACTTATATTGAATATGGCAATTTTTCTATGTATACTGATAAACAAGTAAGTAATTAATGGAGACATTCCAGCTTTCCGCAATCCCCATCCATCCTGTATCAGCAATCTTACGAAGATCGTCAGTCCATTGGGCCGGAGGATGTCCCACACTGCGTTTGCCAACACGCGGTCTCCACACGATCCTGCGATATAGGTGACCAGACCAATGCCACTTCAACTTGCTAATTCTGGCTATGTCTGTTACTTTCGTTCTCTCAAAAAAAAAAAAAAAACAAATGGTCACAATATGGTATTATCAACATACAAGTGGACCATTCCAACCACCATTTCCAACAATACACAAAATTAGTCGAAAACTACCGTACTTATCTTAAACTACCGAAATAGTACGGTGTCCAACTGCTGTGACGGTAGTTGCTTAATTATGCCTCTTGCTTAAATCCATTCCATTTAATTATGAACAAAAGAAATTACATATCATTGATTAGCCCGTTGGCGCAATTTGTAGTGGCCTTGCTTTCTGTTCTGTGGGTTACGGGTTCGATTCCCGCCTGAGTCTGGATGTAATATAATATTTGTATTTATATATGTATTATTTATATGTATTTTTATTTAAAAAAATAGTTATAACGGTCGGCTGTGACCTGTAACACAAGCATTAAGTTGCTTACCGTAGGAACAGACGACCGTATGTGTGTTATATGATATTAACTATATGATATTTATTATGGTAGTTATTATTGATTGTCACGAATTTTGTACATATTTTTTATATATTTTTTTATTTCTACTGTGGTATTTTGTCTTGGCAATAACGAACAAAAAAAATGTCCAATTTGGTGAAGTCGTCTAGAACTTATATTACTTATACATACATTTTTCTGATTTTGTTTTCATTCATTTAGCTTAAATATAGTACATATATACTCTTCGGTCAGATCACGAACATGTCTTGATTGGTCGTGGAACAGCCATCAAAGAAGTACGTGGATCGAAAACGTGACGTCGAAATTGTCTTAATAACTTGTGTCACCCTGACTCTACCAAATATAGTGAACTGAGGGAACAAACTATATTTGGTAGACTAATGTATACTTCAGAATATTGTTTAGTATACTTTCCTCAGAATAGTATTTAATTATACTAATGTCCATACACACGACGTTGTTATAATAATGTATTGTAACCTGGAGCTTGATGGTGTTTCAGTTGTGTTTCAATGGTCGATCGCTGGCATTTTTAACAGACTTCAAACAAGGAGTAGGGTCTTAATTCAAGTGTATTTTTTATGTTTCTTACCTTATAACTTTTTTCTGGGTGGATCGATTTCAATGACTCTTTTATGATCTCTAATATTGCGTATTTACTTGACTATTTTTTATTTCGTCCACCGACGTTGTATTGGTTGATGTAATAGGAGTCGATTTTTTTTTTTATATTTATACAATTATTTTGTGTTTTTTTTTTTTCTTATACAAAAGAGTACAACGCCAAAACTCTCAAAAAAGATCACGAATGAGCAACTGGAACAAGGTAGTCATAATGGGTAAGTATTGAAGTATTGTATTTTTTTACAATTAGGTCGGCAATCAAGTGTACGGCTCACCTGATGGAAAACGATTAAAGTAGCTTGTAGACAACGGCAACACTAGAAACATCGTGTGCGCGTTCCTAACCCTACCCTCAATCCTAACAGAAGCTTTGGTTACTCACAACAGGAATACAACATTGCTTAAAATATTATTCAGCTGTGATCTTCCGTAAGGTCCAGTTACTTCCCCACTCTGCTCTGAATTTGAGCAGGGTATTTCTTGCTGTGCCATACCCCAGTTAATAAAAGTACCATCTATAAAATTAATTTATAAAACGAGGTATACTGTTTGTGAGATTTTCACATTGACTTCAGCATACTTGTGACAATAGCACTTGCAGTAGTGCCAAAATAATTGAAACTTAAAATGACCAAGAACGAACATGATAAATTGTATGTTATCAGTATTACTAGAGACCGTTAAAGCTGAAAATCTTATACATAGAAGTTTTTATAGTTCTAAATTTTTGTTTTAAATATTTACAATATAAACACACGGTCATCTGTTCCTAAAGTAAGCAACTTAATGCTCGTGTTATAGGTAACAGCCGACTGGTAGCTATATTTTTTTTTTCGATAAACATACATATAAATAATACATATTATATAACAAATATATATATTACAACCAGACTCGGGGTGGGAATACAACCCACAACCTCCAGAGCAGAAAGCAGTGTCACTACAAATTGCGCCAAAGGGCTAGTCAGTTCGACTGACAAAGGTTGTTTTTCATGAAAGACATGGCTGAATTTATTAATGACTAGCTGACCCGGCGAACTTCGTATCGCCTAACACAAACTTTATCGTATAGTATTAAAGTTCAAATTGACTTTAAAGTATTATCACAAATCTTTTGTATGGGAGTATAGAAAAGTGTTGTTTTTAGACTTTTTCAGGAAATTTAAAATTTTTTTTTTTTTAGAATTTTTCTCTCCGTAAGAACCATCCTCGTACTTCAAGGAATATTTTAAAAAAAGAATTAGCGAAATCGGTCCAACCGTTCTCGAGTTTTGCGCTTAGCAACACATTCAGCGACTCATTTTTATATTATAGATTGACAGGTTTAGAAAAGAGCAACTGCAAAGTTTCTTGACGCTTCTTCTCTACAGATCCTACGTTCCGTATCGGCGGTAGCTTCACATAACACACAACCGATTTATCGAAAGAACACGAGATTTAAGTAGGTATTCGAATTCTACTTGATTAAATACGTTTTTAAAAGATTAGTCAAAAATACGCCATATTATTTTCAAATGTAACTTTATACGTGTGAACCTTTTCTTCAATACTTTACCAATACAAATAGCTGTGTAAAAAGATATGTTTGCGTCTGAAGGAAGCCTGCGTGTCCTCGCTCCCAAACTGTGGATTAACTTATCTTTCGCGACGAGATGTGAAAACAAAAGTTTAAAATCCGACTTGGTAACTTTATTACGGCGAAACAATATTTATTCTGCTTGCTTGTGTCAATTTTAGCGCTGTAATTAAATTTTTGTGTATTCTTTTACATTTCATGGTTGGTTTTTAGAAGTAGGTACCTAGGATATTCGTGAGACATTTTTTTTTCTTTTGTCACAAAAGGTTATATACATTTTTACGGATTTTGATTTTATATTTTTCGTTACTTCGTTTTATTAAATTTAGATGCTTATTGATATGCTTATTTTACTTGTTAAAAGAATTCTAAGTTCTAACATAATATTACGCTGTCTATTTCAAATACGTCTGAATAGCTTTTGGAAGTAAAACTTCTTCCGTGCCTCGGAGAGCACGTTAAGCTGTCGTTCCCGGTTTTAATCATGTACACCTGATAGCGATCGTTACTCATAGTAGGGAATATATCCGCCAACCCGCATTGGAGTAGCGTGGTCGATTAAGCTCTGATCCTTTTCCTACATGGCCTATAGGCCTATGCCCAGCAGTGGGTTATTACAGGCTGATGTGTAGCGAAGCATACACATTATTTTCAATAAAAATATATCGTGATGATTTAATTCAGTCATCAAAAACATCGTTACCGATCAATCAAACGGATCACGAACGCGAACCAGTTAACAAAGCGTCTAATCGCTTCACGCATCGTAAAATTTCATGTATACCGTTATTCTTAGTCAAATTAATGCTAAAAATATAACGAAATATCTAATTTAAATCATATTTTAATTGAAATAGAGTCGATAATATATTTTAATACACATAATTCTTTTTGTTTCTTAAGTAAAAACTGGATCATTTCCTCCTGACAATCGCCTGTTGAAGAGAGCCATCCGTCTCTGTCAGAGCATTACGTAGTTGTTGATGCCAGTTGCAAATGATTAAAAGGAGTTGATTTAATTTGAGGAAATTTTACATTTCTATCGTTACGTTTTAAAAAAAAATAAGCTGTAATTAATGGGTTCTATTTCGTTAACAATAAAAGTGTCTATGTATTTAAGTACGCACGTAAGAAGTTCATTGGCTAGCTAACTCCATGTTGCTAATTTCTTCTTCGTTGTCTAGCTAACTCCAGGTAACGGTGTGCGCTCGTATTCATTTGCTAGCTAAGTTCACGTTGCTAACTTCTTCTTCATTGACTAGCTAACTTATAATTTTTTTACATTCATAATTTTTTTACACTCATAATTTTTTCCTAACGCGCCAAAAGAAATATAACATCAAAAAAATTGTGATAGAAACCTTGTGCGAGTTAATAGAGAAAAAATCACATAAATTACTTGAAATATAATATTTAAGATCTTAAAGCGTGTTCGTAATAGCGAATAGAAACAGGAGCTGTATTTGTTTAGTGTAACATTTATAACACAATATGTTATAATACAAAAATGTAATAAGAAAAAAATTAACCTCACAAATCATGACCACGCGGAATGTTCGCAAGTATGTGTAGACAGTTTCCCGTACCGCAGCTCCGATTTACATTAACAAACTATTTGTAGCAATTTATATTGACATTTATAAGATTTGTAAACGTTATTAATAATTTATTATCACTTTAAAACATATATTTCTTGTGTAGATACAATATTTTTGATAATCACATAATTTTCGAAAGCCATAAACGAGAAACATAATTTTCGTACACTAAGTTTACGTAGTATTGGTCAAGTTGAAATATTTTTTGTACGAGTTGCGCCCGCGACTTCGTTCGCGTGGAATATAATAAAAAAGTTATTGTTCAGTTTTCTGAATTATAAAATAAATAAATTTCTAAAATAAAAGTAGCCCTTACTCCTTGTTATATCAGCTATCTGCCAGTGAAAGTTCCGGCAAAATCGGTTCAGTTGTTTCAGAGATTAGCCGGAACAACAGACAGACAGACAGACAAAAATTGTAAAAATGTTATTTTGGTATATATACCGTGTATACAACCATATGCATTTAGCGGTTATATAAATATTACAAGCAGAAACTCCAATTTCGACTCGAATAGACAAACCCTTAAACTTTAGTATAATTATAAATAAGCATAATATTGATTGAATTAACTACCTTAGTCATATAAATAAATATAACTTAATACTTCATAAATAAATCGACAAAGACCCAAATCATTAATATCTTCAAACATTTGTCGACATCAAACTATTAACAATAACTCAAACGTGAAAATGTTTAAAAGCTTTCAATACATTTTAACAAAGCGTCTTTTAAATTGCAAACAAGACATCGTATCATTAGAATACGAAATAAGCCAACCATAAAATAATATGTTTCTCAAAAACAAATTACTTGCATTGAAAACGATGATGGATTACACGCATTATGCTCCCATGACGAACCAACAAGGGTCAATTTCTTTACGTTTACTCGAAACATACTAAACTGTAGGGTGACCATGAATCTATGGTATATGTTTAATCTATATTATTAATAAAGAGTGTACTTTAGACCACACGACTGAAATAAAACTTATTTAGCAATAGGCCTGCACTGTGTCTTAGATATACGAAACGTAACTGGCTATGAGAGAAAGAGAGAAAGAAAATGTGTGCTCGTACCACTCTCTCTTGCTCCGATCGGCTTGCCCGATCACACTTTTCGTAACGCTCTCGTCACGCATTCACCAGCTTACTACCCAAGTCAAGCGTGTATAAAGCAGTTTTACTTCCGTAAAATTGTAAATAGTTCTGTAGTAAATCTTAACCAAAATTTTACTTATTCATATCCACTTACAAAACGCCAATGCTTGTTCAAGCAGAACATCTTTATTTCTCTTTTTAACAAGAGAAGTAATCTTTGTCCTGCCGTGAATCCGTGTAAACTTTTAGCTTATATGCGTACAGTTCCTAAAATCCTATAAATAATGTGTCTATTATCGATACTAATCAAATTAAACAAAAATAAAAATTGTGATTTCATTTTCCTTAAAATAGACTTATCAATATGGTTTTATATGTAGTCATTTCAAATTACAAAAGCTTAACCTTATGTGATTACTTACATAATTTACAATAAAAACTCTAACATATCACAAAACATGGCGAACCTACACTATTGTCAAAACTCTACAAACGATTTTAACTCTTAAAACAGAGCGTTAAAAGTTAATATTGCGTGCTTTAAATATATCATGACTTGTTAGGTTTTGTCCTATTATATCGTTGACAGGTATTAATTTTCAATATTTTGTGTATTGGAACTAGTTCTTATAGAGTATTTAACGGTCTCCTTTGTTGCGGTGTGCTGACATCGTGTGATTATTGATGTTACTTTCATGGCATATATTTATGTAATTATTATTTTCACTTTTATACAAAAGTAACATACGTTTGAGACTTTTGACTGTAGTACCACAATACTAAGTATTTTTTTAAACACTAGGTTAGCAAACAGGATTGTATGCTCTTATCAGGTGTACGGTAAGCAGTGACGGTAGCCAATGGACGCAACACCAGGAGCAACGCCAGCTGGTAGTCAACTATGTCCCCGTGTCAACAAAGCACATCTCAAAAATATCGAAATACCCTCATTTGGAACCAAGTTAATATCTGTAATATCTTTAAAAATCATAATCATAAACACTATTGTTAAGTGTATCTATTCGAAATTATTTTGTCTACACTCTAATACTCACTCATTACCTCTTAATTCTCGTTCTAAAATGAGTTTCTACCAATGAAATAAATGGGGAAAGGAAACTACTGCTAATATTACAAAATGGCGACATTTATATGTTCGCTTATTTGTATATTTTGTAATCGATAAAATCTGAAAATACAGTTTTATCATTTAAAATCAACATAATCAATTTAATCTGTAAACACAAATAGCTATATCTGTTTGTTTACGTAAACATCGACTTTGATTTAATTAAACATTTGTAATGCAATAAGGGCCGCCCGCCATTTGCCGCACGCTCGTCGGTAGACTCTCAATTTGCTGGTCAGTTGTTTCATTACGGGACGAATTAACCGCACATTGCCGGCTTCTTTTCGCCTGTAATTGGGCGGAAGCTGTGTCACGTGCCTTATATATTTACGTTTTTGTCATAAACGCGTTCATTCAGTGCTAACTATTGTTTTGTCTGGACTATTTAACTGACTTGAAAAAGGATAAGGTTCTCAGTTCGACTATATTTTTGTGTGTCAAAACTTTTTATTGGATTTACAGATTTTGACGTTTTTTTTTTTTTTTTTTTTAATTAAAACGTGGTGCTTCATGCGGTCTTATTTAAATTTGATCGACAACTGACTAATGCTATTTGAGCTGTCTTTAATAATACGTATTGAATTTTTTATTTTTTTGACTGCCTTCTATTAGGTACTTTTCGATGTAAATAATACAAACTTAGGTACTTGTCGATATACATATTTTAATTTTAATTCTAATCTCAATAAAATTAATATAGACACTCAACTCACAGTCTTGTATTATTATCCTAAGCATACAACTACTGTGTTGTTTGTTCTATATGTGTATAAGTGTATGTTCTAGTATGAGTGCGCAGCCTTTCTGCCGCGTTAATTCACCATGATTGATTATCTTTCGCCTAATGAGCTTCGAAGTCATCTTATACTAAACACACAAGCTACCGTCGGTAGCGAATCTTACATACGCTCGCAGTTTTCTATAAATAATAATAATAATAATAATAATAATTTTATTTGTCTTTTTTATAAATATATTTAAAAATGTAATCATAAGAAAATATATAGAATGAAAGAAATACTAATAATAATAACACTTTATTATACACCAAGCAAGAAATAAAATAAATAAGAAACATTAATAATAATTAGTAGAAAAATGTACAAAAGGCGACCTTATTGCTAAAAAGTAATCACTTACAGGCAATCTTAGCGCAAAGGAAATAGAAAATAATGTGAAACAATAAATAGAGATACATACATTCTATGATACTATTTTAATACAAATTATAAATGTCTTGGTATAAGCGAATGATAACAAAATCGTAGGTTACAATATAAAACGCCGACAGTTTGACGTCATTTTGCTCCGTATGGAGATGGAGATTGCCTTTCAGTGTAACTTTTAAGTGGAAGAAGTTACGTAAACGTTTCAATTTCAATACTTAATATTTTATTTGATTTTTAAATTTAATACATTAAGATTCTTATTTATATGTACGTTTTTGGACGATGCATTCGCGTAATATTCACAGCAACTGACATATGTTTTAGCAGGGGCTATGCTATACAGTTCGGTCCCCGCATGCGACAAATATTTTTGTATGCCATACAGACATTATGTTAGGAAGCTGTGTTTGTGAATGCGTATTTTTCCAGACCCCCGATATTAGAAGCACACCTCACCAACCACCCCACATCTCAACAGTATCAATCCAACTGCAATAAAAACACGATTATGCTTTAGACCACACGACTGAAGGAAAACTAACGAAACGTAACTCTCTCTCTTTCTATCTTCATTAACTTATATCTCCTATATATTATATCTCCCTCTCAACTTCCGTTCGCCTCGCTCAATCACACTTTTCGTAACGCTCTCGTCACACAAGTCAAGCGTTCGTAATGAAGTTTTACTTCAAAAAAAAAAACTTCTATTTAATTGAAGTACGCTACATCTCATCCCTTGTGCCTCTGACGTTATGAATTATGATCGCTTTCCTTCACAATAAGTGCATAAATAGGGCCGGGCTGTTCGAATAAATCACTCCACCATCTATCATCAACGGGAAGCTCTACCGGAGACTTCACGGCCAAATGTTTTAATGGATTCATTGAAAAACTAATTACGACTTAATATTTATCATTCATATAATCGGAATGCCATAGGAAATAAACTGAAATAGGTCGATAGCTTAACTTTTTTTAGGGTAGTGGTCACTGCTATAATTTATTATATTTCGCTGTAAAATAAAATTTTTAAGTACAAACAACAACACGATAATGTCAAAACTCTTTTTAAATATCAATTCATTAAATTTAATTAATGAAATACCTCCAAGGTTTAACGTAACAAGCCTGACTACTGACACGTCAATATATGTTTTGGGTTATTTTATTTTATTCAAATTTGATTAATTTCAATAGAATATTTTGTTGTCAAAATGTCACGCTAAGCGTTCTTAATGAACACTTTTGTTATAAAATACAATATCAAGGCATATAAATAATCTATACAAATAAATAAAATTGAAGTGTCTGTTTGTAATATTGAAATGACCGCTTTTTACTAAATGCATATGGATGTATACGCTTATACGCTTCTATGTTGGGAAAGAGTCAGAGCTTAAGCCACCACGCTGCTCCAATTCGGGTTGGCGGATATATTCCCTACTATGAGTAACGATCGCTATCAGGCGGAGATGATAACAACCGGGACCAACGGCTTAACGTGCTCTCTGAGGCACGGCGGGGAGACCCACAAGGACTACACAAACACCCAGACCACGGCAAATCCCTGTATGGCCAATACAAATGTTTGTCATGTGCGGGGATCGAACCCGCAACCGTATAATAATGGATGTATACACGGTACACGGTCTGTCTGTTTGTTCTGGCTAATCTCTGACACGGCTGGACAGATTTTGACGGGACTTTCACTGACAGATAGCTGATGTAATAAGGAGTAACTTAGGCTACTTAAATTTGTTTATTTTAAAACTCAGCGAACTGAATAATAACTTTTTTGTTAAATTCCACGCGGGTGAAGTCGCGGGCACAGCTAGTATATATAAATAAAAATCTCTCAAACGCGGACCAGTTACCGAGTGACACTCAAGCAACCCTCATTTTCACTCCCATTAGGAAAGAGGTCAAACGTCTAACCTTTTAGTTCTTATTTTTAGTACAAGATCTAAAGAGGTAACTTGTTCTCTAAACTGCGACACAGATAGCTCGAGTGGGAGTGCATTTTGAGAAGCTGTGGAAATATTCTATCAGAGCGAGTAAAACAGTTGGAGCAGTTTGAGAAGCTTTTTATACAGTTAGATCGCCAAATAAGCGTACGGCTCACCTGATGGTAAGTGTTTACCGTAGCTTATAGACGCCAGCAACACCAGAAGCATCACAACGTTTGTACGACCCTACCCCCGATACCCCCCAGAAGCTTGGACTGCTCCATATTTTAAGCGGGATATTCCTTACTTTTCCCTACCTCAATAAAGAGAAGCTGTAAATTTATTCAGTCCAGAGCGAGGCAAATAGTTGCAGCAGTTTGAGATGCTGTGGAATTATTCTATCTAGAGCGAAGCAAACAGTTGCAGACAGCGCGACACGCTATCTAGATGTTCACGTGGGGAAGCGTTTTTCAAACTGTTTGACTAAAACACTTTTATTAATTTAGACTTCGGGTGAGTTTTGTAAGTAAATACATCTGTCAGTTTATTATTCTTTAGATATACTTCTGATTGTATTTTAACACGTTCATTGTCAATCACGTGACGTCGCGTCAAATATCCAAAGATTATTTAATGTAGATATTTACATGTGACTTATATAGAGAAAAGATATACCTATTATAAACATTTTGCGAAACCGTATTTGATGTTCATAGGAATAAATGATAAAAATAAAAGTGTATGGGGCCAAAGTGTATAAATATATGGGGTACAAATTTTTGGTTTAGCAATGAATATCACAAGACTGCTATTCATGAACTACATTAGATAAAAGTAATTAAAACGTTAAGTACTTTATATGATGATGATAATGAATTTTTATTTAAATTACTACAATTCAGTGCCGAAGCAATGACAAATATTTAGGTTTTACGATTAGTTGAACAGTTGAAAGAGAGTATTTTTGCCAAACTTAAATTTCATACAAGATTGAGAATATCTGTCTCAGCAAATACATCCCAGAAGCGATTCAGGCGGGCGACGGGCGACGGGCGACAACCACTTAGTGGCTTCATTGTGCCCGCTCTTAAGACGACTTGAGAACAATTAGACACGCCACAGACAGTGCCGTGACTTTGATAGTCGTAGTACAGTTTTATATAACAAGTATAAACCTATACTTGCTTGCTAATTGCGGAAAATATTGAAAGCTTTAGGAAAGATTTTTTTTTATTAATAGTGTTGTTTAATACGTAATGCTTGACGTCCAATTTAATATTTATTTAATCGATTCTTTTTTCTATGAAAGTATGTGAAAAAAGACTTCAAATGATATTTCATTTATAGTATACTAATGCATAGCTATAAAAATATAAACGTTTAGTTCTTCCCGTACTTTTCATTTTGTGAGAATAAGCCACAGCCTCCTTGGAGGCGTGCAATAACAATACACATAGATACATAAAAAAATATATAGATAAAAATTCTAAATTAAGTCTTTGTTATTAATTTTATTTTATTTATTTATTAATTTTTTATTTTTAATAATGGGTAGTCAGATAAAAGAATTATTTAATTGTAGCTCTTTAAACGACTTCTTAAAGCTGCTTCCTCCTAAAACCTACTTAAATGTATTGTTTTCTAATGTTTACGCGAATTTTACTCATTTAATGAAACAACTTTTTTCGGATTTTATCGCGGTTTATTGTTAACTTTTGATTCCCGACGTTTCGGATACTTTACAGCAACCATGGTCACGGGAGGACTGCTTACTTAAATGTTTTGCTACTTAAATGTTTCATGTCTACATCTAAATATTAGGTCACTTATTAAAAATGTTGATAAATTGTTACTACTGTATTCATGACTGTAAATTTCCTTTAGATGTAATTATAATTAGCTGGTATAACAGATATAACAGATAACGTCACAAGAATGTAAAGAATGAAATAAATTTACTTTTCTAACTTTTAATAGTTTTAAGCTTATCATTTAACTCAGGGGAGGGTAGTATCATATTTAACTATTCCTGTCTCCATGTACTCAGGTCTGTATCAAGAGATCGCTGAAAGCAAGTCACGGTGCGACTTCCGGACGCTCCCGCTCGCACCCACTCGCACGAGCCGCTCGGTTACACGTCGTGTTATGTCACACGGAACTCATTATAATTCAAAGGGACGCCTTACTGTCATCTATTAAATTATCTTTTTATAGATTTTATTGTAAACTTTACAAAGATTTCAGTTGTATTACTTAATAAATATCCTTTAAAGATTAATATTTGTTTTATCGAGAAAATTTGTGAAATAAATTAGTTAATTTTTCATTATTAAATCATTGGCTTTAAACTTATGATTTTTTTTATAAGTTTTCTTGTATTTTTGTTGGTTTGTACAGTAAAAAGCAACAGTAAACGTTTATTCTTTCTGTATAATCAAATCAATTAAGTTCGAACATTCTTTTACTTTTTTATATTTCAATAAAATAACGATTATGTAGACATTGGATGTAGTGTCATATTTGGAAACTTTCTTTTTCCAAATACAAAGATATAAGTATTATAGTGTCTTAAAACGCATAGTTTAGCGTTAAATGCATCGTATGCAAACTATTATAATCGAAAAACATTGGGGACTAGCTGGAAGCTAGCTTCGAAGCGATCACGTATTGTGCCAAACTTTGCCAACTAGAATACCTAGATAAGAAACTTTTAAAGATAGTATTCAGAGATTAAAATAATATTTAAAAAAAATATGGCTATTCGACATTCCTTCTCAATTTGTTTGAATTAAAAACGAATAAAGTAATTAGTTGAATTAAGAAACAAATAGTGACCATAGACGATAACATAAACAATTAGTCAATTATGTCTTCCCAAACTCCAAAAGTAAGAAAAGTCTCTAATGAACTGAATAATTAACGCCCAATATATTTAGACCAAATATCTAATCACTTGAATGACTTATCTGTGACTTAATAGCAAAGTAAATGTAACTAAAGAAACTTAAGTACAAAAGTTAAAAAAAAAATGTTAAGTGAGGTGAGTTTCACAACTTGAAATTCGCAGCACAAAATCTCATCGTCTGAGCTTCACGGAACTAGCGAAGTTAGCCTACTACAGCGTCCTAATCCATAGCTTCAGCGGATTAACGTTTCTTAAGTCTAGTTCGTTCAAACGATCTCGGAGGAGATAACTTGAGATGTTATCTCGCTGAAGTGTTGTTCGCGGAGCTAGACATAAAACTGTGTTACAGATAAGCGTGAGTTGTGATAGTGTTTAAGTAAATTTTACGGTTTGCTTAGTTCTTATAGTTTGTAGGTATGAGATATTTTTCTTAGTGTTGTTTTTAGAATAAGCATAAGCGGTAACTTTGTCTGTACTTGTGATAAAGATGCAGGTCCAATTGAGACAGAGCCAATTACATTGAAAACTCTTTGAATTTTTATTTAGAAGATACTCCACTGTAGATAAGATTAAGTTTGTAATATATTACAGTTATTCAACTATTCTCTCAATATTGTTATTTCTTGCACTGTGTCCCCCGCTATATGACACTCTCTCTCATGACCATTGGTTGACTGGAAGAGATCTCTTCTAGGGATAAGTCCACCTTTGCCATCAACTATATATGTAATTTTCTGTACATTCTGTTCTTAAGTGCAATAAAGTATATAATAATAATAATAATAAGAAAATTTTATTTTCATTTATGTCCATCCGAAAATTTAAAGAGTAAGTGTAAGAGTTCTTAGACACTAACAGTTATTAAAAGCTCAAAAAAATGTTGATTCCGTCTATGCAAAAAAAAAACACAATAATAATAAATATTCTTTATTGTACACGAAAAAAAATACAATATATTAAGATTAGTCTTAGCTTTGTACAATAGACGGCCTTTATCGCTCAAAAGCGATCTCTACCAGGCAACCGTGTTGCGGAGAATATTATGACCAGTCAACACAGGCATAGGTGTACTAATAACATATAGAATAATATTACTGTATATTTATATCAATATGTAAATAAATAGTATAGACAACGACAAATGTTTGATAAGCCATGTTGCTGCTTCTCTGCTGGTTGACAAGTCAGAAAATCTTCAAGCAAAAGGTCTTGTCAACATATCTTCCTTTTCTCACCAATGTTTTCAAAAATTAAAAAATTTGAAAAGTCAACGAAAACGTCTTCAATATCTGTTATTAGATAAACATACAATTAAACTATTATATAAACTACTTTTCTATTTCTTTTTAATTCCAAAATAGTTTACGAGTCAATAATAACCTCAATTTGTTCAAAAATCGCTTTTAGATAAAACGATAATGAAACCTAAACTATAATTTAGTTATTAAATTCGATTGTAAAATATGATCAATTATAATGACCTTCCAGGAAAGTTTAGTTTTAAATGATTCCTATGATATATCTATAGGTATTAAGTCTCCTTTCCTTGTGAAGACCGATTCCATTTTTTACGACTAGGGTCGCCGGTCGGCAAACAAGTATAGGGCCTGATGATAAGCGGTTACACGACACAACACCAGGAGCATCGCAAACGCCTTCCTGACTCTCCTCAGGAGCTCTTGTCATCGTATTTACCACAAGAACACAACACTACTTGACCGCAGTATTATTTGCTCTGATTTTCTATAAGATTAAGGTATTTCCCCAGACGGAAAACAAAAAATTTTTTGGGCGAGACCCCTTTTCAAAGATGAACTGATTCCTCAAACCCCCATAGCCAAACTTTATAAATACTGTCTATAGTATTTTTCCTATCGATCAAGCTAAAATACTATCCAATGTAATATCCAATGGACCCCTAAAAACCAACTGATTTCTGATCTAGATTCCATCCTTTATAAATTACATAGTCTACTTGATATTCATAGGTTATAGATTAAGTCCAGTAGAACTATATTCCACTATACAATGTAGCTACAATAATCTTACTTGAATTCGTGACTATCTTATATTCACATGTCTGACTCAATAAGCAAACCTTAAAAGAGCTATAATATATATATAGCTATTTTATTCTGAAGCATTTAGTTTGTAGTAGGTGTGTATGCATTCACAGGAACCAAAATACAGTTCGAGTAAAATGTTAAAAATATACAAATATATCTTAAATTAATTTTCATTTCAGTCGTACGTGATATTTTCGTAACTTAAATACTTAGTAAGAAAAAAGATCGTTAAATAAAAAAAATATATATTAATTCACACTAAAATGCAAATAACCCAATATAAAACAAAGTCCCTAATTTACAATTCCCTAAACAAACCCGTCAAACAATGGCCCGTCGTAATAATTTAAAGTTAACAGACGATGTAAGGATGACAGTGCAAATAACTAAAAAGCGATGTCGGTCAACGTTTGACGGGAATGGTAGCCGACGAGCGTGACAGCTCGGCGACGGCGGCGAGCTTGATGATATAGGGCTGGCTTTCGGTCTAACTAGTTTTTTTTTTTTTATTAATGATAATTTCAAAGGGCTGGTATGGTATAATATAAAAAAAATAGTTTCATTATTTTTGTTATTTTTGTTAATGGAAGCTTAAACAGTTTTAAAGCGCTAACACAGAATGTATAAGATAATGAACTTTATGGTATATACTAAGTTTATATATATTTTTTTAATAGAGTCATATAAATGTAAAAATATTTGACAATACATGGCTGGCATTTAGTATATTACAAAGTTTAGTATCATACAAAGTTTGAAAGTCCATTCCATACTTAAAACAGAAAAATAACAGTAATTTTAAATAGTAGACATTATTAAAGATAATAATACCTGTTTATATAAATGCCGGTATTTATACATACAAAAAGGTCATTCATGTTCATATTTTTACTTTCACAAATTACCTACTGATTACCTGTGACAATATTAAATATTGTTCATTAAATAAGTACTAACCAAGCGAAGTAAAAAAAAGCAAAATATACGCATACAAAACCTTCTTAGTATCCCTTAAATAAATAAATAAAAAAAATTCACTTAACCACTTCTTGACGCCTTACACAAAAAAGAAAAAAATGACCTATAAAAAGGCGGTATAGGTTTACAACCTCATTACTATCGCAATTACTATTCATATTTATAAAACTGTCAACCCTATGATAATGTTGTCAGTGTGTATAATGCCGGTGTGAACCGGAGTCTGCTCGACTTGTCCGACTTGACTCACTTACCTTACCAGATTTGCCTGAGTTACCCATTTCTAACAATTCGTATTCTTTGACTAATTTAGTCACTACGTTAACTGTCAGTGGTTATAAAGCTTGCCTTAAAATCATTTATTATTATGTCGTATTGTGCTGTGTGGCTACGGCACTAAAGAATTTAGCCACCCCCTCTCTTCCCGTGGGTGTCGTAAGAGGCGACTAAGGGATAACAAGGTTCCACAACCATCTTGGAACTTAAGAAGCCGACCGATGGCGGGATAACCATCCAACTGCTGGCTTTGAAATACACAGGCCGAAGACGGGCAGCAGCGTCTTTGGTGCGACAAAGCCAGTACTGCGGTCACCAACCCGCCTGCCCAGCGTGGTGACTATGGGCAAAACACATGAGTTCACGTTATTTTTGACGTAAACTTGTGGAGGCCTATGTCCAGCAGTGGACTGTATAGGCTGTAATGATGATGATGATGTGTCATTGCCGGTAATTTGTATCGGATTGTGTTTTCTCGCCTTTTCGATGTAATGACAGTAATTCTTGATATCAAAATGTCAAGATTGCGTTAGAATGAGTATCGTACATTGTGAGTATATAATAATAATCTGTTTTGTAGTTCAAATAAGTATTAAAGCTAAAAATGATTTTGTATGTATGAGTTTATGACTTTAGTTACATTGTAACATACGAGTTTTTAATTAATTTAAATTGTTACTTCACTACGGTTTGAAGTATAATTGTGTGAAGGTTGATGAAGACATTTTTTTTAAATAATTATGTAAAGACACATTCTGCTATGGTAATACGTGAGTAGTAAGTAATTAGTTCTAAATAATATAACTCTAAATACTTACAAAGTGAGACAATAGTAAAAAGTCCTAAAAATTAAAAAAAAATATATAACCTAATCTAACATACCCTCAACCCTTTTTTTGTACCTTCCGCATTTAAGGCAACGTGTTATTTTAAGTTATGTAATGAAGTTTTAAAATAAATAAAAAAGTCAGGTCGTATTCTTGGTTAAAGTATGTAGTATTTATCACACGGGAATTTAGCTTCATAAACGGACAAAACCTTCAAATTGCGTCATTCTTTTATTGTTTATAGAATAAACATTACTGTAATCGCATTATCTAACATAAATTAAATAAAATAAAAAATTAACGGAGCTATCGATACAAAACAAGTATTTATAAGATACTTTTATGACGTGTATCGTAATTAATATTGATATTACTCTTTACGGTAATGGTATGGAACTCTGTACCTGTTGCTTCAACTATATATTTTTTAAGTGAAACTTATTTAGGATCATTGTGATTTTAAACTCTATGAAAGGAAAAGGGGTCACGATAAAGCAACAAACACATGAACATATAGAAAAGAATGAGATAGAATACATTAGTAGTTTAGTACTCAAAACGTATAAGATACGTGTTTTGCATGACACGACATTTTTCACACGACCGTGACATTTTCGATACATCAAATCGCAACGATTGCCTTCCATTGAATTGCACATACACACACACACATGCATACACATTTTTTGTCATAGTTGACCTTTAATAAGAAATGGAAATTGAAAACTTATTCGTAATATACTTACGTGTAAGAATGAGGTCTTACGCTGATTAATTACAATTTGACACAATATGGTTATTACATTTTTATATTTATATAGTTTAACGGGGAGAGAGACGAACTTCTTAGTATTCAATGGATTCACCGTGCGGGTGCCGGGTCCATCGTATGGCAGAGGGAGAAACTCAGAGCAGATGCTAGGACTTGCGACCCAGGTATAGGTTTCAGGAGATCCCCTTTGAGATGTACATCAACGCTCACCTTCACTGCTCGAGTTGTCCGCCCTGCCTCGCAAATTATAGATCGCAATATAATATGTAACAATTTATTTTTTTGATCAAATTAATTATTGAAAGAGTCTAGGTTAGGTTACTAGCAGGATACAACAAGAGCACAGTGCCAAGCCAGAGCCAAGACTGCCTTAGCCGCGGTTGTACCGTTCGTTTCATACTCATCAGAATAACTTGAGTAATATAATGAATGGGGCTAGGTGACTATCGAACGATGTGCTAGGTGGCGTGATCGATGCATCTGTTGTTTATAAATTTCTTGCTAAATTGCCTACGACAGCACAGGTGTCGACATACGCTTCCTACAAATACAATTTACGTACCTACTTGCATAATAAACTAAATAAATAAATAAAATGTAACAAATTAAAAAATAACCAAATAAAAGGCAAAGGGTCTGCCACAGATTAATATGGTGTCTTGTCAGCAGTGTACCTACACAAAACTACACAAAAAGGTCACTCGTGTTGAAACGGTTTTCTATTTCGATTTTCTAAAAGCAACGTTACTAAATGTCTTATAAAATAATCTTAATTATAAAACTTAATTATAAAACATATCTACGAAATAATAACGAAAAAATGTAATATAATAATATATAACTAAAAAAACCCAACAAAATGGAAATCTCAATACCTCCACACATAAACACACTTTATTTATATCATTATCAAAATTATTAATTAAATCGTGTTACCGCCGATGTGCATCTGTCTCCCGATCTGAGATACCGCCTCTTAATATCTCAGAAACTAAGAACCCGTAAAAGATTAAGATAAGGTTTATTATTTTTAATTAAAAGCCATTTATTCAAACTTATCTCGATGGAATACGGACATGTTAAATCGCAGCTAATCTTCTTTTAATAACTGAAGGCATTATAGATAAGAACAATTTAATATATGTATTATCATATAACTTATTATGATATCACTGTTAATTCTGTGTCAGTGACCTTTACTTTAAATGTTACGATATACTAAGTAGGTAGTATAAAGCTAAAGTAATAAAATAAATAAGTAAATTAAACGATAAAATGAAGACAACGTAAATATATATCTTTTTAAATAATTACATACACAAATTACATTAAAATAAATACCTGAATTTGTAAAAAATAAAATATAACACATTATTGTACAAATAAATGAAGGTATCAGAAAAATTATTCAACCAAAAACAGTCGCAATATATTTTTCACAACCCTTTTTCAGAAATGGAAATTAACATATTCGAATCTGTAAAACTACTAGACAGAACAGACTTTAAAAACCCACCTCGAAAAGGTAACGACAAAAAAAAGTGTGCTTTAGACCACACGACTGAAGTAAAACTTTCTATCTTCACTAACTTATATCTCCCTCTCAACTTCCGTTCGCCTCGCCCGATCACACTTTTCATACCGCTCTCGTCACGTATTCACCAGCTTACTCCCCAAGTCAAGTATGCGTAAAGGAGTTTTACTCCAAAAATCAACTTTTCAAGAAAGTAAATCAATCAAACATTTCAGTTACGAGTCAAAACACGCGAACTCAAAACGGGTTAAGTTATTAAAAACTCTATTGTTAAGTTGCATACTCAACAATGCTAGTAAAAAGCGAGTCATCATTGAAATAATAACCTCAGTTGATAATTACAGGGGTTGTTTGTGGAGTAAACAATGAACGGGCGTTTTCAACCCCACGCCGGTGGTCTGGCAGAGTAAATTTACCTGAGTGGGATACGCTATTGAAATAAAATTTTACTTATAATACTTTCCGTAAAACGACATAAATATGCTATGCTAACTCGATACATGGCAGGTTAAGGTAAGGTAAAGAACTAGTAAAGTGCTAAAGAAATACAGGTCAAATTCAGTATTTATATATATTTTTTATTTGTTGTAGATACACGTGGATACTGAAGGCACAATAGTAGCTCTGTTTTCTAATTCAATACTTTCTATAGTTTGACACCTCCTAGGAAAACTATATCGATTCGATTGATGGTAGACAGATAGGTACACAGCTAATTTCTAAAGAAATACTAACAAAGCAATTTAAATAAAATTTAAAAGTTTTAGTAATCAGTTCTGATTACTGGTAGCAGGAAAATAATATTTATGAATGTATTCCACAACACGGAAAGATAATTTGTTATATTAATGCTACACTAATAAAAAATCAATTAATATGACATTAAAAATAATAATAAAAAACACGACTAAAAATTACATAGAATCGAAATAATAATACTAACTAAAATATTTATTCAAAGTTATATAATATTAAGAATACTTTTTGTAATCTTAAGGTATAACATATAATTTAGAAAATTACCATAGATATTACGCCATCTTGACTCTTATTGTTCTAGTCTGGACAAACGTCGCGTAACTGACTTTAAAATGCCAAATGGGAATGATGAATACGTCGATCTTTTGATTTGTTGAGATACGCAAATCAAGACTATTTTATTACATTTATATATATTATATATGGCCAGCCTTTGTACCTAATGAATATATTGTTAATATTTTTCTTTCTTTGCTAGGTATCATTTCTGTTTTTGGTGTACAATAAAGCGTATTATTATTATTATTATTACTATTATATAAATATTCAAAATGTAACGATTCGTTTCATAATGAATTAAGTATCCCTAATATATTATAATAATATAAATGTATATGTAAGTTTGTTTGTTACGCTTTCACGCGAAAACTAAGTACTTAACCGATCACCATGAAACTTTTACACATATTCTTGGAGGTATTACAAGTAACACAGAATATTTTTTATTTAACAAAAAATAATGTGAGCGTAGCCGCGGATAAAAGTTGTAGGTTTATATGAGTTAAAAAATAGGTTAAGTTTATACCTAGAAAAGGAATATTTTGTAGTAACAGCTATAAAGAGACAAACAGTAAGTTGTCAATGACCTATTTACCTACTGTGAAATAATATAAAGTAAAATATTATTTATGGTTAGATAATGAATATTCTAACAAACTTTTGAGAATAACAATTGAATTGTTTCAAGGTTTTTGTTTTGTTTTAATCGTATATTGTAGCTAATTGAAATGTTAAACACTATCTTAAGTTCTTGCCATGTGTATGTTATTTACGTATGTCATTAGTGTATGTTAGTCAAGTTTAATGTTGTTATCACCTATAATTAAAGTTACACTTAGACTTTACTGTTATTGTATATGTACTTGAAATATGGTGTACACTTTGTTGGTTCTTTATAAATAAATAAATAAGGTTGCATTCGACATCTTAAAATACCTATATGACATTATAATTAAATTAAAAAGTTGTTTCTTTAAATAATGTTAGGCACTAAAATTGTTAAATTATAAGTTCACTTGTTTTATAAAACGGAAAGAACGAAAACATTTCAAAGATGATCACTGCTTTAAACGATTTGAGACTACTAGCGACATCTATGATTTCTTTTCGCAAACGTTATTTTTTCATAGTTGACGAAACTTTTTGGTATCATAGTTTGTAGGTTAAATTCGTTTATTTAATTATATAATTGAGACAGTTGTGTGTGTAGTGTAATAATGAATTCGATAATAACATAAAATATATTTTATAATACGACTGGACAGAATCTACTAGTACAATAAAAGTAAAGAAAAAAAAAAAGATTTACAGCAGAAAAATATTTAAAAACCATTCAAGCCCCGTCACTCATTCCATTTTTAAATAAATTTTAAATATGAAACTCATTAGCGTTCCAACGTCCAACGTTCTAAATTGCGCGAATCGCGCTCACCGTACGTCAACATAAAGCACAAAGCGGACACCGCAGAAAGATGACGCTTAAACTAAATTATTACTCAGCCACCGTTTACCCGCTCCGTGGCTATTCAATTTCCCGAGCTATGCATCTCTGTCGCCGCATCGCCTTTGACTGCGCTCTGCATATTTTATATAATCCTTTCATCAAAACGCCGCGGTTGGTGCTGTGGTAATTTTTCCTGAGCGCGAGCGAGACGCCTAACGAACAGGGTGTCAAATGGCGGTGGGGATAAGACGGCAAAGCTCCCGCAAAGTACACAAAATGCAAAAATGGCGTGTCGACGAGTGACAACATGTCAGGGGGGGGCGAGTCGGAAACTGGCTCAGTTGAACGTCGACCGCCGTGCGTGACGTACGTGTCCCTCGTTGACTAAAACGCGCCCGCGACTAGTGACTGTGAGTGATGTGTTGACACAGAGCTTTTATTGTGAAGTGTTTGTGAAACGTTTTTAAACTGGAGAAGGATAATTTACTTTGGAGCACCATGCTCACATCTAGTAATCAGTACCTGCGGCCGGATTATTTGTCGCCTTTACCGACAACGGTAGGATTTTTTTTTTTATTTCTATATTTTCATTTTTAACAACTAAAAATCACATTTTAGTATTTTATAATAAGTATTTATTTAGTAACATTTTTTCAATAAATGTGAATTTAAAAATACTATATTGTAATTATTTTAGAAAGAAGTCTTGAAGTATAAATATAAGTCGGATTCATATTTTTCTTATGTTGGAAAATTTTCTTAATATTAAACGTTATGAACGTTATTAATAACGATTTTATTATCATTGCTTTGCCAATTAATTTTTTTGTTAAATTATACTGTTATTGAATTCGTTAACAATAATAAACGAATCTTACTTCTTTTTATTGTTAAATATTTTAACTTTTGTAATATTTTTGTTATACCATTAATAAATCCAAAAGCTTAACTATCTTGAAATACTTTACAACTATTATAATTTAAAAAATACGCTGCAACACGCATTACAAAACTGCATTCGCATTTATAGAATAATATTGTAACCTCCAAAATAATTTAGTTGATCTAAGTATTATTTTATTGATTTATTTATTATTCAGAAAAAGTTTATAAAATTAATTAAATTAACAAATATAATATAACATATACATCTATAGGGATATAGAAAAATAAGGTTTGACTAAATAAATAAAAGTATTCAACAAAAAATATATATTGTTTTCTAATGTTTACGCGAATTTTACTCATTTAATGAAACTACTTTTTTCGGATTTCCATGTCCTCCCGTGACCATGGTTGCTGTAAAGTATCCGAAACGTCGGGAATCAAAAGTTAATAATAAACCGCGATAAAATCCGAAAAAAGTTGCGTCATTAAAAAATATATATTTTAAAATATCAAGAAATTTTTTTCAAATCCAAACGAATGATTCATTAATAAGTCGTTTTAATCCGAGGAAATTATTAAATAAAATAGTTTTTTTTTAAACGATAAACAACGCTATAAAACACGCAATATTCCGAGTAAGACATTCAATTTAAAATGATTGATTGTGGAACGAAGCGTTCTTTTGAAATATAAATGATGTTGACGCTGCTATAAATTGAATCTTTTAAACTTTTATCATACGAATATTGTAAATTAAACATTGATGCGTCGCAAATGTTTAATTTGAGTTACGATTTATAGAATTAATATTGGAATGTAGATATTTAAAAAAAACTGTTCGATTTTTAAATCGGTATGTAATAAAAAAATAAAAAGAAATGTATTAACGGACTTTTTTTATTGATGATGTGTTTTAAAAAAGCGTTTTTAAAAACATTACAAACTGCAATTAAAGTTCGTTCAGAAAGTAATTTAATGTAGTAATAAAAAGTACACTTTATTTAAATTTTATTCGCAATGTAACTTTAAGTTTAATACGAAACGATTAATTTTATAACCGACTGTAACTTAGGCCTTGAAACAAACCGTCTTGTAATTATGTAAATGGGCGATAAATCAAACGCAACTTGTAATTAAACTACAATTAACATCGTGGAAATAGATCATAGTACGAAATAACAATCAAACCAGAATCCTATTAGCGTAAAAGTTGCTGTGAAATGACGTCGACATTCTGGAAACATAAAACAAATTCCTTCCCCGAAACGTTCGCTCAAACTAACGCCGTTCCGTGATAATAGACGTGACAGGCCGGCAAGTACAGGCGCGCCGCAAATTCAGCGGCACAAATTGGCCTTTTCACTGCGAGATTACATCATGCGGGAGCCGAGTGAAATGTCAAGCGGGGCCGACGGCTGCCAGACGCGCGGATAATGGCGCGTCGGCCGCGTGATTGGACGCCCTCTCCCTCCGCCCCAGGCACCCTCGCTCCCTTTGTGCCGTCACTCGCAACCCGACGTTTCATTTCATAAACCTTTCTTTGTTGCAGCTCGACGCAAAAAAGAGCCCGCTGGCGTTACTAGCGCAGACCTGCAGTGCAATTGGTGCTGATACGCCGAACCCGAAGCTCATATCCGCTGCCGAAAAAGCGAGTAAGAAATACGAAGATAAACCGATGCATGTCGATAACAAACCAAGTTTTAAGCCTTACGAGTCGTGCCTAACTTCGAGAGAAAAGACTAGAACGCCGGAAGATCGAGCTTCATCTGCTAACGCGCAGTCTAAAACTCCGTCGTCAAAGGGTAGTGCTTCGACGACACCCATTCAAGCGCGATGCAATAGTAACCAAAGCTCGTCGTCTCAAAGAACATCGCCACCAGCGCATCGTAAAACACCCTCGGAGAAATCTGATGAAAGAACGAGTCCTTTACACTCACCGGCTCAGACCAAATCGAATTCGGATTCATCTAGCTTATCGTCCAAGTTACCATACCCTCCGAGCAGTATGCCGTCCTCAGATACCAAAGAACCTTCAAGTTTCAAACCCAGCGTACCTGTCTCTTCATCAGCTTTCCTGGGCGGACTACCACCAACTGGATTTCCTTTACATATGGACCTAATGGCGAGCAGCCTTATGGCGGCTCAACACCACGCCTTGAAAAATGGATTGAACCCGTATCTATCGTATGCGAGAATGAAAGCACCCGGTAGTGATTTGGGAATTTGTAGAGATCCTTACTGTACTGGATGTTCACTCAGCTCCCATTTGCTCAAATCCGCCGTATGTCCAGCGGGATGTGCTCAGTGCGATCACGCTAAGACACCGTTCACTCTACCAGCAGGACACCCTGCTGCAGCAGCCTATGCCCACGCTCAATTGGCCGCTTTAGCTGCAGCGTCACAGCTACCTTTCGTATGCAGCTGGATGGCCGGAGACTCGGCGTACTGCGGCAAACGGTTCGCAACATCAGATGAACTGCTTCAACATTTAAGATCACACACGGCTAGCGGTGAATCGAGTCCGAGTTTGTCAATGCTTAGTGCAACTCATCCTCTTCTCCAAAGGACGTATCCGACGCCGCCGTTGTCACCGCTAACACCGCGGTTCCATCCTTACAGCAAGCCATCACACTTGGTGTCATCTCCGCCTCTACCGTTCCCTTTGCCGCCGCATCCGTCCCTAGCGGCTTACTTTCCTTCGTACCCGTTGTTCGGACCGAGGCCGCTACACCCGTGAGGACCGTCGGCGCTCCACGCACACAAGAAAGGGGGCGCCGACCACTAACGCCCATGCCAAAAGGACATTTGGAACTGAAGAAAGTGTACATATAAAGTAGTGTTCTTCTAGTTTCTAGTCGGCTCATATCATCGACGGACTTGAACCCCAGCGGGGTACGAAAGCTGTGATCTCTAACTTGTAATATTCGTGTTGTTATAGTGCACTGACTGTGAGCCCGCTGCTATCGCTTCGTCCCGCGAGCGCGGTTATAATTTTCTAGTTAGACTAACTGAATTTTTATGTACCAAATCTATAGTAACGTAATTAAATTAGTTTAAGTTGTTGCGATTAATTAGTGAGGATTGTTAATTGTGTTTGTATTTCTTAATCGATGTATCACGAATAATATTTTGCAAAAAAATCACATATCTCATAATAGTATACGCTTGAAAATGTGAATGTTAATATTGACTTAATGTTTTTTTTTTTCTGCACACACTTAAATGTGATAAAATTTCGATTAGGGGGAAGCCGCACAGTGCCGAACACGTAAGCTAATGTTTAAAAAAACAACGGAATTTATACGCGATTATTCGATATTATAAGCTACATAACAATCAAAGAAATTTGTAGAGATCAACAAAGGATCAAGAGAATATAAATCCAAAGCTTATCATTGCCGTTAATTTTTGATTTATTATAATGCGGCACCTAGTACCGAACAAAGTTATAAAATGGTACATATGACCAAATGCACATAATAAAGGTGACATATTTCACAAATGCACCCTGGAATATCAGCGCACGTCTCGTGAGCATATTCCTTACATGAATTGCACTTAATCCAGTCCTCGTCATGACTTCCTAAGCAAACAACGCAATGTGTCTCTAAGGTTGCGCAGATTTTGTATGTTGTTGACGATTTTCTCGTAATGTTTTATTTTCTTATCTGTCTTCTTAAATGCACCGCAATGTAACTCCTTTTCTTCTTTTTTCTTTTTCTCGTTTTCTTTTATTTAATTTTAATGCAGCCTTTAACACAGTTTAATATTACATAAAAGTGTAAAAATAATTGTTCGGCAATAGGGAAAAATGCACTGTTCGGTACTAGGGATTCATAGAACATAACTGAAATGGAAATAACCTTAAATATATTCATGTAATACAAGTTTTAAGGACTAAATGTTAAAATACTTACCAAACAAAATTCAAATTCTTTTAGAAATCTTGTAAATCTTGCATCAACCAGTATTTTTTAGCATACACGTGGCGTGCCGATCCCGCGCAAAAAAAAAAAGATTTTTCTCTCATGGCCTGTTCGAGAAGGCCTAACTGCTGCTGCATCACTCGTCAACTAAGTAGCGCTGCCTGTTTCTTTTTCACGGAAAATTCCTTTTTTTTTTTGTTCGTCATTTTGTCTTAGATTTCATATTCGTTCGGTACTACCGTCCGTTCGGCGTTAGCGACTTCCCCTACCAACTGAAATCACAATGTATTTCATTAATGCTTTCGATCGGCACAGTGTCTCTTGAACAGAAATGTTAATAAAACATTATGGGCAGTATAAATTATAAATTTTTAATCAAGAAAATGAGAATAACATTACGTGTACTAGTTATATTATATCACTGTAATAGCTGCAAGGAGTATCTGTTAACAAAGATTTGTTGTTAAACTACATAAAAATGGAAAATATACGTAAATATTTTATTTCACACACTCGTTTTAATGATACCTCTTGCCTTAATTAACCACAAAAATTACGAAATAATTCAACCCGAATTAAATAAAATATTAAATTGTGCTATTAAAAAGATTACAATTTGATTAAAATTATTTAAAATTGCGAAAATTATTTATCAAAATTTGCTTTATTTTTGCGATAGCATTTAATTTATTGCATGCGATTTCGTTTAATAGAAACTAGATGCTTGAATTTTACTGAAAATATTCTTCTGATAATAAAATATCTTTGTTATTTATACACTTCTATTGGGTTCGAAATTTCCATAGCGATATCATCATTACAGCCTATACAGTCCACTGCTGGACATAGGCCTCCACAAGTTTACGCCAAAAATAACGTGAACTTATGTGTTTTGCCCATAGTCACCACGCTGGGCAGGCGGGTTGGTGACCGCAGTACTGGCTTTGTCGCACCGAAGACGCTGCTGCCCGTCTTCGGCCTGTGCATTTCAAAGCCAGCAGTTGGATGGTTATCCCGCCACCGGTCGGCTTTTTAAGTTCCAAGGTGGTAGCGAAACTGTGATATCCCTTAGTCGCCTCTTACGACACCCACAGGAACAGAGGGGGTGGCTAAATTCTTTAGTACCGTAGCCACACAGTACAGTAGTATAGCGATATGCAAAATATAATTTTTATTTCTTTGCATTTAAAAGAACTGGTTCACTTTTATTTTATTATCGTTTTTAGATTACACAAGTGAAGAATGAAACATTTAACTACCGAACGTACAATTTTATTTCTGTGAATTTATTATGAAATTTAAATTGAGACCGCAGTATTCATTTAATGTAACTAAAAACTATTTCAACATAATTGTGTTTGCTCGCAAACAAAAGGAAAACCGACTTCAATTACATCGACAAGTAATACAATGTAGGTAAACGAAAAAATAGTCAAGTAAATAAGCGTTATCAAAGATTACTTAAAAGAAGTCATTATATCACGATAAAATTTAAATGGGACAAGACAAGTACACCTAGTGAAAACTTATGCGGTATAATGCAACGTAATTCGACAAAAAATTAGATATAGCTATATCTAAAAGTACCATAGATAAAATAATTGCGTTTGCTGGCAAACGAAAAAAAAACTGACTTCAATTACATCGACAAGTAATACAACGTAGGTAGGCGAAAAAATAGTCAAGTAAATACGCGTTATCAAAGATTACTCCAAAAGTTGTAATCAGATCTCGATGAAATTTAAATGTGACCGCATGATAAACATCGGCTTTCGATTAAAGTAAAAATCATCAAAATCGGTATACCCAGTAAAAAGTTATGCAGATTTTAGAGGGTTTTCCTCGACATCTCTGGGATCCCATCATCATTCCTTATCATGGTACCACTTAACACCTTTCCAACAAAAAAAGAACTATCAAAATCGGTTTATAAACGACGAAGTTATCCCCGAACATACATTAATATATATATTGAGTAACCTCCTCCTTTTTTGAAGTCAGTTAAAAATACAATCAAATTGAGAACCTACTCCTTTTTTCGAATTCTGTTAAAAGGAAATCAAAAAGTCGTAAGATTTGTTAAAAGTGAATAAATAAAATAGTGGCTTTAATATTTAAACATGTTTTTATAAAACCTTTTTATATCAAGATAATAAATAATTTAATAAGAAAATAATATTAGCGAAATTGTGGTAAGAATAATCGTTTACAATATGCTTCGTTATTTTAACATATATTTCACGGTAACAGTATCAATACCTTCATTAAAACAGATATTACTGGGATGTATGATGTTATTAAATCGGGTATATTGACTTCATTACCGATTCTTCTCTGTAGAATAAACTAACGTAATTTTAATTTGTAAAATGACGATTCACAGTACTTTTGGCGCTTACTTGAATGAAGCAACTTTTAAGTAAGAGAGCTCACTTGAACGAAATAAAGATTGCAGACGCCATGGTCTCGGATCTACCGTAGGTAGCAATAGTGATCGTATTAACTTTAAAATTTGTATTGATACCGATTTTGACATTATTTAATCACAAATATAATTATTTAAGATTTTTCGTTGTGACAAGCATTAAGTCATGAAAATGATTATTTATATTACAGTGTACTAATGCTAACATTGCGTTGGACTTTGTACTATAATAACTAGTAACTTTGTACTATACCTACAACTATTAAATTCGAACGTGTATATGAAATCTAAAACAATACAGCATTTGTTAAAAGCTAAAGAAACATTAGAATTATTTTTAGGCAAAGCGACTGTGTAATTTTTTTTATATCTTTAATGTTTTTTATTTATTTTTTTCTATTTTTTTTTTGTCCTGGTAGAATCAAGTATCCAATAAGAAAATATTGAGAACATTTGTTCTAAGTATATTCTATAACATAAATTTAAAAGAAAATAAGAGAAACGTGCTAATGTTGAATTAACACTCCAATAAAGTATCGAGTTTTTTTTTATATTTCCATAATTTTTCGATTATTTATCAACTAGCTTTTACCCGCGGCTTTGCTCGCATTGAATTTTTTTGAATAAAAAGTATCCTATGTTACTAATAATACATCCGATAATATGTACAGAGTTTCATGATGATTCGTTTAGTAGTTTTCGCGTGAAAGCGTAACAAATAAACTTACTTTCACATATATAATATTAGTAAATTCATAGATATTAATACGCTAAGGTTAAGATGTTTGCCCCCTTTTTTAGAAAAAACTTCACAATTACTCCACATAAATTATATATCATTTTATAGATAATTGCTTGCTCTGCCAGCATGCATAACTAAAAAAAATATTATTGTTTTTGTTTTTGTAAATTGATTAATTAATAAAATTATATATATGACAGCTTATAATTTTGAAACAACGTCAACATGATTGACTGTCGGTAATTTTTTTTTCAATTTCAAATCAACTCACATATAAATACTTTTTTGTAATTTTGTAAAGTGACAATTATTATACTTATTTAGTGCGAATTATTGCCACGTGTATAGCTAGTTTATAATAATTCAAAATCTTATCCATAAAATCAGAAACCTGAACGTTACCATAGAGAGTACTAGTCATTTTTCTCACGTTTCGTGAGTCAACTTCGCAACAGTCGTAATTAGGCGCGCAGCGGCTTCCATACAATAAATTATGAGCAATTTATCTGTCCGTATGTCATCATATATCACGCTATGCAGGGCATTTGCTAGCGTTGAAATATTATGACCAATGTTCTGTAGTGTACTGTATGGATATTCGTCGTCACCTTAATATTGATATCTTTGAGAGTAATATTAAAAATGATTTTAATTAAATTAGTTTAGTAAGTTTCGTTGTGTTTATTGGAAATTTTTTGTGTTATTTTACTTGTAGCAAAATTAAAGTACAATTTTACAAACTAAAAGGAAATCAATTAAAAGTCAAATATTAATTTCTTTATTCAAATACGCACTACACAAAAGCACTTTTGAAATAATTTAACGTTAAGTTAATAAATAAATAAATAAAATAATAATAAATAAATAAATATCTTATAACATACGCACACGGTCGTCAGTACACATATTAAGCAACTTCCCGAGTAAAAATTTTTTCGTCTTCCTGAGAAGGACCGGACCAGGCATGCCTGATCAGGACTATATAAGGCATGTAACGCAGATGATTGGTCTGGACCTGATCAGGATGAGATGAGATTTCCTGATCGGGTCCAGATCAGGAAATCTCATCTGATCCTGATCAGCTGGTTCGGTCCGGTCTTTTTAAAAAACACGAATGTATATTCTTGAAAAAATTGTTTAACAAAAAAAAAAGAAGCGAATTGATATTATAAATATTATGTTACTCAACATAATTATTATGATATTTATTTCCGTTTATTTTTTCCAATTTATTATATATTTATGTTTTTACTTTAAATATTAATTATTTTTATTTATTTTTATGTTATTAATTAATTAATATCATTAATTAAATTTTATTTATTAACTTCTAATAATTAACTACTAATTAACTTTACTTACAACTGCTCCACTGTGTAGAAATGGACTCCCTGCTAGATTGTCCTGATAACTTTATATATACTAAGTGGGCTTAAAAACATTAATAGCGCGATTCAGGCTCAGTTCGCGTAATTTCTTTCAGGCTGTCCTGATCTGGACCTGACCGTGTCCTGATCCAGTATGCCTTACCATACTTGATTATATTTTACATCAGGCTATCCTGATCTGGACCGGACCGGGTCCTGATCCAGTATGCCTTACCATACTTGATTGTATTTTATATCAGGCTATCCTTGTCTGGACCGGACCTGGTCCTGATAGAGCTTGCCGGATCAGGTATGCCTTATTCTATCCTGATCCGGTCCAGATACATGATCTGGTTGAGCCTGACCTTTTTTCTACTCGGGTTAATGCTTGTGTTACAGGTAACAGCCGACTTTTATAAATATTTTTGTTGTTTATAAATATACAGAGAAATAATCTTATACAAGTATATAAAATTCTCGTGTCACAATGTTTTTGTGTACATATCGGGTAGGTCTGAGAATCGGCTAACATCTTTTTTTCATACCCCTAAGTTATAAGGGGGAAGGGAGTTAAGGGGGTTAATAACATATATGGCAAAACAAGGTTTTCGGGGTCAGCTAGTACATATATAAATATAGAATTGCTCATATTACACCTAGACGCAGGCGGGAATCGAAACCGCAACCCTTGGAACAGAAAGCAGTTATGTTATCTATACTTCAAGCATAATTATATTGCTTAATAAATAATAATAAATAAATATTTACACAATACACACACGGTCGTCTGTTCCTAAAGTAAGCAACTTAATGCTTGTGTTATAGGTTACAGCCGACTGGTATATAGCTACAATTTTTTTTTTTCGATAAACATACTTATAAATAATACATATATAAATATATAAATAAATATTTATATTACACCCAGACTCGGAGTGGGAATCGAACCCACAACCCTCGGAGCAGAAAGCAGGGTCACTACAAACTGCGCCAACGGGCTAGTCAAAGAGCAGACGATCATGTGTTCATAAGATAATATACCCTTAAAAATTAAATATATTCAATGTCACATCAAACATAATTACTGTTACCTGTAAATTCGTATAAACGTGAAGCAGCCCACAAGAAGAAAATTCATATCAAAAACAGGTTTTCCTTCAATACAAATTCAAAATAAAATTACTCTGAAAAGAAACCCGCAACCAATGGCGTTTATGGTGGCTTCATCATCAACAAACTGGGAGATTCAACTTGTCTAGATGTATACAGTAAGCTTATTTATATATAATACTTAATTTTATATAGGCAATTAATTGACTCTTCGGTGCAGTTTCCCTGCTTTATGCTCCAGGGGTTGTGGGTCCGATATCCGCCTCGAGGCCTGTTGTAACATAACTGCTTATTTATGGATTATTTGTGTATACATTTATTGCATAAAGAAATGTGTGTGTAAAATGCATACACGGCAGAAGTTAAACTTCTAAAAAGTCGTAGGAAAGTAAGCCGTTTCTATTTGTTCTGTCCACGCCGTTTCGAGCAGTAATGTATTGTATCTCATTCACTCCTAAACATTTATGTGTTTGTTTCTTTGTCGTGACGGATTTTCGTTTCATCGAGTTTCATATCAGAACGATTCTAAAGAAGTTTCACTTCAAAATATGTGGTTATATCATTTGACTATTAAAATACGCATTAAGTTACCCAACTTTTCACCACCTGATGTGAAGCGGTTACTGTAACATATAGACGCCTTTTACACCAGATGCGTTTCAAGCACGTTACAAAACAAAACTACTTGAAGGATCATAGGGGTAAGGTGAAATATAATATAAAATAAAAAATAAAAATAATAATTGTGTTTGCAGGCAAACGAAGAAAAACCGACTTCAATTATATCGACAAGTAATACAGGTTTCGTAGGTAGACAAAAAAATAGTCGAGTAAATAGCATTACTGTTTGGTTTGTGATCTTCCTGCCATACAGAAAAAGACGATCTTATGTTATTTATTGATACTTTATTGCACAATACATTAAAAAATTGTACAAAAGGCGGGCTTAATGCTAAAAACATTCTCTACCAGGCAACCTTAGGACGTACAAGAGCAGACGTTTGTAGGTGTGCAGAATTGGGTATTACTAAAATACACATTAAGAGAAATGAAATAAGGTAATGTTAGTGACAATCATTATATACATGAGCAAATAATTCATATACATACTATACAAATACATATTACATACATACATACATACATACATACATACATGTATATAATAAAATACTTATATATTTTTATTATTAAAATTTAAACTACCAAGCTAAGTACTCGTACTATTGTTATGTATTTAGTAATATTAAAAATATTATATTTATTATTAAACATAACTATGAAAATTATATTAAATGTAAAGTTAATTAGTTATAACACGTAATTTGAACGGATATTTCGTTAATATTATAATATTTTGAAAGTATATTTTGTAATTAAATATTTAACGAATTATTATTACAATATATTAACATAATTCTTTCATATAACATTTAAAAGTAAAATAAGAAATAATAATAATGACTTAGCTCCAAACTGAACTTCTGAACTGAATTAGAATATCCTCAAAACGAAATAATTTTTATTTATTTTTTTATAATTAAAATATAAAACGTTGTTTCGACTCTATAGGAGAATGGTCAATTGCGACGTCTTAAGCTATTAAAAAATGTACAGTGTTTACTAATAAAATGTATTAAAAAATAAATCGAATATACATATAAAATTTTCGTGTCACAGTGTTAGGGGCCGAACTCCTCCGAAATGACTTGACCGAATCTAATGAAAAATTTTGTGCATATTTGGTTGGTCTGAGAGTCGGTCGTAAACTGTTTTTTAAACTCCTAAGCTGTAAATGATCCACTCCAAAAAAAATGTCTTCATTTTATGGCAATTTTTTTATTATGATTGCATTGGGATTGAAAAATACATACAACCCTAAATGTTCACCCTTCTACCTCCAAACGCTTGTTTTTTAATCATATAGCGTCAAAACAACGCTTCCCACGTCAGCTAGTACCTACACATATTATATGCTAACGACCTTTATATTTTCTGCTTTTGATTATTTTCTGTCCCAAGCTACCACACGCTGGAAATGTGGGTACCTACTTCTTTACAATCTACTACATTAAAGATATTCAGTTCACATCGTTCTACGAATTATATAAAAATTAACGAAATTAAAAATTTAAAATAGTTACACAATGTAATTATAATTAGTTAAATTTTATTATATTATAAAATGTAAGAGTTTCTCATACGAACGCGACACTTTCATATCGAACTAAAAATATTCAAATGAATTCTCGTCACGACTCAAGTCTAGGACACGCTTAGGATTGAGCAATTAAGTAAAAACGGTTATAAACTGTTAATTTATTAAGCATTATTTCGAAAAATTTGTAATTGAAATTCTTATAACTGCCCATAACATGCATTATATATTCACGGAGATTAGGCTGTAATTTATACAGTAATGGACCTATTGATGATCTCCCAATTAGGTGGAAGTCTAATGTTGATCTTCGACTTGAGTTTACGATGTTCGAGTAATAGTTAAGGTGAGTACTTACTATTAATTGTTAATTATAATATTTTATTTACATTTGACATAAAATTAGCCCAACCGTGGATATAACCTCGAAATACATAAGATCATAGGTAAATAATATTGATTTCAAGCACTGTTGAGTTCCTATTGGTGAGTAAGGTGTCCAGAGCTCCTGGGGAACTGGGGATAGGGTCTGCAACGGGCTTGTGATGCTTCTGGTGTTGCAGACGTCTGTAAGCTACAGTAATCGCTTACCATCAGGCGAGCCGTATGCTTGCTTGTTGACTTAGTTATAAATAAAAATATACTAAACAGTTAACTGTAATAAGGAAAGAGTTTTTTTCAAAAGAAAGTTGTATAAGTATTTTCGGGACATGTTACTTGTATCAATGTTTTCACATTGTCCTGCGTAAATAACTGCTATCAAACTTTTTGATCTGAAGCGGCCATAGCTAATTAATCATATTGTCAAGATTTAAAATAAAAAATAGATTTTTCCTTTTATTTTCTAGAAGACAAGCAATCTTGAATGTTTCTATTATCACAATGGGGAAAATTGCACACACAAGGTTCTAAAATGCATTCTTACACAAATTACTGCTACTAAATTGTCATAATCAGTTAGAATATATTATCAAGATTTGTAGTCTTAATATGTACGATTTTATTTTTGTCTTACTAACTAATTGACGATGTCATCGTTCCATAGCTTAATTGGCTCGAGCGCCGAGACGGTCAGTCTGAGACGCGGGTTCGATCCCCGCTGGAGCAGTCAATTTTTGATATGATATTCAAAAATTTGTAGTCTTGTGAGAAAAGTAGATAAGAGAAAATGTTTATTTACTTCTAATTTCTGATTATATAGAGCAAATGTTTGTTTCTGTGAAATGTACAAAACCGCAAAAATATCATCCCATTTTAATTCAATTTCCCATAAGAACACTGCATTATCCAAAACAAATGAAAGCTGTGATACAATCGCAATAACTTAAAATATAAGAAGCTCGTACAAATGAAAACCGAAACAAGCTTATTTTATGATGTAAAATATTATTGAACTACAACTTCTTTACGTACGCTTGACTTGGGTAGTACTTAAGGTAGTGAATGCATGAAGAGAGAACTATGAAAAGTGTGATCGGGCGAGGCGAACGGAAGTTGAGAGGGAGATATAAGTTAGTGAAGATAGAAAGAGAGAGAGTTAAGTTTTTCATCATTATCATAACTTCAGCCTATCGCAGTCCACTGCTGTACATAAGCCTCCACAAATTCGCGCCAAAAATGGCGTGAACTCGTGTGTTTTGGCCATAGTCACCACGCTGGGCAGCTCATGACCGCAGGGCTGGCTTTGTCGCACCGAAGACGCTGCTACTTGTCTGCGGCCTGTGTATTTCAAAGCCAGCAGTTGGAACTGTGTTATCCCTTAGTCGCCTCTTACGACACCCACGGGAAGAGAGGGGGTGGCTATATTCTTACTGCCGTAACCACACAGCAAGTTTTTACGAAAGAGAAAAAAAAAGCTTTATTTCAGTCGTGTGGTCTGAAGCACATTCGTTTTTTTTTTTATTTGACAAAATTTTTGACTAAACAATGCAAGTCAATTAAATTAATCCGAATTTCTAATGTGGTATAAAAGTACCGTTTTAAGAAAAGAAAAAAAAAAAACAAACAGACAATGTTTTCGGTATTGTTTGATTGTCTTTATTTAAAAAATATTTAATTACGTGTGAACTTTCGACAATTACTTTGTAGTCAACTTAGCGGATTTTAAGACTTTTAATTGGACACGTTTATTTAAAATTCGCAATTAATTAACAGGACTGTCTCTTGAAGTGGCTTGAAATATTAACATTCATTAAGTTTTTGCGAGAGTTTTCGAGATATAATTTCGAGTTGCGTGCGAAATATGGCGTGTGGTAATTTTTAACTTTTATTTAAAAAAATAAATTATAGCGTGCTTAAATTATTTTTGAATATATTTTTATACATAGTAATTAGAGAATATTATTTACGATAATTATTATTGCAAGTTTCTTATTAATTTATCAAGATAAAAATCTTAAAATTTATCTTATTGGTAGAAATAATTTTAATTGGAATTTAAATTTTTTCTTTGAGTGCGTCGTTCTAGATTACAGTAAGTTATATAAAAGAAAAAAATAAAGTTTAAAATTGAAATAATTATTCAAAAATACACTTTATTCAAGAAAAAATTTCAAGATTTTAAATCGGTTTTTAAGATTCGTTTGTAGTTTTAACTATTATGAATTATGATCTCTGATACATTAATTTGTTGCATTTCGAATCTTCCTATGAGTTAAAATGAATTTAATTTTATAACCTGCACGGCCTTTTACTTGAAAATAATAAATAATTGTAAAACGAATGGTTGTGAAAAAGTGTTGTCGTCAGGAATGTTGTATCTTGTGATGTAGTAGAGTGAGAACGCTTACAAAACGCTTACAATACCCAGAATATCCAATATAAATCCAAAAATTACCTGTTCTGATTGAAGAAAAAATTACTAAGCAATTATTAGGTATATTTTTGTTTTATATAATTAGCTAATTTTATTGTAAGTACAAATAGCTACCGTTGCCAATCGCTATTTACTAAATAGTCGGTAAAAACATATAAACATTAAATTTAACCTTAAACAAACATACAATTTAAACCAATGTCACATCCCGGCTCCCGGCTCACACGAGCCCCTTGATACCCGAGAACCGCCACATCAAAGGCGCCGCCGCTTTGACGTGCCGCCATAACAGTACAGACGGGGGAAAAAGTGCCAGTTACGCATTCGTTTTATTTATGTGTCACTTATGTCACTTTATACGTGTCTGACGTAGTAATTGGTATTAAATATGTCGACAATTTCGCTGTGACGTGATGAACTGTACTACGTTTTTAATATATACATTCTTAGGTTTAAGATTGCCTTATAATTGTGCTGGATATGAGAATAAATGTGTTTATGCTGTATACACTTTTTAATTGATAGTTGTGTATTAGATACACAATTAAAATGAGTTGTTCAGTTTGTTAGAATATTATAAAATATAATTATACCTCGTGTTAAGGAGAATATATTTTAGATTGATTGTCTATGGACTTGTTTATGGTTTATAAAAGGTGAATAAAAATTAACGGTCAGTCTTGTCGCTACAGCTATTGTGTTTTATTACAGTTAATATAACAAAGTATTGTAGTGAACAATGTAAAAATACTTAATGATTTCAGTATGAAAGGCAAGCTTTTAGCTTTGGAAATAAAAGCTCTATGAATGGAAATAAGCCTGTAACATTTTGTCAATTTGTAATTTTGTTTTCACGACCTGCTTTATCTGCAATATTCTTTGAAGTTTTTTTTTTTTTTTTTCTATAACTAGGTCGGTAAACTTTTACCATAGCTTATAGACGCCTGCAACACCAGAAGCATCACAAGCGCGTTGCAGACCCTAGCCCGACCCTCCCCTGGAACTCTGGTCACGGTTTAGTTCAGCATGAAATTAATTGAAAAAATATATAAGCAAACAAGAAAAGTGAAAAAAGCGTTATAATAATAATTCTGAAAACGAATTGGTCGAAGTGTTTAAAACAATTAACAATCCATCCCCAAACTTTTCTGCAAACCATCATCATCATCATCTTCATCATCATCATTACAGCCTATACAGTGCACTGCTGGACATAGGCCTCCACAAGTTTACGCCAAAAATAACGTGAACTCACGTGCTTTGCCCATAGTCACCACGCCATAGTCAGCACTGCAAGCCATATGGATGTTTATCTACATTTAGCTTTTTATTTATGTTCGTTTAATTCATGCCCAAAGACACAGGAGTTCCTTTTGCTGTAGCAGTTGAGTGTGATGCGTTTATTATTTTTATTTTATTTTTTTAATTACACATAATTCAAGTAAACTTAAATTTATTTATTTTAATATATGCCTCATATATATATATATATATATATATATATATCATCAAGCCTTTTACAGTACACTGTTGGGCGTAAGGGACACACCACAAGATCCGATCACCCGCTATAGTCATCCAGTCACTGCCACCCTCCTCGAGTCGTCGATCCATCTTGATGGAGGGCCGTCCACTCTACGTTTGCCGAGCTATGGCCTCCATTCGAGAACCTTCTTGCTCCACCTACCATCTATTACCAATACCAATTCTACGACAGATGTGACCAGTTCACTGCCACTTCGGTTTGCTACATTTCTAAACGATGTCAGTTACTTTCATCGTCTGCCGGATAGTCCCATTTCGGAGCTTATCCCTTATAGTAAGACACCGAGCATAGCACCTTTATACAATTTTAGTATACACATTAGTAGAGACAAAATTTATTTTAACTTTCAAATATGAATTATATTAATAACTAACTTCTATTACTTGAATGGTTAATTAACATTTGGTATATGTAAATAAATAAATATCTTGTAACATACACACACGGTTGTCTGTTCGTAAGGTGAGCAACTTAATGCTTGTGTTATAGGTAACAGCCGACTTATATAGCTAATTTACTGTGATAAATATACATAGAAATAATACGTATAAGCAGATAGATATATTACACGCAGACTTAGGCGAGAATAACCCATAGCCCTGGAGCAGAAATCAGGGCCACTACAAACTGCGCCAAAGGGCTTAGTATATAAGCTAATTTATTCTAAATTTATTAGTCCAGATATCAATGCAATATTGTAACACAAAACAAATGGCCTATAACGAAGTATTATTTAATTAATCTTATATATAAAATTCTCGTGTCACAGTGCTTGTAATAACAGTCTGAGAATAAGACGTAAACTATTTCATGTCCATAAGTGGTAATGGTGTTCTACTTCTTTATGATTTGCTATTGAAAATCCATATAACGCTAAATTTTCAAACTTCTACCATCATCCTCTATTAATAGCCATATTAATACTATATTATTTTCTACTTTCGGCGAATGATAATCGTAATCTAAATTGATCGCCTTGCATGGCAAATGGAAAATATACAAAGAGTTTTCCTAAAAATTTCACTAAAGATGCGTTGACAATTCTCAAAGGATATCCAGATATCGTCGAAGAAATACCGATAATAGGATAATCATTTACAAAAGATGCCAACAACGCAGACATCAACATAAATATTCACTAGGAATAATTTATATGGCAAAACTGAGTTTGTTGGCAGGTCAGTTAGTATAATCAAAATCAAAATCAAGAACAGCTTTATTCAAATAGGCTCCAAGAGCACTTTCGAATCGTCATTTTACAAATTAAAACTTTAAAAATCAAATATTATATTTGTAGAACTAAATTAATTAAGTAAAAAATAAAAGTAATGAAAATTTATTATTATTATAATTTAATAAGTAATAAAATAATTTTTTGACGCAATAATAATAGTTCGTTAATTCATAAGCTGTTGATTGATCATTAAAATGTAAAAGTTATTACTTTTATTTAAAATAATAAATTGTAATCCACGTTTCATTTATCGAAATAATAAACATCCACGAACGTGCAATGAAGAGTATAAATACTACCGTACTCAGTATGCTATAATATCACGGCTAGGTCTCAGTACCTGGCCTCTCTCACCGGTGACGCTGTAAAGGCCAGTAGGGTCAACAGCACTACACAATTTGGAAAAAAAATATGCTGTAATCATTTGAGCTTTAACCAATGGACAGTGCCTCTCTGAGACGTCGTTACGATGTCAATTTTATATAATAAGCTTAGGATACTAGTTTGGAGTTTTATTTCTATGTTGCTGAACGTCAACCAAGAAACCCTGAGTGACGTCAGCTTTTTTTTTAAAGCACTGAAGCTGTTCTTCCTTCGACAAATTTAATAATAAATCTCATAATAAGATTAATTAACTATTGAAGTATGTACTTATCTCATTATTTTCGATATTTGATAAACTCACCTTGACTTGCAATATTTTTTATCACACATAAGCAATTACAGCGTCATATCACATTTACTGCGTATCGGCTTTATGACAGTTTTTATTGAACTTTGCAAAACTAATTATTTAATTAATATTTCAATTAGATAGCGTTATCATATAATCTTAATTTATCTAGAAAAATGCAAAGTCATTTCATATAAAATAACAAAATTGATAATCCCCAAGGTTGTGGGTTTTAATTTAAGCATGTGAGAATTTTTAAATGTTGTTTGCACAATTATATTTTTATATTTTAAAAATATGACTCCCCGAAATGGTTTAACCAATTTCGGTAGGAATTTTGTTGGCAGACGAGAAATAAATTAGGGTAATTTCATTTACTGTTAGATAAAAAAAATCAAATTTCGCCCGGAAACAGCAAAAATCACTAATAGTAAAATATTCTTTACGATAAAACATGTAATGTTTTTTTTCTTCATAGGCACTAAAAAATACATAAAATAATTATTATTTGTATGTTGAAACATGTGTGAACATGTTTCTTCTTGATCAAATTACAGAGTAGAATTTCATCATTGCTGCTATCAGGCCAACCATAAAATATTCGCAGTCTAAAACTTAGTAACACTTGTATTACAAAGTTCAATAGAATCTCGCTTAACATTGTCTAGTAACATTCATTTCTTCGGACTAAGGTTTGTCTAAAATAATGTCTTCTTATATTGAAGCAGTACTCAACGCATTTACTGAAATATAACTTCTTTACGCAGGCTTAACTTGCGGGAGTAAGCTGGTGAATGTGGGCAACACATACATATGCGGATCACACTTTTCATAACACTCTCGAGTGTTTTGTAAAGTGTGATCGGGTGAGACAAACTGAGCAAGAAAGAGAGGTGCGAGCACACATTTTTTTTCTCTCTTTCTCTCATATTTACATTTCGTACATCTAAGACACAGTGCAGGCCTATTGTGCAGAAGTTTTACTTCAGTCGTGTGGTCTAAAGCGCACTCGTTTATACAATTTAAGAGTTATAATTTATGTTTTATTAAATAATTATAATTGTAAGTACTTCACTACAATATAAAACCGTTAACACTCGAAAATCCCCAAACTAATGTTTGTTAATTAAACATAATATCAAGTCCAACCAACTGGAGCATTTTGTTTAAGGACGTGCGTGTAATAAAATACGAAGGGCCGTCAGAGTCGATATAATTTGAAGTGTACCAAGGCGGGCAGATAAGCATCGCACAGTCGAGTGGAAGAGTGATTAACGTCCAATCGCGACGCTTTGAAGGCGCCGGGCTTGCTGTCGGCGCATTACACGGCATAAACTTTTTTTTTCCTACTTTCAAATGATTTTGTGTTTGATTACACTTAAAGAACGCTTAAAGAACATCTTTTTTATTCATATGTATTATAAATGCATCAGTTTATATGAAAGGAGGTTTATTATTCATTCATGTTAAAATTACAATAAAATACTAATACTCTTAAAAAAAACTCTTAAGAAAAAAATACAGCAAAAGAATGGAAATATAGACATGTACAAAAGGCGGTCTTGTCGCTAAAAGAGCGATCTCTTCCAGACAACCTCTAGCATGAAAAGGACATGACAAAAGAATTAGACGGCGTGGAGGTGTACATACATAATATATATATAATCATACACGTAAATATACATACATATACATATTACTAATATATATACTCAAACATATAAACATACGACAGGACAGAAAAAGGACCGGCTAAAGTCATTGTCAATAATATACATTTGCAGTAAATTAATTTATAAACTTATAACATGACTCATGAGTTGAAATAGTGTTTCTTTAAGTAACTTTTAAAAGTGTCTAGTGATTGTGCACGCCTTATATTTACGGGTAAAGCATTCCATAACCGAACAGCTCGTACCGAAAAAGAGTTAAGAATATGGTTACTATCCGATCGAAGAGACCGGTCATGAGAATTTGATAGTAACTCAAAGCGCTCTTTTAAATATCGAGGCATCATTGGATTAGGAAGTACGCAGTAGAGAAGTGACAGAATGTGAGTATTCCACCAGTGAGTAGCCACCCGAATTACGGAAATGATTATAATGAAGGAAGCCTGTCTGTATTTAGACAGCGCTTCATGCCGAAATTACTAGATGGATTTTAAATAAATTTTCTGTATTTTAAGTCAGTAGGTACAATGATTAGTCCAGTCTGTATGTACTTTTTATACCGAATTCAATATGATCAATTTGGGGTGGAAGTCAAAATTTCTAATCACAAATGAAATCATAGTTCCAATTAGTAATAAATAAACTGTTCCGTTAAATAAATCTAAGCATCCAATTTATATTACTTCATTTTTATACAAATAAATAAAATTGGAGTGTCTGCTTGTAATAATAAAATAACCGCTTTTTAATAAATGCATATGGATGTATACGGTACATATACCAAAATAACATTTTTTACAATTTTTGTCTGTCTGTCTGTCTGTTTGTTCTGGCTAATCTCTGAAACGGCTGGACCGATTTTCACGGGACTTTCACTGGCTGATGTAATAAGGAGTAACTTAGGCTACTTTTATTTTAGAAATTTATTTATTTTATAACTCTGCGAACTGAAAAATAACTTTTTGGTTAAATTCCACGCGAACGAAGTCGCAGGCACAGCTAGTTATAAAATATAATTATTATTTCACAATATAAAATCAACAGAGACGTATTAACGAAATAACCAACAGACGTAAACACAAATGAAAAACTTTAAAGTTTTCTAAAAGTCCTCCATTTTAATTCAAAGAAACTTCAGTTATTGTATAAACATTTCACAGTCCGAATCCATTAGATGAAGACGGGCTTTAATGTGGACGGACAGACTGACAAACACGCGTGTCAACAAGATTGGTGTGGTGAGGTCGAAATGTATTATATTTAACATTCATTATTTTAATAATACACAGAATTCAGTGTTAGATTTCTATGACACGACAGACGTAAATTTTCATAATTTTAAATTCCAGGAGAACAGACATACATTTAAGCATTTCATTTTTATTTATATCATTTCACTTTACTTCAGCCTATCGCAGTCCACTGCTGGATATAGACCTCCTCAAGTTCGCGCCAGACAGCTTTTTCGCAATCCTCATCCAGCCTACACCGGTTAATCTTACGTAGATTGTCGATCCAGCGTTTATTAAAGATTAAGCTACAATTAAATATGTGTATATGTTTGCCTGTGTAACACGGCAGCCATTTTCTCATGAATGAAAGATATCGAACAACTTGTTCGTAACGATTTCATTGTATTAAAATTTATGCTTCGCAATTGTATTGTATTATCAAAGAGACTTTATGGGAAATATTCATAATTGGATGCAAAGGTGACGAAATGATATATGAACCGAAATTGAAGACTAAATATCTTTATATTACCTTTTTTGATACTTTAAGAAAAAATAAACTGACGCCGCGTTGGCGCAACGGTTACAGCCATGGATTGTACCTGTTGCGCTGGATGGCGGTTGCGGGTTCGATCCCCGCACATGACAAACATTTGTATTGGCCATACAGGTGTTTGCCGTGATCTGGGTGTTTGTGCAGTCCTTGTGGGTCTCCCCACCGTGCCTCGGAGAGCACGCTAAACCGTCGGTTCCGGTTGTTATCATGTACATATGATAGCGATCGTTACTCATAGTAGAGAATATATCCGCCAAACCGCATTGGAGCAGCGTGGTGGATTAAGCTCTGGTCCTTCTCCTACACGGGGAAAGAGGCCTATGCCCGGCAGTAGGATATTACAGGCTGAAGCGTAAGCGTAAGAAAAACTAGTTAGTATAAAATAATAAATGCCTAATATCGTTCTGTCGTAACCATTACAATATCAGTAATCTCAACATAATTAGCGCCTAGTAACAGACGAATAAACAAGCTCGATAAGGAGCGATAAATAAAGTACGAACACCTACGAAAGCTATAAAGCAAGAATAATATTAAACAACAAAATGAACTTACAGCACAATATCAGTTTCAGTTCAGCCTATTGCAGTCCATAGTTAGATATAGTTCTCCCCAAGGTCGCGTCAGACATCCCGGTTTTCCGCAATCATCATCCAGCCTACACCGGCAATCTTACGTAGATCATCGGTCAAAAAACAAACTAAAAAACAAAATAAAGAACATAATAATCCATGACCAAATAAAACAGAACATTACGTATTCCCATTTCAGCCGAAAAAAAAATAACCCTTCCCTATAAAAAGCTCACTTAACTTTTAAACAAACCCTCTTATCACTGACAGCAAATACAGAGGGGTAAAAAAAACGCGAGACAAAGCGCTACAAAGTATCCTATACAGAGTGACGCACAAAGGAAGTCGGAAGCGTATAAAGCTGGCTGTTTACGAGCGAACTGATAAGAATATCGTTTATAGTGGGCGATGATAGCGCCTGAGTCAAGTCTTTCAGGAGGTGAACCGGTAGAGGGTTGAGGCGTTTGAAGGGTTAGTTGCACATTGTATTTGTTTAGCGTTATTATCATATAGGAAGTAATGTTGGGAAGTTGATTTTTGGAACGAAGTTCTTACAGGGCGTTGCGGAGGGCTACCGTAGTCGGTAAAAAAATCATCACGACATATCATAAAATAAAGTCGCTTCCCGCTGTCTGTCTCTATGTATGCTTATAACGTTAAAATACGCAACAGATTTTGATGCGGTTGTTTTAATTAGTTAGAGCGATTTAAGAGAAAGGTTTATATCTATAATACATGCATAATAAATTGATCTTCTATAGCCTAATAGGACTCATAATGATATGGATTATGGCAATAAAGGTGCAGTGATTGGATAAAGTTATAATCATAAGTGATAAGCAAACGATTAGGATAATTTATTACTAAAACTAGTATTTTCAGTTACGAAGAGATCTGTAGTAAAATAATACTGAACGGTATTTGCACCCTGACACACTTTGAGCTCAGAAATTGTAAGTCCTATTTGAATGGAATGTTTTATTTTACAGCCTATTATATTGGAACGTTATAGGCTGTAAAGCAACTCGCTTCGGTACAAAATAAAGTGAAGATAAAAATATCAGACAAAGTGAAAAAGTATATTAATATTTCTTATGCCTATAGAAATCCTTAAGATATATAGATATATAAATATATACATCATACACACACAGTCATCTGTTCCCAAAGTAAGCAACTAAATGCTTGTGTTATAGGTAACAGCCGACTGGTATAGCTACATACTTTTTTTATTTAGATTTTTTTTATTGAGATTTTATATTTAGATAAGTAGTTATTACTAGAGCTTGTTTCGTCGCTTGTGGATAAAGTTATCCTGCACATAAGTTACGAATAGACTTTAACAGCAGGATCAAAAAAGGTCATTAGGACCATTGCTACCTAAATTAGTAAAATTTTTATAATTACAGCTAGCAAATAGAAATGTATCACAAATAAAGTAAAAAAGATGGAAAATAATAATAATATATCATAAACTTATCTATTGGATACAGTTATACTTCAGATTGCTTTAATGGCAATGGGTGAGACAGGCCCTTACACTAAACATTTGGGTTAAAAATAGTGAGGGCCAACGAAAACAAATGTACATCGGAGAGATCATTACTTCGTGTGTTTAAGTGTTAATAAGCTGGCCCCTAATTGGTCTCATAAACTTCGTATGTAAAACAAATAGCTTGTCGATTTATTCCTAAGAATATGTTATTGGCAGATGCGACAGGTTCTGCATGTAATTGTATTAAGTAAAACTTTTTTACACACGCTTGACTTGGAGGAGTAGGTTGGTGGATGCGTGACGAGTGTTACAAAAAGTGTGATCGGGTGAGGCGAACGGAAATTGAGAGGAAGATATGTTTTTTTTTCTTTTTGTGTTTTTTTTTTGCGACAGTAACGGTAATATTTCATTCATGTCGTAATGAGTACATCATGAGTATCCCAAAAGCAAAAAGAAAAAAACGAGATGCAGCAATATTATTATTCTCTATGCTTTTTCCAATATTTTTAACGTTAACTCTTAAATGAAAGAAAAACGAAAACTAATGAAAGTGGAATAAATACTCAGATATTCTATACGTGTGCTTGAGCAAAAATTACACACATACGCAATTATTTTAACAGCACGTTCTGAAGTAAAAAAATGTATAGATGTAAGGCTATCCCATTTGTATTATAGACTCGTTAGTTATGTTGTCACACACTGCAGTGGCAAATTGTGCAAATAGGAATTTGTAACTGACCTTTATAGGAGTGCTATAAAAATAAAATTACTTAGCAATAAATAGTCTGTAATTACTCTCATGGTCTGGTACGAGATCTTGGAAAATCTACTAATACTATAAATCTTATTGAGGCCATATTTAGACAAAAAAAAAACTATGGCCGTGATATCAAACGTACATACGAGTATTAAGTTGACGGTAATTTAATTTTATTATTTGATTGGTTGTATGATATAAGTCGGTATATTTTTACAAATAATTAAAATTAACGGATAACTTAGCACGGATCGATGGATGGAACGTGGTCACTGAGAGACATAACCTCCTTTTTTCTTTTAAAAAAAAATTACAAAAATCCATCAATCAGGTACCTCTGTCATAATACTAAAATTAAATAATCTATGACGTAACCGAAGCGTTGACTATATGTACTATATTTTTTAACGATAATCATAAACATGTGATGCGATGACGGGTTTGTATTAGTTTAGATACTAAACTAAACTTTAGATACTGGTGCTGTTTAGTTTAAAATGTTTTGATGTCGTAATTGACGGGTAGATGCGTGTTTATGTGCAACACGTGAACACTCGGAGTGTCGGTTTGTTTACACGTTATTAATTAGTTCGACATGTTCTTTTGAAAATATTTTAAAGCGCTGTTCGAGCGCTTTTTGTGCTTATCAGTGTGCTTATGATGCGTTAAAATGTTTCATTATCTAAGTTCTAGATTATTATTACATGTATGTGTGGTATTAAATTGTTAGTTAGATGTACATTATTTGCACAGTTTTGTCTGTTTTTAACCGACTTCAAAAAAAGGAGGAGGTTCTCAATTCGACTGTATTTTTTTTTCTTTTTTTTTTATATACGTTACTTCAGAACTTTTGTCTGGGTAGACCGATTTCGGCAATTTTTTTTAATCGAAAGGTGATATGTGTCATTTGGTCCCACTTCAATTTATTTGAGATCTAACAACAACTTTTCGAGTTATATCTAATAATGCGTTTTTACTTGACTATTTTTTCGTCGACCTACGTTGTATTATACCGCATAACTTTTTGCTGGGTGTACTGATTTTGATGATTTTTAACTTAATCGAAAGCTGGTGTTTATCGTGTGGTCATATTTAAATATCATCGAGATTTGGTAACAACTTTTTGAGTAATCTTTGATATTGCGTATTTACTTCACTATATTTTCGTCTCCCTACGTTGTATTACTTGTCGATGTAATTGAAGTCGGTTTTTTTCGTTTACATGCAAACAAAATTATGTAATCTATTGTTATAATGTTTCGCCACGGTAGCCACAACTGGCTGATGTGGTCGCAGTTGTGAGTTCAATCCCTACGCGTGACAAATATATAGGCTTTACAGATCTGACCTGGTTGTTTAAGCTTTTGTGTTGTGTATATATTCGAACCCCCTAATACGGGATTGACATCCTACTGAAGACCGTTATTTCGAACAACGTCGATTCAAACGACAAGCGTTAATTTATTGTTATTTTTTTTAGTAAAAATTGTTGTAAATATTCATTAAAAAAATATTAAAAAAAATATAATAAGCTTTATACAGAACTAGCTGTGCCCGCGGCTTCGCCCGCGTTGAAATCAGTTTGACACAAAGTTTTCCCGGCAAACTTCCAGTGAAACTCTCATCAAAAGCGGCTTAGCCGTTCCGTAAAACTTCCTCTTGAAGCCCTCTCTCCATTGGTGAAACCGCATGAAAATCCGTTCAGTAGATTTTGAGGGAATCGATCACATACGCTTTTGGGGGACTTTGTTTTATAATACACTAACTGTTGCCCGCGACTATTAAGATGCTTAACGCAAATTATTTTTTTATTTCAGTCACTTGAAATGCTTATCACTCTGAGTAACTTTTTTAAAAGGCACAATTTAGTATAATTTAATAGTTATTTTTATAAAACCTCTCTATACACCACATTTTTAGTTTTATTTTCAGGCTGCAGTATAAATAACCTATCAGGCGAACTTATAGCTGCTGTATATGTTTCATACAAACTATCAACCCCAATTAAACCCCCTTAGCGGTGGAATATCGCAAAATCCATTCTTAGCGAACATCTACTAACTATAATCTACCTCTCTGTCAAATTTCACCTTTGTCCATCTTGGGTGGATGGACCATCCGGTCAGTGATCTTTCACTTTTATATATTATATAGATTGCGATGTATTATTTGGACACTTCGTCACATTCATAGAGCATACATTTCAAATTTCAAGTCTCTTACCTTAATAAAGTCCTATGACTTTCACACAAATTTCCAACCCCCGTTTTATCCCATTAAGGGTGGATGTTTACGCCCTATAAGGAACCTATCTGCAAAATTTCAAGTTTGTAGCTGTTATAGTTTCGGAGATTTCGTGATGAGTGAGTCAACCTACCATACCCCGTTTTAACCCCAAAAGGGAGTTGATTTCTAAAGATACATTATTTGAACACCTTCGCATCATCTATAAAGCATACATTTTAAATTTCAAGTCTCTTCCTTCAACAACATAGGACTCTCATACAAACTTTCAACCCCCGTTTTATCCCTTTAGGGGGCGAGTTTCATAAAATCCGTTCTTAGCAAATGTTTACGCCTTTTATGGAACGTACTTGCCAAATTTCAAGTTAAAAGCTGTTATAGTTTCGGAGATTTCGTGATGAGTGGGTCAACCTACCATCCCCCGTTTTAACCCCAAAAGAGAGTTGATTTCTAAAGATAAATTATTTGAACACCTTTTCATCATCTATAGAGCATACATTTTAAATTTCAAGTCTCTTACTTCTAAAACATAGGACTTTTATACAAACTTCCTATCCCCGTCTTATCCCCTTAGGGGTTAATTTTCGTAAAATCCATTCTTAAAAGTAGTTTACGCCCTATAAGGAGTCTACCTGCTAAATTTCAAGTTTGCAGGTGTTATAGTTTCGGAGATTTCGAGATGAGTGAGTCAACCTACCATACCCCGTTTTAACCCCAAAAGGGAGTTGATTTCTAAAGAGACATTATTTGAACACCTTCGCACCATCTATAAAGCATACATTTTAAATTTCAAGTCTCTTCCTTCAAAAACATAGGACTCTCATACAAACTTTCAACCCCCATTTTATCCCTTTAGGGGGCGAGTTTCATAAAATCCGTTCTTAGCAAATGTTTACTCCCTTTATGGAACGTACTTTCCAAATTTCAAGTTTAAGGCTGTTATAGTTTCGGAGATTTCGTGATGAGTGGGTCAACCTACCATCCCCCGTTTTAACCCCAAAAGGGAGTTGATTTCTAAAGATACATTATTTGAACACCTTTTCATCATCTATAGAACATACATTTTAAATTTCAAGTCTCTTACTTCTAAAACATAGGACTTTCATACAAACTTCCTATCCCCGTCTTATCCCCTTAGGGGTTAATTTTCGTAAAATCCATTCTTAAAAGTAGTTTACGCCCTATAAGGAGTCTACCTGCTAAATTTCAAGTTTGCAGGTGTTATAGTTTCGGAGATTTCGTGATGAGTGAGTCAACCTACCATACCCCGTTTTAACCCCAAAAGGGAGTTGATTTCTAAAGAGACATTATTTGAACACCTTCGCACCATCTATAAAGCATACATTTTAAATTTCAAGTCTCTTCCTTCAAAAACATAGGACTCTCATACAAACTTTCAACCCCCATTTTATCCCTTTAGGGGGCGAGTTTCATAAAATCCGTTCTTAGCAAATGTTTACTCCCTTTATGGAACGTACTTTCCAAATTTCAAGTTTAAGGCTGTTATAGTTTCGGAGATTTCGTGATGAGTGGGTCAACCTACCATCCCCCGTTTTAACCCCAAAAGGGAGTTGATTTCTAAAGATACATTATTTGAACACCTTTTCATCATCTATAGAACATACATTTTAAATTTCAAGTCTCTTACTTCTAAAACATAGGACTTTCATAGAAACTTCCTATCCCCGTCTTATCCCCTTAGGGGTTAATTTTCGTAAAATCCATTCTTAAAAGTAGTTTACGCCCTATAAGGAATCTACCTGCTAAATTTCAAGTTTGCAGGTGTTATAGTTTCGGAGATTTCGTGATGAGTGAGTCAACCTACCATACCCCGTTTTAACCCCAAAAGGGAGTTGATTTCTAAAGATACATTATTTGAACACCTTCGCACCATCTATAAAGCACACATTTTAAATTTCAAGTCTCTTCCTTCAAAAACATAGGACTCTCATACAAACTTTCAACCCCCGTTTTATCCCTTTAGGGGGCGAGTTTCATAAAATCCGTTCTTAGCAAATGTTTACTCCCTTTATGGAACGTACTTGCCAAATTTCAAGTTTAAAGCTGTTATAGTTTCGGAGATTTCGTGATGAGTGGGTCAACCTACCATCCCCCGTTTTAACCCCAAAAGGGAGTTGATTTCTAAAGATACATTATTTGGACACCTTTTCATCATCTATAGAGCTTACATTTTAAATTTCAAGTCTCTTACTTCAAAAACATAGAACTTTCATACAAACTTCCAACCCCCGTTTTACCCCCTTAGGGGTCGAGTTTCGTAAAATCCGTTCTTAGCGGATGCCTACGTCTTATAAAGAGCCTACCTGCCAAATTTCAAGTTTGTAGGTGTTATAGTTTCGGAGATTTCGTGATGAGTGAGTGACCTTTTGCTTTTATATATATTATTATAGATATCAGTCGTAGTAAATTATACCACTAAGGTACACCAGATTACCATTTGTAAGTTACATACAGAAAAAAAATTGTATTTATACAAAAAGTAATTCAAACGGAAGTAGCATCTTAGGCCCAATAAAAAAGTTGAGTTCAGCGTAAATAAAACACTGATATACATCGCGTAAGCCTATCACTGGAACAGACACAGGAAGTTGGGTGCATCAGTTAATTGGTGATAAAAATTCACACCTCTCCCACTTATGCGGTATAAGTGAGTTAATTTTTAACAATTCGATATCAAATTACAGATAAGAACGTTAATTGTTATAATTTAGAACAAATTGCTTCAAAACTGGTTAATTTCGAACTCGTGACGAACGGACGATCGTTTGTTCGTTAATAACGATGTTGGTTCGTGTTAAATCAACGTTTTAATTAGATAATGACTAGGATTAAGAAAAATTTACAAGTATAGATTTAAATTTAATTAAGATTTATTTAATTTAAGAAAAGTGTGCGAACGGAAGAGTATGATATTTCGCACACTTATAGATTATATGATAGAGTATTTACTATTTATACATAATTTTTTAATTCATGTAATGTAATTTTATATAAATCATAAAATAAATGTAACCATGTATTTGACACACACGCGCATAAATACTTAATCTTTTGTTAGTGTTCAAACTTATAATTTAAATTAATTATGCTTTAGATTACTTTGTATAATAGAACTTATGTCTTAGGAATTTGTTATAGAAATAAAATGAATCATCAGGCATCTATCCCAATCACAAAGGATAGTTGCCCTGATTTTTGAGGTATAGGTGCCCTTATCTATCCCTTCATTCACCATATACAGAGTAAGTTTATATGTTTAAATTTTTTTGTGTCTGTTATATTTTTTATGTATTTACCTATATTTATGTTTTACTAATTCTAGCAGAATTATGCCACGAAAATATAAAAGAAAGGAAGGAATGCGAGTTCGAGTATGTTCTTGACCATAGAAAACCTACAGTCAGCTTTCGATAAAAAAGTATGATTGTGCAATGTGCATGTTGACACTTGATATGAATATTTTAGACCAACTATTAAGAATGAAACGATATGAAGAAACAAAAGCTTTAAAAATTTAATTAGGTATGGTAATCTGTGTGATATAAAAATTATATTCTAATTATAACAATTAAAAGATATAAAAAAACACAAAATGTTTTTCATTACTCTGGCCCATGTTTCTTGGAGACAATCGATGTTTTAGGAGTAGAACTACCTAACATTTGGTTTGGGTTTTTCGTTTACATGGTTTAAAGGGCATCTATCCTACTCACTATTTTCATGGTGGGACAACTATCCACATAGGTAGGCATCTATCCTCAAAAAAAAGGGTTCACGAAAAGCTAATTTCTGCTTAATCTGCATTGGGTAGGTTAAAAAAATAGTAATAATTCAACATAAAGGATTGAGCTAGCTATATTAATAAAAATTATTCGTATGAAAATCATATTTTTAAAATTAGGTGGCTATTTCAAAAAGTGAGGCATCTATCCCGGTTTTCCCCTACATATAATGCTTTGAAGGAACGACCTTTAGAAATTTTTTTTTTAGATAACCAACAATTTCAATATATAACTTCTTAAACAAAATATTAAATAACAATTACCGACTAAAAACCAAAATACGGTTAAACAATTCGTGCTTAAATATATTAGTGTACAAACTAGAAACACGCTTCAGCCTTTAATATCCCACTATTGGCATAGGCCTCTTTTCCCATGTAGGAGAAGGATCAGAGCTTATTCCACCACGCTGCTCCAATGTGGGTTGGCAGATATATTCCCTATTACGAGTAACGATCGCTATCGGTTGTACATGATAACAACCGGGACCGACGGCTTAACGTGCTCTCCGGGGCACGGTGGAGAGACCCACAAGGACTGCACAAACACCCAGACCCACGGCAAACCCCTGTATGGCCAATACAAATGTTTGTCATGTGCGGGTATCGAACCCGCAACCGCCAGCGCAACAGACAGAATCAATAGCTGTAACCGTTGCGCCAACGCGGCGTCTAACTAGAAAACATACCCGATAACTTACGAAACCTTAATAAAAATCATCAAGTGGACTTCAGACATATGAACCAGTCTAAAAAATAATTTTCTGAGATGTTAGTTGTTTTCAATGCTTATAGATTCAGTATTACCACAATACGCATCCAGACAACCCGTCTAGACTTAATTAGATTATTAATTTTCTGTCATATACAGTGATTGCTAGAATAGATATTTTGTAATATGCTGAAACCGTTTATATCACTATCAAAACACACCATGTTCAATGTGTGTGTCTATGTGTGTTTTTGTGGAGGTGTGTTTGTTTCTCCTCGATCATCAAAAAGACTACCTAAGTACTGAAGTATTACAAATTTTATAATAAAACAGTTTTTCTTTTAAAGAGTAGTTTCATTTTTAAAAACAATTAATTAATTAAAACAAATATATTTTTGATTTGCAAAATAATCATTGAAGAATACTTTTGAAGCCTAACTGAGGTAGGGCACAGCAAGAAATGACCTGGTTAAAATTTGGAGCAGCCCGACTGGCGGGGTAGTACATTTCAGAAGATCAAACCTTAATAATACTGTCTTCGAATGGGAGTGAGGTAACCAGAGCTCCTGGGGGAAATAGGGGGTCATTTCTTGTTTTCAGAGAACATTGTAAAGGTGAATAGGTATGTCAAAATGGTAATGCACCTCACTTAAGTTAGACAGTCTTTAATGGGCGAGACGCTATACAGAGTTATCTAGTCAGCCTTATATACACCTAAGACCGTAAAACTCAAAAATTTATTCCCGCAATTAACGCCATCTGTTACTATCAAGTAGTAACATACAAACAGTAGTAATTTACCGATAATTTTCGTAAACATTCCGTTCAAAATAAATAAATAGTAACAGAAAATGGAGAAAATAAAAAACGCAAAACCGATTCATAAAACGCGTGTAACTTATCCGCCAACATCAAATGTTCTTTTTATAGTAAAAACATACCATTTTTTAGGCAAACAAAACATTTACACGGAGTATATATCGCTTGATATGTGCAATTCATCCATAAAACTTGTGTTTTACGATGGCAGTTACTGCGTTTAGTTTATAACAATGTTTTCATTCAACTACTATATCTCACGGTTATTCATAAATCTCGCGCTAAACAGTGTTTACGAACATCACGCCGCCGTATATCAGATGTCTATTTTCATTTCACGATCTCAACAGACAAATTTTTCGAGTTGTGACAAAGATTATTTTAACTGGTACGCAGATGTGGCAGTGCATGTGAATAGTATATTAAGCGCTGACCATACTTGTTTAATATAATTATTTTTATTCAAATATATACTTATATTTTAAAATTTACACGAGGACAACATATAAAATAAAACAACTGCTTGATAAATAATAACAATGTTTTTTATTCTTATGCCTCAAATCAACAAATGCCATAGCTTATGTACGCGACTACGCGTGATAACCAAGAGCACAAGCGCGTTGCAGATGCCTAACTCCGACAACTGAATCATTGATTTCTAAAAGGGCACTTGTCCGTCTCGAAGGCATTTTTTTTTTTAATGGAATCTATTGGAGACAATGTTTTCTTTCATTTTGTGTAAAAAAGTCACATGTCACTTCTTTTTCCTTAGGTTGGTACGCGAACAAAATATTCGTTTAGAACTAAAAAGGCACTTGTCAATGGACAAGTGCCCTTGTAACTACTAATCTGTGGTTTCATTCGACCTTTTTTGCGATAACTGTGCTGGGCAGAACAAAAATCATTCAATGATAAGGTTCATGATGGCTCTGGTTGAAACAAAGGTTTTCAAAAAAATTAATTTATACTTTCCGATCCGGGGCCACTCCTTTTTGCCCTGTGATCGTGGATTTGGTATAATAAAAAGAAAGCTTAAAACTATTGACAGAATCTACACAATAAATGATTATGTTGAAAAAATAATATTAGAATGCTCTAAAATTCATGAAAAATTTATTGTATATTTAATGAGTCAAAATGACATTTTGAATTTTCAAAGTTGGTATCAAAAATTCTTTTATAAAACTAAAGTGGCAAACAATACTTTGCCTGGTCAAATTAAAGAAAAGTTTAGCATTTCCAAGTATCATGAATTTAATTTTAATTCTGATGAGCCCCATTGTGTGACAGTTAAAGAATTTATTAATGGTTTTATATCATTTCAATTTATCTTAAGAAAAACCAATGTACCTTGATCTTCAATTACCAACAGAAAAACTGTATTCTGAAAAAAAAAGAATAAAATGGATGATCTAAAAAAGCTTAAAGATTACATTCCAGATGAAGCAATGGAATTTTGGGGTGCTATTTATGATTGGTCAGTGGAATAATGTAATAAAAATTTAATTCGGTGATTAACTGTGGTTTTATTTTAAATTAATTTTTGTATGAAAATAACAGTGTTAGTTGTTAAAAGGGCACAATGTCATGTTTATTTCAAAAAGGACACTTGTCCTTGATTTTGTAATACATATTTCTCAAAAACTATTTATCAAAATGAATTTTTTTTTTCAGACAGTTTTAGGATTATAAGTATTCTATCTCATGTGCGAAAACTATTATCCTCTTCTATGTATTTAAAAAAATATAATGTTTTTTGTGTCTCCTGTAAAATTTTAACCTAGAGAATACAGTGTGACAAGTGCCCTTTTAGAAATCATCGATTCAACTTTCCAGGAGCTCTGGCTTCCTTACTCATACAGGAACACAACACTACTTGAAAGCAGTCCTATTTAGCGATAATCATCTGTAACGTTGATGTACTTTCGTAGTCAGGTAGCTCCAAATTTTGAGTAAGACTTTAGTCGTTGTGTCCCATCTCAGTAAAATTGTATATTGAACAAAAGTCGGTCGTTTGCAATGTCTGCTTATAAAACTAATTCCATAATCTTTGCCCCAAAACATCTCAAGTAGCCGTAATCCCGGCCCGGCTCCGATAAATCGTCGTATCGCGATCGCAGTTCAAACGTAAAACACCAAGTGGTAGCAACTATCGACACGATCTGACGATATTTATATTCCTGCTCCGACGATATTATCGTCAGCGGTTTGTTGTTGGGTCACACTTAACGCCGACTAAGACTCATGATTTTTTTTTTACTTTAGTATAAGCTTTATTGGTGCATTATTTATTGCTATTTTTCTTGGTATGCAAACGGCTAATGGTATAAAATATGTGACAAATAGACAATAATTTTTTGTTAAGCTATAATTTTTTTTTTTTTTATTTATAAAATATTTGGACGTTTCGTGTTATTGTTTTTTTTTTCTTGAAATTTATATAGTACACAGTACTCGTACTTTAGCAAAAAATATATTAAATGTAATGTAATAGAAAAATATATATTACTTAGGAGAAGGTATCTACCCACTTTTACAATATTACATTATCTATATTTACATATAATAAAATGGTAGGAAAGTCAAAACTGTACATTGAATATTTTTTTTTAAAGAATACTTGGGGTGTGATCTACAATCGATACCGAAGCCAAAAATATAGTTTTTAGAATTTTTGCCTGTTTGTCTGTATGTATGTCCGGGATAAACTCAAAAAGTACTGCATGGATTTACTACAAATTTGGCACAAATATTATTAAGAAGTCGGGTCAACATATAGGCTACAAATTATTACGCTATCACCTACGGGGGACGAGGAGTGAACCATTATTTCTTCAACGCATTCTGTAACAACGTGTAATCTAACGACGCATATTTGAATGTTGTTATTATGTTAATAACCATGCTATAAGCTAGCTTTATACTATAAATAAAGACATTCTGTAGTATATTTAGTATCAGCGTTGCACCCGTGCGAAGCCGGGGCGGGTCGCTAGTAAATTTATAAAATAAAAAACTACTTTTGGAAAAGTATATTTTTTAAAATAATCTAACATAAATAATTGTTTAAAAAAAATTGAATTTCGAACATTCGTGATAATTATTATTTCCTTCGGTTTACATACGAGTACACGCATCAAGTGAGCCCACATCCCAAGCGAGTGTCAGATTACATGACGAAGTTTGTACATAACCTAACTTTTTACTGTGAGAAAACGAACGCCGATACCATCTTGTTTCATCGATACTGACACATAACTATCAGTAGCATTTTAACACACAAACAACACTGAACCCTCAGTGATTGAAATAAAGATTAATTTTATATAAATAGAGTTTAATATGGAAGATCTTAAGTAGGTGTTAAGTGGTGAAATTTCTTATTAACATTTGACACTAAAAGAACCATTAAAAAGTATCATTTCAATACATTTTGATAATTGTTATTTAAGTAGGGGTATCATATTTTATGGAAATGCATATTAATATCAAATTAGGTAAGTGTTTCGAAATACTAACTTTTTTATCCTAATTTATTTTTATAGTTCTAAGCGCCTTTACCTACAAGGTGATACTTTTTTGCTAAGGCCTTTTTTGTCTAATTTTTGCTACCATTTCTATGGTTTATGCTGTTAGGTAAAAATAGTCCTAAACCGAGTTAACCTAAAGAAACGTAATAATTAAAAACTTTTTTGAACCGACTTCAAAAGAGGAGGAGGTTTCACAATTCGACCCGTATAGATGTTTTTTATGTTTAAACAATTTCGATAATTCTTTTTTGTTGCAAAGGAGATATTCCAAGGATTGTACCATGATAAATAAACCGGGATCTGACGATGGCATCCCAGGGTAAATCGAGAGAAACCTTCAAAATACGTAGTGGCGACTAGTACCTACGTTTGTTAATTTTTTTCGTCTACTTACGTTGTATTACTTGTCTTATATTCCACAACGCTTGAAGACAAATGTCAGTGGCAGTGGGCTAGTCATCTGTGTCGCAGGACCAATGACCGTTGGAGCAGATGAGTCCTGGAGTGGAGACCGCGTCTTGCGAAATGCCGTGTGGGACGTCCTCTGGACCGTTGGACCGACGATTTACGTAAAATTGCCGGTGTAGGCTTGATGAGGATGGCCGAAAACCGGAATGTCTGGCGCGTATCTGGGGAAGCCTATGTCCAGCAGTGGACTGCAATAGGCTGAACCGACTGAGTGACCCCAAAAGTGTATGTGATCGATTCCGTCAAAATCTACAGAACGGATTTTCATGCGATTTCACCAATAGAGAGAGGGCTTCAAGAGGAAGGTTTCCGGAACGGTTAAGCCGATTTTGATGAGAGTTTCACTGGAAGTTTGCCAGGAAAACTTCGTGACACATTGATTTCAACGCGAGCGAAGCCGCGGGCACAGCTAGTAATATCATAATTTTAAGTTACAACTAGATATACATTAATGGTAATAATTTAGAACCGATTTCCTTTGTGCTCGGGCGACCGCTTGAGTGTCGAGAGGCAACACGTGTCGGCAATTAAAGTTTAAACAATTTAAGTGACATTACAGTGCATTCTGAGGACGCGTTAGCGCAACGGTCACAGCGCTGGATTAAGGCTGTTGCGCTGGTGGTTGCGGGTTCGATCCCCGCACATGGCATACATTGGTATTGGTCATACAGATGTTTGTCGTGGTCTGGGCTTTCGTGTTTGTCTATTGTGTGTGTTTCCGAACCACCGACACACGAGTAAATCCTATAGAGGCTGTTTTTCCTTTGTTTTTTTCTATTTTTTTTTTTATTATTATCTTTGAGGGTGAACTTGAGCGTAAATATCATGAAAACTATTTAGAATTTAAACATAGGTATACCTTATACAATAATGATAGGAATTGGCTTTTTTTATTTTATTGTTTTCAAAATATCTAAGACAGATTCGTGTACCCAATTCATGGAACTAGCTGTGCATATCATTAACACAGCACTAGCTTATATTGAAATATTTTTAAGTATAACTTCTTTACGCACGGTTGACTCGGGGAGTAAGCTGGTGAATGCGTGACGAGAGCGTTACGAAAAATGTGATCGAGTGAGGCGAACGGAAGTTGAGAGGGAGATATAAGTTAGATGGAGCTAAAGTAGTTTTACTTCAGTCGTGTGGTCTAAAGCACAATCGTTTTTTGATTAAAAATTATTTCAGCATTAATTATAATAGTATTATGAATATTTAAACAAAATATTAGTCATAAATCCTTAATAAATGTAAGTTCATAATATTACCACGAAAAACTCAACATAAAACAATATAAAATAACCCCAACTCGTAAAACTCGACTAAAAGATAACTACAAAACAATTCGTGGCAATAAAAACCTCAATGCCAGAGAGCTTGACACAAAACGGTCCAATCAAGTGAAAATTAAATAGACCACTATCTACAAGCGCAATTAGGTATCAACTCACTTTTATGAGCAAAACATTGACTACGCTACCCGACCAATACAACAATAAATAAACGCTTCGAAACTTCACGTCAATCAAAAATCAACCTTAGGTTGTATAACATAAGGTAACACTAGAATATTATTAGACGTAAATAAATAGTTGCCTCCCTGTTTGACGATATAAAAATTGACGTGCAACTTTGAAATTTAAAGCTAATTCATTTTTAACTTTATTTTCTTCGCCAGAAGGTTGATGCTATAGAAGAGTAGATGCATGTGTAAATTTGTCCGCTCGCTAAGGAGGAGTTGACACGGTCGTATAAAACAGTTGATATGAGGACATAAAAATTCTCGAAGCGCTGTCAGCGGCCCCTCTATCGCCATTACATTTGTCAACTGTCAAGCCGTAACGCGGTGGGTACAATTTAAATGATAATTATAACGTGCGGACTCGAGACGGTTTCGTTCTGCGACGCCATCTTGTGTGAGGTTTTTTTTGAAGATTAATGGTGCTTATTTGAGTAGTCAACTCCGTTTATGTCAAATGTGGAGTAACTTGTTACTTTTGTGCTTCGTTTATTTATGTCACGTTTTAAAGTAAAAAATTAGAATTGACGATGGTTTTAAACTGTTTACGTATTTAATGTCTTTGAAAATCTCAGCTAAACGTTTTTTTTTTTTAAATTCTTGACAACCTTACATACAATTTTAAAGAAATCGATAACTAAATAATAATAATTGAATATTTTTAACGCAATAAAGTGACTGAATATAAGGAACTTAGTCTTATTCATACTCCCTATGTGGAGATCATACTAAAAAAACTTTCATAAAAAACAACAACAAATACCTAAAACATCGTAAAAAAGATACACAATCTCAATAAACAAGACAAAGTCACTCAAAATATTAGCCCCTAAACTTTGACACGAAGAAATTTAAATGAAAATACCTATTCAATGTGTACCCGTCCCTACACGGACACAGCACATTAATACGGCTGACACATTACATTGACAATAAACAGCGATACAATCAGATTATTTAGTCGGCAGCTCGTAAAGATGGAAGCTTCTTAAAATAAATAACTGGCCGAGATTAGATCGACTCGACCGAAATGACTCCGAGACAACCGATATTAAAGTTTTTAGTCTCGTTACTGTAATGCTATACGTTTCCAAACCAGTAGCGGGTGATTCCGATATCAAAGATTACCCATTCTTTTAAAATCAAAATTGCAAGGGACGGTGATAAAATTGCCGATGGGAGTACGTAAAGTATTCGCGCTAAGTGCATTTGCTTTTAATTATACGACGTTTCGACATGCTGAGCGAAGCTGACAGAAGTTACAGCTGTTGTAAAAACGGCAAACGACTGAGTTTCGAAATGCAATTGGATTTGTAATTATAAAGATATAAACATGGGTATAATGTTTCCGAATCAATGTTACGTTTAGTAGATAGTAGTAAAATTTAGTATTTATATAGTCTGGCTTTTGTTCAATTATTGTTAATTATTATAGTTGATATTTCAAAGAGGTACGGAACTAATGTATATTTAAAATGTAGGATATATTGAAATTATATTATTGATAATAATTTATGGTACTCTTCTTTTATGAATGAGAAGATTGGAACTGTATTTACCACAATGCTTCCATTCCAATTCATTCATTGAGGATTGGCGTGTAGGTACTGTAAGCCGTAAAAATATTGAATGTTATGCATGCTAGTTATTGATATAACTATGTATTAAGGACCTTACTGTATAATGTGTTTATCTTTATATATATATATATATATTAAATATATATATATATATATATATATATATATATATATATATATATATATATATATATATATATATATTTCTTGTGTGCGTGTGTATGTCACTGAACTACTCCTAGACGGCTGGACGGATTTTGATGAAATTTTTTGTGTGAGTTCAAGGGGACTCGAGGATGGTTTAGATTCACAATTTGGTCAACTGGAAAATGTTTATTTAACTAATTTTTCATTTATAAGTAGTTGTTAATTTTGGAATGTTTTACATTGGATCCGGTAGACTGCGCTACCATCGCAGCATCAAATATTAAATATTATTCTATTTTAATTTCAGTTTGTCCTGATAGTTGGTGCTGCGATCAAATTAAGAAAAATATTTGAAATTTTGTGTTATGGTAGAACAACGTTTGGGGGGTCAGCTAGTATCAATGTAAAATTATGTATATCGTTAGTATGCTTAAATAAATAAATACATAAATAAATAAATAAATATCCTTGCAATCACGCAAAAGATTGACAATTTGACACATGCAAATTCCATTATTACCTATATACTACCATCCGTATATAGAAGTCCTCTAAAATGTTCGGACTCTAAAGAATTCTTTAAAGAATTCATTTCGGATAAGCAGACTTTTTTGTATTCAAATCAAAAGGTCACTATTTTTTACAGATTTCTTAAAACAATACATATCCTTGCAAAATATTCCAAGTCCTCTGCGAATCGAATCAATAAAATATGTAATATATAAACGATTTACATCGAACGATGTTGATGTACACAATAGAATGTAAATCATGTTACAGGGGACAAGAAACATACCTCACAACAGAAGCTACCAGACTACCGCAAACACTTTTATGGCCCATAGAAACATTTGTCAAGAGCGAGAATCGAAATCAACGATCGCTGGCATATCAACCAGTTACTGTGACAACAACTGTGAACTCATAACAAAGTACGCGGGATTTCACCACTATCAATGTTTATAAGGTGTAAATATTCTAAATTCACGCTATAACTAAAACCAGACGGCCACGGAATCCAATAACTTTGGCAACCTTTGTACTAGGCGTTATTGCGATAAGCGCTATCAAATTTCTCCAACATCATGAAATGTCGGACAAGCGCTACGCCTAATTGGTATTGCCTGTGAACGGCGAGACATATCAATTAAAATAGCGGCCTACGGTGCCGGTCGCAGTCATGCCAGGAACTTGCTAGGGCCGGTGAAAACTTCGATGTCAGAAGATATGGACAGTGTATTAAAATTTATTAGTACATAAGGACAATACGTATTCGAACATTAAAAAAGTGCATTTATGGTCGTATTTTTTAAACATTAGAATATAAGCAAGAGTTTGAGTTTACAAGGAGATTACAAAGATATCGTATTAGTTGGATATCCTTTTAAGAAATTAGTCTTGATATTAAATTATATCATTGAATAAATTACTTCTGAAAATTGTACATCAAAAGTTTTTTATTTATTTATTTATTTATCAAATAAGCAATACTGTACTTATTATAAATAGCATTAAAAAAAACCCAGGCTTATGACAATGCCAAGTTAAAACTGGATTGGATCTATACTTAATTACTGGTTTACGTTTATTTAAATATGAATAGGTACTAAAAACCATAATGTAAATTAATTAAATATCGCATGTAATAATTAGCGAAATCAACTTCCCGGAGTGTAATAAAGATTTGAAGATTATAAGCTTTTGTGAAATTTAGCCACTTTAAGAGAATACCCACGAGACTTAAGCCATATCTAAGTTAGTTAAGAGATTTAAATTGGATTTATGCTTGTTTTATTATTCTTTCATGCAAAAAAAACCGTTTTCGGATAAGGCTAATTATGTGACCCATATTGTCTAAGATGTAGTAAAACTAACAATACTAAATCTTGAATATTTTTAAGTGAGATAACTTCTCGGAGAATAAGTATCGGCTGGTGCATTTTTTGCCCAAGGATAAAAAAAAAATTAAAATAAATATACCGTATCCAAAACAATTCGCTCTCGTCCACTACTCACTAATCGGCGATGTATGGCCAACATTCTCCATTTAAGGTGCGTTTAGCATTTATAAATATTCTGTAATGCCTCCAGGAACGTAATGGCGCGTAGCGTTGTTTATATGATAATGTCTATCGTGCTCGGCATGCTACTGATAACGGGATATTAAGAACTTAAATAACAACTTTTTGTATCATCGTTGTAGCCACGCATAATAAATTACTTTTTTTTTAATTGAATAAGACCCATCCTTTGTATAAGTTGTCTAACGAGAAATGTATACATATACTGAGTCTGAACTAAAGACGAACTTCACCCATCTGTTTAATGCATGAAAATTATTTTATATTTATTTTAGTATATTAGGAAAATGGGCAAAACACATGAGTTTTTACCATTTTTGGCGCGAACTTGTGGAGTGGATTATTTTTCATCATTGCCCATAGTCACCACACTGGGCACGCGGGTTGGTGACCGCAGGGCTGGCTTTGTCGCGCCAAAGACGCCGCTGCCCGTCTTCGGTCTGTGTATTTCAAAGCCAGCAGTTGGATAGTTATCCCGCCATCGGTCGGCTTTTTAAGTTCCAAGGTGGTAGTAGAACTATGTTATCCCTTAGTCGCCTCTTACAACTACTACAATTATTATTTTTAATGGTAGAAATTGTAATACAAAATGAACAATATCCATTAAAACAAGGTATAAGACATCTGTACCTACTAACGTTATAAAGCTAAGCATTTTATTTGTTTAAACGCACTAATTCAGGAATTACTGGTTCGGATTGAAAAATTATTTTTGTGTTGGATAGCTCATTTTCCGAGAAATTTACTAAAAGTTTTAGCCGCAATTTTAGGCAATACATAACGCAGTGTATAGTTTAAATACAGATCATTTGTCACTCTATGTTCGCGCCAGACATCTCGGTTTTCCGCAATCCTCATTCAGCCTTCTTGACATAAATGCTACCAAAAATACCTATCGCTATTGAGGATTAGTAAGAGATAAATCAAGACGAATATTTCCTTCCTTATGTCAACTTTTTCGTCTCTTACTTTAATTTATGTTGCGAAAACTTGTCACAGTTTTTGACAATATCATGTTTAGGACTGACTCAAATAATATACCTAGCAATACTCTCTTACAAAAATAGACTTGAAATAACTACTATAGCAACACTTTCGTAAATTTAGCGAGACCTGGAAGCCAACAGGCCAAATTTCTGTCACGTCGTTACCACCTACCCAATCTGCTTGAGTTCTTCAAGCAGCACTCGCGTTTTCATTTACTTATAAATTAAAAATGCCAATTTGTTAACACTTTATTCCACTCAAAAAATACATGTAAAAATAACATAATAATAAGGTTTATGGCAAAGGTGGACTTATCTTTGAAAGAGATTTCTTTCAGTCAACCCATGATCATGAGTAAGTGATTTATATAGCGTGACCTTCGTACTAAAGCCAGCTTCAAGCGTCAATATAAAAAGTATTTATTAGAATTACAAAAGAAAGATTAGTTTTTTTTTTCTCTGTAGCTGTGAATTTTTAATTATTTTTTTTTCTCTCTTTTTTTTAATGTTTATGCGAGTATACTGTTTAGTTAACTATCTATCTCATTTCTATAATAAGTATTTTATTCTGGAGGTGTTTTCCTTGTGGTGCCAGTATTTCTATATAACCTAATAAATCCCATATATATCCATTTATAATTATGTGTTTATATAATAAGCAAGTAGGTTTATGTGTATATATTTATCATGTTATTATTATTTCAATTTATTTATTATACTTTTCAATTTATTTAATGTACTTTTTTGTGTTGTCCATATCGCAGTCTTTTCCTTTATTAGTATGTATTGTTTTGCAATATTTTATATAATCCATAGATTTTTATGTATGTATCCATGTGTATGTATATATCTATCAGAATGCCGCCAAAATGAAAATTAATTACAAAACTTAGGGTGGTCCTGAAAACCAGTGTTAGGACTAACAGTCCTAACTTAAACTGAGGTCACACCTTTTTGTGAGACATGCTGCGAACTTATATAAAAAATGTCTTAGTTAAATACTTTTAATCGATAAGTTTATATTGTATCTCTTTTTTTGTTTTGTTGTACGTTTGCATCCTCTTTGTATTTCCTTGTCCTTGTTGTAAATTATGTGCAATGTGTTTTTCTTTTTATATCATTTTAACCTGATGCAGTGTGTTTTCACAAATAAATTTATTATTATTTATTATTATTTATTATATAGCGAGGCAAATAGTGCAAGAGGTATTTACTTAGAACAAGAAAAATACACTAATTACATAGTAAAATAATTTTAATTAAATAATACTGTTTAGGGCGAGTTCTTGATGTGCACACAACATGCAGACGATTATGGGCAACATTGTAAAACAATCGAAATAGCAACAAGAACATCCCATGTCGAGGTCAACCCATAAACGACGAACGTTTCATTTCCCGATGTAAATCATAAAACGCCATAAACGTATCGTCCGCACGCGCATAAATCAATGACTGTAAATTCAATTTTATTCCACAATTAAACCGGCGGGCTTTCTCGACGCCCGTAAATAAACGTAAATATACATAAATACTCGTAAATGCGTATTATCGTTAAAACGTCAGTCGTGTTGTAAATCTAACGGAATGGCACTAGGGCTGTCTTAGCGAGCCATAGATTGAATAACCTATGTAGATATGCCGTATAAATCGTTTGAGATCGCGATATTTATATGAATTATATTTATCTCAATTTACGATGAACTAAATTAATTAAATCGTATGAATTATTAATTTCAGCAATGGTTACTAATTAACAATAATTTATATTGTTTTATGGACAATCTAAATAGATACTTGACGCTAAAAGGAATAATAAAAGTTAACTGGTACCGAAGTATGTAAAACTTGATCATTTCTGATTTAAATCAACAAAATTATAGCTCTATAGAATCAGTGGATTATTTTAAATCCATATTTCACTTGTCTTGCTGATTCATAATATTACAGTGACATAAAAGCTAAAAGAGGCTATTCAGTAGCCAAAGTCCAATTAGCTTAAATTATATTTCAAAAAACGCATAATAAAGTTTTAATATCTTCTATACTACAATTGCGAAAACAGATCATCAAATTGCAATGTTAGTAAATACACGTGTAATATTTATATGAATGCTAGTAATATACAGAATATTGCAAAATATATGTCCTTCCGTTTAAGGCCATAATAAGATACATACGAGTATAGGCATATCATAGGCGAAATTTTAAGTGCAAAAAATTTTTTTTTTTTAAATTACAGCTCAATATCAATCGTCTTTAAAATCGACATATTTCAAAAAAATTGTTAGTTGTGATATACTACGAACTAACATAGTTTGAGTGTCGAGTCAGCGACCGAGTCACCGAGACATTTTTTTTTTCAAATATGTCGATCTTAAAGTTACTAAACGGAAAGACACAATTTTCGAAACACTGTAAATATCAATATAATTAGAACGAGATTGCGATGATGATTATGGATAAGCTTTTCGTCAATTTTCATCATTTATAAATATCATCACATCATCATCATCACAGCAGCTTTTCGCAATCCACTACTGGACATAGGCCCCCACAGGTTCGCGCCAATAATGGCGTGAACTCATGTATTTTTCCCATTATCTATACATATAATAAAATAGTAGGAAAGTCAAAACTGTACATTCAATATTTTTTTAAAAAAATACATGTGTGATCTACAATCGATACCGAAGCCAAAAATATAGTTTTTAGAATTTTTGTCTGTTTGTCTGTATGTATGTCCGGGATAAACTCAAAAAGTACCGCACGGATTTACTTCAAATTTGGCACGAATATTATTAAGAAGTTGGGTCAACATATAGACTACATATTATCACGCTATCACCCACCGGGAACGAGTAGTGAACCTTTATTTCCTCAACGCATTCTGTAACAACGTGTAATCTAACGACGCATATTTGAATGTTGTTATTATTATGTTAATAACCATGCTATATAAGCTAGCTTCACATTGTAAAAATCACGCAATATAAGTAACTAAGCCGATAAACCTAATTAAATGAATATAAGTAGACAAGACAATTTTAAAGCAGCGCCATCTATGAGATTTTTTGGTAGATATGAAATGCAAAGAAGAAACGGGTAAATAAATGTTATTTTAAAAGGTATAATCGTAGGTATTTTTGGTGCTGTATAGCGTTCACGCAGACGATGTCGCGGGCAGCAGCTAGTATATTATAAATATATATTTGCTTATAATTTTTATATGATAACTCTTTAAGTGCATACCTCAACAATAAAGCTGTAAAGTTTGTTTATGAAACACACAAGTCAGGCTTGATTAGACCTACTAGATCGTTCAATAAGTCCTGAGACTAACCTGGAAATGGCGCATACATTAAAAACTCTTTTGATTTTTAAAAACTATGGCTAAACTGGCTATCAATACAAGAATATGTGTCAAATTTTTAAAAATGGAACAATAAAATTATTGATTTTGAAACATTTAAGTGACGCTACGGTTGTAATTTCGATACAATGGAAAAAAACGAGTTTCGCGTGTTGATAAAACATTGTTTTTTAATGGGAAAAAATACCGTTGAAGCACAGCAATGGCTTATAAAATGTTATGCAGGATCAGCTCCCTCTAAAGCAACCATTTGTCGGTGGTATGCCGACTTCAAACGCGGTCGCATGTACACCAATGATGGGGAACGCTCAGGTCGTCCAAATGAAGCAGTGACTCAACAAAATATTAACCAAGTCCTCAAAATCGTATTGGAAGATCGGAAGGTAAAAGTGCGAGAGATAGCCGAGATAGTGAAGATTTCAGCTGGTAGTGTTTTCACTATTTTACATAAAAATTTGGCCATGAAAAAGCTTTTTTCTAAGTGGGTGCCGCGTTTGCTTACAACTAATCAAAAAGAACAACGTATCAATGATTCAGAGCGATGTTTGGCGCTGATGAATTATAACAAAAAGGATTTTTTACATCGGTATGTAACAATGGATGAAACCTGGATATACCATTTCACTCCGGAATCCAATCGGCAGGCAGCGGAGTGGAGAGCGGCTGGTGAAAGCCGCCCGAAGCGTCCAAAGACTCAGAAATCGGCCGGTAAGGTTATGACGTCTATATTTTGGGATGTGCATGGAATACTTTTCATCGACTACCTTGAAAAGGGGCAAAATATAAATAGTGACTATTACATGTGCTTATTGGAGCGATTGAAGTACGAAATTGCGGATAAACGGCCTCACATGAACAAAAAGAAAGTGGTGTTTAACCAGGACAACGCGCCTTGTCACAAGTCCGTGAGAACGATGTCCAAAATTAACGAATTGGGCTTCGAATTGCTTCCTCATCCCCCTTATTCGCCAGACTTGGCCCCCAGCGATTACTGGCAGTTTGCAGACCTCAAAAAAATGCTTCAGGGTAAGAAATTTGACTCAAATAGTGAAGTTATCGCAGCAACGGAGGCTTATTTTGAAGCTAAAGACAAATCGTTCTACACACATGGAATAGAAAAGTTAGAAAAGCGTTGGAGGGACTGTATCGCTCTTGGAGGAGACTATTTTGATGAATAAAAATTAATTTTATAAAAAAGACCTTTTTTTAGTACTTAGTCTCGGGACTTATTGAACCACGTGTTATTTCCGTTTAGTTTTTCTGCTAGCAATTATATTACAACAATATTTAAAACCTAATGAATAGTAAATAATTGTGTTTGCACGTCAACGAGAAAAAAACAACTTCGAATTACATTGACAAGTAAAACAACGTAGTAGTAGGTACTAAAATTGGTCAGTAAATACGCAATTTTAGGGATAACTCAAAAAGTACTCGTCAGATCTCAGTCAATTAAATGGCACCACACGAAAAGCCCGATATTTCGATTGAAAAAGAATCATTAAAATCGATACAACAACAAAAATCAGATGAATTGAAAATATTATTTTGAAAACGGCTATAAAAACAATAAGTTCCTATGGTAAAGCCATTAGATTCATCTACTCATTGAAATTCTTTTACAGAATATTATATTTTTTTAATCATATTTTTACTGTTTATAAAGGCGTAATTTTATTACATTGTAACAACATTACAATAATATATGTAATAGTTGTGTTTGCTCGTAAACGATGAAAAACCTACTTCAATGATATCGACAAGTAATACAAAGTAATAGTCAAGTAACAACGACGAAGACGAAAAAATAGTCAAGTAAATACGCGCTATCAAAGATTACCTAAAAAGTACTTATCAGATCTCAATTAAATTTAAATGGGGCCACATGACAAACACCACCTTTCGACTAAAAGAATAATCATCAAAATCGATCGACATAGTCAAAAGATCTGAGGTAACATAAAAAACATACACATAAAAAAAACCGCGTCATTTCAATGATCATTTTTTTAGTCGAAGCAAATGTGTGTCATGTGATCCCAATTAAATTTAATTGAGATCTGACAAGTACTTTTGAGTAATTGCTAATAATGTGTATTAGCTTGGCTATTTTGTCGTCGATCTACGTTGTATTACATCTTATAAGTTGTTACTGGGAAGACAGATTTATATAATTCTTGATTTAATCGAAAGCTGATGTTGTCTTGTGGTCTCAATTAAATTTGGTCGAGATCTGATAAATGCTTTTTAGGTAATGTTTGATAGCGCATATTTACTTAACTATTCTTTCGTCTACCTACGTTGTATTACTTGTCGATGTAATTGAAGGTGTTCGTTTACGAGCAAACACATTTAGTGGAAGTCGGTTGAAAAATTGTGAATTCGATGTAATGCTATATGATCAGTCAAACGTTGTTACATAACGCTATCACTAACTCAGTTTCTTGTTGCTACTAGAGTGATAATGCAAAATGTGAGTTTTCGATAAATACCGCCGAGTTTTATGCGAATAATGATAAACACGGATTGATTTTATACATCTTGCTCTTAAATTAATTTAAATTTGAAAATAGAATGGCAACGAAATAAAATTTATTTTAGGGATTTAAATAACGAATTGTACATTTACAAATATTGGAGACTAAAATTAAATGTTATTAATAAAAAACACATAAAAAAATATATAAAAAATAACTTTTCCTTATTAGTCTACACTTACATATTATAATAAAATGTAAATTTTATTATTATGGCATAATTTAGTTACGTCATATAATTCATAAAATTTTCTGTAACTTTACTGAGGTAGGGCACAGCAGGAATTTTCTGATCAAAATATGGAGCAGCCCGACCAGTACCTCGACCTTACAGAAGATCACAGCAAAAAAATAATACTATTTTCAAGCAGTATTGTGTTCCTGTTGGTGAGTAAGGTGACCAGAGCTCCTGGGATATTGGGGATTGGGTCGGCAACGCGCTTGCGATGCTTCTGGTGTTGCAAGCGTCTATAAGCTACGGTAATCTCTTACCATCAGGTGAGCCGTACGTGTTTGTCGACCTAGTAGTATAAAAAAAAAACTACGAGATATATTTTAGGAATTTCGTTATAAACTATTTTGTATGATATATAAAATAAAATAAAAATCTATAATAAATCTAATCAGGAAAACCTCTGCCATAGAAGTTAATTATCGTATGTAAAATTGTATCGCAATAAAAGAATAAAAAGATTTTATTTAAAAAGATATACAAATAATCTTTGCCTGCAAATTACGCCGTATAATAATCACGTGTTAAAATTTCAACCTCCATCAAAAGATTTTCTTTTACAAGATAAAATAAATATTTGCGTATCTGCAAAATTTTTCTTTGCACCAACCGGACCTTGCGCAGCAGTAGTTACACTTTTTATTCGATTGTAACTAATTGCTCACAAACACTTAAAGAGTATTTATGGACATTCCCGTCAAACAAGCATAAAACTTTCAATTCGTCTGTAAGTATATAAAAATCGTTTTCTATTGCAAAGAGAAAATAACTTTCGTGTAATAGAACAAAAATAGTAAAGTTTTTAAAACATAACCTTTGGGATAACATTATATTTTGTTATTCATTATTATTATCTATTCTTTGTATATCACTTAAATCTCTATCTATGACTTATAGTTTTAAAGCTAACTCTTCTCAAAAATCAGACATTCTGACAGAAAATTATGACAACACGATCAGTAGATCCACATAAGATCAGAAAAGAACTGAGACAGTACGCAAATATTGCTATTGGGCGAGGACAGCTTCTCCTGTTAATCAGAACATAATCCGACACGCTGTTGTACTACGGACTAGCAGATATATTCACTGTCTCATAATTTCCGACAAAATAAGAAGTTTCTTTTGCGGTTTTTTACTACCAAGACTATAAATAGATATGAAACCATGACAGTGTCAAACAAGACTAGTACCTAAGACCGTTAATGAATGTCCACATGAAAATTAAATTATTAGCAAAGTCTAACCTAGCGTATGCTTTAATAACAAAATGAGGAAATGACTTATAAAGTATATTTTTAAAGTAAAACTTCTTTACGTATCCTTTATTTGGGGAGTAATCTGGTGAATGCGTGATGAGAGCGTGACGAGAAATGTGATGTCATCATCATCATCATCATTCCAGCCTATTGCTGTCCACTGCTGGACATAGGGCTCCACAAGTTCACGCCAAAAATGCGTGAACTCATGTTTATTGCCGATAGTCACCACACTGGGCAGGCGGGTTGGTGACCGCAGGGCTAGCTTTGTTGCACCTAAGAAATGTGATGAAGAAATGTGATGTGGGCGAGGCGAACAGATCAAGAGAGAGAGGTGCGAGCACACATTTTCTTTCTCTCTTTCTCTCATAGCCAGTTACGTTTCGTATATCTAAGACACAGTGGAAGCCTATTATGAAGAAGTCTTACTTCAGTCGTGTAGTCTAAATCACACTCGTTTTTGTAAATTTATTGATTATAATTACTTTTCGGCCTGTACATTCAAGTGGTGGAAATATTCCCTTTTCTCCATGTGAAGGTTCGGAGCTTGATCCCCCACACTTCACTACGGGTCCTATTATGAGTAACGAATACTATCAATTGTAAATGATAACAGCCGGGTGCGATAACTGTACGTGCTCTCCGAGTCCGAGGCACGATGGGAAGACCCACGAGGACAGACACAATACCATAATAAAAGTAATAAGTTCCGAAGAATACCTTTTTGTATATTATTTATTAATAAAATATTACACTTGAATTCAACACCATATATATTCGTAGATACAACACTAATGGCGCAGGTGTGTGCAATGGTTTATTCATATAGCCTTTTATGTAATATATATGACAGTGTTTTAAATTATCATTAATAATTTAAAGTCGTATCAGGCGCCTCATTTGTTTATATACATTTTGTCGTATATATTTGTCGTAAATTCATTATTTATAATATATATTGACCTACGTATCTATTCAGAATATTTTTGTTCATTTCCAATATTGTTTAAATTACATATTTGTGCCGTGTGCAGGCGAAACATTTAGACCTTGGAGTAACAGTGTTTTTTTTTTTTTTTTAAGAATCAATGCTTCACTACCTCCACTAGTATAACAAGAGGGCTGGTTCTTTTTTTGCCCAGAGAATCGGCATCGCGATTCAACGGGGAAATGCTGCCAGAATTCTTGGCACAATTTCACGCGGACATGATTTGTACCACAACTATCTGTAAATATTTAGTTCTTAAGTTGTGAATTGTAAATATGTATAATACTTTAATATTTGTTTTTAAATAATGTAAAAAATAATATATAAAAACTGTCACAGGTTTAGACTTATACTATAATATAAAGAAACTTTGGAATTTTCTGATTTCGAAATGTTGTCGATATTGAAGACAAAGCTGCTTTTATTTTTTGCGTCTGTCTGTCTGAATGCGTGAAACTTTTTTCAACCTTTTATATGAAATCTCACTCAACTGTGAAATAGTGACAGTCTGATTTAGATCTAAATTTACGTGTATCGTTTATTTGCATAAAATGTATTTTTCATCAAGTGAATAAAATCAACTCAAATTACATTTTCATAAAAATTAATTTCAATTAAATTCAATTGTTTGTTGTATGGCTTTTAGCTGTATCAGACACAAATAATTTCATCAATGTCATTTAGAATAAAGAAGACACGCATAAAAGATTGTTAGGTGAGGTCGAGAATCCAAAAACTAATTTTAAACATTATATATTGAAACTAATTCTATTTTAATTCTTGTCAACATTACAAACATATTCTTAAATGGAATATATTTCGACTTATATTTTGAAATAAATAAATAAACAATACACATCCTTTCGCTCGACAACGTGTAATTGCTGTAATCCGCACGGATCTGACGTGGGGATTTGTGACGTGCATTTCTGACGCGGTACGTCACAAGCACAAACATCGTTAGCCGTTCTGTTCTGTGCTCGTCTGTTTGGCTTTTGACGTCTTCGTGTTTGATGAATTTACGAGACGGGATTTACTGATACCGGTATTGTTGACTTACAGGTGCTGTTGTTATGACAAACACAATCGGGATTTGGCAAAATTCATTCTTTATTGTTGTGATTGTAGTTTTAGGTTAAAATATGAAATAAAATGTGTCAATACGGAAATGGCATTTTGAAATACTTACTTAATAATACTTTTTTTTTTACTATTCTGATATTGAATACCGAAATAAATATTTTAATTTTTAGGGTAATATAATCTTCTTTCATTAATAATTTGCGCCCCTAAGCTCATTTGGGCTAATGTAAAGAATACCTGGAATGATATATTTTTAATTTATTCTGTATATACACTTAAAGATTTAAGGATACAAAAAATAATGCACAACATACAAAAATCCGTACAAAAAAAAACCTAATGAATAAATAAATGTCTGCGCATCGTAACCGTATCAAAAATTCGTATCACGTCATTTAAATATTTAAAATTGTCGTAAATTATAATATACGTCTTTGAAACTCCTACCAATTTCGAAATAAAATCTATATTAAAATGTTTATTTAAAATACCGTTAAATTTAACGACGTCGACTACATATTTATTTTATCATCATAATTACACGAACGTATATAAAACTTTAAATAAATTGATCATAAAAAAACATTATTTACAGCTGCGTGACATTTTGATGTAAAATATTTAAGAAATAAGCGGCGATAAAAATCCTTGCTTTCATATTTTTTTTATTTATAAAATATAAAATTATAAATACACAATCGTCTTTTCTTTGCCCTGCTTTAAAGACATTTCATAATTCCAATTATAGCCTATTGAAATACATAAAAAAGCCCCTTTCATCGCGATATTATTATTTATTCACAAGAAATTTAGTTTGAATAAGTCTTTATTTAATGGGAATAGTAAACAAGTCTTGTTATTTTTTATGTTACGTAAGCGTGGTGGATTAAGCTCTGATCCTTCTCCTACACGGGGAAAGAGGCCTATGCCCGGTAGTGGGATATTACAGACTGAAGCGACGTATATTTTGAGAAATTTTATAGGCTGTATATATCATCATGATGCGGATGTTATGACCATGACTCATGTTTTAAAATTATGATAATAAGTAATATTTATTTAATTCAAACATTAAAATAGGATACAAATCAATAATATCTTTCAAAATTGTAAAGTCTAGACAAACACAAAAATCCTTAGTAGTTGCCAGTAATGACTTAATTAATTCTTAATTATTTATTTAATCACGGAAAATTTCAAAAAAAAAATATTTTTAAACAAGAAGAAAATGTCAAACAAATTTGTCAAAATGGCCCTCATCTAATTTAATCCTTGCATTACATTAAAATACTAGTGGAGAATTCCACGTGATTGTAAACAAGATTCTAAGATATCTAACTAGTCAAGCGGCTTGGTGGATTAAGCTTAATAAGAGAGGGCCTGTTTCAGAAGTAAAATCTTTAGCATATTGCTTTTCCCGGTCTCTTCGTTCAATCGAAAAAGTTTGAAAAATCATTGATTGACCACGTGCGTTCCTATAACGTTATACACGTAAAGAATTTGCAGTAATATAATTATAATAAAAAAAAATTTGCAGTAATATAATTATAATAGTGGTTGTTTTTCAGGAGGTATACGGTAGTCTCATATGTAATGACTTCCATTCGATTGCGCTTCCATTAATTTAAGTGTAATAAAGACATACCTATTCATACAAAGGTAGCCCTGCAAAACTTTGTATCAATAATATGACTCTGAAATTTTCTGAAATCGATTGTTATTAATAGTTTGTAGGATTTCTAGAAGTACGTCATAGCAGGATTTATACTTTTTCCTACACGAGAATTGTCATTTACATTAGAAAAAAAAATTTGGTTGGTTTTGTAACGCTACTCAATTTATTTGCTGATTTCGTTAATGTGAGATACCATTATTCAATAAAAAGCCCAATAACATACGCACACAAAGATAGACTGAAAGCCTCGCTTGGCTAAAGCCTGCAATTGTTAGGTTACCAATTTGACACGGCACATGGGATACCAAATAGATCTTTACAAATGTGATCTCGTACACCCACATTGACCAGATTCTGGGAGATGTTGACAAGGCGATACGGATTGAATGCAAACTCGGAGGCACGTCGGTAACAAGCGTCTTGGCGGTAAGTGTAGTGTGGAGAGAGATTGAGGAAAAATAAGTAAAATCTAGAAACATTATGTAATTTTAATCATATTGACATTTGATGAAAATCTGTATGTGTAGACTTTCCTATAATTTATTTACACAGACTAAAGATTGACGAATTAATTATTTTAAATGTTAGCGTGACTTATATATTGTGGAAGGGCCTATCCTGCTCAAAATCTGGAGCAGTCTTTCTGGGCAAGTACCTTACAGACTTAATCTTACAGACGATCACAGCTTGATCACACACTCAGGTAGTATTGTATTCTTGTGTTGAGTAAGGTGGCAAGAGTTCTTGGTGACGGTCAGGGATAGGGTCGGCAGTGCCCTTGCGGTGCTTCTGGTTTTGCGGGCGTCTATGGGCCTACGGTAATCGCTTACCATCAGGTGAGCCATACGCTAGTACAGACCTAGTTGTATACAAAAAAAAATCAGTATACATGTTTTCTTGAGATTGTTACACCTTGTGATGGGTTCTAGATAATTTTTAAGATACGATTTCCGTAAACCTACAGCTGAGTAAAGTGGCGACTGAGTAACGTGAAGATATATTTACAAAAAGTACTGTGTTTAAAGAGATCATATCAATAATGATCATGATTCAAGTTAAATCATCTTAATATATATAAATCTCGTGTCACAATGTTTGTCCTCAATGGACTCTTAAACTACTTAACCGATTTTAGTCAAATTTGCACACCGTGTGCAGTTTGATCCAACTTAAAAGATAGGCTATATTTTATTTTGATATATTATGTTATTATTATATTTCAGAAAAAAATAAGGTGACACGAAGTTCGCCAGGTCAGCTAGTGTTTTTATAAATCTATGATATTAAATCTGCTTCCATACGAGGCCAGCATATCTGTGGCTTGTTAACGCGGTAACAAGTGACGCGTGTCGCCGACAGCCGCTGAAACATGCCAATACGAATGGACGGCGCTGACGACCAAAAGCATACACTTATATACAATGTACAATACAAATTATTTTCTTTCTTAGATTAAAATCAATCAAATATCCTTTGCTTTTATTATTTAAAACCCCATAAAACATTTATTTAAATTAAAAAACCTAAACATATTTACGATACAAAAATTGAAACTTATTTATAATGAAACAACTTTTTCGGATTTTATCGCTGTTTATTGAGGCCTGGTCCTCCGTGACCACGGTTGCTGTAAAGTATCCGAAACGTCGGGCATGTAAAAAACTTAATAAACCGCGATAAAATACGAAAAAGTTGTTTCGTTATAATGAGTGAAATTCGTGTACACATTAGAAAACAATATTAAAACTTATTTATTTATATCATTAATTTCAATAAGAAATCTTTATATATCAGAAAAACATCAGTTATGTGGAGGAAGAAATCAAAAGAAGGTTGCGTTATTGATTATTTTGTTAAGCCTAACCTACTTAAATATCTCATGAATTGATCGAACACAAAATGAAATGACACCATCATCATCATCATCAGTTCATCCTATTGCAGTCCACTGCTGGACATAGGCCTCCCCAAGTTCGCGCCACACATCCCGGTTTTCCGCAATCCTCATCCAGCCTACACCGGCAATCTTAGATCGTCAGTCCAACGGGCCGGAGGACGTCCCACACTGCGTTTGCCAAGACGGCCCCACTCTAGGACCCGCCTTCACACACACACACACACACACACACACACACACACACACACATATATATATATATATATATATATGATATAATGACACTGCACTTCATAATAATAAATTTATTCAGATATCGTAACTATATTAACCACTAAACGATGTTTCACTGCATTGACATTAGTGGCTTGTAGCTACTACAAGCTACTACAGTTCGTAGTAGAGAAATGTGGCAAATAAAACCTTTATTACCCTCTATAAGAAAATGTCTCTGCTCAACTGTGTTATGTTAACAAATTTTCACACATCTACTCAGTTAGATAATCTCTTTTAAAAAAATAAACTTTCTAATAATTAAAATATTAAAATTAAATATAATTATATTTAAATTTATTTTATGTGATAAAATGTAATGCTTATAATATTATAAATATATACATATAATTTTTTTACTGTATAAATCGTTTTTTTTTTGTATAAATTTTTTTTTAGACATCGTTCTGTTGTAGTGGTGCGTGCACCGTTCACGCACTGGCGATTGCGGATTTGATTCCCACTAGGAATGGAAATTTGCATTTGTACAAAGATTTCTTTCCTGTCTGGATGTCTGACCTTGTGAGTCTCCTCACCCTGCCTCGTAGAGCACGTTAAGCAGTCGTTCCCGGTTGTTATAACAGACACCGTTACTCATAGTAGGGATATATACATATTTTTATTCTCAACTCGCTAACCCGGCGAACTTCGTATCGCCTAACAGTGACTTTTAAGTATTATCACAAATCTTTTGCATGGGAGTATAGAAAAGTGTTGTTTTTAGACCTTTTCAGAAAATTTAAGTTTTTTTTTTTTTTAGAATTTTTCTCCTCGTAAGAACCATCCTCGTACTTCAAGGAATATTAAAAAAAAAAAAATAGGCGAAATCAGTCCAACCGTTCTCCAGTTTTGCGCTTAGCAACACATTCAGCGACTCATTTTTATATTATAGATATGTTGACATTGTACATGCTAATTTTGCGACTCTTTGGTAATTTTCCTGTATCAGGATTACTGGAAGAGATTCCATCATGGCATAAGTAGTACCTTTGTACCAGCACTGTTTATAAGAGCAATTTCCTATTGCTATTCTAATGTACATAAATTGTTAAATAAATAAATAAAGTAAATAAATATAAAATACAAAAATTTTGTCTGATATTTAAATGTATTACATCTGGTTTTTTCCATATATTACAAATATTCTTGTGTCTCATGTGACGTCTGTTATTTAAAAAAAAACCTAGTAAAATAACAAATAGACAGAGCAACATTTTTTTTTTTTTTTTTTTTTTTTTTTTTTTTATCTACACAATACACACACGGTCGTCTGTTCCTAAAGTAAGCAACTTAATGCTTGTGTTATAGGTAACAGCCGACTGGTATATAGCTACATATTTTTGTTCGATAAACATACTTATAAATAATACATATATAAATATATAAATAAATATTTATATTACACCCAGACTCGGGGTGGGAATCGAACCCACAACCCTCGGAGCAGAAAGCAGGGTCACTACAAACTGCGCCAACGGGCTAGTCAAATTGCAGCAATTACATTTTTTTGACATTTCTTCTCTAGACGTGTGTATTTATTATTAAAATATTAAATCACGATCTTAAATAACTACAAACAAGCGAAAAGCAATTAACACATAATTATAATTACATAAAAAATATATTAAATATAAAATGAGAAAACCAAGAACCGAGATTAGATTTAAAAAAAAAAAAACTTTCAAATCTCAAGTTTCTCTTTTATTACAAAAACGTTTTTCGTGTTCGTTTACTGTGAAATCATTTTAAATGAATATTTATTTATAAAAAAAAATATTTTTAATCAAATGCAATTAGTTAGACAACGTATTTATATTCGAACAGGTACACTTTTTATTGACATTAGTCACTATACTAATACATAATTGTAATAATTGTGTTTGCTCGCAGACGAAAAAAACCGACTTCAATTACATCGACGAGTAATACAACGTAGATCGAGGAAAAAATAGTCAAGTAACTACGCGTTATCAATGATTACTCAAAAAGTAGTTATCAAATCTCGATGAAATTTATATGTGACCATATGATAAACATCAGTTTTCGATTTGATTAAAAATTATCAAAATCGGTACACCCAGTAAAAAGTTATTGCGGATTTTCAAGAGTTTCCCTCGATTTATCTAAGATTTCATCATCAGATCCTGGTTACCTTATCATGGTACCAAACTAGGAATATCTGCTTTCCAACAAAAAAAGAATTATCTAAATCAGTACATCTAGTAGAAAGTTATGTGGTATAATACAACGTAGGTCGACGAAACAAGCGTCAAGTAAAAACGCATTATTAGATATAACTCGAAAAGTAGTTGTTAGATCTCAAATAAATTAAAATGGGACTAAATGACATACACCACCTTTCGATTTAAAAAAAAATTGTCGAAATCGGTCCACCCAGTCAAAAGTTCTGAAGTAACATACATAAAAATAATACAGTCAAATTAAGAACCTCCTCCTTTTTGGAAGTCGGTTAAAAATAGGATATATCTTCTCAGAGCAGGAATTGAACCGGCAATAAAAATCTTGAGACAAGCAGCTTGTAGTCACGCTCCTCCAAAACAGATCTATCAATTTATATTTAAAAAAATAGTGTATTTTTGGTAGGTATTAGAGATAGCAGGTGATTAGATAATTTAGAATGAAAAATAGATTTTGGCCGATTCTCAGACCTACCCGATGTATATCGGAAAAATTCATAAAAATCGGTCCAACCTTTTCGGATAAGTATGGTAACTAACATTGTGACACGAGAAATTTATACATAAGATGTAGCGCAAATGTACAGTAAGCTAAAAATCAAAAATTACGCTCTTTAGAACGAACCGAACTTAAACGACTAAGTTTATTTATAAGCGGCTAAAAAGACGACATCGCAACAATCCCTGTGATCCCGTATCACTTGTCCTTTTCACTCGACAGACCAATAAATTAGTCAGAACGGGACGGTAATAATTCACTCGGCGCAATCGTAACGCGATATTTTCATCGTCACCGTAGTAAACGTGTCGCGTCGCGTCGCGATGTATTCGCGACAGATGCGCGACAAATGGCGTGACAGATCGGATTTGGTTATGTTTTTTGTGTGTGTGTGTAATGTATGTGTGTGCTATAATAAGACTTGATAGACTTTTTATGATTTGATAGCGTTCTATATTTAAAATCGTATCGTAAATGCCCGTACAGAAACATTGAATGTTTTTTAAGGTTATGTTAAATTTAGTTGGTATAATTCTATTGTGCTTTCGTTTATCATTTTGACAAAGTTACCGTAAGTTTAATTTTTAAATAAATCACCTATACAGGTTCTCTGTTTGTCAATATTTGAATACACTACTACCAGTCGCTATTACCGCTGCGTTTATCACTAAATTACCACTTGGATAAATCCAGCAGTTGACAATTCAGTCACCAAAGCTACTGATAATAGTAATGCTTATTGATGAATCGTATTAACATTTTTCTTAATCTATATCTACATATAACCACAATAAATATCTTATATATATAAATTAAGTGTTAATTTCTAAATTCTCACCACAATTACAGTATAAAATCTTATTTCCGTCACAGTAGGAATTGTTACTTAATGGTTAATTGTTTAGTACAGAAACTAGATCTTGAACGTAGTAAAGTCTGAGACGAACAATTGAGTTTTTCAAGCTCTATATTAGTTGGAACAATTTATCTCACGGTAATAGCTGAAGGAAAACATCGTGAAACCAGCGCTATTCCGAAGTGTAAGACATTTATATCTATCAATCTCTACACTTCTACAACTGCTGGACTGACTGTTTATTTACCACTAAGGCTAACAGAGAAAAACGAGTGTGCTTGTGTGCTGAAGTAAAACTTCTTTAGCCCTATGTCGTCACCACCTCCCTCTCTCTTGCCCCAACAGTAATATACGAAACGTAACTCTTTCTAAATATTTTTTAATATCATATCAAAAATCGACCGTTCCAGCGGATCGAAGCTGCATCTCCGACTGACCGTGTCGGTGCTCTAGCCAATTAAGCTATGGAACGATGTACCCGCTAGATCGAAATTTTTGATATGATGATTTTATATTCGATCTAAGCGACCGTGGCGCTGTCTATAGTGAGTTCGTTACAAAAACCCGTAACTCTTTCTCTTTCTATCTTCACTAACTTATATATCCGTCTTAACTTCCGATCACAGTTTTCTTAACGCTCTCGTCACGCGATCACCAGCTTACTCCCCAAGGCAAGCTTGCGTAAAGAAGTTATCCTTCAAAAAGCAAAATACAGGTGTCTATGACCCTAATAATAGCCTATGGACGCTTGGAACACCAGGACCTTCTCAATCCTCTGCCAACCCAAACCCCACTGCTAATACTGCTCATCCTCAAGTGCTTTAGATACCTTACTCACCATAGGAACGCAATACTACTTGAAAGCAATATATTTGACTGCGATCTTCTGCACAGTTGATGTACCGTTTTTTTTTTTCTGGTTGTTTGTCGATGCAGGTCTCACGGTAATTGGAAGAGCACGTAATGCTGTCGGTTTTGGTGGGAAATTAGTGTCAAGCCCGCAATGAGGCAAACAGCGGGTTATATATCAACCTTTATATATAAAAGAAAGAACAATATAAAAAAGCGTTTGTCTAGCAACGGTAAATGTACCTATAGCTTTATTCAAGCCAGTTCAATAATCAAACATAATACTTTGATTTCGTCAAGTGAGAATAAAATTTTTGATGCCATTTATACACACAATAATTTTTTATTGTAATTACTATTTAAATCATTTTCATAAACAAAATATAGAACACATTCCAAATATTTGCAGTGCAATAAATATAATAAGATGGAAACACGCCCAGTTCAGTCAGACAAAACATTCATTATATCATTTGAAACTGATTAGACACGAGTCCACAAATCCAGTAGGAGATCGCTGTTCTGGAGTTTCTTGGTAGTCGTCGCTCGCTTAGCGAATGACTGCAACAAATAACATTGATATACGTTAATAGCGACGTTTAAGTGTAGGGCATGAGTTACAAGACATGAGCGATTGAAAAATAAGGGTTTATAATAAAATGTACTGTGTGGCTACGGTACTAAAGCATATAGCCACCCCCTCTCTTCCCGTGGGTGTCGTAAGAGGCGACTAAGCGATAACACAGTTCCGCTACCACCTTGGAACTTAAAAAGCCGACCGGTGGCGGGATAAACATCCAACTGCTGGCTTTGAAATACACAGGCCGAAGACGGGCAACAGCGTCTTCTGTGCGACAAAGCCAGCCCTGCGGTCACCAACCCGCCTGCCCAGCGTGCTGACTATGGGCAAAACACATGAGTTCACGTGATTTTTGGCGTGAACTTGTGGAGGCCTATGTGCAGCAGTGGACTGTATAGGCTGTGATGATGATGATGATGATGATAATAAAATCTTTATATGGTTCTTACTACTTTATATTAATTTATTGAACTTCGTTACGCACACTGGTGAATGCGTGATAATAGCGTTACGAAAAGTGTGATCGAGTGAGACGAACGGAATTTGATAGGGAGATACAAGTTTAGTGAAGATAGGAAGACAGAGATTAACGTTTCGTATATATCATTGGAGAAACTAAATAAGTTTTACTTCAGTCGTGTGTCTAAAGCACACTCGTTTTTTTTATTAATACAATTTTTTGTATATTTAATGACAGCAAAAACTTATATTTTAGCGAACCGTAGTGAAGTCGACGTGAAAAAGATAAGTAGAATGTAAAATAATAAAAAAACTAATAGTATAAATCAATGAATTTCGTATATCATCGTAGATCACTTGTTTTTATTTGAAGATGGTATGAGCTGCCAAATATATAAGTAAATAAACTTCACGATCAAACCCTTTTTATTTTGTAAAACTGAAAAGTTTATCTATTTTATTTTATTTTTTCGTTGTCTGTTATCTTTCAAACTTATCGTCATCAAAACTTAAAATTGACGGATCGTTTTTGACTATAATAATAATATTCTTTATTGCACACCATTAAAAGATAATACAAACGAAAAAGTACAATTAGAGGAAGATGTACAAAGGCGGTCTTATCGCTAAAAGAGCGATTTCTTCCAGACAACCTTTGGGTATAGGACAGGGCATAGAAAAGCGGTTATAAAGTGTACAAATGTTAGAGAAATACCCAGTGATCCTATCATAATTAACAAAATAACGAAGGTTTTTGCTCTATTGTGTGATTATTGCGCAATAGTCGCGCGACATTGTTCAAATCGCATTCGCAAATGCTCATAAATTGCTACCCTATAACGAATCGTTCGGGGTCAAACACTCGCGCCTCGCAAAACAAACACGTATATATCCTCAAGTAATTGTATTAAATGCGACTTTATTGTTCGCCGAATGTATTTACACGTTTGTACGTTACGAATTGCTCCGTAAATTACTCCTTTGTTTATTTTACGCGCGGAAACGGGATTTAAAAACGTGGAAGACGCTTTTATTGCTTGCATTAGTGAATTATTGTTTTGTATCGCCAATTTCAAATAATTTTAGTCAAAAAAATCTGTAATGAAATGACGCAAGAAATAAAAGGCTTTTTTATTTTTATTTTATTTTATTTATTTATTTTATCGCCAATTTAATTATGAGCTGAACTAACAATCGGTCCACTGCTGGGAATTGGCCCATTTTTTATGTAACTAGATTTTATGTAACTAGATTGACGTACAGTATCTCAATAATTATTTATCTATACGTTGCGGTACATAAAATAGGTCGGCTGAAGACTGTAAAAGACTTTTTATGCATTTAAGAGTACAACAAGCCAACAATCGGCCTGATGGTAAGCGGGAACATAGCCTATAGACACGACTTCACTGCTAGGAGCATCACACAAGCGTGTTGTAGTTAAGAACCAATCGGGCAGCTCGGGACGACGCGTTGACGCAACGGTGTGACCGGAAAAAATAAACGGAAATAAATATCATAATAATTATGTTAAGTAACGCGACGACGCCGCGTCGTCCGCGACATCGTATTAACAGTGAAATAATAAAAAAAAACGTCAATAACTCTAACATGTCTTATACGACCCTGAACTACAATAAAGATTATGTACGCAGTTAATGAAACAGTAATAAAAAGTGTTTATTTGTACGAACAGTACTCATCGACGTTACAGAAGCGTAAAATATTGAAACGAAAATCGATCTTACACTTATTGTTATAGGTAATAAAATCCGTTGAATAATTTTAGAGAATTAATCGAAATTTGCGTTCGCTCTCGTAAAATTTAAACATCTGTAACACGATAGCAAGGGAACAGTGAGTAATTAAAGTTTTTATTACACGGCGTGCGGGTTTTTATATATCAATAAATTTAAATAATCTGTCCGTCTGTTTCGACGTAATATACCACTAAACGGCTACGTGGCATGTTTTAATTTAAATAGAAAATAAATAAAACAAATAATTTTATTTTTAATTGAATTTATTAAATATCGGTCTCATCAAACCCATTATTGAATATTTAATTTTGATTATAAAAACGGAATAAATTGATTAATCGACTCAACCTATGTATAACATAAAATAAATTAAATATTAGAAATACGTTATAAATTGAAACTGTTGATAAAATAATAACATATTTAAAAAGATGCCGACAGAAGATACGATAGTGAAGAATAATTGTCAAATGTTACAATTGTGTATGTGTTTGCAGTCTTAACTCGCGTCTTGTTTTGACACATGTCATACTGGTGAACTCCCAAAAAAACAAACTAACACAAAACTACAAATAATATAAGCGTACGGCTCAACTGATAGTAAGCGATTTTCGTAGCTTATAGACGTCTGTAACACCAGAAGCTTTGCAAACGCGTTGCCGACCCTATCCCCAAATTTTGTCTCCTTATTTTGAGCAAGAAATTTCCTGCTGTTCCCTACCTCAGTAATATTATTAGATTAGTAATATTATTAGATTAGTAATATTATTAGATACAGATTGTTTAGTGTTTACCCACGTTCTCTTAAAACAAACAAATACACATGCACCCACACAAACACACACACACACACACACACACATGACACACACACACACACACAAATAAGTATACACACGTATACATACACTAAGAAGCAAACAAATTCCATAAAAATACGATATTATAATTAAATTCATTTCAATCCATAAATTATATATGACGAAACTCGAGTCGGCTGCGCCTTCTCAAGCGGGCGCCTTCATTCATCAAAGTCTCAGTTATGAGAGCGCTGTCAAATCACAATGAGAAAGTTAATAGAAAAAGTTTGACAGTGTCAGGACTCGTGACATTTTAAAATTTAATATTCATCATTTCGCGAACAATGTGAATGGGGCTTAATGAGCGCCTTTGTAAGAAATACGCTCAATTTCAGTAGATTAATGGTTTTCGACACTGTATCTATATTATATCTATATTGTGTGTATAAGGCAGCTGAAGGGTTCGTTTGTTCGTTTGAATACGATGACCATGAAATCTATAAGGTGGATTTAAATCTATACTAATATTATAAAGAGGTAAAGTTTCTAACTTTGTTTGTTTGTAGGGGGTAATCTTCGCAAATACTGATCCGATCATGGAAATTCTTTCACTAACAGAAAACTACGTTATTCAGGAGTGATATAGGCTATATTTTACTGTTAATGAACAAAAAATTCAGTGAAAAATAATAGTATATGTAAATCAAGGTCGAAGAAATGCGAGCGAGATGAAAACTTTACTATATATTTGCATCACAAAAATAAGGTTCGGCTAGTTAATAATAAAAGGCGAATATATTTGCATAGGTACCTATACCTACACGTGTTATTTATTGAATTTATTGGCAGCATATAATATAACCCTTTAAGTCTTGTTTCACGTCAAGAAATATCTCATAGATCTTTAGTCCATCACATCATAATCATCATCATCATCCTATCGCAGTTCACTACTGGACGCTATCACAAGTTCGAGCCAAAAATGGCGTGAACTCATGTGTTTTGCTCATAGTCACCACGCTGGGCAGGCGGGTTGGTAACCGCAGGGCTGGCTTTGTCGTACCGAAAACGCTACTGCCCGTCTTTTTGGCCTATGTATTTCAAAGCCAGCAGTTAGGTGGTTATCCCGCCATCGGTCGACTTCTTAAGTTCTAAGGTGGTAGTGGAACTTTGTTATCCCTTAGTCGCCTCTTACGACGGCCACGAGAAGAGAGGGGGTGGCTATATTCTTTAATGCCGTAACCACACAGCTAATCATCAGATCTTTAATCCATCAACATCAAACAATGTCAAAACACATCGAGGTAGGAAACAGAAAAATTATCCTGCTCAAAGTCTGAAGGGTCCCGACTGGGGCAGAACCTAACCTTAGAGAGGGAGAAGATCAAAACAAGACGAACCGTTAAATAAGACTGCTCTCAAGCAGTATTGTGTTCCTGTGGTGAGTAAAGTGGCCAGTGCTGCTGGGCAGGGTCGAGACTGAATCGGCAACCCGTTCGCGATGCTTCTAGTGCTACAAGCATCTACAACTTACAGTAATTGCTTGGCATCATTGTGATCAACTAGTAACACTTGTTTACCACTAAGGTCGTATAAACATAATATTTAACTGAGGTAGGGCACAGCAGGAATTTCCTGCTCAAAATATGGAGCAGCCCGACTGGGGTAGTACCTCGACCTTACAGAAGATCACAGCAAAATAATACTGTTTTCAAGCAGTATTGTGTTCCTGTTGGTGAGTAAGGTGACCAGAGCTCCTGGGGGGATTGGGGATTGGGTCGGCAACGCGCTTGCGATGCTTCCGGTGTTGCAGGCGTCTATAAGCTACGGTAATCGCTTACCATCAGGTGAACCGTACGCTTGTTTGTTGACCTAGTGACATAAAAAAAATATAACTTTTTCTTTCATCATTTTCTACTTTCCTCTTTTCGTTTTTTCCTGATCTGTTCCAATACAACATTCTACAAAGGATTCATAAGCATCTGTTAGTTCTTGATCAGTCTGTTGATACATTTATTAGTGCCCCTGCTTTTTTTTTTTCTATTGTAGATTGGCTGGAATTTGCGTGAATGTGTATGGTGAACATTTATTTAAACATTACACACCACACACAGACGACAGCGGTTTTAGTAAAAAAGTTTTATCACAATTGTCATTTTGGAACTCTCGCTCGATATTTCACCGACGGTGTTCGTAAGAAAAAAAGTTACATCATGATCCAGAATCGACATAATTATAAAAACCGATAACTGGAACAAAAATCGAGAGAATGTGTTGCGGCGCCCAAGAGCAAGCTCACGAAACACTTCCTAAATGCTTTCTGTATACACTCATGTCATTCGAAACGGATATGAAATAGATTCGTCCGTCTCCGAGATAGATCGATCGATTTTTCTTTTATTTCTTCAAAGCAATAAAGTATATTTGGAAAGTCGTCAATCAATCAACGGGAGCGTAATAATTTTATGCGCGAACGCATACGGATATCAGCTATAAATCAGCCTTGTAACAATAAACTTGATTCCATGAGATATTAAGTCGATAATATTTATTTTATATTTTTATATTGAACAGGAAGGACGAGTGTTAAAATTGTTATATTTTATTTTATAGTTGTCTGGAATATAATTTTGAGAAACATAATATTCATGTTTGGTTGAAGAAAAGAAAATTTTAAATAGAGCAAAAAACCCTTATGAAAAATCTGTGTACCTACTACTATAAATATGATTTCAGCCTATCACAGTCCACTGCTGGAGATAGGCCTCCACAAGTTCATCAACATCATCATCAACTCATGTGTATTGCCCACAGTCACCACGCTGGGCAGGCGGGTTGGCGACTGTAGGGCTGGCTTTGTCGCACCGAAGGAGCTGCTGCCCGTCTTCGGCCTGTGTATTTCAAAACCAGCAGTTGGATAATATCCCGCCATCGATCGGCTTTTTAAGTTCCAAGGTGGTAGCGGAATTGTGTTATTCCTTAGTTGCCTCTTACAACACCCACGGGAAGACTTTGCGTCTAAATGAGGAAAATCGAGCCCAATACAATACAATACAATACATACCCACGGGAAGAGAGAGAAGAGGTGGCTATATTTTTTTACTGCTGTAGCCACACAACTCTATAAGTATGAAGTAAGTTTATTGTTAATAGTGACTATAAAAAATAAATAATTTATAAAAAAAATAGTGAATTATTCATCGTTGACGTACGTTTATAAAGTTAATTACTTAAAAATTATAATTATACTAGCTGACTCGGCAAACGTTGTTTTGCCATATATTTTATTAATCATCCCAATCCTCCCCCCCCCCTTATAAATAAAAATAGATGTTCGACTCTCAGACCTACCCGATATGCACACAAAATTTCATGAGAATCGGTCAAGCCGTTTCGGAGGAGTTTAACTACAAACACCGCGACACGAGAATTTTATATATTAGATTAGTTTTTATTTATTTTGCAAATTAAAATTATTTTTCAAATCGTCGAATGCACGGGAATCTGAAGACGGCAGTTAATATTTAACATCAGGTGGTGTTTTCTACTCGTTTGGTAAAAAAAAAAGTTCTTCGACGAAGCTTCTGTAATCAAATGTAAATCATACGAGTATGTACTATGTATGTACTTGAAGTTCACTTTCATTTATGGAGCATATATAGTATGGTTCAATAAGTCCCGAGACTAAGTACTAAAAAAAGGTCTTATTTATAAAATTAATTTTTATTCATCAACATAGTCTCCTCCAAGAGCGATACAGTCCCTCCAACGCTTTTCTAACTTTTCTATCCCATGTGTGTAGAACGATTTGTCTTTGGCTTCAAAATAAGCCTCCGTTGCTGCGATAACTTCACTATTTGAGTCAAATTTCTTACCCTGAAGCATTTTTTTTGAGGTCTGCAAACAGCCAGTAATCGCTGGGGGCCAAGTCTGGCGAATAAGGGGGATGAGGAAGCAATTCGAAGCCCAATTCGTTAATTTTGGCCATCGTTCTCACGGACTTGTGACAAGACGCGTTGTCCTGGTGAAACACCACTTTCTTTTTGTTCATGTGAGGCCGTTTATCAGCAATTTCGTACTTCAATCGCTGCAATAAGCACATGTAATAGTCACTATTTATATTTTGCCCCTTTTCAAGGTAGTCGATGAAAAGTATTCCATGCGCATCCCAAAATATAGACGCCATAACCTTACCGGCCGATTTCTGAGTCTTTGGACGCTTCGGGCGGCTTTCACCAGCCGTTCTCCACTCCGCTGCCTGCCGATTGGATTCCGGAGTGAAGTGGTATATCCAGTTTTCACCCATTGTTACATACCGACGTAAAAAATCCTTTTTATTATGATTCATCAGCGCCAAACATCGCTCTGAATCATTGATACGTTGTTCCTTTTGATTAGTTGTAAGCAAACGCGGCACCCACTTAGAAAAAAGCTTTTTCATGGCCAAATTTTTATGTAAAATAGTGAAAATACTACCAGCTGAAATCGTCACTATCTCGGCTATCTCTCGCACTTTTACCTTCCGATCTTCCAATACGATTTTGAGGACTTGGTTAATATTTTGTTGAGTCACTGCTTCATTTGGACGACCTGAGCGTTCCCCATCATTGGTGTCCATGCGACCGCGTTTGAAGTCGGCATACCACCGACAAATGGTTGCTTTAGAGGGAGCTGATCCTGCATAACATTTTATAAGCCATTGCTGTGCTTCAACGGTATTTTTTCCCATTAAAAAACAATGTTTTATCAACACGCGAAACTCGTTTTTTCCATTGTATCGAAATTACAACCGTAGCGTCACTTAAATGTTTCAAAATCAATAATTTTATTGTTCCATTTTTCAAAATTTGACACATATTCTTGTATTGATAGCCAGTACTTTTTAAAAATCAAAAGAGTTTTTAATATATGCGCCATTTCCAGGTTAGTCTCGGGACTTATTGAACGATCTAGTACTTCTTCTTCTTCTTATATGGGATAAACTTTAAATTGACCCATATAATTAACTTGAACGCAAGTATCTTGGATAAATTCGTCGTAGAGAAATATGGATAGGTATAGATAATAACAAAATTCAAAATATACGATTTGTCCGAAATTAAATAAATTACGTAATAAGACTTTAAATCAACCCAACACTGATATTTGAATCAAAACTCAAAATATTCTTCCAATCAAACATCTTCGTTTTGTGATCCTTTTTTGCGTCGAAAATATATGTCGAAGAGGAAAAATAGATGTTAGCCAATTCTCAGACCTACCCGATATACATCCAAAATTTTCTTAAAAATCGGTTCAGGTTCAACCGTTTCGAAGGAGTATAGTAACTAACATTGTGACATGAGAATTTTATATGTAAAGATATATCGGAAAACAGGAAAATACGCATTAAAATAAAGCAATAACAATCGGCATGAAACCGAATGATTCATCTAGTGATATTGTAATTGTTTATATTAAACAACTCAATTTGTGATCAATTTATGGCATACAATAAATAATGAAAAATGTTTTAATGTACATCAAAACTCTTAATGAGAATCAAATGAGATACAGTATATGTATATAAAATAAAATGGCAGAATCTTCTTTGTTTGTAATATAACTTTACACAGTTTAAAAATTATTGACTTTAAAATCTTGTAATTTAATCGACTTCAAAAAAGAAGAGGATAAAAAATTAAAAGGTGAGTGACATTCTCATGATAACTATGACATGATGTCTGAATACCGACTGAAAATATTAGAGGGTAGTCATAGTTACTTCATACATTTTTACGGCGAGTAAGAGTACTGGTTCAGAACTCTCACTATCTCTACTTTAGTCTCCGTTCTAATCCTCTTTTAGAATGACTCTTTACATTACTTAAATTAGTAAGCACGGGCCACAACTACAGAGTGGTTTTACAAATTTTGATAAACGGTGACACAACCGGCAACTCAGTTACTAGGTTGCAGGATATATCCAAAGAAAATGTCTAAAAGTTTTTCTTAGATATTTTCTAATCAATACACTTTGGTCGCTGATTTTTGTAAGACCTCTTTACGCTTTTTTTCTCGCTCTGTTTCTCTACATTCTCTCTACTCTAAGGCAGAGAACATTAGAGTAACGGTAAAAATCCTGCTCAAAATCTGAAGCAGCCCGACTGGCTAAGCACCTCGACCTTACAGAAGATCACAGCTAAATAATACTGCTTTCCAGCAGTGTTGTGTGCTTGTGAAGACGACTAGAGCTTCTTGGGGGGATTAGGGGTAAGGTTATCAATGCCCATGGGATGCTTCTGGTTTGCATGCGTTAATAAGCTACGGTAATCGCTTACCATCAGGTGAGCCGTACACCGACCTAGTTTTATAAAAAAAAAGTTCTTATTAAATATAAATGATGATAAAATTACAATTCAATTGTACCTTAAGAATAGCGAACCTGAAAAGTGTGATTCAATTGTAGGCTATGTTAGTCAGAAATTAGGTAAAATAATAGTGAAGCAAATATGTCCTTGGAATACGTAATATTCATAAATGTGATTAAAAAAACAGGCACGATCACGTCTTCAAGTCGTGTCACAGTATATTATCATGACTCCATGATATATTTCATTACGTTATTATCATTTAATTTGTATGACAATATAACAATAAATTCTTATAATTGACATTATAAATAAAATTGTAATTGGGCCATTACAGTGTATTTTGTATGAATGATTAATTGGGTATTTTTCACATTGTTCAATAAAAATAAGTTAACAAGGATCGAAAGAATTTCTAATGTTTATCCGTTTATTTGTTCGCAATGTAAAATCAGCTGGAACAAAGTCATTATTTCTATTTAAAAGAATGACATTAACAATGTCTTATTTTCTATCCTGAGAATTAGAATGGTTCTCGAAAACAAAACGAATTCTATATACATATGCTATGTATTAAAAAAAAAGTCAAGTAACAGTCAGTGAATTAAATTCAGCCAGAGAATTATTCTTCAAAGCTTTGAAATACACAGGCCGAAGACGGGCAGCAGCGTCTTCGGTGCGACAAAGCCAGCCCTGTGGTCACAAACCCGCCTGCCCAGCGTGGTGACTATGGGCAAAACACATGAGTTCACGTGATTTTTGGCGTAAACTTGTGGAGGCCTATGTCCAGCAGTGTACTGTATAGACTATAATGATGATGATGATGATGATGAATATCTGATCATATTAATGCACTTAGAAATTCACAATAAAATCTACCGCAGATGTCAACTCTAAAAGAGATGAGAGAGGGGATCAATAAGTATTAAATGTATGTTGCATTGATTTAACTATTTAAATATTGATTCACTAATCTTTATTTATATAATACTATATTTAACGCCACGTCAGCAACGGTCATAAATTGTACCTATTGCGCTGGCGGTTGCGGGTTCGATCCCCGCACATTACAAACATTTGTATTGGCCATATTGGTGTTTCCCGTGGTCTGGGTGTTTGTGCAATCCTTGTGGGTCTCCCCACCGTGTCTCGGGGAGCAAGTGAAGCCGTCGGTTCCGGTTGTTAATATGTACACCTGATGGCGATCGTTACTCATAGTAGGGAATATATTACCGCATTGGTGCGGGTTGGCGGATATATTCCCAGATCCTTCTCCTACATGGGGAAAGAGGCCTATGTCCAGTATAGTGGGATCTTATAGGCTGAAGCGTATATGACATTAATTTATTTATTTGTCACATCCACAGCTACATTTTCAGTTTTTTAACCAATACAAAACAACCAAACAAAATCCAATATCGAATTTTGCATTGTTTAAATTAGGTACACTCTTTAGGTAGACAAGCAAGATAAAGTTAAGTTGAGGTAGTAAAAACTAAGGTAGAAGTACAGCTATAATATAAAAAAAATATAACCACTAATTATTAGTGATAACTCAAAAAGTATTGATCAAATCTCACTCTTATATAAATGACCATTACCAGCTTCCGATTAAAATAAATGATCATCAACATCGGCACACCCAGTAAAAAGTTATGAGGATATTAATCTCCTCCTATTTTAAGTCGGCTACAAACCGAGCATAGACAGTAAGTTTTTTTTTACATTTATAACGTTAATATAGATTAGATCGGGTAATAAATGTTTTATTTACAATCCAATCATCGCTAATGACTTGACCAATGTTATTATTTATTGTGGCTATGATAAGGAAATTATAATAAATTAACTAATTCAACTTCTCGTTTCTCGCGTCTAATTATAACGAGCTTACTTAACTTTGTAATTTATTTAGTCACTCCTTTTAACATAGTTTTGATTATTATGTTAAAAAATGTTCTTCGTCATTGTTAGTAAATTTTTGCAAATAAAAAAATTAAAAAAATATTTAAAAAAACGACTGCGACAAATAACCTCTAAAAAGGGAAACACGAATTTCATTACAATTTAGTGTGAAGTGTTCAGTACACCGTGTATTATATTCCATTCGATACTTTCAAAAACTACAGATATTTTAATATATTATATTTATATTATAATTATATATATATTATTAATATTATAATTGCTCGCGGTGACAAAAATATCTACAAAACACTGATTATAAAATCAATCGAACATTTACAAAACCTAAGTAAACTACTGTCAATTAAATTTATTGCATTATTAGTTTGTCCCCGCCTGCAATAATGTAAAGTATATAATTATAATTTTAATGCATTAAAATAAACATAAATAAAGACGCATAAAATATTATCCAATAATTTGTCCTAAATATAAAGTTAAGACCATTAAGGAAAAGGCATTATTCATGCAGCTGCACAAACTGTTATATCGCGAACTAAACTATATATTATTCCCATTTAAGCGTACAACTCTTTCATAATAATCTTATAGAGCAACACTTTCATACAAATAAATAGTCTATGATTTCCACTCTACAAAATGTCCGATGTGATTATATCAAGCGATAAACATTTCTATGAGTAACAAAAGCCATTTGAACGGAATTATCTTAAAGGCCATAATATTAAACGCATCGCCTGAAAAGCCACGGAATCAATTGGTAGTTACGAGTAGTTAGTTACAAGTGACCATTACTACGTCCTCTTATGCAAGACCTGACATAGAGCTACGAAATATATCTCAAAATAGTTTTTATATTCTAAAATACAAAATGTAAAATTATAAAAAAATTAAAACTTTTAAAATTTTAGAAAGTATCTTATATATGGTACCGCTTATCGAAACCTAAAAAAAACTTTAGTATGTAATTATTTAAATAAATTAAAAAATACATCAACTAAATTGAAAAAAAAAAATGTTGTAAATATGCATTTATACTTTTTGATATTAAATAAATCCTCTTTGCTTAAATCTCAATAACTCTTTATCGTATCCATTTTTCTTTTTATCAAAAGCGTAGACAAATAACTACAAACTATTTTCGCAATTGTGGTACTTTGCGCGATGCCACCTATTGACAGTTCACAATAAAACGTCATAAATCAAGATGACGGCCAACATGGCGTCGCCCGTTTGACAGTTATCGCATGTTGCGCGGGAACATTAAACTCATTGAAATTTATTGCTCAATCGCGTTGCCTTCTAGCATTTGATTTATTGTTAATAGATTCCCGCTCTATTGTTTATTTTATGTGAATTGTTAATAAAACGACAATGACAATTGAATAATCGGAAATTGTTGCGTAAAGATGATGGGACATCTTTCTCAGCGTCTTATAATATTTTGATTGATAATTGCTTAACAAAAAAATAAATAATAATAATAAGTACGACTTATAAGTGTTGAAATACGAAATGTTTTGTTGCCCTTTACATTGAAATATAAGCACTAATCTGTACTGCACCGATCATCCTTTGTGTCTTCTCTCCTACGCGAATGTAGCTATTAATTCGTGCTTTCGGGCAACACGTACCATAAAGATTAGTAAGATTATTATACTACTACTTTTGATTTTAATAAACTTTTGTTTGTTATTTCATTTAGTGGATATGTTCTATTTCATTTTTACCTTCGACGTATATTCATAAAGGAGATCGTAACACAATGATCTTAATTAAAAATATTTTTTTTTAATTTATCCGACATCTTGACATGTGTTTTTATAATTTAATTAACTTATCAAGATTCAAAGATTACTAGAATAAAAATTTCGCACAACTCCCGTCATTCACTGGTTCCAAATATTTACTCATATTAAAAAGCGAAAGCTGTTTGTGTATAAACGTACTAATTTCCAATGGGACCGATTTGGAAGAGAGTGGTTTTACAGATAAAGGTTAAGTTTGAACCTCTATGAAATACCACACTTTCATAGTTTAAAAGGAAGTCCGTAACCAAAATTGTTTCTCCTACACATGAAAAAAGATTTATAATATTTAACGTACACGGTTCCATTGAGGACAAATTACATATCAGTAGTAAAAATTACTATCAGATGCTTTCAGAGACACGAGAAATAGAATCACAAGGGAGAACACCCATACTGCCCTACATCAGGCAGTCGAACGTTGGCCTCAGTGGAATTTTCCATCACAACCACACCGGCACCCTAGTTTAAAATATAAGCTCTATCATCAAACTACGTAACAGCGACCCATACGAATTGACTGCCCCTAAAATAGCAACATGAAAAAGCTAAAAGTCAATACGGAATGGAGTGGTCATAACATTTTATACACACCATTACCCCGCCTAAGTGTGACGTAAATTCTTATAACTTTAGTAAGTATTCAAAATATGAGAAATGGCGTCGTTAGGGCGCTGGGACCTGAGTCCCTGTTATATACACCTAAATGTGTTTTAGTGGTCGTTTGTGCCGTCCATTTTAAGTTTGTTTACCTACTACTATACTGAATTTTCGTTTACATAGGCATTGGACGAATGAAAATCGTAGCCATATTTTTGATCATATAAAAGTATAACAAAGGTACATTAGACTGTTACACGAGACTCTTATTTACACTCGAAAATTTTATTTTTACAACTTAACTTTAAATGTCTTAATTTACAGTACAGTTAATTTTAGATTATTTCATTAAAATAGATGAACTTGAGAGCAGACCGATTATCAAAACTAATCTCATACCTAATTAGCTTGGAATATCCAATTGTAAAAATCGTTCTTCTTCATTGATGTAAATAATTCATACGAAAATTCAGAGAGTATAAAAATTGCTGAAATCTGATCACTTTCAGCTAAATCGGATGAATCTACTAAAACAATTATTACCAGTAACAATAATAATTACTAAATATAAAAAAAAACTCAAATCCATTTTATTTATGGATCATAGTCATTCGCAAATTGCCCGACAAGTGACTGCCGCTGTCAGGGTTGTCAGCATGACAGCGTGACTACGTGACAGGACGATAACTGGCGAAAGGTTTATATAAAACTACGTGTCATAATTAAAAACTGTTCGTTTACTGTCACGTCATCGTTATCGTGTCTATCACTTGTTTCTGTAAATTTATTTTAGTAAGTATTATTTAACTTTTTAGGTATATTTTCTTATTAAACTAGGTATGACATAATAACATTATTTTCGAAAGAAACAAAACTAAATGCTATTTTGAATAAAGGTCCAATTCAAATTTATTAAGTACTAGCTGACCCCGCAAACGTTGTTTTGTCATATATGTTATTAACCCCCTTAATCCCCCTCCCATTATAACTTAGGGGTATGAAAAATAGATGTTGGCGGATTCTCAGACCTACCCGATATGCACACAAAATTTTATAGAAATCGGTCTAACAGTTTCGGAGAAGTATGGTAACTAACATTGTGACAACATTTAATTTTGTGGATTTGATTTTTAATAGAAAATGATTATATAAATGAAAACTAAATATTTTAGTCTAAGGTGTGATATACACGTAATTTTAACCGTCTAATTAATGGATAAAAATTTAATAATTATCTTCCTTAGTATGTTAAAGATAAACCGCGGAAAAGTTGGCTGGAAAATTCCTGGCCAGGCTATATTATACCCGGCAACCGTCATTCAAACCAGATTTTCTAGCAGGCAACCCTATGTCGTCGTATTCGCAATGAAGCAGCACTCGTTTTCGTGTATGATTTATTTATTAAATATGTGAAAGAAAATAACTAGAGCAATATATATTAAAATACCTGTTTATACCTGCCGCCCAGTAATTATACCAGGAAAATAATAGACAAAAAAGTTTGGATTTCCGAGACATTTCATACGATTGGTAGGTAATAATTTATTCTTTAAACTCGTAGCTGCATTTTTTAATTTTATTTTAATTTTGAATTAAATATAGCCTGGCCAGGTATTTTTAGTCAACCCTTTCGCAATTTTTTTCTAATGTACTAGAATACTGAAGTTCTTCTTATGTCGGATCTTCGACTATTTTGTCTGTACATTGACCGCTTTTTTTATTCATAATTGATCCCAACGTTTTACAATTCGGTTAACATGCTTTAAAACCGAAATTCTAATCGAATTCAAGAAACATCGATACAGGAGGGCACTAGTATAATATAAATTATTATACTTATTACCTCCTTGTAGTTTTTTTGATATTAAGTATATCACTACATTTGTATTTAAATATAAAAGATACATAATGCAAATTACGAATATTTTGAATGAAATTACCCAATTAAAAATACAAAAATAAACTTGAAATTGTTTTCAAAGCGGCAAATTGTGCAAAAAATATAATACGTATTACAAATGACAACGAACGGTGTGTCGGGCAGTGTCGGCGTGTCAGTTGCCGCGTGTCAGAGTGTCGGCGAACTGTCAGAGCGTCAGCTAGCTGTCAGAGTGACACTCGAGTGATTTACATAAAACCGGTAAACGACAATTGCAATTGTACGTTTTATTCACCGTTATTTAGTACTTCGTTTGAAGGACTTTTATTGTTATGAGTTTTTTATGACTTTAATAATTGCATGCGTTTTTACGATGGCAGTGAGGTCAAGGATAGTGCTTGGGGTTGTGATAAGTGGCAATTGTTGCTGTTTTAAACCTGTTTGTCGTATTTTAATATAACACAATTGGTGTTTTTTTTTAGTATTTGTAAATTGATAAGCCATAAAATATCACGCTGTTATTGAGACGTAATCATAAACACGAATAAAAATTCAATTTACGATTCTCATTAATAAAAAAAAAAAAATATTCTAAGGGTTTTCAATGTACTACTCCTAACCGAATACATTTCATGTTAAAATAAATATTTTAGTATGTTTTAACTAGAAATAACAATTAAGATATAACGTTGACATGAAAACACAAACTCACATTTTTATGAGTCCCCAATGTGTTCAATAATTAAGGTTCGTAGAAGTCCATTGTGACATTTTGTATTCAGCTCTATAATAAATTCAATTTTTTACGAGCATGCTATATTTGTCACGTATATGACAATTTAATATCGTGAACATTACATACATATACAGCGGAAAATTAACTCAAATTCTGAGTTTTTTTTAGCCTACACTTGTCAGAATCTACATTCCGAAACGGTTTCATTTTTATCAACTTTAACATGTACTTTTAAATTAAAAATGATGTTACTTGTACATGAATAGAATATTAAATAATGTCCATATATAGCTACCGGTGCATTTTATCGACAATAATTTATTTATAATTTATTTCAGACATCCAGTGTTATGTAACTTATATACGCAAGATCAAGTGGTATCACCTGTTTATGATCTTTGCTACATTACCACAAGTCCTAGCGTGAGGTTTTATAGCCTATAACCGTCTCCAAGAAATATGCGAGCATAAGGTTTTTTGCTAGAGCTTAATTATCTATTTCACCAAATCAATGTTACAAGTATTTTTTTTTCCATCCTAGAAGTAGATATTATCTGTGGTAGGTAATAAAGTCTTAAATAGATACAGTTGGTAATGAAATAAATGTTGTATTTGCACAAGATTATATAGTCAATTATAGAAGATTTGTTGGCTTCGTAGAACTTCTTTTAATGTTGGACGTATTAATAAAATTATAATAAATGTAATTGAACATTGACAAATTATAAAAAGAGAGTAAGCCTTGATTTGTTGTATTTTTCTAATCCAAGACTGCTTTACGAAACGGAGATAGCTTTTTACAAAAAAAGATTCTAATCTGGCGTCATGGGTCGACATGTCATCAAGAAATTTAGCAAATATCAGGTTGCTTAAATCAACCAACAAATACATTATTTATCAGCAAATATTAAACTATATTCAAATTAGACAATTAAAACTCTTCGAAACAAATATCTCGACATTACCAAAACAGACATTCAATATCATTAATCGCCACCCATAATCGGTGGATTAAATTTGCCTAAACTCGAAGCTATAACCTGATACAACCCTAAACAATTACTGCAGCCAACTTCGGCCGTAACATAACATAAAGTGGTAAGTGGTATATTAATACGATGTACGGAAAGGGTCGGGTGAGTAAAGGTGTTGCAACACTAATTTGTAAAACGCTGCGTCTGTTTCTATGTTTACAATAAAAATATTTATAGTTTTGTAAAAGCTTATGCCGTCACAACGCTTCAGTTAATGTTAGCAAATAGGTCTAATGAAGCAGTGAGCACTAAAACAGTTTTTAAAACAACAAATAAGTTAATGTCAATCAAAATCAGTCACAAATCAAATTTGATACTAAAGAAGTAGTTTTCATGTGATTTGATTGCTTGATTTTCTCTAAATCAGTACCATATTTAAAAGTAGGTTTTATTATATATACAACAAAATCAAATTAAAAATCTCACTGAATATAAAATACCCACAATAAGAAATGCTAAAGACAGTAAAATAAATACATAAATAAAATGAGATATGAAAGATTATTTTAATGCCTTTATTAATATGCGTTATCGCGTCTAGTGTGATGATATCTTAAGCCACCGGCGCATTAACGGTGTATGAGGCGTATTAATAGCATATCATCGAGATAGCCCGCCGGCGCCCGCAGCGATCGTTTCGCTTTATGGATGCCCTGTTTAGGAGTTAAGTTGGTGATAAATATACACATACAGCTTATCGTTGCTTATAGCTATTTTATAACTAAAAACGTATCTGTATTAAATATTCTTTTATTGCTACTGTTTTTTTAGTTGCTTAAATATTTATTTTGATGTTGTTAAAATTTTTACCATTTCTATTTTTTTTAATCTTAAGGCATATAAATACCGTATCGCTTAGTGAAACTATTAACTTTAATGAGCCGTTAATATGACGCATTAGAACATTTGTATGTGTAATAGGCTACGTTATATTTACTAAGCACCCAGTTCAACTGCAATCATTGCCTATCTATATCTTATAACTTTAAATATATGTACACTTAGATAAAAATTAAAATAAATTGTATACTCTAGTAAATACAACAGGTACCTTTTTTTGTTATCGCAGGGGAACCCATTTAGGGGTGATATCCAAGACGCCCGGGTAGGCAGTCCTAGACCGTATGTCGGCTTCAACACTTGGGGGTGCACTACCGACCAAACCCCTGCGGGAGCCTTCAGCCGCTTTAATTGGAAGGTCCCGGATCTGCAAAATACAATAGATACATACTCTAATAACGCCTAGTTTCTATTTCACTCTCTGAGTAGTTACTTACAAAACAACCAAAGATATAGACTTAAAAATAAAAGTCAACAGCCAAAAAGCAACAGCAAATAACTCAATAACACGACCCACAGGTCGATGCTAAACTTTTATTCTGCGAAGGAAACTGTTATGTCCAGAGTGAATTTCTTGGAAACGGGATGGCGTTAGGGTTTCAAGTGTCCCTACTCGCCTCGTAAACTCTCTCTTTCTCACGTTTTTGCATTTTTCGCGCACTCCCCCATTTCGTATCATAATCACCAAACTTTTCTGTATTTATAAATGTATGATAGTAATTTATGTATGTTTGATAGTAATTTCTATTTTTCATTCGTTTGTTGTAACGAATTGGACAAAAATTATTATATTTGCTTATTTTTGTTTCATAAAACAATCTTGGTTGTTTCATTGTCCATTTTAACAAACAATTCGTTTTTTTTTTTTTTTTACTTCAAAATGACCAATTAAAAAAGAGTATGAATATTTCAACTTTTAAATATAAAACCCAAAACCATACTAAATACCTTATCATACAGTTGGTATTATTGTACTTAGAAAAAAAAACTTCAACAATTTTAATTGTGAAATATTAAAATATGGGAAATAATTAAGATGATTAAAAGCGAAATAATAAGCACTAGTGGTCGCCCAGAGGTCAAAACCGACCATAATTAAAATTTTAAATTAAAGAAAACAAATAAATAATGAAAATATAGAACCTTTTTTTTAATTTTTCAATTTGACTACAGACTTTGACAATCAACAAAAGAGTATAATATGCGTGTGCGTAAAATACATGGTTGTGTGTGTAATATTTTTTTATTTATTGATAGAATATATTTTTATTGATAATTTAAAAAAATATTGGCATTTTGCACTCTATATAAACTATAAGTCTACGAAATTTATTTTATTATCATTCATACTTCTCGTCCGCGCACTTTTCGTAAAAGGGGGTACAAAGTTTTTGCTTCACTTATAATATATAGATACCCCACGTCAATTTTCATTCATCAAATCGTCAAAAACAATGACAATTTTTGAGGTCTACAAGGTTACAGGTGAGGTTTCTTAATTGTAACCATTAAAAATACAAGTATAAATTTTGAATTGGAAGTTCTTACACAAAATAATCAAAGGCAATGGCAATAAAATTAAAAGTCAATAAAATAAAAGATCATGCTAAAATAAAAATATACGAGTAACAAACAATAACAACCATCGTCAAATTTCCTTCTCAAAATCAGCAAAGACAATGGCAACAGATTTGAAGGTCAACATAAGAATGCATCATTTTAAAATAGCCTACCAATTGCGACCATTAAACACAATACCATTAGAAATTCACTGCGATCGATGGGCTGGCGAAATGTATACTCTGAAACGAATCGGTCACCGGACAGTGAACATTAATCACTCAGCCGGTTGTCAGAGCGCGGTGACATGACGATACGACGCGGCTAATTTACTCCTATTCGTAGATAAATATTAATGATTGTTATAAATGGTTGTTTTGTTGTATTATATTGTGTCTATATTCGATTGTTGTTGTGCCGAATTCATCGCTTGCTTTTCTTTAATGTGTGAATGGCTTTTGTCCGTTTTAGCACATTGGGTGCGGAATATTTGAATTGTAGGGCAAATTTTTTCGTTTTAGATTTCGCGTGCTATGTTCATGTATATGTTAATTTACCCTCCTTAATATAGTGATAAAAATCGCAATAATTTTTACGTTTTCTAATTACATTTCTGCTCAAACTTAGCTGAGGTAATCAATTAATCATTATGGACATACCCTGCATCGGAGACTATATAATATCGTCGGCTCGGATGTCATCATAAGGACCTGATAACGGTCGTTACTCATTTTAGGGGTACATTTCACCAAACAATAATGGCATAAAAGGTTATATCCCAATCCCTATCTGATTGAGGTGAGGTAACGCAACAGTGAGACTCTTATGGTATTCATGAATGACTGTTTTAGACTAAAAAACGTAGGACATTAAATTTACTATTGCTTATAAATTTTATGGCACATAGTATAATATATATTGTTTATTTATATTATATAAATTGCGTAGTATTTTAAGAGATACTATTATTTATAAATGGAGAAAGTTGCAGACTCGGTTGCTTTCTTAGCGAACTACAAAAAACTATCGATAGTACGAGCGGTTGTGCAAACACGTCTAGCAACGACGACCGCTGTTAGGAATAATTATATGCTTATTACATAAGTTTTATATTTATATTGCGGTTAGTAAAAATTAAAAATAATTATACCATATAAAAAAATGTAGAAAAAAGGTTGTTAAATTTCAAAAACCTTATAAATTATGAAATCCCTAACTGTTTTCTCCAATCAGAACAAATTCAACGTATCAAGCGTCAAAAAAGCGGTCTCTCGCCCTCCAATTCCTGTCATTTTACGTGACATTCCTTCAAGCCTCTCGGCATAAGCCAGAAGTTTCCAATCCTTTAAGGTTCGAACTAATAGGAATTAAAAAAAATTACAAATAGTCTTGTTTTTATGTTTATATTTCCGGTTCCATTCCTATGGACCTTGAAGCCTTAAAGGCTATATAATGCAGAAAAAAATTAAATTCGAATAGTGGATACTGATTCATACAAACAAACTGTTTAATTTTAATTGTAAACTAAATAAAACATAATCATCATTACAGCCTATACAGTCCACTGCTGGACATAGGCCTCCACAAGTTCGCGCCAAAAATGCGTGAGCTCATGTGTGTTGCCCATAGTCACCACGCTGGGCAGGCGGGTTGGTGACCGCAGGGCTGGCTTTGTCGCACCGAAGACGCTGCTGCCCGTCTTCGGCCTGTGTATTTCAAAGCCAGCAGTTGGATGGTTATCCCGCCACAGCGGTAGCGGAACCGTGTTATCCCTCAGTCGCCTCTTACGACACCCACGGGAAGAGAGGGGGTGGCCATATTCTTTAGTACCGTAGCCACACAGTACAACATAAAACATAAACTCATTTTAAACTAATGAGTACAAATAAAACATAAACTAATTTTAAAATAATGATATAGTTTGAAATAAGCCTTGTTTAAACTCTCCCATTCTTTCCCTTACTCTGGACATGTTATTCCTACTTAAGTACAGTTTTCCCGAAAACAATCAGCAGCTACATTCGTTCGAATTGACTGAAATTTGTAAGAATATTTTGTTTGTTATGAAGCAAAAAAACTTATTCAATTTATACCGACCAGTACTAAATAAGTATGAACGTAGACTGTCCAAAAAAATACTCAATTAAACACGCATTATTAGGAATATCTCGCTGATAAAAGTTATAACACGACCTACTCCTTTTTTGAGTCGATTATCAACCACATTTTAAGTGAATCTCTTACTACTTAAAACAATATGTCCTAAAATTATATTAGATTCATTATTTACTAAAGGAAATATCGACTATTTTTTTTACAAATATCGCTTTCGAGTCCTATTACAATCTTTTAACATCTTCTTGGGGAAATGCAGCCGACAGATCAGCACTGACAATACATTCGTTACGTATGCAAACTCACGCAGTATGTTAATTATCTACCGCAGTGGCTTCTCCTGCTGCGTGCAATTTATTCGGACGAAACTGCAGATGCTCGGGTTTTTCTTAGTTTGTGATTAATTATATCCATTGTTTGGAAATTCTTTCGATTTCGTTGAATTTCGTGTAAACGTTTTTGACGATATTTTTGTATTTATACCATCTTACACATTTACAACAGTTTTTCGTTAAAATATAATGAATGTAATTTGAAAAACTTTTTGATTATATTTACAAATAAAGTAAGTATTACATTTTCAATACTATTTTATAACCCATAAATATTTCATTTTACTATGATTTTTAATAAAAATCAGATATAATAAAACTTCTATGATATAAGTTAAACCCACGTACACCAAAAGCATGAAAAACATTTTTGTAATTCAAAAAAAATGCATCAAGTCTCGCCTAACAAAACGAACTCTTTAAACATTAGCGTTATATTTTAACAAAAATCATTTGTTTCAAAAGTGTCATCATCAAGCAAAGGCACTTGTCCATTATGTAAATCGGGACTCACAATAAATTATTTATGTGGCAGCCCAGGGATCGTAGGGGAGTGACTCGGCGTTGTACACAAAGCATGAAAAATGATCGCCTGCTTACATTAGCAGTCATGTTTCTGTCAGAACATAGACATATGAATACTGTAACCTTCTGTTGTACTTACCTAAGCATGACATACAAATAACGAACGCCTATATATAAATTCTTTGTGGAAATCATCTGGTCATTTATGCTGAATGAGCTTGTGTAATTACGAGGACGAAATTGTCTAGACGCTTTGAGACTAATGAGCTATAAAATTTAATAAAAACATAACATTATTTACAACGCAAAAAGTAACCGTTCATATAAAAATCATATCGACGCTTGAAAGGCAATAATTACCAAGCGACATTTTGGGCGATATTGACACTATTTCTTAAAATATTGAGAAAATTAATAATCCTTAAATATCAGCTTACAAAGCTTTCAAACTGCATTTAAAATCCGTTAGAATCGAGTAACAATGACTAATAGGCGATTTTTGATGAATTTTTTTCAAAAAAAAAAACTTTGAAATGCTCTAGAGTAAAGTTGCCAACATGTCGCTTAGTAATTATTGCCTTTCAAGCGTTGATATAATTACAGACGACATACAAGCAAAATTTATCTTTGAATAGCAATTCCGTTTCTCTATGACGATGTCAGTTGTCATTCGTAATATCTACGGCTATTACTTTGCTTTGACCGTAGAATGATGTATTCTAACCTACGGCCTTGTAACACGGATTGAAAGAAGCACCGTAAATTCTCTAATTGGCTGTGTAATCTTATAAAATATAAAAGACAAATTTCTGTACAATACGCGCAAGTTGAACTGCGACCTTGACTTTCCTATTAGCAATATTAATTAATTTTAATACTGGACATAGAGTACCTAAAGTGAGGTTTCGTCTGGAATGAAACAACACTTACGCGAGCTCTCAGACCACCAGGCTTACAATCTTCAATTTAGTTTGTACAAATAATGTTCAGCAAAACAATTTAGCTTCCATTAGCATAGTTCTTAGAATCATTACGACAACATTTCACTTAATAATTTACTGTTGTAATATTTTAATGAAAAGGACGAAATCCGATACACATTCCAATTTCGTTTCGACAGTTTAAAGCAGGTGCAATCCATACATCTGTTCATGACACGCTAATCTTAAATAAATAACGCTCGACAGTTTCGTCGTGCTCAAAAAAACCGCAAGCAATAAAACATTTAACAGAAACATTTCGCCACTTGTTGGCTATATTTATCGCTTCCTCAGCCCTGACAGAATGGTCAGGAAATCGGCACTTAGGTTTACAATCGACCATCTTACCTTCGTATAAAACTTTACGCCAATTTCAACTTTAAATATATTCGCTCAACGTACAATTTGGTTTGCATGATTAAAGTTTTGCGATTTTTATGTTTTACTGTTCTAAAGTTGAAAGCTCTTTTGCATCCACGGAAGCCATTGAAAGTTGTTTAATATCGTTGTTTTTCACTAACATATTTTCAAGACGTTTTTAAATATTGGAGTCTTAGTCTAATGTGTCTGATTAAAAGTGTTGACTGCTTTATTGAGCCGTCTGTCATGACGCTGACATTAACAATGTCTGAAACTTTTTTTTTTGTAAAGTAAATTGTATATTATAACAGCCTAAAATAATTTTGGTTATTTGTAAATTTGGTAAGGCTTTAGGTTAAAAACCGTCGAATTATCTAAACTTTTACCGTTTATCGGTATATTTTCGTTACAAAAAAAAAATTACCCTAATCTATCTAACTTCCAAATTAGACCGTTTATCGACATAATTTCATTACGAAAAAAAAATAACCCTAACCTATCTAACTTCCAAATTAGACCGTTTATCGACATAATTTCGTTACGAAAAAAAAAATAACCCTAACCTATCTAACTTCCAAATTAGACCGTTTATCGACATAATTTCGTTACGAAAAAAAATAACCCTAACCTATCTAACTTCAACGTCTTTCATGGCGGTTCTTAATCTGAAGCCTAGCCGTAAATTTTTTGACACGGGATGTCAAAATAAATCTTAATAATGTATTTTTTTAATTGAATGAATTGCATAAATCAGTGGAAAAGCGCTTTATAAAATACCCTTAACTAGCAACCAGATGTCTGAGTACGTTTGACATCAAAATGAATGTCACCTGACAGACATTTTGAGTGACAGCCTGCAGTCATTCAGAATGTAAACTAATGAATATACGGCGAACTATATTCAAATTTTATATTAAATTTACAGCTAAGAGCGCTACATGCATTTACGTGTTATTTTGTATTTCACTTCGTTTAGCGATTGTTCCTAAGATTAGAGATCGGCTAAAGCTTCTTTCGTAGATAGAATAGTGTGCCTGTTCCAATAGTTTTTCACAGAATAATTTATGGAATACCTTCTTGCAAATTATAGGACAACTTTATCTATTATTGTATCCTAGATTAATACGTTATTTAATAAAACATTGATTCATATCATTATTTATAGAAAGATAACATCATACAACGTGAAATCATGCTGCAATTAAATTCACATCAACATTAAAAACATAATGATCAAAGAGAAACATTCACGGAACATTGCAAAAAAGCAAATAATTCAACGCACCACTAATTGACAGCGTTCTCGGTGACAGACAGGCGGACAGACAAGTGAGGGACGGATGCGTCAATACGGCCTGTCGTTAGTGGATTTACCTATGGAATTCACAATTGATTCGTGGACTGTTACTGCTCGTAGAGTTCGTGAAGATGAACTTATGTGACATAGAAGAAGGTACGGATAGACTAAATGTCTGTGTGTTCAGTTCGCCAATGAGTCGAAATGGATAGAAAATATCTAAGCACATAAAATTGTAATATAACCTAAAGATTTTTAATGGTTGGCCGGTGAATTATATAGATTAATCTATTTTGGAAAACCGTTCTGTTGAAGCGGTGCAAAATTGAATTTTATTATTGATCATTACCATTATCATCGAGTTTTTCTGCACTGTTGGACATAAGACTCTCCAATAGCCTTTTTTGGCATTTTGTGCACACCACTACATAGCTGGAAAGCATCCTGCGTTACGCTTACCAAGGTGCGGTTTCCACTCCAGAACACATCTTCAACGGTTGTCACTTTTGTGACATACGTGATCAGCGCACTGCAAATTCAATTTACTAATCATTGGGCTATATGAATTGTATCAAACATAGTTCTGTTTGTCATATCGCTACATAGGATTTATCCTTAGAGAAACTCCGAGCATAGCTTTCTCCATTAGTCACTGACCAATCTTAAATAAGAAACGTATCATCAGTGCCCAAGATAATAGACTAGTTAACACTTTTAGAACTTCACAAATCGGATTAATAGCTTCAACAATCCGACTATCGCTTAGATGAAAACTTTTTCTTATAGAGCAATAATTTTAATGTAAATATAAATGCCATAACTTTTCGTGTGAATATTGGACTTTATGTACTATGACACAAAGTTTAAGTTAACAAAAAAAAGAAACGATTGTGCTTTAGATTACACGACTGAAATAAAACTTACGAAACGTAACTCTCTCTCTCTTTCTATCTACACTAACTTATATCTATCTCTCAGCTTTCCGTTCGCCTCGCTCAATCGCCTTTTTTGTAACGCTTTCCCCAATTCAAGCGTGCGTAAAGAAGTTTTACTTCGAAAACATATGATACTTCGATACATTATGTAATTCATAGTCATCTCCAATCCTTTTTTTAATACCACACCGTGAGGCATCCCAGAAGGATTTTCTCATTCCGTACTGTACGAAACGTACGAGACTCCTTGGATTCGTACGAAGCACGTCGCTTCCTTATTTTTAATACGCTCTACTTGAATATGGAATGATCTCCTGACTTCCACTCTTCCAGTTGGTTACAATATCGGTACCCACGGAAATAATTATATATATAATAAGAGACTTCTAGGTAAGCACTCCAATTCAGACGGCATCACGGCTTATCGACATTGCGTGATCGCAGTCAATCACAGGCTTGTACAGTAAAAAAAAATAATTGGGTGCTATAATTGACGTTAAAAATAAATTTAAATTACCAATTAAATGTAAAAAAATCTCAGAAACAAGCTTTTAATCTCACATAATATCTATGCCCTCCAAAACTTCATCCTTGCTCTCTTATCGAGAAAGTTTTATATAAAAAAGCTCACCATTTACGTTCAGTAGTAATTGACGTGAGACAGACAGATCGATACATAACAGCGGGAAATGTCAGTAAACTGTATCATTAAGTTTAAAATGATCAATTAATTTAAAAGCATTTTCATTGTAAACGTTGTAATTATTTGTTTTTAATCAGCGTTTTATTTTGTCTCTTTATTTTTGGATTATTTAATTAATTGTGTATTTGTTTAAATAATTTCTTATTTTGGATACGGTTATCCGTATTCTATTCCGGATATAACTTTGAGAACATACCTTGTCTAATAACAATTACAAAATATTGTAAAACTGTGTTGGAACTTATAAAGCCGACCGATGGTGGGATAACCATCTAATTGCTGGCTTTGAAATACACAGGCCGAAGATGGGCAGCAGCGTCTTAGGTGCGACAAAGCCAGCCCTGCGGTCACCAACCCGCCTGCCCAGCATGGTGACTATGGGCAAAACACACGAGTTCGCGCCATATTTGGCGCGAACTTGTGCAGGCCTATGTCCGGCAGTGGACTGCAATAGGCTGAAATGATGATGATGATGATGATGATGATGATAGAACTGTGATGGGTCTATTGATAGAACAAGTAAATTAACGTGAGAAGCTTGCAGGTGACGACTCATTGGCGCAATGGTCACAGCATTGGTTTGTGGCTGTTGCACTAGCGGTTGCGGGTTCGATCCTCGCACATGACAAACATTTGCATTGGACATACAGATATTTGCCGTGATCTGCGTGTTTGTGCAATTCTTGTGGGTCTCCCCACCGTGCCTTGGAGAGTACAGTAAGCGTCGATCCCGGCTGTTATCATGTATACCTGATAGCGATCGCTACACATAGTAGGGAATATGTCCGCCAACCCGCATTCGGTCGAGGTCTCGGTTCGGTCTTTATTCCTCTTTCTTCTTTCAATAAACAATCCTAGATGCTCTGACTCTCTTTGTTTTTGTAAAAATATTTGTATTATCTAAATTATTTGGAAAATTTTAATCACGGCACTTGTAAAGATCATGACGTATTCTTTGAAAATTTTCCTAAGTTTCCGGTCCACATTTTTTTTTAAGAACTGGGTACAGCTGTGAAAGGGATTTTAGCTTTTTTCACAGAATATCTCAATCTGGAATGACGAGATTCACGGTTTTACAAACAGCCAATTTAATTTCAGCGAATGTTACAAAAATTCTTGCAAGAATTTGACGGTTAGAGGTAACTTTGCGTCAATTATTTGATGAATTACGTCATCAACTTAGAAAATACTTTTTTATTGATTCTTAATTCTACTAACGTCTTATAAATAATAATAAAAAATGTGTTAATCATAAAAATAACCAAGAATAAATGGCAAATACCGCGTGTAGGGACAACTAGTGTTTAACTACAAATATTTTTAGAGTCAACCAACGACGATGGTATAACGCAAATGTTAATAAATCACGACAGATATATGTTTAACTACCGTTTATAAATAATATTTGCATATAAATATGTGTTTCTGGTTCTGGTTCCATCGTGTTCTTAATCACGTTTGAATTACTTAAATACACACATCGTATTATATCACACTGAATCAAAGCCACAGTATTTAAGCTACTGAACTGTAAAGATGTTTTCATGCTTTTTTTGAAAAATGAAAGGAATTAGGAATCAAACGGAAACATTCAGCGGAGATAATCCGGGCATACATCACGGTGATCTCCAATAAATACCTACAAGCCAATCCTCAACTAACAAGGCTGCAGACAGCCTGTGTAAACACTCGCCGAACGTAGGCCCTTAGCTCACCGCTAGGGTTGACGCCAAAGAAATATAACCAACAATTATAATGCATTTCCTTCGATTACAAAAAAAAACTTTTACAGCCATCACAGTGCCGACACTAGAAACGTCATAATTTTACGAAGTACTAAAATATTGCTAAAGCTGTCATTATTATATTCAATCAAAAGCTGATAGAAGACTAGTTTTACTAAGAAAATTCAGGAAGATCATTTTATTTGTCAATACAGTATCATTACAGCTGATTTTCATTTTCTAGCCCAAATTTTTGGACAAAATATTGACACCTACTAAAATACTTGTCTTCCAAAGGCTTTAAAAGTCAGTATTTAATTTAGTGAATAATTGGTTCGTACAATAATTATATATATAAATTCTAAAAACAACTTTTTTATAACAAAAAGAAATAATACGTACATTATTTTGTAATTTAAACAAATTGATTGCAGTTCTGATAAAGAAACACATATGGCAACCCTGTAAACCACTAACCGCTGCACAAATTACGCCTTTAAACCCTGAACCAACGTATCATATCACCAAACATCGCCACAGATTAAATATTAACGAATACCAACCTTACGTTTATACACTTAAGGTGACAATTAAAGCAAAATTAAAATTGCTGCAAAATTCGTCCAAATTTAATTTTACTTTTATTGCAAATCAATTTAAACCTTATGCCATTGTAATAGTGATTAAGTTACTGATATTAAAATAAATGTAGGTATACCCGACGTAGTTTATTATTATAAGCTATAAGCTTTATATAAGCACAAAGGAAGTTTGGATTCATCGTGGGTTTAGTTCGCGGTAATATATTGCTATTAGTTTTGATTATTTTGCATCAATTAATTTTGATATATCGTCACGACTGTTAGGTACACCTAAATCTAAATATGTACGATGGAGGTGATGTGCAACAGAAGATTGAAGGAAAGATAATTAGAACTTGTTCCAGTACTCCAAAAATAAGATTTTCAATCAGCGCTTTACACCTTTAAGGTGTACGTAATACGTACAATTGTATGAATATTGCAACACTATTGACGTAGGGTATAACTGAAAATACATTTATGTAGCACAAAATCGAAGCAGTTTGACTAGGGAAGTAGGTTATCTTTATAGAAGACTAGCTGACCCGACAGACGTTGTCCTGTTTTAACTATGAATATTAAATTCGAATTGCTATAATTAATTTAAAAAAAAAAACTGTCATAAGCAATCTTCTGTCAATTCTATGTCAAACTTCATAAGGTTACATTAAAAAGTTTATATTGTCCAATGCGCTAATGTTAGGTTAGAAATAATTTTATGTGGTAGTTAAGTATGCTTAAATTTTTCTAATTTTGCGCGCTAATTTCTTAATGTTTTCTTTCATAAGAACCTTTTCCTGGCAATAACATACACATCAAAACAATTAGCGAAATCAGTCCAGCCGTTCACGCGTGATGGCATGAACAAAGAAAATATAGACTAATTTTTATACACATAGACTAGCTGACCCCGCAAACGTTGTTTTGCCATATATGTTATTAACCCCCTCAATCCCCCCCTTATAACTGAGGGGTATGGAAAATAGATGTTGTTCGATTCTCAGACCTACCCAATATGGACACAAAATTTCATAAGAATCGGCCCAGCCGTTTCGGAGGAGTTTAACTACAAACACCGCAACACGAAAATTTTATATATTAGATAAGTCTCAAGGAATATTGCTCTACTGCTAAGTGTTATCCTCCTGTACGAAACGTAACTGAATATGAAAGAAAGGAAATGTGTGCTCGCACCTCTCTCTCTTGTTCCGTTCGCTTCACCTGATCACACTTTTCGTAACGCTCTCGTCACTCATTCACCAGCTTACACCCCAAGTGAAGCATGCGTAGAGAAGTTTTACTTCAAAAATAAAATAGCTATAATAATTTTGTCATATGTTTGAAAGCAATAAAATGTGTATTATTATATAAAATAAAATACGTAATTACCTACAACATAAATGTCTCTTGTTATTTATTCATCTAATTAGCTTCTACGTTCCGCAACAAACGCTAACTGAGCCAGTGTGCTAGCACAAGGGACAACAACTTACATCCCTTGATAGTGAGTTAACAGAGTTCAGTTTACGGATTGTATGAACGAATTTACCTGCGATGAAAAATTGGAATTTCTAAAGATAAATTTAGTACTAAAGCAAAGAATTGAATTACTTTATTAAGCGACTTCCAAAAAGGAGGTTCTCTATTCGATTTTTTTTTTATCTGTCTAACAGAAGTTTTGATTGGGTGGACCAATTTCGATAAACAAAAAGAAAGGTGGTGTTTGTCTTCTGGTAAAATTTGATTGTGACCACTGTTTGAGTAGGTAATCGTTGAAAAAGCGTATTTACTTAACTATTTTTACGTCTACTCAGTTGTATTATAAATCATAATTACTCATGACTATAGCAGCTGTATTATAACAAGATAATGCGACAAATTATATGTAGTGTTGAATATTGTTATAATAATAATCTAGCAAAATATAAAAAAATGCATGTATGCTTTATAATTTTTTTTTTCAATTGATGTACAAACGCAGCACTGCTTGGCTTTGTAATTGTTTAAAAATCATCAGAGGCTAATATTTAATACATAAAAGTCATATAAGCAATTGTTTTTTAAACCACTTCAAAAAAGGAGGAGGTTCTATGTTCAACTCATTTAGGGTCCAAAATAGAAGATCATTTCCATCTCACAAATTATGTCCATTTTTTAATAGATACAAACAAATTCTTTAGCTATCGTATCATAGAATAGAAGACAAATTCCTACCATCTCCATTTTCACCTATACATTATTTTTAAACATCTAACTTTTATCTGAAGCAACATTAATAAATAAATATCTACACAATACACACACGGTCGTCTGTTCCTAAAGTAAGCAACTTAATGCTTGTGTTATAGGTAACAGCCGACTGGTATAGCTACATAATTTTTTTCTTTCGATACACATACATATAAATAATACATATATAACATATTATATAAATATATAAATAAATGTTTATATTACAACCCGACTGGGTGTGGGAATCTAACCCACAATCCTCGGAGCAGAAAGCAGGGTCACTACAAGCTGCGCCAACGGGCTAGTCATAAATCCCCATTCAATTTTTTTCTCAGCTGTCTCTTTCACCCTCAAATCTCATTACCCCGCTATTAACTAGTTTTTCGTCAGTTTACCGATAGAAAACATAACGTGTCTGAATTTAATTAAGACTAAAGATTAAATACCTCGTACAGCTATCCGTAACAGCGCGGTGTTGAATTGTCGGTTAATTTAGCAGCGAGTCGGCTAAACAGCCGCAAGAGTGGCGGAAATGATCCGAATAAATCAGGGCTAACTCCACCCTCGGGAATAAAGTACCGACTGCACGAACATTTTGACACGATTTATCTATACTAATATTATAAAACTGAAATTCTGTTTGTTAGTTTGTTTGAACGCCGTTATCTCAACAGCTACTGGTTAGACTTGAAAAAAATTTACTACGTTTATCTTCAAATGAACGCGAGTGAATCCGCGAGCCACAGCTTACGTATAATAAAGCAGATGAAATATATCCATGTTAAAACCTTGTCCGTAGAATGACGAACACGTAAAAGAAGAATCATCCAATTTGTTGCAGTAATTCGGAAGTGATGGGCGTACATATATTTCGGTGAGTGATTTTTGTTTATATAGATACATTTGCTTTGACTAGCTTGCTGTTTGGCTGTTTTGCACTTAAAGATCATGGATTTAAATCCTATCCTAAGACTGAACTTAATATTTGTATAATCTATATATTATTATTTTATATATATATAAATCTCATGGCACAATGTTTGTCCTTGCAAATCTCCGAAACTACTACACCGATTTTAATGAAATTTTGTACAAATTAAAATCTATGCTATATTTTATAGAGATTATTTACCGTGATATTTTTATTGAAAACTTTAAAAAATATGACGGTACAATGTTCGCCATGTCAGCTAGTATATGCTAAATGTTTACTTACCTTCCGATGACCGTGTATTGTATACACGTATATACGTATATATGCTATTTATTTATTATTATATAAAGAGTTAATTACCAATAAAAATATTTTTATACCCATGAAATATGAAATTTATAGTCAATTATTTCTTTATAATAGCTTTATTAGATTATATGTAAAATGGCGAGATTATGTGACTAACTCTGGTACATATAATTACCGCTACTTTGTTTATGTTCATAGTAAGAGATACGAAGTACAGACGACCTTCACCCATCTGCTTAATGGATGAAAAAGTTTTCATATTTATTTTCATGTATTAATCTCGGAAAGAGGTTGCCTAATAATTCCTGACCAATCTATATTATAAAATGCACCTATGAGTTTAAAGAATAAATTTAAATACCTACCTGTAGAAAATGCTAATGTTTGTTTGTCTATTGGTTTCCTGGCATATCTACTGGGTGGTAGATATAAACAGGTATATTAATATTTATTGATACTAGTTTTTTCAACCACTTGTTTAATAAATAAATCATACATCAAAATGAGAGCTATTTCATAGCATTTGGCTCCACACCTACTTTGTGTAATGCAATCACAGCGATTCGGTTCTCTTTATTACACCATTCCATTTTAATATCACAAAATATTTTATAATATATTGGCGCGAAAATGGGAAAACACAATGAACAATCATATAAAAATGCCAGATTCCAAATTCAAATGTAATATTTTGTTTATTTTTAATTTTAACAGTATTTATGGCCAGACTATTTATTATTTATACTAGTTACTTTCACTCACATCTTTGATAAATAAATCTTACATTAAAATAAGCGCTGTGTCATTTCAAATACGGTGACATAAGGTTGCCTGCTAAAAGTCTGATTGGAACGGTGGTTAGCAAATATAAAATGGCCTGGCCAGGAATTTTCCAGACAATTTTTTTGTGATTATCTTTAACATTCTAAAGAAGGTAATTATTTTTTATACATTAAGCAAATGGAGGTAGATCACGTCTAGTTCGGATCTCAGACTATAAGTAATAAAGTCATTAAATAAATATTACCCGTAACAACTAAGTATAAAATTTGACATAAATATCAAAAGCATTAAACTAAAAGTAATCGTTAACGACATAACTGACAATTCTTTCTGATTTAAGAAATTAATTATAAACGATTGTTAAGTATTAATCTTAAGTAACTTACGAAACGTAACTCTCTGTCTTTCTATCTTTACTAACTTATATCTCCCTCTCAACTACCGTTCGCCTCGCCCGATAACACTTCTCGTAACACTCTCGTCACGCATTCACCAGCGTACTCCCCAAATCAAGCGTGCAAAACAGCACTTTATTAACATACATTATTCGAACTATCTGAAAGAATGGCTAGTTAGCCCTTATAATTACAACATAAATATACATAGGTACATATTTATACAAGCAATATAGGTTACCGACAAAATAAAGAATAATATGTAGAATAATAGATAGTAACGTCGTTGCGAACGCTACGGTGCTCTGTAAACTCATCGTATTCATTAGTCGGGCAATTAATTATTTTTTGTTAATTCCCGGGCGACGTGCGACTCGCCACTGTTTATCTGCGACGCGTCACGCCACGCCCTGTTCTGTGTCAGTTTTGTCACGTTTACAATTAGACTGACAGCGAGGGAATTACCGCTTTATTATCGATTTATTTTAGTATTTTACTTACTACTTAAGTTATTTTAAACTGTAAAGCTGTAAAAACAGCGCTTTAGCGCTTTAACTACATTGTACCAATGTAAAATATACTGTTGATTGACTAAAGGCAGCTTTACTGCGCCATTATTAGTATGGGGTTTTAACCATGTATTTCTAATGTATGAAATTAAATATTACACAAAAAAGTGCTCAACTGTATACGTTGTATAAGAATTAAATTTACTGTTTAGTGTCTACTCAAATTTATGGTTTCAATTCGATCAGTTGACGCTTTAGTTTCAGACTTAAAACGCTAAGTTTCTAAGTACTAAGCTCTAACTTAAATATAAATTCTTTTATTTTCAGTATGATAGTTGTTTGTCTGTCAATATCTAAAGTTACAGTCTATAATCCTTTTTTTGTGTAAAATAAGTAATATAATACATAAAGTATATATTACTTATTTTACATATACATTACTTATATATATAAAGCTACTAATAGTCTAAAATTGTATATAACGTTAGTTACGTAACGGTAATTTTTTTTTAAATATCTACACAATACACACACGGTCGTCTATTCCTAAAGTAAGGCCGATTGGTACTGGTAGCTACACATATTTTTTTTTTCGATAAACATACTTATAAATAATACATATATGAATGTATAAATAAATATTTATATTACACCCAGACTCGGGGTAGAAATCGAACCCACAACCCTCTGAGCAGAAAGCAGGGTCACTACAAACTGCGCCAACGGACTAGTCAAATCTCTCGGGTAATCCTCTCGTTTATGTCAATCTTGTCACGTTCCCTCCATTTATCCACTTCATAGCTGTTATGTTTGGATAATAATTGTGTTTGCTCGCAAACGAAAAAAAAACCGACTTCAATTACATCGAAGAGTAATACAACGTAGATCGACGAAAAAATAGTAATACTTTGTTCGTATTCCATATAACGCGACATTATAAAATTGTAGAATTATATAATGTTCTACTGTTATTTCTAACATTTTGTTAGCGATTGTAGGTAGAAATTTCATAAAAGGCCCGTCGTCGATTCGCGCGAAGCGCTGACATCGCTTATTACGGCGGGTTTTTTAGTTGAAGCGGATTTATATTGAATTACGGTTTATGTCTTTTTTATTAAAAATATGTAATGTTCATGTTTTCACACAGCTCCGATGCACGACTGGAGTTTACCCCTTCAGATCAACTGTCTAAATAGGCACAAAAAGGCTTACTAGTCTAAGAAATATATTATTACTATATCAAATTGTAAATAAATGAATGCAATAACGCCATCTATCGGAACCTAATTGCGTTATTAGAAAACGTCTGAACGCCATCTCTAACAAGGTCATTCGTTCAGTAGATTTTACTGTTCAATTTTTTCATTCCGGGGCCTTAAATGAAAATCGATTCTTAAGAAGAAAACTCCAAAAACAGTCAAGTAAATACGCCATATCAGATATAGCTCAAAAAGTTCGAGTCAAATCCCAATTATATTTAAATGAGACCACATGACAAGCACCACCTATCGATTAAAAAAAGAATCATCGATATCGGTCCACCCAGTAAAATAGTAATGAGGTTAATATAACGTTGGTCGACGTAAAATAGCCAAGTAAATACCCAGTATTAGCGATAACTCAAAAATTAAAAGCTCAAATATATTAATAACGAATAAACTGCTACTCTCTACTCTAGTGGAATATTGTAATTTGATCGATAGTGAACGAAGTAATTTCATTACATTTTGATAGATGGCGTTGTGGCAAAGTATTGAACATGACCACAGTCGTCTTAACATCGTCATGTAAATACGTGTCATCAAAGATTACTCAAAAATCGCTCATTATATCTCAATCATATTTAAAACGGACGACATGACAAGTATTAGCTTTTGATTTATACAAAAAAGATCAAAATCAGTGCACCCAGTAAAAAGATATAACGTATAATACAACGTAGGGTGACGAAAAAACCGTCAAGTAAATACGCAATATTAGATATAACTCACAAATTACGAATCAAATCTCAATTAAATTTGAATGGGATCACGTGACGAATAGTAGCTTTTAATTTATATAAGAAACGTCAAAATCGGTGCACCCAGTAAAAAGTTATGAGGTATAATACAACGTAAGGTGACGAAAATAATGTCAAGTAAATACGCGTTATCAAAGATTAATCAAAAAGTAGTTATCAGAAATCGATAAAATTTATATGTGACCACATGATAAACATCAGCTTTCGATTAAAGTAAAAATTATCAAAATCGATACACCCAGTAAAAAGTTATTGCGGATTTTCAAGAGTTTCCCTCGATTTCTCTGGGATCCCATCATCAGATCCTGGTTTCCTTATCATGGTACCAAACTAAGGATATCCCCTTTCCAACAAAAAAAGAATTATCAAAATCGGTACACCCAGTAGAAAGTTATGTGGTATAATACAACGTAGGTCGACGAAAAAAGCGTCAAGTAAAAACGCATTATTAGATATAATTCGAAAAGTAGTTGTTAGATCTCAAATAAATTTAAATGGGACCAATCGGCACACACCACCTTTCGATTAAAACAAAATTTGTCGAAATCGGTCTACCTGGTCAAAAGTTCTGATGTAACATACATAAAAAAAAAAAAAAAAAAAAAAAAAAAAAAAAAAACATACAGTCGAATTGAGAACCTCCTCCTTTTTTGGAAGTCGGTTAAAAATAACCAAGTATAAAACGCAACGGTGAGTGTAATAAAAATAAAATTATAAAAATAAATAATAATAAAAGCTGACGTAAAAATTATTATGATTAATGTAAATTAATTTATAAGTCAACAAAATAAAATTATTAATCGTCGTACTCTCTCCGCGAATGTAACGATCACGCCACGTCACGTGTCACGCTGTTAATACACAAATTAATAGTAAGCATTTTACATACTTCACTCATTACTTGAAATTAATTTACATAATTATTATTTCTGTTCTAAATCCAGTATTTGATGTAGAAAATTAAAACAGGCATTGTTTAGTGTTTGCTTATTAAATGTTTGGTATTTTCTTTGTAATTAGTTTCAAGATTGGTGTGTGAAGTTGGAAATTTTGTTGAAATTGCATGCGTGATTTCAATTTTAAACTAGAATTGTTTTATCAAAGTCGGTTTACTACGCTATATATTTTCTTGACATTATATCAAAGATTTCAAAAGTTTCCATTGTAAGTTAAAAATGTATGCAAAATATTATCTTTTTTTTTCTGTTATATACATAATAATTTTTTGGCTGAGATTTCATTACTATAATTTTGTCTTTTTTATTAAAAAAAAAAAAAAAAAAACAAGTTCAAAATAAAATTAATATTCTCATTTTCTTTATAAAAAGCATTCGTAGAAAGAACTTGTGTTATTATAAAATATTTTATTATTACAGCATAAAGAAATTATATTTTTATTGATTTTTTTCAATTTTTTTTACAAAACTTTATTATTGTAATAGTAAACGATGGATACGAAGAATAATTACATTCTGATGTTTGACGAACAAATGTGTGAATTTTCATTTCCACTATTCAAATAATTTAAAAAATTTTAACAGATGTTTTCCAGTCAAAATTATTTACATAAAAAAACGATTTTCATTATGAGTTAAAAAGCATAATATTAGAAATCGAGAAATACTTAATTAAATACCTAACAAGTCAAATTATAAATAACCACTATAACCAAATAACCAACATTTAATTTCTCAATCCGAGCTTCACAGATTACCATTTAAACGTACCAATATATAACCAATAGAAAACTAAAAATCCATACCACCATGCCAATTAAAACACCATTAAAATTTATAATGTGAAATCTCGTCGAGATTGAATTTTTACTTCTTCATTAACTAGTTAATTTGACTAATGAGGAACCCTAGAAATATTTAATCTCCGATCAGCTTAGGGTCATAAAATTTTAATGAACCTAACTTAGGTATAATTAAGTAATATAATTGCAAATAACGATGCCTACAATGTTACGTTCGTGATCTTAACGATTAATAAAACAATTTCTGTTTAATAACTTTATTTCGAGCCGTTTATGTGCTTCCTGTGGACACGAAAACATGTCGGAAATTATTTAATCTTATTTACTGTTATGGGGCTTTGTATAGACCTATGCCTAGTTTTGTTAACTGTAATCTTTTGATGCTTAAAGCGAGTTGTAAAAATATTAATTTTATGGCGCGTTTGTACCGTATTGTTAGGGGGCATCCATTAATTACGTAAACTATTTTTCGGTCAGTTTAGATTCCTCCTCCCCCCACTCTTACGTTGACGCTGAATATAATAGAGATTGGCGGAAAATAATAAACTGTTCAAGTAAACTATGGTTAATTTATTTAAATTAAATAAAATTCAAATCAAAAACTAAATTATTTTAATAGCCGGGCAACATGAACGCTCAAAATATTTTTTTTTTTATTATTTGTAAAATTTTATATTTTTTTAATCAATCCAATAATAATTGGACAATTATATCCAGACGTAATTAATGTATGTCCCCTTACAGCGTCATAATCTCACTGCTGGACATGCGTCTGCTATCGAGGAGATGAAGAAGTTTTAGCTGTTAAAGAATATGAAAAATTTAAGATAGGTACACAACATACTAAAAGAAATTGTCTACATAATTTGGTATTGTCAAAATATGCTACCTTCTTTACAGTTTACTAGCTGTGCCCCGCGGCTTCACCAGCGTTTTTATGAAGAAAAAGTGAAATAAAATATCATTAAGGCTTCTTAGGTAGTTAGGTCCTACGTAATGTCAAAATCTACTGATTTGAAATCAAAATTATTTGTGTGTTACTTAACATTAGAGCGATCAAACATCAATGTTTTACAATTTATTTAATACTATTTTATATTTTAATACGCGCACGATGTTTTCGAATTATATTGTATATTTTTCTATGTGAACATGTTTTTTTTTTAAATATTAGTATTATAATTCTTTAATAAAGAGTCGGTAAAGATAGCGAAGATCTTATCATTGCGATGGCTCCTAAGTATCCTGAGTCAACTCTACTTCTAATAACTTTACAGGAAGTCGATAAGAAGAGCGTAAGGTTTATAATATTTCAAATGTTAACACAATCAAGAAAAAATAAATAATCATTTTGAATTTATATATTGATAGCCTTAAACTGTGTAAAATAAAATTCATATTATGTTATTAATTTATGAAATAATGTTTTTTTTTTTTCGTTATTTATAGGGATAATTTTATTTTTAGGATTTTTTTTAACATAGGTAGATAGGAAATGAAGTAAATGCTATTAATATTTTAAAAAATGAAATTATCGAAAATTGTTAGTTGACTTGATACTTAGGAGCCATTGATTGCTTAAACCGTTAAAAAATTCGTTCGCTAAAAAACCAAGAAAACAAACTCTTCGGCTTTATAATATTAGTATAAATAGCGTCTGTGCTAAACAAGAGATGTATACTTAAGAAAACTTACTAAAAAAACTTTCACCGTAATATTTTTGACCTGTAATAAAGTCACAGGAAATCGTTAACCAGTGTGTGTTTCCAATTACAGTCGAAATTACAATAATAAAAAAACACCCCCATAATAAATACAAAATTTACCAATTTTTCAAACCGCGCAACATCAAAAGATGTACGCTTAAAGTGACTGAACACATTCATTATGAAGAGTACCGTAGGGCGACCATCAGTCTCGGTCCCGGGGGATATCCCGGGGATCCCGGGATCGCGGGATAATTGTTACCTTATCCGGGATAGTCGTTAATCTTGTCGACGTTACATCTCTAATGGAGCGGTGATTTGTTACGATTCTAATTATAAAAGTGTTGTACCCCGAGTTTTCTCGTTAAGAGATTTATGCGTTTGTTGTGCACGAGTGCTTTTGATACTGTTGTTTAGTTTTTGTTTAACAGCGCTAGAACAATAACTAAAAATATGCCTGTTTCCTGTCATAGATATTCTTGGCATTTTAGATTGTTATTATAGTATCATAACACATTATTTAAGAAATAGTTATGATATACTATGTGGTTACGGCATTAAGAATATAGCAATCCATCATCCAACTACTGGCTTTGAAATACACAGGCCGAAGACGGCCAGAAGCGTCATCGATGAGACAAAGTCAGCCCTGCAGACACCAACCCGCCTGCCCAGCGTGGTGACTATGGGCAAAACACATGAGTTCACTCCATTTTTGTGCCAACTTGTGGAGGCCTATGACCAGTAGTGGATGAATAGTTATGATATGATATTAATATATTTGTATTAAATTCAAGAGATAAAAATATTAATGATTTCGAAATTTAGTGTGATATTATCGCAGACTCATAAGAACACTTGACACTAACAACAAGAAACTAGACACATGAATAAACACACTACAAAATCATACACATTTACACGGTTTTAAGTACCATGATCATAAGTGAGGTTTATGAATATTTATGCCTTTAACCGTACCGTTGATATATTAGAAAGTGTCAACATTCCTATAATTAACAATAATCATCCATCCTTTTCAATAAATATCATAAAAACATTACGCGATGAAAACATCAAAAGAAACATAAATAAAACAGGAATTCGAAGATGAAACATAACTTCATAAAATAATTTCCAGAACTGACGTTTTTATATCAAATACAAATTAAATACAATTTCTCATATAAATGACGCGAGGAATAATCTATCGAAATACATCTCCGAAGGCCGTTACGTTTATGTATTAAAAGAACAATGGCGAAAAAGTTGTTGATAGAATTCCTAAGCGTTTATAAATGTCTTAATGTCAAATGTAAATAAAATAATTTCTTACGTTTTTTCAATATATTTTTAAGATCTGTGTAAGTCTAGGAAAAATATCATTTTTAATGAAAAGAACATTTGATTATTGTAAAAATGATTTGACATGTCATTGGAATATGAGGTACCTAGCGATAGTTCCGTTGAATGTTGCCACATGGTAATAAATCTTCTCTTAGTAACATAAATGAACTTTTTGCCTTTAAATAAATAATACACTTTACACGTATTATATTGCATCAAGTTACACGATTTATATTGTATAAACCCGAAACATTGTTTTATTACAAAGAATAACGCGTTATTTATTTATTTACTAAGCCCAATTATTTCATAAATACAATAATAATTAGAGAATGGCAAAGGTAAAATAGTATGATAGCCATGACAACACTTGAAAATCATAACTGTCATAATTGAGCGAAGGACTAGAATCCAGCTTTTAATAAAATATATATAAAATAAAAATAATGTACCCGGTCGAGCAGGAATAGTAGAGTACTGTTGTAGTTGTTTAGTTGGAGGAAGGACTGTTGGATGTTGCGCGCATACAATGACTTTGGTATGGTACCTTGGTTGGGCGAGACATCAACAAAATATCACAGCACAGGCAGGGTTTCTGGGTGACATTGTTATTAGGGACGATGTAGAATATACGTAATAAGAAAATAATGTTGTTTTATTTTATAAACAGGCCTTTCTTCTATTAGAAAAAATGAGCAGATACTCTGACTGACTGTAGAGGACCACTGTCTTTATGCCACACATCTGTATATAAGTGGTTTCTAGAGTTTGCTTTTTAACCTAGAGGCCGCACTTTCATTTTTTGCAGTGAATAATCATTTTGTGTGCCATTGTAAACTGTTTCTTATTTGGTTAAGACCTTGCAGGCTGCTCATCTGATTATCTGATAAAAAAATGATCCCATGCTGCAAAGGGCACGATAAGTGGATGGTCCTGGTAATTATCTATGGTGATTATTATTAAAGAAAAATCCAATCAGAAGCGTGGTCTAGAAATTCTAAGAGCAGGGTTTATTAGATCTGTTGACATACAGCGCTCATGATTTAAGAAGATGAACATCATTGTCGATCATCGATTTTATATCACCTACTGCTAACGCTGATGTACCTATGTAGGAAATACCTAAGGACAGGTAACAAAGAAAATCCCCGAATATGAAATATTTTAGTCCTAAGGTTTAAAACAAGCGTCCAAGAAAAATATTATTCTTTATTTTATTTTTATTTTATACTTTATTGTACACCACAAATATATTACAAAAAAAGCATAAAGATAGTTACAGACAGTGAAGTACAATGGGCGGACTTATGGCTAATTAGCCATTTATTATTTTGCTGTAAGTGCGTCGATAGTCTAAATATATCTACTACAAGGTTTTGTAATCAATCTATCTAGTTATTAAAAATGTAGTTTCGGACTATATTTAACATATATTTGACTAAGTTTTTGATCAGGTACCAACAAGTTGTTGACACATAACCTCTAAATGTTCAACCTGGAATATCTTCAATTCATTACTTCTTTCGGTGGTGCTTCTTTAAGCAAAAGTGATTAGGAATTTAAGTACTATTTTACTACATATTTTTCATTAGTAGACGCTAAAAATTTATGCCAACAAAAATTTGTTAGGGGATCTGCCATTGTCCTTTATTCGTTCGAGCTGCCAACGAGTAATAAGAAAGAATAGTTTCCAGAAATAAAACACGAAACAAACACTCGAAATCGCTAGATCGTATTAATCCAACATTTCCTAAATTATGTGACAATAACATATTGTCTGAAGAGCCTAAGAGCGATTAACCTAGCTGAAGAATCTTTATTTATTAACGCATCGGCCAGATCCCAATCTTATATCGAAACACACGAAAATAACCCTAATTGACATGAATTTAGATGCAGAATCGCTTACAACTATATCCTCTAAGTCATCAAAAGCCATAGTCAATATTAACTTACATTTTTATAGCTAGCCGTCGGCAATATTTCAGGCTCAAAGCGCGTTATTGAAAACGTTTCAGTGTTCCTCGCGTCCCACAAACAACGTCTAACCGCTGATACATTAAGATATATGCGAGGCAATTAAGAGGCTGAAAAAAACTCAAACGACCGACTGAGCGTACAAATGTCGCGAACTATCATCGCATGGGAGCTGGGGGATCAAAAATAACGATTCTTTTTAAGTGTTGTACGTATTCAGAGCTGTGAATGTGTTTATATTCATATAAATACTACGCAAAAAAAAAACTACAATGCTTTATTGATAGATAAGTGAAAAAGGTCACCAACCCGCCTGCCCAGCGTGGAGACTATGGGCAACGCACATGAGTTCGTGCCATTTTTGGTACAAACTTATGAAGGCCTATGTCCAGCAGTGGACTGTAATAGGCTGAAATGATGATGATGAAGTGAAAAAACCTACAACAATGTTTTATTGATAAATAATATTTCATTGTTACAAAATGTACCAAAAAAGTACCTAATACGTAACAAAACGATTGTGCTTTAGACCACACGACTGAAGTAAAACTTCACAGTTAACACATCTTCACATTAACACTGTGTCTTAGATATACGAACCGTAATTGGCTATGAGAGAAAGAGAGAAAAAAATGTGTGCTCGCACCTCTCTCTCTTGCTCTGTTCGCGTCGCCCAATTACACTTTTCGTAACGTTCTCGTCACGCATTCTCCAGCTTACTCTCCAAGTCAAGCATGCCTAAAGAAGTCTTACTTCAAAAATACACAGTCTAATTTCATATCAAAAATAATAATCAATCCTAAAACAAACATTCCATTAATACTATTCATAAACGAATTAACAATACTTACTTAAAATTCTTCCCATCTTTTCAAACATAATACTAAATAACAACATAACTAAATCAGTGCAGCTCCATATAGTTCCACGCTAGTGCCGTGACATATCGACAAACAGATGGTCGGCGAGTACCGCGGCGTCAAAACATCGACTAATTTATGCCCTCCTTAACGCCCGTCCCACCTATTAGCTGCACACAGTATATTTCATGTGGTCACTAATGTCACCATTGTAATTAATGTGGACGGATAAATATTCGTCCAATTATAAATTTAAATTTGGCTTTGATATTAACAAACCGTTTGATTTGTTACAGTTTATTGCGTCCGATTTTTATAATTGTAATGTTGTTGAATTAATTAGAAAATTAAATGGTAAACGTAATGGTAACATGCTTGATTTTTTTTGATACATTAAATATGTGTTACAGAATTCATTTTACATCATAAGTACAAGTTTAAATAACTAAATTAATTAATTAAATTAATTAATTAATCACAAACAACATTAAATATATATTTGTGAAAAATAATCTTTTCAATTCTGCCGTAAGATACACGAAATACTTACTGATTTTAACATCAGTTTATACGTGTTTAAAATTTAAATATAGTTTCATCTGTCAATAGCAATCATTCTATCACACCCTTTTAATAATGTAAGAACTGGCGATATCCCATATCAAAGGCACGTCACTGTCACCCCAGTTTCCCCAGCTGAGTTATAGAATAAAGCTGCTTTTTATTTCTGGAGCTCATCGCCACTAACATCCCGACGGCTTTCATCTTGTAAATGTTATTAATCGACATGACTCCCGGACACGTTGGCGGTACAACACTACCATCTCACACAACGATCGCATCTCCTAAATTTATATACATTTCTCGCTTTTATATATTCTAATATTAGTGTGTGAAAATAAACAAGTAATGTATAACGTGTACTTAAAAATGGTATAGAATAGTATCGAGTTTCGTTATTGAATGTTTACGTTCGCATTGTTCGAACAATATGCAATCAGTCATGCTCGTACAAAAAGCTGAAACGGTATTGTATCTTTACAATACAAATAATAACTGTATAAAATATTGTTGATCTAGAATAATTACTGTAATTGTTATTACGACAATGATATTCGAGTTCGCTCGTATATTTTGTTATATAAATCTAATTTAATGATTTGGAAATTGTTAAATATGTTTATTTACGCGATCCGTGGAGAATACTTTGAAGTATAAAACGATAAATCTACGAAACGTCTTATGTAAATTAATTTATTTTCGTACCGTACATTAGTCACGGCAAATAAAATAAGTTAATGTGTACTGGTAATATAATTTATGGTCACAATTTCGTTAATATCACATCAAAAGCGGCAGCGGTTGTGACAAGTCTCCGCTCATTAACAGTAACATTGTAACAACCGTGACGCAGTGCCTGACGGTTATGACACTTCGTGACTTGACGTATATTCTCATTTGTAGGATAAGCCCCTTTTTCATATCATTTACGAACAAAATGCATATGTGTGTAATAGAAAAACAATATTGATGTGATTATTTAACTGTTTCTGTCGCTAACCTTTATAAAAGCCATAAACCTTATTTGATAGCAAATTATTTCAAAGATTAATAAAAATTACTATAATATTATAATTATTTAATGAAAAGTAAAAAATTCGAGTTAATGCTCACATTAAATAAAAAGAGTAACAATGTTATTATTTATTACTTAACATTTTATTGAAACTACAAAAGAACACGTAATTATTTTCAAACAAGTATAGATTACTTAATCAGAAAATCAAATTTACCTGTTTTTAAATATAATAATAAATAATAATAAATGTCTACACAATACACACACGGTCGTCTGTTCCTAAAGTAAGCAACTTAATGCTTGTGTTATAGGTAACAGCCGACTGGGATATAGCTACATATTTTTTTTTTTCGATAAACATACTTATAAATAATACATATATAAATATATAAATAAATATTTATATTACACCCAGACTCGGGGTGGGAATCGAACCCACAACCCTCGGAGCAGAAAGCAGGGTCACTACAAACTGCGCCAACGGGCTAGTCAAAAGTAGTATAATTTTTACTAAAATACTAAATATTAACCAATAATATCATCAACTTAACATAAATAGTTTTACTTACCCAGTTTTTTACATAAAACAAAAATTTCAACACAATACAACATTACAAACAAATTACACATAAGTATTCACTAGAATAAAACATCTAGCCAAACATGTCACGAACATTTAATTTACAAAATTACTAAGACATAAAACAAATAACTAATATACATATATATTACACATAAAATTACAAACCCACTTTTTATATAATATTAGTAATAAATAGCTTGAACTGAGGCAAATTGAATACAAATTAAATTTTATTTATCTCAGGCACACCGCATAACATTATTATAAACATAGTATTACGAATAAAATTACATTAACGATTAAAATTAAAACAAAATAAATTTAAATAAACAAATTCCATTCAACTGTGATTATATCTTAACTTCATATCAACTCCACGAAGCAAACTATTTCCTACTTACCTTACTGTACTCGCAACCGTATCGGGACCGAGCATCTGGCCCCGACGTGGAGTGGCGGCCCTAATTGACAGTAATCAATTCCGCGGCCCGCTTTCAATATTCCTTCATCTAGGATTTTTCTCTCTCGTTCGTTTTTACACCGACTCCCGTCTGAAATTTATCGCTCAATTAGTCTTGTTTAATAGCCGCCTGCCGCGTTGATGTCTACGTCTCGCGATTGACAGGGCTGCGGATCGGTCTGTTTTTTTTTTATTACTATTTATTTTATTGTATTATGAATAACTCATAAGTAAATGATTTAAAGATTCTGGGCTATTAATAATTTAGATTACGAAGTAAAATTGTGAGAAAGCTATGATTGTTATTAATGAATTTAAACTCAAAGCTATCTGAACTAAATTTATAGTAGTGACATGGATGGAGTGACTAAAAAATAACGAAGTAATTGTGTTTTCTCGCAAACGAAAAAAAACCTACATCAATACATCGACGAGTAATACAACGTAAGTAGACGAAAAAAATTAACAAACGCACGACGACTAGCGTCACTGCGATTTTCAAGGGTTTCCTTCGATTTCTCTGGGATTCCATCATCAGATCCTGGTTTCCTTATGATGGTACTACACTTGAGGTATTTCCTTTCCAATAAAAAAATAATTATTAAAATCGCTTCATAAATGACGAAGTTATCCCCGAACATACATTAAAAAAAAATTATATGCGGTCGAATTGAGTAACCTCCTCCTTTTTGAAGTCGATTAAAAAACCATTTACTTTTCTTATAATATTTTGCTATAAATTTTAATATTTTATATCGGTTATTTTATTATTAAATTGTATGGAAAAATCATCAAATCCAAGGAGACGTATAACGTAAGACGTATAACTACGTATTGTAGCTGATCCATTGACACATTTGGTCTTGCTTTTTTCTCCATTATCGTAATGAGTGTTTTATTTGTATTTTCGAAATGAGTGTACCTTTTTATAATACTGTGTGATATTAAATAATATAATCAAAATGTACATTAGAATCCTACCTTAGAGACAAATGTAGTAGTTCTTTTAATGTTTTTTATTTATTATTATTATTAAAAATTTATTTATTTCGACACAGACAGCCCTAAGTGCTCGGAAGACGCAGAGAAATAGGATTAAATTAATTGTCGCATCAGTCAGGAGGGCGTCGGGGTGTTTTTTATTAGTCGAGTGCTCCTCCGCCCGCCCGCCCCCGCCCGCGCGAGTAAATCACGATGCACCGTTGAAGGAGAAAGTTGGACGCGATACCTTTCGTATATAAAAAAATATATATTTAATACACTTGAGTTCAATGACCCTTGCAGTTAGCTTATTATCGTCATACGTATAGTAGAATAGTCTTAGTATTGCGTTATTTACGAATATACCTATGTTATTGAAACGTGTCATCTATTACAACTACGGATATATTGAGTAACCTTTATGTTTGAACGACTGAAACTGAAAGGATTCAGATGAATTTGCCACAAAGTTAAGTCTTGGATGGCATAGTTATTTATATTTTTTTGTCATTAATCTCCATAAAACAACGATTTTCGTGGGATAGATTTCATTGCGAACGAAGTCAGTAAGTATAAAAAAAGAACTTATAACTAAACTAACAAAAAACTACAAAACATAACTACAAAATCAGTGTTAAAAATATCAAAGATTCTTTTCAAAATATGGATAGACCATATAAGAATTACATTAAAATTTCAAAATAATATGATATGCATCACTGTCATAGTATCATGTAAATCATTGATATATTACATTAAACGAAAGGAAATCCGGTAATTAATATAATTAGTAGAAAGAAAACAAATAGAGAGAATATAAAAAAAATTAAACAAATATTTTTATATAAATTCAAAAGACTTTTATAATGTATTAATTAGTTAAATTTTATATTTATAGCGGAAGACGACATATTTTATAGGTCAATTAAAGTTATTTATGTAACGCGTTCAAGCAAATAATAATTTATAATTAGCTATGAAACACCTTGTCGGTTTCGAATTAAACAGTTGTTCGTATTAATAACGTTTAAATATGTACTAAATTATTATACTGGACACAAATATATACTGACGCAATTCGATAATTTATTACGATGAAGGTTATGTTAAAAAATTACCTGTTGGTAAAATCGATAAATATTTGATTTTTGATAAAATCAATTGTCAATATTTTATTACTTAGGTACCTTAATTTTTAAAAAACTTTAAAAAAGGAGGAGGTTGTCCATTCGACTATTTTTTTGTGTTGAATAATAATATAATATTTAATAATTATTTTTTGGCCTATCCCTAATAATACACATATCATTGAATATCAAAAATTAAACATTAATTAAAACAGAAATTAAATTTGGTCATGTTCAACGAAATCTTCGTGTGTATTTGTAAATTTATTAATGAATTACCATTAGCTACCTATAACCTACAATATGTAAATATTATTAACAATTTAATGATTCCACGTAAAGATATATTTAAATAAAAATAATTTAAAAAGATTTTGATTTCTGATATGATAATGTTATTACTGCTTCGCGGAAAGATTCTTCGAACGATATTATAAATCTTATCAATTTATGGTGTAAATGTAATAAATTAAAATATTAGAAACTAGACTGTTTTAGCGACAAAGACCTCAATCTTTTATCGTAGCTATAAAACCGTAATTTTTATTTATCATCAAATACGATAAGGATATTTGAAAACGGACAATAAATCGATAAGTGCCTTATTATCGAAAATATAGATTAAAAAAAATATAGTTATAAATATTAGATTAAACTATAAAATCCTTTCGAAATATCTATGATGTATCAAATAGTGTACAATTTTTTTTCCTTAATTTGGTTAGAATTAATTTTATTAAAAATATTTATAACAACGTTCATACGAGACAAATAAGATAATCTTTACAATTAATTTCGATACGTCATAGTCAGAGTGAATATTTTAACCATTTTAACCACATTTCAAATATAAAGAATAGTTTTTTTTTATACCACATCCACAGTCGATATTTCGTAGCTGAGCAACTCACCCGCCCGATTTGTTCACGCTTTGATCTCTGACTCGATTTATCGAGATTATTTTTAACGTCGATCGGCCATCACTATCCGACGAACGCTCGCACAGATTTGCCGTAATTTATTGTTGACCGTGTTTTAGCACAACCACGGATATGTTTGCCGGATATTTTTATTTTGTTTTAAAAATTTAATATATCGTTATATTGTAAAAAATGTAACGGAATCGATTTGACAATAATGTATAACTGTATGTCACTCATTTATTTACGAAATTAATTATCACGTAAAAGTTTTATGTTTCTGTTTTTAGTAATATAATTAAGAAAGATTATAAATGCATTATAAAAACTGTTATAAATGGCTAATATTAGCTGTGTGGTTACGGCAGTACAGAATATAGCCACTCTTCCAGTGAGTGTCGTAAGAGGCGACTAAGGGATAACACAGTTCCACTACCACCTTGGAACTTAAAAAGTCGACCGATGGCGGGATAACCATCCAACTGCTAGCTTTAAAATACACACGACGGGCAGCAGCGTCTTCGGTGCGACAAAGCTAGCCCTGCCGTCACCAACCCACCCGCCCAGCGTGGTAACTATGAGCAACACACATGAGTTCACGCCATTTTTGGCGCGAACTTGTGAAGACCTATGTCCAGCAGTGGACTGCGATAGGCTGAAATGATGAAATGGAATAATTACATATGCGATTGCGATTACGATTTTATAAATGACATTGATTAACCTTTTAGTATTATTTATTATTTCTTTGAAAAATTTTGTAGTTATAAACTTTTAAATTAACATCAAATAGTAACAGGCAAGGCTTTCCGAGTGAATCTTGCTCTGAGGTTGCAAGATAAATTTAAAGTCTTACCAAAGCATATGTACAAAGTTTATGACACGTCTGTGTAAACTCTTTACATATAACCTAAAGACTATCTGCCAATAAATTAAAAAAACAAACAAACAAACATGTCATATGTATCGTATATATTACGAGTATATATTTAATATATTTATAACAGGAAGTAGCTGTCAGTGTCGAACCATCCTAAGGAATCTAGACAATTTTAGAAATGCTGGTCTGAAGTTAAACTAATGTAGTACAAATGGCATATGCAACTAAAAGCCTGTCAATGTTGTGAAATATAATAAGAAACCTAATGACTATAATTAATTAACCGACTTCAAAAAAGGAGAAGGTTTCTCAATTCACCTGTAGTTTGTTGTGTGGCTCGTAGCTTTTTACTAGATGTACCGATTTTGATGATTCATTTTTTAGTCGACGACTGTTGCTTCGCATCTGGTCTAATTTCAATTTGAGCGAGATCTGAGTAATTTTTGAATTGTATTTATCGTTTACTATATGTAAATTCAAGTCTGTTTTTCTTATAATAAACACAATATTTACACGAAAGCCTTGCGTCCAGAGACGCGGGTAAAACCTAGTATATACATAAATCAATGCTTCCTTGACTCAGTTAGTATTGTCGCGCTGTGTACAGCGCATAGCAATGAGCTATCTCTTGGAATCTATCACGCGCTCAAGGCTCAGAGCGATCACGATTTCGTGATTACCATATATCTTAATCGACTTTAAAAGAGGTCGTTCTGTGTTTGAATGTATGTCTTTTGTATGTTTTATTTTATTTGTGTCAAATGTAAAGGAATTTTTATAGCTGGTTTCTAAGATGTCGCATGTATGTACATATTATATGTTACACTAATTGTTAGACGACCTGGTAAATTTAGACCGCATTTGCGAGTAGTATTAATGCATACAAACAAAAATATTACTTTGTAGAGTAACAAAATTAGTAAAATTAAATACAACTGAAAACCATTAAGCCCGAGAATAATAATAATAACAATAAAATTATATTCATAAGGAAGATTCGTAGTGTTTTAATTGTTTTTTGTTACTGAAAAGCTTCCCCTACACCTAGAAACAAAAAAAAATATCAACGATAAAAAAAATTAAAATCAACTTTTGTAACTGCAAGCGCTTCAAGCATTCAAAAGGAGGAAATGTATGAGAGCATATAAAGCGCTTCTTAACAAAAATTATCGATTCGATATTTAAAATTATTTGGCGTTAAAAACAGCAGCAGCAACAGTCTAAAAAAAAACAAATAAAAAAATTAACAATTATAAAAGAAATTATTTTAAATTTCGAATACAAATATAGGTTCTGTGGAAAGTTTTCCTCTAAATATTATCAATTCAGCCAGTAACATTGTAACACGCGTTTGTATTAAGGCCCGTCCATACTATAATGATTTCCCGTTCCCATTGCGAGATGCTCGTATATAACCACATCACGCAATGATTTGCAGACTGACAACCGATACACACGGACAAACTAAATGTACAGCTTTTTTAGCCAACTAATATATTTTGAATGATTAAAAATTAAGAGATAGACAATTTCCTTGCCAAGATTATCTTCATCAGATGATAATTCGATCTTTTATCGGATTATGATAATAATAGATGCTTTACGTGCTCTCCGAGACACGGTGGCATAACCTACAAGAACAAGGTGAAATATTTAGATCGGCTTCCATTACGGCACCCTATCTTACCTACAGTTGAATGTATAAGCTTTATAAAACTAAGCAGTTCAAATGACTTACACATAAAATAAGAAATCAGAAAAGTTAATATAAATATTATAATAATAATAATCATCATCATCATTTCAGCCTACCACAATCCACTGCTGGACATAGGCCTCCACAAGTTCACGCCAAAAATGACGTGAACTCATGTGTTTTGCCCATAGTCACCACGCTGGGCAGGCGTGTTGGTGAATATAATAATACAAACTGCGTTTTGCAGTTTCACCCACTTAATTTCCTATTTCATTAGAGTTTAGGGCTAAAAACTAGCCTCATGTGTTACTGGATCTCCAGCTATATACGCACCATAAGTTGTATTAAAATCCGTAACGCACTTTTGCGTGAAAGCGTAACAAACGTCCATCCTTTTTTACAAACTTTTACATTTATGATATCAATATATATCAGTATATAGGAACAAATTAGAAAATTGTATTTACATAACGTGTTTAAGAAAAATATATATAATACTAAAATAATAATAAAATTAATTCAAAGTGTTCGTCATACTAAAGGTCCGTGTGTAGACGATTATTTCAACAAGACGCAGTTAAATAAAGTACACAAACAAACTCCGCATATAAAGGGCTCGATATGTCGCCGCTTTGCCTAATGAACTATTTGAATGTAGGCCTTATTGGCCGCGAATAAATAAAGAAATAAATGTGACGGCCGCTAAATGCGCCCGCGCAACTTAATCTCCTACTTATACAGGTATTTGTAGTGTATCCTTTTAGGGGGATTTATTTTATTGACATTGTGTAATATTGAATGAATTTATATCGACTGTTTTGATAGGCGTTTGCGTTCATAAATTTTTATGTGCTAATTGTAATGGTTAATGTTCGGCTACACCTGCTACGGAAGACATTTAGTAAGTTGTTACGTCTGTGTTGAAATTTTTATTAATCATATTTGTGTTTTCCAATTTAGTCGCGAATGTATGACCATTTATTTATGGATAATACCGCTTTGTTTTTCTTGTTTTGTATAACTTTTTGGTGTTTATTAGAGTAATGATCTAAAGATCCCAATATGAAAAAAATATGAGGAGTATAATCAACTGAATGAATGACCTCGTTACATTTTTGTTAACGCCATCTATCGGAACCCAATGGCTTTATTTGATTCATTTATTTACCATTTGATATGTTATTAATCTTTTTCTTAGACTAGTAAGGCTTTTTTGTGCCTATTTAGACAGTCGATCTGAAGGAAATCCCACAGAAATCGAGGGAAACTCTCGAAAATCCGTGATAACTGTTTACTGGGTGTACCGATTTTGATCATTTTTAATTTAATCGAAAATTGGTGTTTATCATGTGGTCACATATAAATTTTATCGAGATCTGATAACAACTTTTTGAGTAATCTTTGATAATGCGTATTTACTTGATTGTATTTTCGTCTTCCTACGTTGTATTACTTGTCGATGTAATTGAAGTCGGTTTTTTTCGTTTGCGAGCAAATACAATTATATTCCTTATGAAGCTATATGAAGATATATAGAGAATCACACAGTATATATATTATACCATAATTATACCATATAGTATATACACCATCTCTTTACTATTAAAAATTAAGTCCTAAATTGTAACCCATTTTTCTAGGCGAGCGACAACCTCAAATGACACTAGGTAATATGAAAATATCGGTAATTGTGTTGCTTACACAAAAAAAGTGTGTGTCAGCTCCGACACACGACTGGAGTTTACTCCTTCAGATCGACTGTCTAGATAGGCACGAAAAAGTCTTACTAGTCTAAAAAAAAGATTAATACCATATCCAATGGTAAATAAGCGAATCAAATAACGCCATCATCGGAACCCTATTGGGATGGCATTACGAGAAACGTAACGAAGTCATTCGTCCCTTAGAGTTTACTCCTCATATTTTTTTCATACTCTAGGGCCTTTTTTTTAATGTCACTTTTATATCACTTTATAATCGATTGCATATCGATTCTTATGGAGTAAACTCCTAAACTCCAAAAACAAAAGCATGCATACGTCAACAATAATACAACGTAGGTAGACGAAAAAATAGTCAATTAATATTCACTCACCTCAGCCTATCGCAGTCCACTGCTGGACATAGGCCTCCACAAGTTCGCGTCAAAAATGGCGTGAACTCATGTTTGTTAACATTTTTGAAAATCATATCAAAAATTGACCGCTCCAGCGGGATTCGAACCCGCGTCTCCGACTGACCGTGTCGGTCTCATGTTTGTTTCCCATAGTCACCAAGTCGGGCAGGCGGGTTGGTGACCGCAGGACTGGCTTTATCACACCGAAGACGCTGCTGCCCATCTTATTTCAATTTTGAAGCCAGCAGTTGGATGGTTATTCCGCCATCGGTCGGCTTTAATAGTTCCAAGGTGGTAGTGGAACTGTGTTATCCCTTAGTCGCCTCTAACGACAGCCACGGGAAGAGAGGGAGAATCACGTATTTAAGAATAACTCAAAACGTAGGTTATATTCAGATGTAGATGAATACAGACGGTACAACCAGTAAAAAGTTATGAGGTGACACACATAAAAAACAGTGTGAGAGGTCTATGACCCAGGGTCAAATAAACACTGAAATGATTAGAAAGAAGTGTCGATAAAAACTCTTGTTACCCTTTTTTCGATCTCGCTCCCACCACATTCAGTGCCATATCCTATTTTTGAAGTCGATAAGTAATTTCAACTAACATGCCGCAACTTGTCGCTTTAATTCACGTGAAATATTCTTCGTGTGTTTCACTCATCGTTTTACTGTTTTCGTCACTGGTCTCGGACAATAAGTAAATAAATTATGTTTAAGCCGCTATATATTTTGGTCTGTTATTCGCACATATATTGTGTGTACGTGCTATATGTACAAATAGCGTAATCAAATCTACGCTTAGTTTTTATTTATAATAGTGCGTTGTTTAGTCCGCATACCTGAATTCAGCTATGAAGGCTGAGGGATCCATTCTCGCTTCCAGCTTAAAACTTCTTCACGCACGCTTGACTTGGGGCGCGAACTGTTGAATGCGCGACGAGGGCGTTACGAAAACTGTGATCGGACGAGGCGAACGGTGAAAGAGAGGGAAGTGCTAGCGTACATTTTCTTTCTCTTTCGTATATCTAATACTCAGTGCAGGCCTACCGTGCAGGCCTATTGTGCAGGCCCAATTACTAAAGAAGTTGTTCTTCAATTGGTTTGTGTATCAGCTGTATACATTTTTAAATTATTGTATTTCCTAAATAAAATGAAATGAAATAAAAATATATTCCTATTGCTCATATGTGTAAAAATGTAGCTATATCTGCCGTCAGTTATAATACATATTTTAAGAACAGACGACCTTGTGTGTTATTTAAATGTGAAGATATTTATTCATTTAATTACCTTAAATATAATATTAAAATATACACACGAAAATGATTCAGACAACACGTGCCATCTGTCTATTAATTTTAATATAAAAAACCGTACCTTCAGCTAAAGCCATATATTAATAAAAGTCAAACATCGTCCGAAAATAAATGTTCAAGCGATAAATTAAGAATCTTATAGTCGATAAATTTTCCAGTCAAGGATCATCGTAACGGCGGCTGTCGCCTGTAAAACTTTAAAACAACCCACAACATGGGTGAGCTTATAAATATATTTAAACAGTGTACCTAATCCTGCTTACTAGTCAATGAAACCTAATTTTGAATACAACGAAACAGTTATGAGTACCTGTGTATGTAAGTGCTTATTATAGCAATGTAAAAATATGTACATTGTATTGTATGTATGCTTAAATAAATAAATAAAAATAAAATAAGTACCTATATTAAATAATGTAACTTACTTAATAATTTTTTTTTTTTTACAAGTGATATACATCCGTGCTGTGTGGCTACGGCACTAAAGAATTTAGCCACCCCCTCTCTTCCCGTGGGTGTCGTAAGAGGCGACTAAGGGATAACAAGGTTCCACAATCACCTTGGAACTTAAGAAGCCGACCGATGGCGGGATAACCATCCAACTGCTGGCTTTGAAATACACAGGCCGAAGACGGGCAGCAGCGTCTTCGGTGCGACAAAGCCAGTACTGCGGTCACCAACCCGCCTGCCCAGCGTGGTGACTATGGGTAAAACACATGAGTTCACGTTATTTTTGGCGTAAACTTGTGGAGGCCTATGTCCAGCAGTGGACTGTGATAGGCTGAAATGATGATACATCCACGGGCTTATGAAAAAGGACATGGGCCTTTTTTATTCTAAAAACATGCAATTTTTATTTTTATTTTTTTCTATTTACTTTATTTATTATTTTTATTTTTTTCTATTTACTTAATAAATATTGAAACATGGATATAACTTGAATAGTTTTATTTTGCAAAGTTTTGCTCCTTTTTTGCTGATTTTTTTTTTATATTTATAGTTATAGCTCCTATGCTATAAATCATATTTAGCTAAGCTTACAGCCTTCTACATAAAAAAAAATACAGTAAATTTTAACTGTGGGATCAAAATCAATATAAATACCTTTGTATTTGTAACCTAACCTAACTCATTTAATAATCTGCTTAATTAGACAATGTCTTATTTTTTAATGAATTTTAGGCAGTACAGAGTTGAAAAACTTTGTACTGTCACATGAATGCAAAAGTCAAAATCAAAATAACTTTGTTCAAATTGGCTTTAAAAGCACTTCCGAATCGTTATTTTACAAATTAAATTTTTAAAACCATCGATTTGGAATGTAGATTATGCAGAGAAGAGTCGGCAAGAAACTCCGCAGTTATTCTTTTGAAAAATAATATATAAACTGTGTTTTAGTACAAAATTAGTAATATCTTGCATGAAATACGACGTCACTAAGTCCACATATCTTTATCATCTATGTAATTCTGCACCGAATAATAAGCTTTATTTATTAATTTATTTTTAATAAATACTTACGCGTTAGCGCAGCGGTCACAGCACTGGCGCTGGGAGTCGCAGGTTCGGTCCCCGCTCACGACAGACATTTGTATTGGCCATATAGATGTTTAAATAAATAAATAAATAAATATCTACACAGGCTGGGCGTTTGTGTTTATTTATTATTATTTACTTTAAATGTATGTTGACACATCAAAACAGTAGCTTACAATAAACAGGTCAGCAAGATTACAATAAACATCAAAATAAGGTCATCAATAAATTCACCTCGTGTGTCTATTTTCAAATTTAGAATCAAAACGACTTCATAAAACGGCAATAAGACGGTCATTAAGAGTTAACGCGCTATGTGAGCGACGTACGCAAATGTCCGTAGGTTCGTTACTCGTAAAATATCTCTCGAAAGAATATGTCTAGAATTACATTTGAATGTTTATTCGTAATGGCATGTTTATTACTTAGTTTATTGATAATAAACTCCGGATATTATACTTCATGTTGGAATACTGCTACCGGTTTTCAACTTGCCTACTTGTTTTTTGTACGTTTGTTTATGATGGGTTGATTGTAATAAACAAATAATGTTTATAATGTTCAGACATTAATATCAAATTTATGTGCATATATATCATAATCATTTATCTTTTTATGATATGTAGATAGGACCATCATATCATGATATGGTACGAAGATAATTTAGCAGTTCTTGCAACAGCTGACAACTTCGTATAGGCCTAAAAAATATCCTTAACTTACAAAGACGGTCGTCTGTTCCTAAGATAGCCAACTTGCTTATGCTATTGGTAACAGTCGGCTGATATCGCTATATCTTATTTTTCGATAAATATATGAATAATAGATACATAAAAATTATATCTGTTACACCCAAATTCATGTGAAAATCAAATGTACATCCCACGTAACAGAAACCTAGCTAGCACAGTTTGCAAGGACTAGTCAAAAAAAGTTATTTGTCGTGGTCTGGGCGGTTAAGTTAGTTAAGTACTTTCCAGAAATCTTGATTCAGTGTTTATGGAATTTCAGCTGGACTGAATAAAATCCACATAACCACGTCCCATAGCTAAGTAAAACCTCACCTCCTGTTTCTCTTTTTGTCTCGCAATTTAATTCACCATTCTGTCACGTTACATGCTTAAGGGTACATTTCATATTATCAATATTATAAAGATTTAGTTAGTACACATTATAATACAAACTGTGTCAAAATTTTAACAATACGTAACAATAAACGTCATACTAACTGAAAACTGCAAATCCACTAAGCTTAAATTAAATTGATATAAATGCACTCCTTCTTCAATCGGCTACTGAATCGTGAAAAGGTAGGTACTTTACTTTAGTATACCAAAATCAAAAATATTACATTGGTCTTTTATTTATTTTATTTATTTATTTATTAGGAATCCAACGTAATATACTAAGAATATATTTCTTAAGTTACTCCTGTTGTCAATATAAAAATGTTACAAAGTAGATATATCACAATTACACAAAATTCAAATAGTATATTTACATTTGTTATTGTTGTTCCAAAAAAACAAAAATAAACAAAAAACCTAAATCAATTACTTTCTATAACTTATCAAATATTAAAAATTAATACAATACATATAATCATCAATAGAAAATTATATAAAAACAAATAAGATAAAATAAGAACTCTTAGTGGACAATCTAATAAAAAATCAATTAGTTTAAAACCTACATTTAAACAAAGACACGTCCAACCCCTACTCGCTCCGGTCACGGAGACCCGCAGTAAAAATTCTACGAACGTCAGCTGTTAACCCACCTACGGTTACGAGGCCCTTAAGACCGACTCGGAATGGTAACGGTTTGATTACACGTAGCGAGATTGAGAAAGTCCGAGTATGAAGGTAGTTGAGTTGAGATTACATACATACATACATACGTACATACAGATGTAATGTAAACAGTCACAATATGTGAATCAATTGTTTTAGTAGCATATGGCATTTAATACTTGGCATACGCACACACACGTAATAAAGTTATAAAGGGAAACAACTTTTTCGTATTTTATCGTGGTTTATTAAGTTTTTTAGATGCCCGACGTTTCGGATACTTTACAGCAACCGTGGTCACGGGAGGACTCCCGCGAAACGTCGGCCATTTAAAAAACTTAATAAGCCGCGATAAAATTCTACCAAGTTGTTTCATTATAATGAGTAAAATTCGCGTAAACATTAGAAAACAATATAATAAAGTGCCCTTTCTGAAAAAGATGGACAGAAAGACTTGGTAATGTTCTTTAAAGAACAATATTACATTTTTCTTATTGTTTGATGGTAGAAACATGTATCTCAGTCATCAGTCATAGTTGTTTCATTATAACATGCATCTATTGATTTCACAAAAAAATTAATTTAATTATAAACAACACCTTACACATAACTGTGTTTGCCAGCAAACGAAAAACACCGACTTCAATTACATCGACAACTAATACAACGTAGGTAGACGAAAAAATAGTCAAATAAATACGCATTATCGAAGATTACTCCAAAAGTTGTAATTAGATCTCGATGAAATTAAAATGTGACTACATGATAAACATCGGCTTTCGATTAAATTAAAAATCATCAAAATCGGTACACCCAGTAAAAAGTTATGTGGATTTGCGAGGGTTTCCCTCGATTTCTCTGGGATCTCATCATCAAATCCTGGTTTCCTTATCATGGTACCACACTTAAAATATCACCTTTCCAACAAAAAAAAAGAATTATCAAAATCGGTTCACAAACGACGCAGTTATCTCCGAACATACATAAAATATATATACGGTCGAAGGCTAATTTTTCTACTATTAGAAAAATAAATACTTCAGATTTCAATCCATCTTTATTTAGATAAACAAAATTCACGCAAATACAAATTGACAATTTTAGTCATAATAATTAGTCATAAGTACTACATTAGACCATCCAGACCTCCTGGGTATAAATTTATAGCCTACAATAATACCACCCCAGAAACCAATAAATCATTAACAAACAATATTTGTTTAATCGACCACGTCCATACAAATCGTCGACCGACAAACATCCTCGGAATGACTTGAATAACAATCGCTTAGACCACCGACAGCGAACGCCTTCCAGAATTTTAAATATAATTGTTTTTTGCGTCACCTACAGACGGCGGTCGCCGTGTTGCTCCTTGCAATTTATGCCACAATTGTATTCTTGTGGACCTCGATTCCATCGTATATCATGATTTATAATCAGAATGCACTTTGAAGAAACAGTAGTGTTTTTAAGGGGATTTGGACAAATATTTCATTATATTCTTGATAGTTTTCCTTTAAAGTTTCCTCCCAAGGTTCTGAGATGGAACCTTACCATTGATACTTACTTGTACTTCATTAATTTGTAATAAAATAAGTATCATTAGTTGCCCTTAGTAATGAAATTAGAATCATTTACTAAGCAGTGGCAAATCATTAGTTTTACAGTATTTCTGGATTATGATAATTACTATACTCGTATTCAAGAGCGGCGAAAATTCCACTCCAAACTTAGAATGTAAATTAATTTAAGCATTTCTTATACCAACAATAATTTATAAAGCTGTACTTTGCGCGCGTTGCTACTTTTTTTTTGTACGTACAACTCAAAAACCCTTGTGGGCTCATGCACAACACTTTGCTGAAGATCATGACATGACCGAATGCATAGCTTACAATTTTTTTAAGGACATGCAAATAAATATTCATTTTTATATATATAAAAAGTATAAGAGTCACAGATGTACCGAATACCAGCGATGACCACACAGCACGCTGGAACCGAAGCACATCAGAAAGAGCGCCACCTCGCCTTACCTCGTGGGAGAGCATTGTGATTACGTGTTACTCATGAATGATGTGCATCAAAAAAGGCTCTACGAGTTGAGCAACACGCGTGCCTTTAATACTTTTGAATCAAACTTGGATACAGATTTCGTGTCAGGAATGTCAACTTATCAAAGGAATTTCTTTATGAAACGTATGCAGTATCCGACTTTTAAAAGTTTAAAAAAAATCTATAAATATCAATTGTTGTTATTACAACTAATAAAATAATAGACTAGCCCGTTGGCGCAGTTTGTAGTGACCCTGCTTTCTGCTCGGCTCTTGTGGCTTCGATTCCTACCCCGAGTCTGGGTGTAATATATACATTTATTTATATATGTATTATTTATATGTATGTTTATCGAAAAAAATATTCATGTGGTTATACCCGTCGGCTGTTACCTATAACACAAGCATTAAGTTGCTTACTTTAGGAACAGACGACGGTGTGTGTATGTTATAGATATTTATTTACAATTCAAAACTTTTACATTTTACAAAAACAGCTTATATAGATAAAAAAGGAAATATAATTAAAAATCGCTTGGAGGTAATACAAACTATTAAATTGGTATTTAAAAACTCCCTCGCAAACTCTTGTCATAAAACTGTTATCAAAATCAGATCATTAAAACATGACAAATAATTACCATAATCCACAATCTAACGTGTAAATTCACTTAGGATTTGATGCTCAGATAAAATCTTACTTAGTATGCACTAATTAGAAAATTACTAAAAAATTTTAATTTTATCAAAAAAAAAAAACTTGAATATTAAAAGCATATTGACATAAATGAGATCTCTGCTCGATTATTATTTAAAATCTTAAATAAACTTTAGCTTATCTGACAAAGATCTTAATTATTACTTATTATTTTCGTTCGTTCATATCACTGCAATAAAATTTTTAAGATATTTTGAAAAAGTTTGATTAAAATATACTAAAAGTAGTTACGACTTAGTTTATAATGTCTGGATCGTCTTTTTGCCTTTTCTTTATCTTATACTAGCCGACCCGTGGCCACTTCGTTGGGCGTTAATTATTATTTTTGTGATGCAAATATATAGTAAAGTTTTCATCTCTCTCGGATTTCTCCGACTTGATTTACGTATACTATTATTTTTCACTGAATCTTTTGTTCAATAACAATAAAATATAGTCTATATCACTCCTCAATAGTGTAGTAATAGTGTAGCTTTCTGTTAATGAAAAAAATTTCATGATCGGATCAGTATTTGCGAAGATTACTCCCTACAAACAAACAAAGTTAGAAACTTTACTTCTTTATAATATTAGTATAAATATAAAATTCTCGCGTCACATTGCTAGTTACCATACTCCTTCGAAACGGCTGGACCGATTTTTATGAAATTCCGTGTGCATATCGGATAGGTCTGAGAATCGGCCAACATCTATTTTTCATACCCTTAAGTTATAGGGGGAGGGCGGGAATTAAGGGCACTAATATTATATATGGTAAACCAATATTTGCTGGGTCAGCTAATACAATATAAATTACTACTTATAAGAACATATTATTTTAAACTAAACGACAGAACAGACGCTATTCTATCTTATATACTATCAAACACGTGAACTTAAAATAACTAATAAAACATTATACGGAATTTTTTCATTTTCTGCCCGATTTCCAAATATGTATTCCGTAATAGCCTTCGACAAATGATTAAAAAAACTTTAGAAAAATTCCCCAAGATTTGATCCAGTCATTTTCGAGTTCTGCGCTTAGTAACGTTTAAAGATTCATTTTTAACAGACTTCAAAATAGGAGTTTCTCAATTCAAATCTATTTTTTTTGTGTGTCACGTCATAACTTTTAACTGGATGGACCGACTTCGATGATTCGTCTTTTTAATCGAAAGGTGACTGTCATGTGGTTCCATTTAAATTTAATCGAGATTTAACAACTATTTTTGTTTTTCATATGTATAATAATTCGTATTGACTATTGTTTCGTCTACCTACGTTATATTGTACGGTCAACAACCCACCTGCCCAGCGTGGTGAATATGGGCAAAACACATGTGTTCACGCTATTTTTAGCGCAAACTCGTGGAGGCCTATGTTCAGCAGTAAACTGCGATAGGCTGAAGTGTGTGAAGTGACGTTGTATTGGTCGATGTAATTGAAGTCGTTTTTTTTCGTTAGTAAGCAAACACCAGAGCAATCTAATTCAAGCAAATTGACCGCAAGATTTGATCAAACACGCCGCGCCCCAAGTTCCCGAACACAATTTAGCTGACGTGAAAATCGCCACCGAGTCAATGGGATGAATCCGTTACAACTCAATGGCACTTTAACGCGTTGCTTGAATGAGATAATGCTTCTCTTTGTTTATAAATTATGTTCATCTCGATAGCGTCGCTTAGGACCTTTCGTTTATAACTTTATCTTATACTAACATAGCATAATATGCCTTGGCACTGTTTTAAATTAAAATTTATTAAAGTAAAAAAAACATTTAAAAATAAGCTTTTATTTTAAATGCGCTAAAAAGACTAAAATAAAGTTATCCTTTCAAACTTTTACTATCAACATATAACGTCATTACACTATTTATATGATGTAAAAGCTTGTCGCAAAATTGACATATAGCCATTTTGTATACCATATTGTAGGAGATACCCATATTGTAGGAGTGCATTAAAAATAACTACTCCGCCATCTTGGGTGTTGACGCCATGTTGGATTTAGAATTACGTCATCTAGCTAAACATGCATTGTCATCCAAATTAAACGTGTATTCAAAATTTCATCTCAAAATTCTTCAAACTGAGTTACAAGATTCTACATTCAACTTATATACATACCAAGTTAAATAAAAAAATTAATATTATTATTTTCTTTAATGTAATTCTAAATTTGCAAAAAAGAACTAAATAAGCAAATACTAGCTGATCTGGCGAACTTCATACCTAATCATTTTTTTCGTAAATGTATTGATTGCTTTTAAATTTTCTTTTACAGATATCTCGTTCTTATAGTAAAAAATAAATACATTATCCAATCAGTCGTTTAACTGACGGCACAGCAGAACAAATTCTGCTTAAAATCTGGAGCAGCCCGACTGTTTTGCCGACCAAGTTGTATAAAAAAAAGTCGGTTAATATAAGTGCATAGAGCATTGTTATTATATAATATATAAGTTATATGTACTTTAGCGATTACTTTTTATTTATATAGATATATTGTGTATTTTATAAAATTACACGTTTAACGATAAAATATAATCATCTATGTCACTTAGCGGTAACATAAATCTGTTGGTTTAATATTTTTTTTGAGTTTATTTATTACAAAATAAATAATAAAAACATTGTAATAATTTGAACGATATGGATTGCAAAGGTAGACTTATCGCTTAGAGATCCATTCCAGTCAAGCCACGTTTACAACTTATCGAGTCAATTGTAACGAACAGAACCAAACAGTTTAAAATTAATTATTAATTTATTAGAATATTATAAACTAGATTATATAGGATTTTATATATCTGAGCTTTAGAACCACGACGTTATCTACGAGTATACTAATAAATGGCTGTAGCGTGATTCGGAGAAGGTTTTAGTATATGATATGTTGGTGATTACTTTCGTGTAAAAAATATGGACGGGCAGAGGTCGCTATTAAATATTCGGTCGCTATTAGTCGCTATTATTATTAATAATTCGCTAATAGCATTATAAATGTTAATATAAAAACGTATTATAACAGCTTGATTTTTAAGCTAAAGTAATTCTGTAGGCATATGTGTTTGCGGAAAAATTAGTGATCCAGCATTCCGCTCTTGTGAGTTCGATTTTCGCAAAGGTGTAAGTGAATCTATACAAATAAATAAAATTGAAGTGTCTGTTTATAATAATAATAATAATAATATATTCTTTATTGTACACCAAAATATAAACAAACAGTAGTAATTACAAAAAAAAAAAGATGTACAGAGGCGATCTTATCGCTGAAGAGCGATTTCTTCCAGATAACCTTTGGGCACAGGACATGATATAGTAGTGACGGATAGGAAGTGTACAATATTCTTTAGGAAGAATAAAAATAGTATAATAAAATATAATAATAATAGTATAATAAAATATAAAAATAGTATAATAAAATAAAAATAATATAATAATAAAATAACCGTAATAATTTTAATAATAACATTTTTTTTACAATTTTTGTCTGTCTGTCTGTTTGTTCTGGCTAATGTCTGAAACGGCTGGACCGATTTTGACGGGACTTTCACTGGCAGATAGCTGATGTAATAAGGAGTAACTTAAGTCACTTTTATTTTAGAAACTTATTTATTTTGTAACTCTGCGACTGAAGAATATTTTTATATCAAATTCCACGCGGACGAAGTCACGAGCACTGCTAGTACTCTAATAAATAAATATCTCTAAATATTACAGACATTCGTTCGACATTCTTTTTTTTAAATTAATTATAATTAAATTTTATATAAAAAAAGATACCGTTTACGGGATAAAGATGTGGTAACAATAAAGCTTGTCATTTGTGTATGATAAGGCGTTCGAGCTAATGGGGGTTATGACATTTCAGTTATCAGTTCAACCGTTATCAAACTGTCGGATACTATCAAAGAATTATTAGCTCCGATAAAAACTATTACAAGTTGTACACTCGTGACAAATTTACGACGTTATTAAACAATAATGACTTATTTTTATAGCTCTCGATTATATTTAGATGCTTTGTTATATATATTTATCATGTATACATAAAATATTTATGTTTTTATTATCGGCTGTTATAAACAATTTTATATTAATATAATTTTTGATTTATATAACTGGGTCAGCAAACAAGCGCACGGCTCATCTGTTGGTAAGCGATTTCCATAGCTTATAGACGCCTGCAACAGCAGAAGTATCTTTTATGATGAATTTTTTTAAGATGCGCGCGCATACCGTCACGAAAAACCGACACTCTGAAGTTAGCTAGTCAAAGAAGAAATTAGCAACGTGAGGTTAGCTAGTCAAGCGCGCGAACACCGTCAATTAAAACCGACACCCTTTTTTTAGTTAATAAAATATAACTTCTTACGTTCGTATATAAAGTACACACACTTTTTTTATCTTAATACTTGATCATTAACATTAATTCGAATCGAATTGTTAGTTATATACCATTATTTTTAAGGGTACGTCACCGAAACATCATTTTGACCATGTCGCTATTAGTTGTGCCCATAGGTTGTGCCATTGCACAATTGGCATAAAAGTATGTATACCAAATTTATTATTGTAAATTTATTGGTCGATCACCAACATACCATTGCCATCGGATAGTACTTACTGATCTCTGTTAAGATTCAAATGTTTTAAACGGCGTGTATGCGCTTATCATCTGGAGGTATAAATCTTACAAATAATCTGTAATTTATGTACCATTAGGATTACTTATATACTAATGACCGATGATATATATATATATCAGAAAAATAAATAAAATAGTTTACTGAAGTTTATTTATTTATTTATTTGGTACACCAACGATTGATACAATGTTACTTAAATCTACAGTATAATAAATATTTGATTTATTTCCGCTAATTGCATAATCAGTTACAGGTATACACCACATGCTTTTTATATTATGTACACATAAGAAAATTTCCTAAAAACTAAATTATAAGCTAAGCACCAAGACTAATAAAATAGAAGTTGAGTAATAATAACGTTCGAAAGTTTTCTGAATTTAATTTGAAAACTTCTCACAAGTTTTTTTTTTTTTTTTTATATTACTAACTTCTATGAACTTTATACTAAAATTAATGTGTATTGCCATTTATATTTTTAATTATAAATCAGTAAAAAAAATATTTACATACGGCAAATTTTCTTTATATTTTGGATGTTTAAAATGATGTTCTACTAATCGCGAAAAATGATTAATGACGTCATTATTCTGTTCAATTATCGTTAACAGATCGCGGCGATACGCTCCTGTAATGTCTTATAAATTATGAAAAATGACCTGTGACGTCATCCACGTTATCTAAACACCCTTAACAGATCAGAGCAAGTTTATAATGATAGACGTCCAACAGCCGTCATGTATTTTATTAATGGCTGACATTCCCACTACTCAGTCGTTTTCAACTTTAATGCTAGAGTAATTTGTAATTTCGTCTCATTTTGAACCACTCAATAATTTTCTGTGGATGCTTTTACAGCTTACGATATTTGTTTTTATATATGTCGTAATGAGGTAGATTTCTCTCGCTCATCGTGTCTGAGTACTTGGTCTACTGTGGGCTTCAGCGGTCGATGTTGACACAAGTAAACATAATTTATGATATCACCAAAATCTCATAACACAGGAGATTTTAGTAGAAAGGTATGCAGTCCGGAACGCGGGAAAGTTATTGATCAACGGAGCGGAGACTAACTTCTTAGCATTCGATGGATTCACCGTGCGGGTGCCGAGTCCATCGTGCGGCAGAGGGAGTAACTCAGAGCAGTGCCTAGGACTTGCAACCTAGGTGGATGTTTGAGGAGATACCCTTTGAGATGCGCATCAACGCTCACCTTCACTGCTTGAGTTGTCCGCCCTGCCTAGCCAGATTATAATTAATGGGGTCGGCAACGCGCTTGCGATGCTTATGGTGTTGCAGGCGTCTATAAGCTACAGTAATCTCTTACCATCAGGTGAGCCGTACGCTTGTTTGCCGACCTAGTGATATAAAAAAATATATATCGAGTCAAACAAAAGTGTCATAAGCTAAAATTAATTTAACAAAATGCACATTGTCAAGTCACTCTGATAACCTTATTCCAATTATTTCATTACTTCCTACGCTTCCATTATTATCATATTAGGTATCACGACACATCGTACCACAGTCAACTACAACTCGTATTTAATTTTAATGTTTCGTCCATTATTAATTACCTTACCTAAGATCTTATCAATACTTCCTTTAGTACATTAGCTATCACGACACATCCTGTCACAGGGATTATCGTGTCGCATCCATGTCGTACTGTGTAACCAGCTCAACCGTCTAAAGTCAATCGTCCGAGGGCGAAGCTCGTTACGTCGAGCACGACAGGCAACGTGTAATCACACGTCAGCCGGCCAACCTGTAATTTGCAGTACTTTTAACCCTCTCAATCAAGTAAACGCCGACCGATGTCGTTTTTGTTTTAACTTAATGTGACTTCGTCGTGTGTTTTTTGTTGTCTTAAGCTGTAATAGAGTTTTTATGGATTTTTTTTTTGTTCAAACGACGTTCAAATATAGGTACTATTGCAAAGTAAAGAAGTACATAAGGGGAGTATATTAGTGTAAAATAATCTTTTTTGTACATAGTTTAACCACGTAGAAATTAAGTAATCAAAATTGAGACTAATCTAATACTATTCGAGCAATTCTTGTATATATATATATATATATATATATATATATATATATATATAATCTGAATCGCGGAAACGGCTCCAACGATTTTCATGAAATTTAGCATGACAGGGATTTTGTGGGCGATAAATCAATATAGCTAGGATTAGTTTTTAGAAAATATCGTTTTATCCCTGTTTTTAGGCAATGAAACAATGGCTACAATATCGTTAGAATACGATGATAAATTTCACAACAACTAATAAAGTTGTAATGGCTCAGGTGGGAAATCGGCCGGTCGGGATCGACCGAAAAGACTACGATTCAAATCCCATGTTTCCAGTTCGATTTTTTTCCCTTTTTTTCTAATTACACTTATGATTTTTTATTTAAATAACCAGTTCATATTTTTTATTATTATGTCGGTAAAATTGGAAAATATTATTCATATTTTATCAACATGCCATTCGTATTTAAATATGATTTCCAAAAACACGATTTACTAAAAATACCGAGCTAAGCTCGGTCATCCAGGTACTCTATACTGATGAATGGAGAGGGTTTTTTGTTCGATTATACTGCGAAAACTACTGAACCGATCGGAATAATACTTGTACCATAAGATGCTGCGTGATTCGAAGGTTTTAGTATAGGATATGTTTATGACTACTTATCGTGTAAGCAAATATGGACGGACAGAGGTCGTTAGTATATAAATACTAGCGACCTCATTGAAACAAGAACAAAAAAATATAATCAAGTATATCATTTCCCGTTTAAGAATATTATTTTATAATTAAAACAAATAAGCAAAATAATAAGCAGCGAATTGTAAATCTCTTTTGTTTAGATAACAAATTATAAAAACAACATCTAAATAAAATTTCAAATTATATTAAAGTGAAATCACGAATATTATCTATTATGTAATTTAGGTGTGATCATTGGCCAACACAATTAATAACACAAAAACTGTCATCTTTTATTAAAAAGTGATAAAACCCAGACATCACATGCCCCCATAAACAGGCCAGACATCGTTTCCGAGACAGTAGAACCTAATAACCAGAATTACACCACTGCACTTATCTCGGGATTTATTGCGCCCCGCGGCCACCTTCAACTGCCCATTACCTTCGTTCCGACTTGTTCGTCATAATTTGTCTGGAAAATTGTACCTCTATCTAATCCTTAGGATAGATAACTTTAGATCATTTCTGCGGATACTCGCAAGGTTCAGGGTTATATTATTCGATGTTTTAGTATCTCATTTAATTTTAACTTTATAATCAACTCAAAATAAAAAATATCTTCGTTTAAGTCTCCAAAAACATTTGAATCCTCATTATACAATAATTAATACGCAAGCCAACCTCATTTTTATGTTTTTGATTTGCTAAATTCAAAAATAGCCATAGTGATTATTTTTGCTTGCAAACGAAAAAACACAACTTGAATTTACATCGACAAGGAATAAAACGTAGGTTGTGGAATAAATATTCAACTAAAACGCATTATTAGGGATAATTCATAAATTACTAGCCATATCTCTATCATGATTTGAACAGGAATGATCATCAATGTAAATCGCACCACATAGTAACAGGCTAACCATTAAAAAATCATCAAAATCGGTCCACCTAGTAAAAAGTTATGAGATGCCAGGTAGGTACCACACATAAAATAAATAGTCGAACTGAGAAACTTCTCCTTTGTTTTTGAAGTCGGTTAGTTAAAAGATGAAATAATTAATGTTTGCTGTCTGTTTAATCAACACAGTCATTTTACATGCGTCTTTATTTATTCTATGTAAATAAAACTCAATATAAAATAATTTTAGTCTCACTAGATTCCAAATGATTTTTCGAATCGTCTTAACTCGTATAAGTACCTATAATTTTTTTTTTACTTTATTCTTTAAACATATTTAAATTATATACTTTTATGCATATACGTTTTCAATTAACGTCTACTTAATAAAGTAAACAAAGGCTTACTTACAAAATTATACATAAAAAAACCTAAAATTATATTACCATAATATTATTAAACATATAGCAACTCCACTCAATAATCAAGAAAACGAAAGAAAAAATCCCTCAAATTAATCTCGAGCATTCAACAATACTCTAATTCCGAGAATGCCAATCCAATCGTTCGAAATTTAAAATTTATTTTTTAATTTTCCGACGAAATTATTTGAGTTGCCAGTGACGCGCCGTCTTCGAGCGCCTGTCGTAAATTTTTGAAAGGAGTTTTTAATCAGTCGTGAAGCGATTTATAAATTAAACAGGGGCTGTTATGAAGAAAAAGCGTGAAAGTGTGTATCCATTACATAATTTTAAACGACACTTTCTAATAATTATTAAATAATTTAGAATATTATGTAATAATGTAAATAATTTCATTGAAAAACATTTTTTACACAAAAAGAAACTGGTATATTATTAAAAATAATTTAAAGATATATACCTACTTTCACTTCATACTTTTTGTAAACAAAAACTAGTTACACCAAGCTGAAGTTATTAATTTTAATTATTTTAATAAATTATTTACTTATTTAGATCTTTTATTCGAAGTAAAGTAAGAAGTAAGAAAATTAAGTTGCAATTAAAGTAATTTTTTTATTATATAAAAAAACAATTGTTTTGTTTCATAATTTGTACATTATTACCTAATTAAATTATAGTTCCAAAATAAATCAAAAAGCAGTTCAAAAGAAATTACAAAGCCGAATAACAAACGAGACGCATCAAGCTACGGAAACGCGACGTCAACAAGATATATGAGCGGAAAGGATCTCTCCACGAAGCTGCAAATTTCATCATCAATTATCATTATTAGGGAGCGCGTCGGCGGTAATTGAGTTTTACAAATGGCGGCTGTGACGTCATAATACATGTCGCACGGCGTGGAAATATATCGTCACGGTATGCTTTTATAACAAAAAAACTTTTTTCTTTTATTAAATTACTTGTATGTGCAATATGATAAGCTAAGCTAGGTGCAAAAAATAATTCAAATAGAAGCAATAATTTGAGCAAAATACAGTTTTATAATGAAATATTATATTAACTCTGACTGATTTTTTTGTATCATTAACGTGCTCTCCGAGGCACGGTGGAGAGACCCACAAGGCCGCGTTGGAGCAACGGTCACAGCCATGAATTGTGTCTGTTGCACTGCGGGTTCGATCCCCGCACATGACAAACATTTGTATTGACCATACAGGTGTTTGCCGCGGTCTGGGTGTTTGTGCAGTCCTTTTTTTTATGTATAGATTAAAAATTATTGACTGTAGAGTTTCTTGTGGATTCTTCTCAACGGAATCTACATTATGTATCTCATTAATTATAATCAATAATATTTAAACATACAATTATTATTTGTAAAATAGCAACGTAACGTGCATTTGTAGCCTAATTAAATAAAGTAATTTTACTAATACTTAATTTAATTTATCTTATTTGTATATACATTACATAAAGCAAAAACAAATAATATAATACTACTTAAATACTCATTTCGTTATTGTTATACGATGCCAATAACAAATGTACTAGTTTTCCTTATATCCACTAATTAACCAACAAAGAAAGTTGCAGTAAATTAGCTTCAAGTCAACCATAACCTATACAACAACTTTAACACAAGTTAATGATAAGCATTACTCAACGTTGGAGCACAAATGAGTAAGCAATTACGTTTAGGTGCTATTATTGTTTTCGTAATAGCTAATACTTTACGCTTTAGAGCTAAACGCATTATTTCCATTTTAATAGTGTACAATCAGTCAACATTCATTTGAACGTGTTTGTGGATGTTCATTAGTATTGATAAACAATGTATGCAATACTATTTCGTATATATAAATACTAGTTGCGCCACGTTGATTCACTCGCGTAATTTTCGATCCCGTGGGAATGTCGGGATTATATGTAGCCTATATTGTTCTGGAACTTTAGTTCGACGTATCAAGTTTTTTTACGAAAGGAATCATAGGCGTAATTAACACTTTACAATCAAAAAATGTTACTTATAAATCAAAAAAGACATTTTTTCTGTTTCAATTAATTTATAAACAAATACACTATAATACAATTTTGATTTGTTAATTTTTTTTCTCCCAAACAATGTGTTTCATGCAATGTTATAGCACTGTTGTATATATTAGCTAATAGTGGAAACTTTTCTGATTTCAGTTATTGTAATTAGTCATAATATTATAAAGTAAAATAAAATTGTATGTTTCCCAAATAAAAATAAAATAAAAAATAAAATATAATATTACCAATATAAATAAACAGTTACATAGAAATATAATTTTTCATTGGGGCCAATCAATATGTAAACAAAGTTAATCAAAGCTAGTCAAAGCTCGTGAAAGCTCGTCAAGCTCGTCTACCGGCACATTACTGCCCATAACTCTCTGTTATCAGAGGTCGTTTTCTTTGAGTCTTCCTTCATAGGCATTTCATAAATCTTTACCCTGATCTGGGAATACATGGATGCGGCAAATTTGAGACTAGAACAAAATAACAAAACACCAGACGCTTAATGGGCCATTAGGATGTGATTCCTACGTATGGTAGGGATAGACACAATACAATTTAACTGTACTTTAGCAAACGCCCAGATGATAAAAAAATATCTGTATGATGAATAATAAAACAGTTGTCTGCATGACTACCGCATCTAATACAATTTACTATTCATGTTTTTTTCCCTATCAGTTGTAACATGTCTCCCGGACAATAATCGTTTATATTAACGTCAAACAATAACAGTTAAATTTACAACGGCACGCTCGTTTAGCAGAAGGACAAGGTGTCTCGTTGGCAATAAATCGATTGATAAACTTTCAGACATAAATATGTAATAATATCGATTGGGAATTATAATGAAGGAGTGAGTAGTATTAAACATGTTATCGTCTGTAAATATATTGTGTATATTAGAAAATTATTGACCTTTCTAAAGGTTTGAAGTATTACAAAAATACCTACTTACTTAAAAAACCTATAATTTAATAATAGTTAATGTTGTTTTTAATCGAATTTAATAAAAGGAGACGGTTACTCAATTCGACTGTATATATATACTAGCTGACCTGGCGAACTTCGTATCACCTTATTTTTTTCTGAAATATAATAATAACATAATATATCAAAATAAAATATAGCCTATCTTTTAAGTTAGATCAAACTGCACACGGTGTGCAAATTTGACTGAAATCGGTTAAGTAGTTTAGGAGTCCATTGAGGACAAACATTGTGACACGAGATTTATATATATTAAGATATATGTTGCAGTCAGAACTCTTAACCAGTCAAAAGTACTATTGACTAGCGAAATCAGTCAAAAGTACTTTTGACTGGAAAAGTTGGTCAAAAGTGGTTTTGACTGAAAATTATTGGTTATTAGTACTTTTGACTGCAAATTCGCGGTTAAAAATACTTTTGACTGACGCTCTCCGTCAAAAGTAGTTTTAACTGCAAAAAAGCGTCAGTCAAAAGCACTATTAACTCGTTAGATGTGAATAAATTTAGTCAAATGATCCTAATAAACCATAATAAATTTATGCTTGCAATCTTCTTACGACTGCATGTCAATCAGATCGACTTGGCAGCGGCTGTTCATTTCAGTGTGCAGGATCGGTTTCTAAACATGACCCATCCCTTTCTTGCTTTTTTTTCTTTGGCATACTTCGCACATTGATAAATATATATTAATCATTTCTTTTGTAACATTTGCGTACTTTTTTGCCGTTTCATTCTTAAGTCTATCGCGACCCTATAGAAATATGAGCAGCATCAATAATGTCGTAGATTTCCTCAGCCAGCAAAAATATTTGAGAGGTTCTGTGTTTGTAAGTAATTTTTTTATACCACAAACTTCAATGTGTTAAAGCGTTGTAGTCTACTGTACTGTAATGGTGTTTCCTTTTCATTAAATTTCGCGTCTTCCACATCCATTGCAAACTTTTCAAATTTTTCTTTTGTCATCACATTGAAATGACTATCTTTCATATCTTCGATCGCTAAATTTTTTTTGCAAAAAGCCTTCTTTTTTTCGTAGTCACTCATTTTTGTTCTAATATCAGCACGTTCTCCACTAATAATGAGTAATATAAAAGTTTATATGTGCGTTTGTCGTTATTTTTATCGACCACCTTAACTTTTTAAGAGTTTTGACTGATACAACCAGTCAAAACCACTTTTGCCGGAATCATTTAGTCAAAAGTACTTTTAACCAGCTCCATTGGGCAAAAGTACTTTTAACTGTTATTTTAGTCAAAAGTATTATTGACTAAAGCAAATGGTCAAAAGTACTTCTGACTGATTTTGCTAGTCAATAGTGCTTTTGACTGGTTAAGAGTTTTGACTGCAACATATATATTTTATATGTGTTCGGCGATAACTTCGTCGTTTATGAACCGATTTTGATAATTCTTTTTATGTTGGAAAGGAAATATCTTAAGTGTAGTACCATTATAAAGAAACCAGGATCTGATGATAGTATCCCAAAGAAATCAAAAGAAACTCTCAACAATCCGCATAAATTTTTACTGGGTGTACCGATTTTGATGATTTTTAATTTAATCGAAAGCCGACGTTTATCATGTGGTCACATTTAAATTTCATCGCGATCTAATTACAACTTTTGGAGTAATATTTGATATTGCGTATTTACCTGACTATTTTTTCGTCTCCCTACGTTGTATTACTTGTCGATATAATTGAAGTCATTTTTTTTCGTTTGCCAGCAAACACAATTATTATAAGTTAAATTATTATAAAACAACTTCGTTTTGTATTTACGAATATACCTATTTATCTGATTTATAAAATCGTAACCGATTGAAGTCTCTACGTAAAAGTTTTTTGGGGAGGGCAGTAGAGGACGTAATAATTATTATTAGAATTTGTGTCTGTCTACACAAGAACCCAAAATCTTTTGCAAAAATAGGGTACGGCTTTTCAAGTTGTGATCATGGAGGTCTAGCTTCCAACCAGGCGACGATTTAAAATATAATTACGTGATTTTCAGATAACGTATTAAGTACTTATATAGTTTTAGACAATTTTTCACAAGCCGATTCGAAGTAAGCATTTATTCCATTCTTATTATATTTATTATATGACAAAAAAATAGTCAATATCTTTCATTCAAACATTCGTACACCAGAAACAAATTTAATTTGAAATTCACGCCATACTTTTTAATAACCAGCAACATATCTCAAAACGGACGCAATCAAACTAACAAAGCGATCAATTCTTCAAATCAACAACACATCAAAGAATTCATAAGCACAGACATCACAGACAGCCTACAAAACATCAAACGCTAATTACTGAACGTTATTTAAAAAAGAAAAAAAAAACATTATGACAATGAAAAACGAGCTAAATGGGAGTATTCTTTCAAATTAATTCTTAAGAGGCAACAATTTGTCTTCCCGTTACAAGATTGAGAGAGCTCGTGAAAGAACCGACAAAAATACTTTTTTAAACGTATCTTTTGACTGGTTTTATAGCTATATCACGCTATTGCTTAAGATATTTTTGAAACACGTTTTAATGATAAATTTTGCATAAATTTACTAGCTATCTATATCTATATTGATAATTATTAGCTTATTACATTTTTTTATTATTAATATTTATATTGTAATCCAAGCCATTGTTAATAAAATATTTTTATGACACTTTTATTATACTAATATTACCGTACTTACTACCGTAAATAATACTTACAATTTCAACTTATTAAATTATTGAACTTAGAATTATCTAAGCAAAAAAAATTACATAGTGGTAATAAAAAAAACATTATAAGTTACTTTTAATATCAACTCATTTGATTTGAAACTTATTTCTATAGAGATTTCAAGTACAGACACAAGAACCAAAAAAAAGTCATTTATATTACATTATTTAAATTATCTAGTTGTTTACATTACAAATATTTAAACGTTTTAACTAAACCAAAAAAAACGAGTGTACTTTAGACCACACGACTGAAGTAAAACTTACAAAACGTAACTCTCTCTCTTTCTATCTTCAGTAACTTATATGTCCCTCTCAACTTTCATTCGCCTCGCCTGATCCTACCTATCATAACGCACTCGTCACGTATTCACTATCTTACTCGCCAAGCCAAGCGTGCGTAGCAGTTTTATTTCAACAATTAAATCTCATATCGCTACATATTTCGAAGTTTAGTGAAGAATGAACTTAATGGAGTTGTTGAAAAAACAGACAAGAAATATTCGCCATAATAGCTTAACTTTTCATCTGCTAACGAATTAACAAGCGGCTCTCAGCGCAAATAAACACTGATTAATAGCAGACATTAATTTAGAAAAAAAAAAACTTTTGTACGCACGCGAGCGCTTTCATTTTAGCTGTAATTTTTTGTCTTATAATTTTTTTTCGTATTTTTAGGTCAGGGTATTGTTTCACGAAACGGGAAGTGTACTCACACTGTCAACAATATGTTTTGACAGAGATATGTTGTGTCACGCCCGCTGACCATTTTTCATCTTTATCATTAACCCACGCCTTACAGTGTACTATCTTTTATTTATAGTATTATATTTTATTGCTTACAGTACCAACAGGTTACGAGTAAAAGAATTAATATTTATACCATACTGTCAGCTCGTAAACTACTTCTGAGTAATAGTTTTCTAATGTTACTAAGAATTCTTATTCAAAATCTGTGACAGCCCGACTAGGCAAGAGTTCACTTTACTTACTCACGCAGTCCACTGCTGGACATAGGACTCCCCAAGCTCACTGCAAAAATAAATAAATACCTACACAACTACTGCTACCCGTCTTCGGCCTGTGTATTTCAAAGCCAGCAGTTGGCTGGTTATCTCGCCATTGGTCGGTTTTTTAAGTTCTAATGTGGTAATGGAACTGTGTTATCCCTTAGTCGCCTCTTACGATACCCACGGGAAGAGAGGGGGTGGCTATATTCTTTACTGCCGTAACCACAAAGCAGGTTACGAGAGATGACAATCAAATAATACTGTTCTGAAGTATTGTCATGTTCTTAGGTGATTAAGTAGCTTAAGCTGCTGGAGAGGGTTTAGGACAAAATGAGTACGTCGCTTGCGATGCTCTTGAAATTACAGGCGTTTTAAGGTAACCGTTAAACATAAAGCGAGTCGTACGCTTGTTTGCCACACTAATGGTACTAAAAAACTTAAAGAAACTTATTTCATATATACATTACAAAGTCACGGAACTGATCTTGTTATTTCGATTGAAATGATAGATGAACTCTAATCATAGACAAGAAAACGTGTGAATGGCCTGACAAATAACAATAGCTTGTTATTTACGCCGTTTGACATCGCTCATTGATAACAAGCGATAAGCAAACGTTATTGTTATTAGACATGCGTTATCGCGTCTTAGTGGCTTTATGATCGCAGCCATTCATTGCCTCTACAAACTTTTTTTTAAACTGGAATTTAGATACTGGCCAGTTATCGTAGTCGGTTTCGCTTCATTTAATGTTATAAATATCACATTTTATTAATTTAAAAAAAAAATCGTTATTCGAGTAGATATTTAAAAAAAAAGTAAATTTTAGCCCTACTTTATAGCCTACGCCATTTAAAGCAAAAAGTATTATAGAGCTAAAACGGAGATATGTCAAACAAATATAAGATACTAAGGCACATATAAATAGATACTTAAGTAACTATTAACTATACCCACTCGAAGTTAGTTCATAACTCTATCGAAACCACAACGTATTAGAACTTAAATCATCACAAATACATAAATTCTATAAAAATGTTCCTAATATGTAATTTATAGGGTAGTTTAAAAACAAATTTACACTTAAGCACCCATAGCTCACTCAATAAAATCTTCCAAATTCGACGTTTAGCCAAAATTTGAAAGAAATATGACAGGCCGCTGAAAGTATGAAGGAATCCAAGATAGCAGATAATTTCTAAGTCATATCTGTGTAATGTGGCCATAAATTACGAATATCGCCGGGGAACGCTCCATTAAACTTGACTAATGGCCTACGTAGAGTAAAAAGACGTATGGAGGCGTTTGCCTTGCCGTACCTACAGTCGATTGCGAATGGCAGTGATAACTTGAGCTTTGACGCTGTGTTTTGGTTATTTCGCGTTTTGACATGTGTTCAATATTTTGTTTTATATGACAAAATATTTGAAATAATAAATAATAAAATATGTAAAATACTAACTGTGCCCGCAATATCGTCCGCGTGGAATTTAACAAAATAGTTGTTGTTCAGTTCGCAGAGTTATAAAATAAATACATTTCTAAAATAAAAGTAGCTTAATTTACTTCTTACTACATCAGCTATCTGCCATTGAAAGTCCCGTCAAAATCGGTTCAGCCGTTTCACAGATTAGCCGGAACAAACAGACAGACACACAAAAATTATAAAAAATGTTATTTTGGTCTATGTACTGTGTATGTGTACACATATGAATTGAGTAAAAAGTGGTTATTTTAATATTACAAACAGACACTCCAATTTTGTTTATTTCTACAAATAATTAATACAAAAGACAGAGAGAGATGGAATTGCTACTACAACTTTATTGGACACCATTGTGTTGGTAGTGACATAAATACCTAAAACCAGCTACTAGTATTCCTCTACTATATTATGCATGTATTATACATATAAACCTTCCTCTTCAATCACTCTATCTATTTAAAAAAAACGCATCAAAATCCGTTGCGTAGTTTTAAAGATTTAAGCATACATAGAGACAGAGAAAGCGACTTTGTTTTATAGTGATTAGTGATTTTGATAATTCTTTTTTTGTTGGAAAAGAGATATCACAACGGTGGTAACCATGTTAAGGAAACCAGAATCTGATGATAGAATTTTAGAGAAATCGAGCAAATCCCTCGAAAGTCGAAAAAAATTATTAATCACATAATTATTAATTTCATAGTATAAATTTAGTCTAAAATGCTACGCTTGGGACTATGTGGGATTTTTTTTAATAACATAGCATTCGCTAAAACTTTATGTCATTTTAAGTCGATGCGGTCACTTTTTATGTGTGTTTGAAAAAATTTATTCGTCGTGATAATTTGTGAATCATGTACCTAATTAAACTAAAGTGCAAGCAGTTCCCGTTATGATATTCTTTATATTAATTCACATTAATTAGTTAGTTAGTACTACAAATCTACTAATAATCCAAAATCCTAGTAAAAAAACTGACGTGTAAGATTTATCTATTGATAAAGTTTTAAAAAAATGTTAGTAATATATTTTTCTTTTTTACTCTCAAATAACACTACCTGTCAGATATTTATATCTACAACCTTACTTTTATTATGTATTGTATTCAAAAGTTTTATTTTTTATTTCTTGGGGTGATGATGGCTTGGTTTTATGTTATATGTTTCCGTACAGGTTTTTATGCACTCACACAGTTGAGTACGAAGGTTAATAACTTAAACTAAGCAATTCATATTTAATGCCTAGTTAGTTACTTCACTCCAATATGTAGTCTCTAATTGATATTTAGCGTCTTTGGTGCGACAAAGCCAGTACTGCGGTCACCAACCCGCCTGCCCAGCGTGGTGACTGTGGGCAAAACACATGAGTTCACGCTATTTTTGACGTAAACTTGTGGAGGCCTATGTCCAGCAGTGGACTGTATAGGCTGTAATGATGAATTGATATTTACCCCCACTGTGGTAGAGCACAGCAGGAATTTCCTGCTCAAAATATGGAGCAGCCCGACTCGGGTAGTACCTCGACCTTACAGAAGATCACAGCTAAATAATACTGTTTTCAAGCAGTATTGTGTTCCTGTTGGTGAGTAAGGTGACCAGAGCTCCTGGGGGGATTGGGGATGGGTCGGCAACGCACTTGCGATGCTTCTGGTGTTGCAGGCGTCTATAAGCTACGGTAATCGCTTACCATCAGGTGAGCCGTACGCTTGTTTGTCGACCTCGTGGTATAAAAAAAAAACCAACACAAGAAACGCTATTTAAAATCCACGGGTAAAACAACTAAACAATTTAAAACGAATCGTCAACCCGTCAACAATTCCAACCGCCCCTCCCTCTATTTAAGCCCACACATCACGCGAATCCAGCGAAAAATTCACAAAGCAAATAAATAACGTGTTATAGGGGAACAAATCATGTACTTACACGGGACGCCATGTTTCACGCAAAGCCTTAACTTTTATGAAAACTGTCTCCCGCCACAGTATTTCACGTTAAATGGCCTAGCTTTTTGTCGTTAAATTTGTAACTTATCGCCTATGTATTGGGGTGGCCATGTTTATGGAAACTAAATTAATTTTATTTGTTTTTTTTTTTTTTTTTTTGATGGCTGGTAAAGGAGTAACAGTTAACGCGATCAGTTATAACGCCGTATGTCAAAAATTATAGGACTATGCTTTTGATGCGAACCTTTTACATTTATACTTATTAGTATAGTAAACGCATTTATATTGTTTTATTTAGAAAAAAAATTATATTCACATTTCGCATTTATTGAATGTTTGTTTACTACCTGAGCTAAAATAAACTACTTATTTTTTACTAAAATGTCGTGCTTTTGAAATCAGCACCACTCCAACATTCAGTTTTTTTTTTAAATTATATTGCATTAAACTCATAATCTAGATTCTAATTTGACTGAAGGATATTTTATAAAATAACATATTTGATTTATTTAAGATTATTTATTAAAAAGTAAAATCTAACATTAACAAAACGAAACATGTCAAACTTGAATACACATTTGACATTATCAAGCAACGACTAATCATCTTTTACGTGTCCTTGAAATATCAAACCTCCTTGGTAACTCTACAGAAATATAAGGTAGCCTGTATTTTTCCGAGAAAAATATTATTTATGTCACCGTTTGTATCGAATAAAGGGTTAGTTACGCTCCTTTGTGTGCTTGTTATTACCTATTTTCTATTAACTTCTGATAAAGAACCGCCTCAAGGTATATTGTACGGAAAAATTAAGTGTTGTGCTTTGTCGGGTTGTTTGTAATTTTACGAATAGAGAACAAATATTTAACTAGCGTTCAGGCGCTTTGTAAGAACTTTTTAAATATAATAAAATAACATTTATTCATACTTTTGTATAAATTATTTTTAACGATCTTGTAATAAAACGTTGATTTTGCAAATGTCGTTATGATATAATGGAAATCAAAAGTACGGTATATATTACAACCTCAATAGAATTTTAAAGAAAAAAACTAACACAATACAAAAGAGATTTCTCAACATTTAAAATCAAAACTGACAAGTTAAAAAAAATAAGTTCATAAAAAAACGCTTAAGATAATCCCGTTACAAACGTCATACGCGAATCAAATAATGACGATAAAAATTGCAGTTAAAACTAAAAGCAATCGGTAAAATGTAAGCGCGGTAAAGTGACAGCGACAACATGGCGGGCGACCGCTGAATAATATATCTGAGTCAACATAACCCGCCACCTGACACTTTATTCGCGCCTCGGTTTGTGACAATCACTTACAACATGTACAGTGGCGTTTGTTGTTTTCTTTTTATGTACTTATTTTAAATTTTTTCAAATGTATTTTTTAATTTGTTATTTATTAATTTGTGTTGTAATAAAGTTTAATATGATGAGGGTGTTTTTTAAAAGGAATATTAAAATTATAATACTGAACCTTAAGTTCCCGACTTCGCAAATACCATGCATAAAATAATACCCACTTCTCTAAAAAACGAAGCAAATTATTTGGTACAAAATAATATAAATGATAAACATATTTAAGGCTGCGGGGTTTTTTTTTTTCATGACCTGTTACAGAACCTGCTCACCTTAAAAACTTTTTAAAACCGTAACAGTAACCAAAAATGTCATCCAATCTGAAAAGTGAATAAGCTTTACGTTGATAACACCACAGAGATCTTCTTGTTTGTCAATGATTAATTGATATGTTTCAAGAACAAATTCTATGCATTTCTGTTTCCATATATCCTTAACTGTCTTTAAAAAATGTGTGTAAATAATCTTTTTTTTTTCTTTGTATATGTATATATTTTTTTTTATATAAATTTAGATAAATTACGATAAAGAAGAAAACTAAAACGCCAGTATCTAAAGCATTTGTAAAGTTTACCCTGATAATATTTTAAAGTGGCGACATTGTTGCGACCGCTATTATATTTATTCATATTATCTCGCGTTTTGTCGACAATGCGACAGACTCGAACAACGTTACAAAGAATGGAATATTTGAATAGAAAACTGAGGGTCTGAAATTATGAGATGAAAGCTGAAAAGATAGTTTTTGAACCGAAATACAATTTTTGTTGCATGAAATCTTACTTCTGTATTTGGTAATTGTACTGTTTTGTATTATAAATTTAAATCTCGTGTAAGTTTCTATAGTATTATTTTCTGTTTAATTTTAATTATGAAAATTGAAGATAGTGGAGACTGTGGCTTGTTCAAACCTTCACTCATCTTTTTATTTTTACAACGTATTATCCCTACTAAACATATTTTAATTTACTCTTTCTATATTTGGTGAGATATTGTAAGATTTGGTGTATCCACCTCTTTCCTAACATGAAATTTACTTTTCATACATCTCTTTCTCACCTTTTACATTCTCTTGTCACACAACTAGCGGTGTTTCCTGGCGTTAATTTGAGAAAAAAATAGCCTATAGCCTTCCTAGAATGAAGTTTTCAATTCAAACCATTAGTTAAAAAAGAAAAACAGATTTTTCAGCTTTATAATATTAGATATACTTTTGAAACAAGACAATCCTTCTCAAATAAGCTCTATATATGACCTTTTTAGTTATGAAAATAGCTCAACTATTGTCGCGAAGGCTCAACTCAGACAGCGGTTATGCTTTGAGAAGCATATCTTAGTACTGAGAATACTCTCAGTCAAGCATCTGAATAACGAATTCCTTTGTGTTATTGTATTCTCTTGGTACAGCCATGCATAGATTTCACAATGGCGGCTCTATGGTGATGTCAAATGTCATGAAAACAAAAGCTTAATACTGGAAGGGGTGGAAGTGTTCGCTGAATTTGCCATGAAGTTATTAGCTCTAAGTCTGTATTTGCTATAAACAAGCAATACAGATCTGATGGAACACAAGAATATTTGTTATTAACGCCTATATATAATTTGCTTAAATATTATATCTAATTATTCGGTGGATCTGCAATTTTGTTCATGATTATACATTTTGATGTTCATCTCTTCTTCCAGAGGAACTGTATTGAATTTTGGAAAATCAAATTATACAGTATCCTAGGTCGTATTATGTTCTCACACTTCGCAAAATTTCAGTTTCGATTCCGTTTGCTACAAAAATAAAAGAACAATTTCAGTTTCACTGTCGATTACAGAATACATTTCCAAATTTTTATTCTTAATATCTCCAACACACAGAATAATCTTCTACAGTCTTATTATAGGTATAGATAGAAATATCGACAAAGCCTTCAAAAATGCTTTAAACCTAAAAAAAATAGTCAGTTAACGCCTTTTGCTTAACCTGATCAACGAGTTAAGCTTTTTACCCCAAAAAAAAATTCAGTTGTCTGAATATCAAATATGGCCGCCATTGTTTCAATGCACTCGCATACCAAACTTTAAAGATATCGGAACTTCATCATGAAGGCAGTAGTTATATCTTCGCTTGTACGAGTAGAACTTGAGATCGGTTATCGGTTACACGAAATATCGGTTTTTCTAAATGAATCAAAGTTCATCGTATACGATTGGGCTTTCGAAAAAAAAAACACCAATATATCTTCAGCTTTTTTTCACTTTTTCTTTTTTTAATAGACATATATACAAATTAAATAAGTCTCGTCGCCACTACAGACCATGTAACTGATCCAAAGTATAAAAATGCCAAAAGACTCAATCCTGGTATGTTGCCATTTAGCTACTAGGGTCGTGAGCAATCCTACGATCCGTCTGATAATAGACGAATACCGTAGCCTGTGAACTCCTGCAGAATCAGAAACATTACGAGGGCATTGCAGTTCTTACTCCTTCCTCATGAATTCTGGCTACCTTACTAACCATAACAAAACAACACTTACTTATATAAACACAATCTAAAGTATTATTCCTTACAAATTTCGTATCTCTTAATACTACTATATTATTAATATATAATAATACTACAATATTATTTCATACACTACAAAACATAAAACTGATGGTAAAATCCAGTATTATTTGAAATAACACACCAACAATTAATGAACACAACAAACCAACATCAGGTTCCGTGGAAACGGAATCGGCCGCAAGATCGGTCGAAACAATTTGCAACAAAAACAAATCGTTATATGTATAGTTAATTAAAACGCAAATTGGTGACCGCAACCCTCGTAGAAGGGAGGTTAGGGTTGGGAGAAATTTTATCGACATCGATGATAAATAATATCTTGCATTATTTTACTTTACTAATTCAATTATTATTGGTCATTGAAAATTTGCTGGTTAGATTTGATTTTGAAAATTTTTTAAGTAATAATATATCTATTTAAAAAAATATTATTATAGTTATTGTTAATTCAAAATTTATTAAAATGTAATTATTTAATTATTTAAATGTAATTGTACTAACATTAGACTATAAGCATCATTGTTACTAACACTATATGGGCTAGTCCCGAAATAAAGTTTATTATTATTATTATTATTAATTCCTTAACTGTTTACAATATTTATTTCGGTTTTTTTTTACTCTGTCTGCGTTTTAAAACGACTTCAAAAACGGAGGAGGTTCTTTATGTGACTATATTCTTTTTAACTTTTTACAGGATGTACTGATTTTGATGTATTTTTTACTCGAAAGCTAGTGCTTGTCGTGTGATCTTGTTTTGAATTATACTTAATAATGTCTATCGTACTATATATGTCGATGTAAATTTAAATCGTTTTTTTTTTTTTTGTGAACTAACACAATTACAGAACACCCAATTGATTTAAGTACTTACATATCTTTCTGTTTTATACCTATTTACGCATAAGTAAAATATACATATATGTATATTACTGAAACAGAAGGCAGAGTCATAGACACCGGTTCAATCAAACCAGTAGAAAATCAAATTCATTGTATTTAAAAAATTGGTTGTCTGTAAAGTCGGATTACGGACGATAGTTTTAAGTGATAACGCCATGAAGAAACATTGATGAAAAATTGCATACTCTTATGAATTGGATCGAATTATTATCACTGAATTATTTCGTACTGCTAGCTCTGACGTAATGCTGAAGAGAGATAAATGTGTCACAAGTTTGTCGACTTATAAGACGTTATCACGTCAAAATTATCATTTATCGATATAATCGACATCACTAAAACCGAGCTTTGCATAATAAACGGTGCGGGCGCGCATTAGCATAAAATCACTCGAATTCACAAGTTAACCTATTTGACTTGCAAAAAATCGCCCCACGGCTTATCGCCCTGCAATTAGTTGCGATGGCCTATTCATTTTAACAACTCCTTGTTGAGACAAATTGAAAATTTTATTTAATTACTATTTTTTTAAATCAGAAAGTCCGTAATTTTTTATTTTACATTCTTATTAGATTATGAACACACTGATTCAGTTAGAAGCAAACGTCACGTACTTATGATATTACAGTTGCTGACAACGAATAATAAATTTAAAGTTTATTTTAAAAAGACTTTAATAGTCTTGTTTTAAAGAGTAAATATCTGTTCAATTTCTTGCCAATTCTTCGTAGCAAACTCCGCATTCCGATGGTATGATACCGGTGGTAGTTTCACAATGAATATTCTAAAATTATAAGGTATACCCTACCTATTTTGTGAAACGTCGATACAAATTTAGCTACTTTTAAAGACTTCTTAATTATACAAATATTTTGACTAGCCCGTTGGCGCAGTTTGTAGTGACCCTGCTTTCTGGTCCGAGGGTTGTGGGTTCAATTCCCACCCCGAGTCTGGGTGTAATATAAATATTTATTTATATATTCATATATGTATTATTTACAAGTATGTTTATCGAAAAAAAATATATATATGTGAGGCTATACCAGTCGGATGAGTTCACGTTGTTTTTGGCGTAAACTTGTGGAGGCCTATGTCCAGCAGTGGACTGTATAGGCTGTAATGATGATACCAGTCGGCTGTTACACAAGCATTAAGTTGCTTACTTTAGAAACAGACGACCGTGTGTGTATTGTGTAGAAAAAAAATGGTTTTTATTTTCTTAATTTGGACATAATTGTTTCATTTATTTTGTTGCTTGTACAATAGTACATCACAGAGTATCCTCAGGAAAGATGCTTGATGTTAAAAAAACTAGAATTATTATTTGGATTTATTTTTAACTATACAATATCTTTATTAGCATACATAAATTAAAAACCTACACTCAAATAAGTTTATATTATTAAAATAACATAGATATGGGTTTGCCATACACTTATAACCTTCAAAATCCGTCATACAAAATCACCGCTGATGGATCGAAGCCTGCCCTGTAATCTTACCATCACAAATTACTTACCATATGTTATTATTTGTGAACGGTGACCATTAAACGTTATTAAATCGGTCCAAATAACACGGGACGGCATCTAATAGCTCGTTGTACGTAATACGTGGGTAGAGTCGCGTGAATTGCCATAACTTGATTCTTGTTACGATTTAATGGTTACCAGGTACGTAATTTATATAATAACTTTAATTTACTTTTTTACGAATAATGCGCCGAGATTATTACCTTTTTTGTGTTACTCTTTGAGTGATGTGGATTTTATGATTTTGACATGACGATTAATATAGTGTACTAGTTCCATTTTTTGCTAATAGATGCCGTTAAATCAGAATTGCTCCTAGTCTCTTTAAGAGTACCGTCACGTTTGTTTTTATTATGGCGTACGTCTGTCTGTTGATTTTATGATATTTATTGTCTCGTTAAGCAGTAGGTGGTAATTTGATTATTTATATTTTATGTACTTATAGTGAGCTAGCCTAATTTAGACAAAAAATGTGTTTTATTTGCGGATATGACATCTTTCTGATCACTGGTATACTGAGGGCATGTTTCGCCAATTGTTAATAAAGTTTATCCTGCCCATAAGTTTTTAATAAATTTTAACAGCAGGTAGCAAAATAGACCGTCAGGACCTGTTTCACCTCAATTACTAAACTATAAATTTTAGATTCACAAGTAGGCTTTGCAGATATCTCATAAGTAAAGAAGAAATTGCTGGTGAAAAAGATATAATATTGTGTTCTAATGTTTACGCGAATTTACGTCATTACAATGAAACAATTTTTTAGGATTTTATTGCGGTTTATTGCAACTATGCAAATGAGGTAGGGCACAGCAGGAATTTCTTGCTCAAAATATGGAGCAGCCTGACTGGGGAAGTACCTCGATCTTACAGAAGCTCACAGCTAAATAACTGCTTTCAAGCAGTATTGTGTTCCTGTTGATGAGTAAGGTGACCAGAGCTCCTGGGGAGGATTGGGGATTGGATCGGCAACGCGCTTGCGATGCTTCTGGTGTTGCAGGTGTCTATATGCTACGGTGATTGCTTACCATTAGGTGAGCCGTACGCTTGTTTGCCGAACTAGTGATATAAAAAATAAAAAAAAACTATGGTTGCTGTGCCGCGCTGAGTTGTTGTGGTAGTTGTAGAAATAGAATAATATACTAGTTTTTTTTAAGTTATGAATTTTAATAGCACGCGGTCAGAAAACAGGGGGTAGGTTCGGAATCAGGCGCGTTAGGCACCTGATTTTCAGCCTTTATTTCCTTAGCTGGCCCACGCCGCGACAACGTACCTTAGAAAGTAATATGGAAGGACACTGGCCTGACTAATTCCCGGTGATGATGGTCTTCAGTTCCGTCTTCGTCCGATGACCGGCGGAGATCTCCACCGGTGTAAATGCCGGTAATCAGTCAGCCCGTTATTAATCGAGGGCAGTGACTCGATTTGAAGCAAAGTATAATTAAAGATATAAATCTTAAAGTAAAAATAATCCTGGAACGAAGAAAGTTCCGAGTCAGGAAAAGAACAATTCAGAAACCAGTGTCACAATTAGCAAAATAATAAATAATTACAATTTTCTCGTTAAGTTAAGAACACCAGCAATATGTAATTATAATAGATATCATGAGAACTTACCCCAGCGGGATTTAAGCCGAGTTAGGGTCGAGGTTAGGTCTCGAGGTTCGGCGGCAACGAAATGCAAAGAAAAAGAGAAGCAAAGACACGCGAGCAAGGGAATATTGACAAGCAAAAGTCTATGCGTTAAGCATAGTCTGTATTTTTATAAATTATTAAGTTTAAATTTAGATATTAAATTATTTTATAATTTAAGGAGTAGACAGGAATATTAAATTTAGAATTTCTAATTACAATTAAATTGATTTTATTAAAGAAAGATCAATAATTACCAAAAAACATCAGCGGCATCTATCAAGTCCGTTAGAGAAAAAACGCCGATATGAAACACCAATAGTCACAAAGTGTCGAAAAGTTGCCGATAGATGGCGCCACAAGTAGAAGCATGATAAAATAAAGTGAAAAAACTTAACTTTTACTACAAGATCTTATTTATTAGAGTAACGTTCCAGCACAACGTTACAGCTGTAAAGTATCAGAAACGTCGGGCATCTAAATAACTTAATAAACTGCGATAAAATCCGAAAAATTTGTTTAATTATAATAATATTGTGTATCAGAAAGTTCTAACCGCTAGATTCCGTCACACGTCAGATATTAACTTTAACGGTAATCGGTGACACAAATCCTGTAAATCAATAAAATATTTTCTTATGCTGTAAGTCTGCCATACTTACATATGATGAATATAATCCTTGTGTCGTATTACCATTAAAAAACTCCATTCTTATAAACAGAAATCGTTCTAAATTCACACATTACAACGCCCCCAAACATCCTGTTCAAATTACACATACCGAGTCAAAAGGAAAGCCGCAAAATTGTACAATGTGTATGAAAAATGCATTACATATTGTGCAGATGTTGTATGAGTAGGTACTTGTATTCCAGTGAGCGTAACAAGCGATATTTGTAAAGTTTTTATAGTGTTGTTGCATTGATAGTTTTATTTTTTAGTATTTTAGTAAACTCAGTTTGTATTTGAGTAGTTTGGGGGTTACAAAGTTTATGTGGGGCTTTGTTATTTCTGGTAAAAAAACGTATGAATAAATATGGGTTAAAAGCTTGTATGGAAGTTTTATTATTTCTGAACGTTTTTTTGTTCGGTTACACTGCGAAAATTACGAAACCGATTGGAATAATAATAATAATACTTGTACCAATAATACTTGTTTCGGAGAAAATTTTAGTATATGATATGCTGGTGATTACTTATTTTATTTGCAAATCAATAATTCTAAGATATTATGATAAATTATGAAATAAATATATATTCGCATATATTTCCCACAACACTGGTAAACCTACCGAAATAAAGTAACATCACATTATTAGGTTCGCTCCCATTCATACGTCAACAATGAGAGCCCTAATCCGGTACCAAGTGCCCTATTCTATGAGCACCCTCGAACCGATGACATCCGACTCGCTTGCCACTGACAATACTCGAAACACTGTTGCATTTGTTACGCGAATATAAATACGATAATGGTTGATGGGTGACGGTTATTCGATACCATGGGGAGATAAAAAGCACGCAAATACAGTGTTAAGTAGCTGCGCCCCGCGGTTCCACCCTAATTAAAATTTATGGCTCAGTAAGCAGTGTAAAGTATTTTTGACGAGAAACCTAGTAATGTGGATTGGCAGCACTTATTCTTCCTTGCTTTAAAATAAATACCATCATTTCATGCTGAAATATTGCTCGTATACTAGAATAGGGTAATGCGAACAACAAACTATACAAGATGAGTACGCAAAATTCTTGGCATTAACAATATATATGCGAGTAGTTTTCTAAGGCTGCGTTCTGGCCTTGTACAGAATGGAAAGGCGCGGCTATGTTAGTAATAAAAGCATGATGGACATATTGTGTTTTAATTTTGAATCAAAGAAGCGAATAAAAACTTATTCAAGTAGCATTTTCGAAACGTCATTTTAAATGAAATAGCTACAATTTTTTTCCATAATTAAATAAGATTCAAATATTTAAAAAATATATATATAAAATATTCCTAATCACAGCTATTGTGAAGCTAACACCAATTGGGAATGTAGATTCTTCTGAATGCTTGATGTAAATATTATTAATATGTCTGTCTATGTTCCGTCATCGTACATTTTTCGTGATTTTACCGTTGTAATCGATGTTCTGCGTGAGTAGATTTATGCAGCAACAAAACGCAGCCTTGAAAAGCTGTTATGCGCTCACTGCCCGCGAGTTGAGATTTTTTGACAAAAACTTGAGGGTAGTAGCAACTAGGTGTGGCACACATGATCGCACCGCGAACGTACGTCGTAATTCGGAACTCGACCGCCACGCGAGCTTCTATGCGCAAGTGTTATCATCAAACTCTAATCGTGATACAATAAACTATTAGCAATTGCTCTAAGACTTTGAAGTGATGTGCAGAATCCAACCAGCTGGTGTGCCCTAACGATAGTGGAAGTCATCATCGATTCTCTAAGGTACGTGGGTGCATTGTATTTTGTTGCTGCGTGCCTATTAACGTTCTGAACATCGATTACATCGGCAGATTATTCCTGGTCTGACCAAAGTGTAGTAAGAAGCCACCTATCGGTTTTCTTTGTGGAGGTGCGTTTGCTACATTTCTCTGGTGCCGAAACCCGGGATGGTTTCCACTAACCTCATGTGCTGTACCGACATACAATAGCTGTGGTATTTCTGGTTAAAATAAGTACTTTGTAAATCGTAATAATTCTATATTTATCGTTGTTGGTTGCAGAGTTATCATTTAATCGGAATATACTAATCCAAAGAAACGTTCAGTGTCAGTACTTACGGGCTAACTAGTCAATGTATCGGGATTTATATCGTAAAATCATCGTTTTGGTTTTGTCTTGAATTACTGTAAGATCAAATTAAGCAATCATCAATTTTATCGGTGCTTAATTTACCTATCGGCTTACGTTAATTCTTTTAGGCATTACAAGTTCAAACTATAAATATTTGTGCATCATTTCATACGTCATTAAGCGTTAAATATCGTACTATATTTGCAAAACATATTAAAATTCATAATTCACGAAATAGAATTTTTATTTTTATTTTTTTCAATATCGGGTAGTTATATTTTTCCCACCGGTAACTCGCCAACTCATCGTGCCGGTTAGGTGAAACTATTTAATTGTTTATCCAACTAAGCCGTAAAGTAAATAGGTATTCACTTTTAACAAAATAATACGAAACAATATTAAAACTTCAAAATTCAAACTACGACTAATTTGTTCACTTATCATAATTAACCGTTTAAACGAAATACTTTAGAAAAAGATTGTATAATTATCATCGTTTATGTTTTTATATTTTATTCAAATACTTGTCAATCGAAGCGCATCTGCATCGATCGTAGGCATCGTACTTTTTGTAAACAATATTCCAAGGCGTTAGGGCGGTAACACACTTAGTGAATAAATATATATTTTTTTTTTAATTAATTTTTTTTTTTTCTTTATTTGTACTCGGTAATTAAATCTAAATTAAAATGTCACTTTTAAGTAAGCATACGCGAAGGTCTAGTGCTTTGAAAAAATCTAAATCCAAATCTGAAGATTTCGAATATACTGCACAAGATTTGCCATCTTTGCGTCGAAAGCGGACAATTGCTATTAAACGTTTAAATAAAGCTTTAGAAATCGGTCAATTGGCTAGGAGTGATCCCTCTCAACGCGACTTATTTTTGTCTTATCATCATGACATTAAAACCATAGCGGCGGCTTTTGAAGACGCACATTTCGGTATTTTAGAGATTTTAGATGATGCTTCTGACTCGGATGCTTGTTTACAGGAGCAATTTGATGACACGTATTACGAAATTGATTCTATTTATCGCGGTTTAATTCGAAGTGACGATGAAAAGCAATCGAAAAGCGTTTCATCATCGTTAAATGTTCGGTTACCGAAAATAACACTTCCTAGTTTTTCTGGTAACATCAAGCAATGGCCGGAGTATTTTGATACTTTTAACGCTTTAATTCATAATTCTTCTTCACTTACTGAAACAGAAAAGTTTCACTATTTGGTGTCCTCCCTTAGCGGCGACGCATTATCCGTAGTTAAAGCGTTTCCTTTAACTCATGAACATTACACTAGTGCGTACCAAGCCTTATGCGCTCGATATAAAAACAAACGCGATCTTGCTTTTACTTGTTGGCGCGAAATCCTTAATATTGAATTTAAGTGTAAGGATGCTAAGGAATTTCGTAAGTCTCTCGACACTTTTGATGAGAACTTAAGTATCTTGAAAACAATTAATTTACCGGTTCAAGACTGGGATTTCATCATTGTGTATCATATCTTATCAAAACTTAATACAGAAATGCGTCGTAGCTTTGAAGAAAAACATTCCGATATCGAGTTTCCGACTTATAATCAATTAAAACTATTTTTACAATCTAAGTGTGAGGCTTTAATGCGGGATACACATTTTTTGGAATTACCAAAATCGAATAGTAAGCCTTTTCAAAACACAACTAAACGCCCCAGTGTGTCACACACCTTAGTTACTGCAAACAATGAATCGGTTACGTCTACAACTAATAACAACAAACCTTCGTCTTATACTAAAAGGTGTTCGTATTGTAATCAATTGCATTCTATTTTATCGTGTACCGAGTTTCTAAAAAAATCGATAGACGAACGTATTAAAACTGCCGAAGAAAAGAAATGGTGTTATAACTGTTTAAAATCTTCTCATCAATTAAAGAATTGTAATTCTTTATTTTCGTGCCGTACATGTAAACGTAAACATCACAGCCTACTCCATCGTGACAGTACCAATAAGCCACAACAGAGTGTGAACTCAGCAGCCTTATACTCGAGATCTCCTTCAAGGTCTACCGTGCTGCTTGCAACTGCTATCGTGCAGGTTCAGGATGCTGATGGAAATATGCAATCTTTTCGAGCGCTTTTCGATACTGGTAGCCAAAGTAACTTTATAACAGAGTCGGCAGTTAGACGTTTGCATTTAGTACCCAATCGAACTTCGGCAAGTGTTTGCGGACTCGGAGAAGCTTCTGCTCCTATTAGCGGAGACGTCACGTGTTGTATAGGCACACAAAATAAAATATATTTCAAATTAAATATGCACGTAATTCCGAAAATTTGTAGCGATCAACCAATAGCTGAACTAAATTCATGCCGATGGTCTCACATTCAATCATTAACTTTAGCGGATCCCAGTTTCGATATTCCCGGACCGGTTGACATATTGTTAGCTGCTGATGTTTTCGCCGAATCGCTGTTAGGTCAGCAAATCAAGGGTAGTCAAAATCAACCTACCGCTTTTGAATCGTTATTCGGTTGGCTTCTCCTTGGGAAAACTTATTTAAATTCTAGTGCGGCTTTACTCACATCTTCTTTATCGTCCAATATCGATACCGATTTAAACTCATTAGTGCATCGATTCTGGGAATTAGACGACGTACCGAAAGCGACTTCATTGACACCAGAAGAACAACTTTGTGAGCAAAAATTTGTAGCAGAGCACTATCGTGATACTTCTGGTAGATATGTTGTCAAATATCCGTTTAAAGATGATTCTGAACCTATCTTTAACGGCTCTCGCGAAGTGGCACTTCGACGGTTTTATGCGATTGAAAAAAGACTATCAACAGATCATGAATTATCCTCTCAATACTGCGAATTCATGGCTGACTATATCGAGTCTAATCACATGTCACTTGTGCCACTTGATCAAATGGGTACAGGTAAATATTACATCCCACATCATTGTGTTTTACGTCCTGACTCGACTACGACTCGTCTTCGAGTTGTGTTTGACGCGTCTGCAAAGGATCGTAACTCTAAATCTTTCAACGATTCTCAATTAATCGGTCCGAAGTTGCAACCTGACATTTTCAAAATTCTTTTACATTTTCGGGAACATCAAATCGTAATCATGGCGGATGTCCGCCAAATGTATCGGCAGATTCTGATTTCGCCTGAACACCGCGAGTATCAACGTATTCTCTGGAGATCGTCGCCTCGCGATGATATTCGAGAGTATCGTTTGAATACGGTTACTTATGGTGTAGCCTCATCTCCTTATCTCGCTTGCCGTACGTTGCGACAGCTTGCTGACGACGAGGGGGATGCATTTCCACTGGCGAAACAGATCGTACTCTCGAATGTGTACGTCGATGATGTTGTCTGCGGCTTTGACGATTTTAACGTTGCTCAGGAAGCAAAGACGCAACTTATCAAACTTTTTAACTTAGGACATTTTCAACTTCGTAAGTGGGTTAGTAATGATCCAAAGCTTTTATCTGACTTACCCATTGAACATCACTTACAAGGTTCAATATCGCTTGACCACTCGGAACCATCACCTCTAAAGGTTCTCGGTCTTCAGTGGGACCCTTTATCGGATTCATTTCTCTTTTCGGTACAACCCACACATCAAACTTGTACTAAACGTTCAATCCTAAGCGAATTTGCGCGAATTTTTGATCCTTTAGGCTTTCTTTCACCAATCACAATCCAAGCTAAGTGCTTGATCCAAAAACTTTGGATTCTCGGTGTGAATTGGGATGAAACGCCGCCCATCGAAGTTGTCCATTCATGGGCTTCTTATACGGATCAACTTCCGAAGCTAGCTCAACTTCGTATACCGCGCAAACTTACCTGCTCGAAGTCCACATCATACGAACTGCACGGATTTTGCGACAGTTCTGAAGTCGCGTATGGTGCTGTGATATATTTACGTGCCACAGATGAAGCTGGAAACATTCAGGTCTTCTTTGTCTGTTCCAAAGCTCGAGTAGTTCCATTGAAGCGAATTCCACTACCGAGACTAGAGCTTTGTGCTGCAGTCCTGTTGGCTGATTTATATAAGTATGTTCATGATACGTACCTTGCGCACATTTCAATCGATTCTGTCTTCTTGTGGTCAGATGCTACTATCATTTTGTCCTGGCTACGCTCTCACTCGTCACGCTGGACTACTTTTGTAGCAAACCGCGTGAGTCATATCCAGGAAATCACTCCACCAGAATGCTGGCACCACGTTTCCTCCAAGGACAATCCAGCTGATATTTGCTCTCGCGGACTTTTCCCCAGTGAAATTCTGAATAATTCCTTATGTGGGCGGGACCAGATTGGCTTGCAAAGGAAAAGGATTCATGGCCGTTGCGTGTTGTAACTGTAACTCAGGAAGAAGAAGAGATTATCCAAGCTGAGGCCCGCAAATCAGTGGCATTATTGAGCGGACAAGGAGCTAATAACGACAATTCTCATTTTTTAACCTCTTTGACGCATCGTTTTTCATCGTTACAAAAACTTTTAAACGTTTTATCATATGTTTATCGTTTTATTAATTCAATTCGAAAGCGCTGTAACTCAAATAAAAATCTTTTTATAAATAACATTGAACGTCATAACTCCTTGATGCAATTAGTAACACATACCCAAAGTCAAGAATTTTCAAATGAAATTTTAAGCTTACAAACTAAAAAACCTGTCATCAAACAGTTTCGTAAACTCAATCCATTCATCGACGATTCCGGAGTCCTCAGGGTGGGCGGCAGACTTTCTCGCTCGGGGCTGGAATACGAACACAAACATCCAGCACTCTTACCTTCTGATCATCCGCTAACGTATTTAATTATCGATCACATACATCGTAGTTACTGCCACCCTGGTGTAAACACAACAATTTTTCTGCTATTGCGGCAGTTTTGGGTAGTGTCAGCGAAACGTGCAGTGCGTCGCGTTCTTTCAAAATGTATAAAGTGCTATCGACTGCACCCTCAACCGTTACAACCGTTCATGAGCGATTTGCCTGCATATCGTGTAAATCAGGTGAAGCCTTTCTCTGTCGTGGGCGTGGATTTTGGCGGACCTTTTCGCATAAAACTTGGTCCACATCGTGGCGCTAAAATTGACAAGGCGTACCTCTGTGTGTTCGTTTGTCTCGCGACAAAGGCGGTTCATCTAGAGGTCGTTTCCACACTATCAGCGGACGGTTTTATCGCTACTCTTCGGCGTTTTGTGGCGCGTCGTGGTCGCTGCACGACTATTCATGCGGATTGTGGTACCAATTTTGTTGGTGCCCGGAATCAACTGTCTTCCCTTATGGAGAATGCTTCACATGCGGAGCGAATTGAATTCAAATTCAATCCTCCATCGGCTCCTCACTTCGGCGGAGTGTGGGAGATTCAAATTAAAGCGGCCAAAACTCATTTATACCGGGTTGTTGGTGATCAAGTGTTAACTTTTGAAGAGCTAACAACGCTCTTCGCTCAAATAGAAGCTGTTTTGAATTCGAGACCGCTTTGCCCCGTAAGTGCTGACCCTAACGATTTATCAGCATTAACTCCAGGTCACTTCCTGACCTTAGAACCGTTAACTGCAGTCCCCGATGAGGATCTATCTTCAATTAACGTTAATCGGCTTCATCGGTGGCAGCTGTTACAATCCTTTCACCAAAACTTTTGGTCCAGATGGAAAAATGAATATCTGAATTCTTTAACGCAACGCGCCAAATGGACCAAAGATTCGAAGCCTCTAGTTGTAGGATCGATGGTCATTATCAAAGATGACAACCGCGCTCCGTTACACTGGACCCTTGGTAGGGTACAGCAGCTTCTTGCTGGAGCTGACGGAGTCATTCGAATCGCAATGGTTAAAACTGCAACCAATAACGTAATCCAACGGCCTTTGGTTAAGTTGTGCCCTCTGCCACTGGAGGACTAGCATTCCATCCATTCCATCCATCTTGTGTTTTGTAGTTTTAACTGTATTATGTATTTTAGTTTTAATCCTTTTTCTTTTTTTTTTTTTCTTATAACTATTAGTATCGCACCGTTTATCATATTTTTTTTTTTGTTTTACCTGAAAATACCATAGCTATTTTGGTGGGCGGGATGTTCCGTCATCGTACATTTTTCGTGATTTTACCGTTGTAATCGATGTTCTGCGTGAGTAGATTTATGCAGCAACAAAACGCAGCCTTGAAAAGCTGTTATGCGCTCACTGCCCGCGAGTTGAGATTTTTTGACAAAAACTTGAGGGTAGTAGCAACTAGGTGTGGCACACATGATCGCACCGCGAACGTACGTCGTAATTCGGAACTCGACCGCCACGCGAGCTTCTATGCGCAAGTGTTATCATCAAACTCTAATCGTGATACAATAAACTATTAGCAATTGCTCTAAGACTTTGAAGTGATGTGCAGAATCCAACCAGCTGGTGTGCCCTAACGATAGTGGAAGTCATCATCGATTCTCTAAGGTACGTGGGTGCATTGTATTTTGTTGCTGCGTGCCTATTAACGTTCTGAACATCGATTACATCGGCAGATTATTCCTGGTCTGACCAAAGTGTAGTAAGAAGCCACCTATCGGTTTTCTTTGTGGAGGTGCGTTTGCTACAGTCTATATTACTTATAATACAAATTTATAAGATGCATTGGTGGAAACAAGATTAGGATTGTTTAACCATTACTATTTAAAGCTTCAACAATACATTTCTAGACTTTTATAAATCACAGAAAATATAAAAAATTATATTTTCCCAGCACAACGATATCAATCGTAACATTCATAATAGTAGTAATAACAAATTATTTAAACGTCGCACTTTCTTAATTTTTAATCAACATACAACGACGTAGTCATGCGAACTGGCTATATTTCATAAAAACTAGCTGGTAAAAAAATAATATCAGCTTCGTGAAATATTACGATTACCGTCAGCCATTGTGAGATCGAAATCGATAAGGAAACAAGCCTATTTATTTTATTACAAACCATTTTACATTACGAAACAGAAAAATATATAAATTCGAACTTTATGTCTTTGCGATAAGGATTGATGAGATGTTTTCGATGTGGAATTATAAAATAGTGTGTCGTTATCACAAATCCGTCTAGAGCCGTCAAAAGGCATCCATTCACGCGCGTAATTATCGCCCGACGCGACAATAAGATTACTTTGACAATAGCGTTCGTAATAGGGTACCTTAATCGCTCTTTTATGTTACTGTAACAGTGCAGTGTATTGTGTAGCTAATTATTTTTAATTATTTGATAGAAAATATATGTTTTTATTATTATTTTTCTAAAATATTCGAACGATATTGTGTTAAATTATTATATTTTACATGTGCTCTAAGTGAATCAATAATACTTCAAGGTATTACAATCAACAATTTTTTAACAACATTTAACTATATTAATATTTAAGCACAATTGTTTGATGACAAAGCAAGCTCTAAGAAAAAACGAGTGTGCTTTAGACCACACGACTGAAGTAAGTAAAACTTCTTTAGCTCCATCTAACTTATATCTCCATCTCAACTTCCGTTCGCCTCGCCCAATCACACTTTTCGTACCTAACGCTCTCATCACGCATTCAACAGCTTACTAATCAAGTCAAACGTACGTAAAAAAGTTTTACTTCAAAAAAAAAATATTTATAACAAATAAACAAACAGAATATGAAGCAAATACATGACAAATACAATACTTTATTTATTCTTTTCAAACCTTTTTTCTACAATTAAACTTTAAAATACAAAATTCTTTACATTTTAAAATTCGAAATAAAATCTGTGGCTGTGACAAAAACCCCATATTATTAAAGTGCAAAAACTGCTTTATACAAAAAAAAAAAAACAATAATAGCCTAAGCCTAATCCAATGTGATCGCATGACCCTGCAACATGTTCATTGTATGCCGTAATCCGAGAACTTGTTACGCCATCGACATGTCAGCGAACACACAAACTGAGGGAAAACAAAATGTACAATTGAATTCTACTTTTAACATGTTAGGATAATATTTCAAGTTGTCATTTTAGTTGAAGTTGGAAATTGTATAAAACGAACTTACTATTTGTGACGTTGTTTACGTTTGTATAGCTATAGTAATAAAATGTTTTCTTTTCATTATTTTACTAAAAAGTTAATAAATAAAGATAACATATTTTTAATTTGTAACGATTTATTTATAAATAATAATTGTACGAACCAAGTCGTACATTTGCGAATCAGCGATTTTATTAAATAAATTGGTTATCAATATAATAATTATTCAGTACGTTTCGATCTATCAAGGCGATCGCGCGTGCTCGCACACCGGGTCATTTGATCATTATCAAGGATCAATAAATTAATTTATTTAATTAATTGTGATTCGGGTTTATTTCATATTAACAAGTAAAAAGTGTGTAGAGTCAATCAAGGACGCTACAATAATTATAAATGATATCAATAATTGAATTTATTTTTTTTGCTATACAGTAAATATGTAGTTTTGACTTTTTTTTAATAAAGGTAACTATTGTACAGCCGCCGTATGACAAATCGATAATATCAATTGAAAGTTTCTATAAAACTAAATTATTTAAAAAAAACTACTTTTATAATCGATGTTATCACTTAAAATAAGTATGTAAAATTCACAATTTTTTACAATAGGTTGTCATAGTTAACTGACAATGTGTATTTTGTTAACTTAATTCTTGCTTATGACACTTTTGTTTGCCTCGATATTTCCTTTAATAGCAATCATTAATGTTACCTTTATTTCATTCCTACATATATTAAGAAGCATGAAAGAGTTTCGTAGTTACTAGACCATTGTATTTACAAAAGAAGCAAATAAACATGTGTCGTACAGTTGATTGATTTGATAGATTGATTCAGCATGTAACATCCCACTGATTGGCATGGGGCTCTTTCTCTATGCAAGGAAGGGTCGGAGCTTTATCCGTCACGCTGCCGCTGGTTAGTGGCGATGACTCATATGATAAACTACAAGAAAAGCCATATAAACTAGCCAGCCATATTAACATGAATCAAGCTGACTTAACATGAAAGTAAATCCTTTAGGGAACTAAAAAAAAACCTATTATTTCTCCGTTCTTTTACGAATAGAAGTATTGTTTTTGCAAAAAAAAAATCCATTTTCAAACTTTAAGGAAATTTCTTTTCTATTACAATCTCAACCGTAATTGTTTGGTATACACTTTGTTTACTACTCTTACTATATGATATGACACTTCCACAAAATCTTATAAAAGAATCTTTACTGTATTATCAAAATTCCGAGGAAAACTTGGACGAAGTTATGTATGAACGACAAATCTGTATTGAAGCTCTCACAAAGTAAAGTACTGAATATTGTGTAAAATCAAGGATGTTAGACATAATAATATATACACTTTTTGCTTCTGGGGTTAAAACATCTATCGTAATCAAGGTTTACCAATTTAATACGAACATCACTTATATTATTTATCAACAAAGTATATTTGTCATGCCTATGTACAATAATTATAACAGAGAATTCCAATTTGTTTAACTTTTAACAACAGCGTTGCCGCTTTTAGTACGAACTATGAATATTTCATGTGGCAATTAAAACATGGCGATTACATCGTTATACATAATTTTCATATTTTATTATAATTGATGTCGATTACAAGCGGCAGTCGTTTAACATGAACTGGAACTGCGACAGGTCGATAAATAAACAATAATAAGATAACAAGGCTTCATTATTACTTCACTTATCAGATAGATCAGTGATTCTCAAACGTTTTATGTCATGTCAGGTTTTAATGAGTTAAAAATTTGGCACGCAAAGAAAAAATTAAAGCTGAAAGTTGTTTACTTTTAACTTTTAACTTTTTACTTTTAACTGTGACTGTACTGTGTGACTTTTTGTGAGTACATTTCGTCGGTTGCCATTAAAGTTTTCTGACATAAGACGGAATAAAACAGATAAAATTTTCTTTTCCACAATCGAATTCCAATGTATGTTAAATGGTATATTTGCAACTGTGTTTGGTTTAGTTTATTGATTGCGGTGAAACGGGCTAGTGGCCTATTTTACCTACAAATACAGCTAACTTCTTGTATGCCACAAATTGATTGACTGACACATTGGTTGAGAACCACTGCTCTAGATGCTAATATGGAGTAATTAATGGATAAATGGAAAAACCTGTTAGTAACTTCGAAAAGTTATCGTTAATTTACAAACAGGAATAATTTAGATCAATATTATTTATTTTTATTGATAATGTTTTGACCGCAGATCTAAAACCCTGTTTTTTTTGTATAAGTACTCAATATATCAGGTTTCTTATCATTTTTGACCATGTGTATATATATGCTTGCGTGTACGAGAATACCTTAATATTAATAATTATGTAGACCTCAATTATTTACTAATAACAGAACATACATTAAATATACATAGTGTCAAAAAATACATCATACAACAAGTATCACACATAATTATATAAATTCATTATTTCAGCTCTCAAAATAAAATCGATTTCTCCGTAACTTTTCTTTATTTCGTTCTAATTATTTAATTTTCCAAGAACCAATAAGTATCGACCTTTTTTAATAACAAGGTAGCCGTCATTACATATCAATTAAAAAATAATTCTCAAGGAACTTGCAAAGAGACACGTGTCATTTTCTTGTGCTTCTAATTATCACGTCAACTATTATTGATTTATGATATCCTAGTACTTCGCCTGATGTTACTCTTGGACATTGTTAGTTTTAATGAATTAAAATAAAATTTAATTAATAATCTCATACATAAAAAATATGCAAAAAACGTATTAGTTATATTGTATGACTATTTTATTTTTATTTTTATTGTTACTAATATTCATTAATTTAACAACGATATTTCAATACAATAAAGGAGACATTGTGCTGTTGTGATTGTGCCTATTGCGCTGGCGGTTGCGGGTTCGATCCCCGCACATGAACAAACGTTTGTATTGGCCATACAGATGTTTGCCGTGGTCTGGGTGTTTGTGCAGTTGGTGGGTCTCCCCACCGTGCCTCGAAGAGCACGTTAAGCCGTCGGTCTCGGTTGTTATCATGTACATCTGATAGCGATCGTTACTCATAGTAGGCCGCCAAACCGCATTGGAGCAGCGTGGTGGATTAAGCTCTGATCCTTCTCCTACATGGGGAAAGAGGCCTATGCCCAGTAGTGGAATATTAGAGGCTGAAGCGTCAAGGAGACATGTAGAGTAGAGCTCAAACAACACATTGTCAAAATATTGAATAATATGCTGTAAACTTGTAAACTAACCTATGTTGTGAATTATTTATATGAATGTTACAAATAAGAACTTTAAAAATATACAATTACTTCGGGTATATCGCAAGCGAACATTCTATCAATACATAATCTTTATGTTACTCGAAGTATATATGTAATATTTTCCACTCAAATTGAAATGAACAAACGTACACGACTATTATAGGCTCCTTATATCGTCGTTACAATAAAATAAGCAATCAATAACGCGTAATGACAGAGCAAGGCACGGTTCGACCTCCGTCTGTCGCTCACCATATAATTTTACCGTTTGAAAATGATACCTGTACTCAATTTAAATGCAATAATGATATCTTAATTTGCTGACGTGGTCTATATTGAGTGGCCACGGCAAACCGATGACGTGTACTACGAGTATGTATGCTCTTTGAAAATTCATCGTTTATTCATGAAACACTTGAAGTAAACGGTCTCTAGCACCTTGGTGCATTTTTTATCATTAAAAGAACGATGCTTAAAAGGCATTTATGATATATGTATACATATAATTATTTAAAAGGGTTTTTTTTTTAATTTCTTAGGAGCAAACTATTATTCGTAACGTATTTGCTAATATATTTTGTCAGGCGTTCAAATATTGTTTAATGTTTGCTAATATTTTTATGAAGGCGCATTTGGTTATTATGTATTAAGTATTTTATATCTATACAAATAAATAAAATTGGAGTGTCTGTTTGTAATATTAAATAACCACTTATTACTAAATGCATATCGATGCATACACGGTACATATACCATCATATCATCATCTTGGAATTTAAGAAGCCGACCGACTGCGGGATAACTATCTAACCGCTGGCTTTGAAACACACAGGCCGAAGACGGACAGCAGCGTCTTGGGTGCGACAAAGACCGTCCTACGGTCACCAATCCGCCTGCCCAGCGTGGTGACTATGGGGAACACACATATGTTCACGCATTTTTGGCGCGAACTTGTGGAGGCCTATGTCCAGCAGTGGACTGTGATAGGCTGAAATGATGATGATGATGATGATGATGAAATAAAAATACGATAGATTAGCTCATAAATACTAAATAATCGTATAGCATATACATACGCTTCAGCCTGTAATATACCACGGTTGGGCATATGCCTCTTTACCCATGTAGGAGAAGGATCAGAGCTTAACCCCACCACCACGCTGCGGATATATTCCCTACTACGAGTAACAATTGCTATCAGGTGTACATGATAACAAACGGGACCGACGGCTTAACGTGCTCTCCGAGGTACGGAGGGGAGACCCACGAGGACTGCACAAATGTTCAGACCACGGCAAACAACTGTATGGCCAATACGAATGTTTGCCATCTGTGGGGATCGAACCCGCAACCGCCAACAGAACAGCCAAAAACTAATGTTGTGACCGTTGCGCCAACGCGTCATACATACAATGTGTGATAATACTTAGTAGAGGTGTTCGTTATATTAGATAGCGGATAAAATTACCTTATATTTATAAATAATCATACAACCTATTATTTATTTTACCTGGCAAACGTTATTTATGTTGAAAGAATATTTTTATTACTTTACACACGGCCAAATTATACTCTATTGTAACGGTAACGGTAATAAGAACAAAATTCCTTTCAATGTCAGAACATCTCACCTTGCCGTAATATATTAGTCCCATGTCGATACTTAGACAATTTAACCTTGAGATAGAACACATCTCATTACAATTAGTATCTCAGTATAAAAAATAAGTAATAGGTAGTTGATATCAAAAGTCAATGATACTATTTTTTAAAAGCCATTTATTTTTAATATAATATAGTGTATAGTTCTATGGCAGATATATCTTTACTAAAATCTTAACATAATAACAGTATTTGAGTTTAAAAACAAAATGTTTGAACCACACTAAAACAAAAACACTATAAAAGGTGTAAATCATTAAAAACGCATCAGATTTACGAAAACTGTTTCAGCACGGGACAGGATATTTTCATCAGGTAATACGTTCGGTGGGGTTACTTCTCAGGGTGAAATATGGGGTTAGGTCGGGTGAAGTCGGGTCGGCCATTTATCACCCTCGGAAGGATAACCCCGACATCGACTTCAGCTTGTTAATGCGGTAACTTTTATGGTTTTGCTGATTCCAAATTTAAATTGTCGTTTGATTGTAACGTTTATTTAAATATCTTTTAATTATTTATGATTTATCTGAGAATAAATTTTATTCATTTTTTTTTTGTATTATGTTTTTTATATTTACTTTGTTAATTAGATTACCTTTCTAAAACAAAATCTGTTAAACCTAGAGGGGCCAAATTTAATTTTTATTTGTATAGATATTTTTAAATAGATGCTACACAATTGAGTTTGCTCGCAAACGAAAAAAAAACTGACTTCAATTACATCGGCAATTAATACAACGTAAATAGATTAAAGTATACGTACGTAAATGGACTAAGTAAATGTGCGTTATCAAAGATTACTCAAAAACTGCTCATCAGATCTTTAAAAAATTTAAATGAGATTATGCGACAAGCACCAGCTATCGATTTACGGCCGAACCCAATATTCAATCTAAAGATAGAGATAGGTAGTTATCATCGACTGCTAATAACTAACTATCTATCCTTTGTAGTTGTCCCAATAATTCGCATAGGGGACTACTATCTCCAGTTAGCTGTAGATAGACCGGCTACCTGAGATCTTCCTTACATTCCAGTATACGCAGCGTCACAGACGGCCTCAGTTATGTTACACAGATGTTTTGTAGTATTTAAATTTGTCATACAAATTTTATTCATATTAAAGTAATCTTGTTTTATAAAAATATGGACAAATTGATTTTTACACAGACTTTTTAATTTATAATAAATGATATTATTTTAATATGGAATCCATGGTAAATCTAGTAACGGAACGTTTTAACACGACACGAAAAGACGCTACGACGCCATTACGCATTATTGAATCGTTGTTTCGTTTGAATTTGTATAATTTTTTTACAAATCAAAATTCAAATGATACAAATCATTGCAAATTATAGGTACAATCATTCACCAAATTGTTTGTTTTATTCACAAGATGAGTAAAGTAAGTATTATTTCACAAGAAACATATTATTTTTATTCAATTAATTGTTGCAAAAGAGCAATATCACTTGAACTGCTACTTGAACTTGAGTCTGCCATTATTTTTCACTCGAAATTAATTTTATTTTAAACAAAGAAAATACTTTTTCAAGTAATAAATCTTAGTTATCCCCCGAAAACTATAGATCGGATATTGTTGTTACTAAAGATAACCAACGTTACTGACAGATAGAACTCTATTATTATTGGGACGCTTACACTGTCATTTTCATACGAACTGTTATCTCTAGTAAGCTATCCTCCCTCTCGTCGATAGACAGCTTTGAAGGATAAGATTGCCTATCGTCGACAAGTTTATTGGGTCAGTAAAATGAATGACAGATAGATATTTCTGTCTCTAGTAGGACATAACCAGAGATAGATTGAATATTGGGTTCGGCCGTTAAAAAATCATGGAATTTGGTCCATCCTATAAATACTTATGAGGTACAACTACGGTCAACGAAAAAATGGTTAAGTAAAAACGCATTATTAGATATAACTCGTAAAGTTCTCGTCAGATCTCAAAGTTAAATTGGACCACATAACAAGCACCATCTTTCGATTAAAAAAATAATCATCAAAATCAGTCCATTCAGTAAAAATTTCTGAGGTAATATACGTTAAAAAAATACAATCGAATTAAGAACCTCCTCCTTTTTGTGAAGTCGATTTAAATAGTTTTTTATTTATTTACATTTTAATACCCTCATATTAGAAATAAAAAAATTTACTACAGAAATAAAAAACCAATAGCTATGTCACATGAAGTAAAGACGCCGCGTTGGCTCAACGGTCACAGCCATGGATTGTACCTGTTGCGCTGGCGGTTGCAGATTCGATCCCCGCACGTGACAAACATTTGTATTGGCCATATAGGTGTTTGTCGTGGTCTGGGTGCCTGTGCAATCCTTGTGGGTCTCCCCACCGTGCCTCGGAGAGCACGGTAAGCCGACGGTCCCAGTTGTTATCATGTACACCTGATAGGGATCGTTACTCATATTAGGAAATGTATCCGCCAACCCGCATTGGAGCAGCGTGGTGGATTAAGCTCTGATCCTAGTGGGATATTACAGGCTGAAGCGTATGAAGTAAAGAACTTTTTTTATTTGGAAGAAGAAATGGAGATTAATCTCAAACACAACACAAATTTATTAGATGATAAGGTTAAAGAAGTAGACAAAGTAGCATTTAACCTCATTCAACAAAACGATAAAACACAACACAAGAAACAAAAATATATACAAGCACAAAACGTCGTTGACGTCAACGCGGTAAATAACACAGAATCACTTGAAATAAAAAGCAACAAACGTCTGACTGCATTTAACAACTCTCTGAATATTCATAAAGATAAAACAAATTTATGCGCTCGTAAAGTCGGTAATAAAGAAAGTTGTTTCATAGAATGTTTCGTCGCCATTTTTATTCAGCTCTTTAAATAGGACAGCGGGGCGATCAATAACATTAATGGTCTGTCGCTCTTAACGGATAGGTGACGCGTGCTGATAAACAATATTATTATAACAAATAAAATGAAATACGTTATTACGTAGGTTGCGAAAGTTCTTTTGAATACACGCGCATTCAAAAGCAACTATGTACTTATACTTGGTTACCTCGCGGTTTGATCCGCGGAATATCCGATCCCGTAAAAATATCGAGATGGTTACCGCCTATGTGTTATGCTGGATGTACTGCTGCTTACGTACCAAGAGTTACTCCCAATCAGCTCAATACTTTTTGCGAGAAAAAGTAAAAAAGATCAGTCCAGCTTCACAAACATAGGCATTAATAATATTAGTAGAACTGGTACTGCCTTGTGGTTTTACTCTTTCTATTCCTCAACATTAGTTCAGCCTACCGCAGTCCACTGCTGGACATAGGCCTCCCCAAGCGCGCCAGACATGGCCATAGTCACCACACTGGGCAGGCGGGTTGGTGACCTTCTCTTCTTCTATTACTGAACGTTATAGAATTTCTCATGAAATAGAATCTGTTATTCTAGTTCTGCAACTAATACACAAAGATTTATCATAATTGAATTAATACGTTTTGAGAAAAGAGTGACAACTGTCCATCCATCCATTCAAAGATCCTTACAAAATTTCCTCGCATTAAATTTTGTGTTCAATATAAATACGATAAAACGCACAAGAACATTGTTCATGTTTTCCTGTGAATATACAAAGATATAAATGCAATACCTAATTCTTTTAATACCAATTTAACCTCACTAGAAAAATCTCTGTATCACTGAATAAGCTACAACAGTTTGCAATATAACGAATATATTACAGTCATAAAAATGTCAATAAATACATAATTCTACGCTATATACCGAAAAATAATCATTATAATAGTTGACAGAGAATCGCATAACCATACATTACAAGCTAACATTTGTCATAACGATCTCTTCATCTTTAGCAAAGCGTATAGAATAATCAATATATAATACGAATACGAGTATTCGTGTCAGTCGGTATAAAAGTATGTAACAGATTAGCGCCCCGACCCACGCGGGGGCGCTGAGGTGTCAAGCGGGGAATGAATTTGTCAACTTGTGATTCTTTGTGGCGCGCCCCGCAATATATCACCCGGCGGGGAGATACAGGGCACACGAATTACGGCTTACATTTGAGATTTTTTAAATGTTTAGTTTTTATAAAAAAAAAAAAAAAAAACTTTTTTACGCACGCTTGACTTGGGAAGAAAGCTGATTAATGCAACGTGACGAGATCGTTACTAAAAGTGTGATTAGGCGAGGCGAACGGATGTTGAACAGGAGATATAAGTTAGATGGAGCTAAAAAGTCTTACTTCAGTCGTGTAGTCTAAAACACTCTTTTTTTATTCATATGTTACAATTCATATACAAGATCTAATATCTACTATTACTTCCAATTACAAAACGGAAAAAAAATGATTTCATCAATGTCACTAATTTTCTTGATTTTTAACTCCATAAGAAACGTCTATCAAGTATTAGAATCCTACACAAAAAATACGAACATAATTACGGCTGCACTAATTCTCGCGGTAATAATTGCTCAAAAGCCACAAACAGATTACTAAAACTTTACCTATTCCATATATTCCATTCCATAAATTCCTTTTTAACCTGGATCTATAATATTTTTGTTTTACAGTAGATCTTTTTGTTTCTATAAAAGCTTTAATCACGGACATCAGGCTCCGAATTGCGTAATCCTTTCGATATTGCGATGTTTGTTACACTTTAACCTTGATTATTGTAAATAAAAGATATAAAGGTACAAGTATGAATATATTTTACGTATATATGTAAATCGAGCGAGCTGTGACTTTTTTATTGTGAAACTAGTGTGAAATGCTGCTCGGGCCATAAATACCTATGTGCGGCTGAACTGTACCACTCTGAAGACTTAAATATTAAACGTTTTTTATGAATTAACTCATGAAAAGAAAAATGATGTCTACTTAGTTTAGAAAGTTCTGACAGATATTTCAGCCTAAAAAAATAATACAAATTTTAACCCGTGACCACGATTCGTGTACCGCGCAGTCTGGTAGCCTCGTCCGAGAGATTTATCGCTTGATGTACAACTTCCTTCATAAAACACGCCCGCGGCCGCTCCGCTCGCTGCAGTACCGTCTCAGGACAGCTTTATTTTACTTCGACCATTACATTTTGCCACACCGAATAACTTTTAAAACATTTCCGAATATACGGAGCAAATTGGGTGGTCGCGTCTTATTTTTCTTAGACTACATCGAGTCCAAACTTTTCATTACATATATTTGTTAAGTTTATAAGTTGCTTCTGTCATGTGTTGTTTGTTGTGAAGATGTGACATATTTTCGAATGTACTAATCTTTTATTAAAGTTTTATTTAATTCTGAATGTTGTATTTTGCATAATTAGTTAAGTTTATGAATTAAAACTTTATGGAAATCACGAATTAAATTTTAAACAGCTCATCACATATCACATCACATATACCTAACTATTTTAAATAATTAATGGCTATTTCAATTAAATTAACGATAAAAATAGCTTTCTAATGAGTGAATATCGTGTAAATGTGAACACACTAATATTAAATATACAGAAAATGAAAACGGCCATGAAAAAATACGTTTATCTCTAATAAAAAGTAAGTATTGATTAAGAACCTATATACATACCCTCACATAAATAGACAGCCCTAAATATATATGAAAATATTTAATCCAACAACAAACATCTCACACCCGTTCAATACGGAGGGTGAACTAAATCGTTTCAGTTACATACTCGTAAATTCGAAAGTCGACGCTTACGTCATTTCCTCCGAGTAAAATATGTCGGTCGTGGAAATCTCCGTGGAGTCTCCATTTTTTTTTTCCAGGAAAGTCGTAAATCGCGAGGGCCCGGGAGGAGCGCCATCCTTCAAGGATGAAGTAACACGATCAAATGCTTTGTCCCTAAAGGACATTCGATTACGTATTGGACGATTTAAATGTGACCGTTGAAGGGTACATGAAAATGTAATAGGTTTTTTTTTATGTGAAATGAAAAGATTATATGATGATGATACGTGACAATACGAAAATAGGCATTGATTTAAATAATAAAAAAGTTAAGTTAGATATGGCTATTTACCTAACTTTATCTGGCTACTAAGGCTAAATATTTTATAATTATTTAAATTTCCAATAAATTTGAGATGCAAAAATGTATATAGTGAGATTTAGAGAAAGTTAGTGATCCGTCGTTGGCATTGAAAAAGCAAAATCATTGATTCTGCTGTTCCAAAAACACATGGAAAGCGGCCAAACCACGTCCTAGATCCAGATAATAAAGGCTTTTAAATTAGTGTATGGTGAAATAATATCAGTATTGTTTTAAAAGCTTTATGAAATCTAAAAAATGGTATATTGTTTGACATACTTATAATTACAGATTTGCATAGGCACATTCGTTTATTTATTGGCTCAACATAGATTGCGCTTGGCTAATAACAATAACTGCATTTTAAACACAGTCCAACATATAGCATAGCTCCGATCCTTCACCTATATGAAGTAAAAGGCCTATGCCCAGCAGTGGAATGTAACAGACTGAATCATCATCATCATAACCATAGTCGATACTTCGTCCAATATGACGTTAGATTTAAAACGGAATCTTACATCTGTATTAGTAAATGATAAACAGTTACTTCAGCAATATACAGCAAAAAAAAAACGAGTGTGCTTTAGACAACACGACTGAAGTAAAACTTCTCTAGCTGTATCTAACTTATATCTCCCTCTCAGCTTCCGTTCGCCTCGCTCGATCACACTTTTCGTAACGCTCCTATCACGCATTCACCAGTTTACTTCCCAAGTCAAGGGTCCTTAAAGACGTTTTACTTCAAAAACTTTTAGAAAAAAAATGCAGATTCTTTTATTTTTATAGAAATTCATATTATACGTTTCAAAAGTCAAAACTTACAAGTATTGTTGATGTTAGAGTGTTTGTTATGTTGCCGCCGTCTTTAGACAACACGCCACCCGAAATTTATTGCACCGATTCTTTTCAAGCTTAAATTGTTGTCAGTTGCAGGGTGAAGTTTTGTACCTATTCGTTTCGCAGTTTTAATAAAATATGGCTTATTTTTGTTTTATATTCATAGTTACTTTATGTTGTTGGTTTATTTTTACTTTGTTTTATTTATTAGATGTAGCCTTATATTGTTTTTTTTATGTTTGAACTTTTCTATTTATATAATTGAATAAATCCGTTCTTCAATGTTACAAAAATTTCGTTTCTTGTTTTCAAATTTTTTTTTTCAAACAATAGTTAACCAGAGGTGGTTTAAGTTGTTTAATTTAGGCTTTTTAATTACTGTAAAAAAATTATTACTGGAAAAAATTATTATTATGAAGACATATTTTAATATCACTTGGGAATTATTTCCTTACCTCTGTACTGACACAGACACCGTTCATTCGAATTTCAATGTAATATTGGTTGTCAATTTGTCATAAGCATAACACATTGACAGATGTTTCTACACATCTTGCTGTTATCGTCTGCGTATGCATCAAGTTTGTTTATATGTATACAGTCAGTGCAATAAGCACGTACGCAAAAATATCGATAATTTTATCGACAATTTCCACACTAGTATCGACTTCTGGTACGATAATATTTGAACAATACCTACTATACTTCATTATTACCAATTTAACCAAAAAAAAATAGAGCTCAACCGCAAAGTTGGTACCCTGCATATAGTAAAAAACTGCTGGCTTTGAAATACCAGGCTGAAAATAGGCAGCAGCTTCGATGCAACAAAGCCAGCCCTGCAGTCACCAGCCCAGCGTGGTGACTATGGCCAAAACACACGAGTTCACGCCATTTTTGGCACTAACTTGTGGAGGCCTATGTCCAGTACTGGACTGCGATAGGCTGATGTGATGATCATCAAAAGCTCCATCAAGATAACAGCATAACAACGATATCCAAGATTAAACCAAATCCATCACCATACATCAAGCTGTACAAACCGCTGGCTAATCTCCTCTCCCGCTCGCTGCCCATATATCAGAGTGAGACGACATTTTTACGATCGCTTAATCAAGAAATATACGATTGTAGGGCGATTAGAGAACAAGATTTACCGCGTTGGTAATGTAGTCGGTTCCATGACGAGTAGCTATTGCTGGCCACTCGGGATTATCATCGCTTTGTGCTCTAAATTAAAATACATATGTTGCTTTCAATGTGCGGATCTAACCAAAATAAACGTAGAACTAGAAGTAAAGCTAATAAGTAAACTTGTACCCTTTCAATGACCTGATTTAGACAAAATTGAAGTGGAAATAAATTGACAAATCCTTGATTTGTACTTAGTTAAAGTATAAAGTACCCAAACATATATGAAAAACATGAACATTACTGAAATGAAATTACTTTAAATATACCAAACCAAGTTCGACAAAGCCCTCTTATAATCAAAGAAAGGTTGGAGCTCAATTTATCACGCCTTTCCGTGCAAAATAATTTACACTTCAAAAATAGAAATTGCTGCAAGATTTTGTATGATAACAAGAAGAATCAAGGCTAATTTGTTGGACCATTTAGCAATAAAATTGTATGTAGGTGACAAGCAGATTACAAATAGCAAATTTAACATATGTGATAGAATTTTTATGTAAAAAACATTCGAATTGTTTGAGCAACCTGAAAGTTAGATAAATGAAAACAGCCGTAAAAGACTAAACCTCCAAGAACATAAATACAATCTAAGTGAAGATAAACACTCATTGTCGTTTATAACACCAATAAAAACAATGCATAACTTGAGCAAAAATGACTTGTGCTCCCACTTCTCAGCAGATAGCGGCGATATTTCAGCGTCGAGCACTCGCCGTCGCCGTATCAGCCGAAATGTGCTGTTTCGACGCGGTAAGTGCTACAATTTATATAGACTTTACCGTGTGGTGTAAAATGTAAGTTCTTTTAAAATGTATTTGCTTATTTTACATTTTAACTGTTAATTTTTCATTTTTTAATTGTGTAAAGTTATAAAGTCGCTTAATTTTTCGTTCGTGCGTAACGCTGCTAACTGGCAACTGACAAATATTTGGCATTTTGGCTGGGTAATAGGTATAGATTGTTTTTGTTCACGAACACGACAAGAATAGAGGAATAAATAAACACCAAATAAATAAATAAGCAAATGAATGTATTTATTGACACACACCCAGGCTCTATTTACAGAATAACAGCTGAAAAAGTAACTACACTTTCACTTCTTCTTGACAACCAGAATAGTTTTAAATTTACTATCGATAAACCGTAAAATTTAAAAATTATATATTAATAATACAGTTTATTAAAAACCGATAGGAAACAAAATTAAAAAATTGTAACAAAAAGAAAGAAAGATTAATCTACTTGCAAAAGCGATTTTAATAATTGTTTTGCCGTTAAAAAGCTACATTATATCGAAGACACACATATTACATGCTTTAAGAAAGTAAAACTGCGAATGAAATCACTAATGACATCATGTAACTTATAACTTGTACCACATTATTAGTCACAATATTTCACAGAGGGCCGACATTTTTATAGGTATTTAGCGAAAGCGACGCCTCTGCGGGCCAATTTGAAACTTGTTTGCGTGCCCAATTTACGACGAAAGTTAATTTGAACGTCGCCTTCTCGCTTTGTTTATTACGATTATGTTTAACATTATTATAAATATTTCGTTTATATTACGAAAAATAAACAGAAATAACGTACTTTTATTATTATTTATAGTACCACAAGCTGTTTTTAATTATAAAAATAAATAGTTGCTATTTAAAAAAGTATTTATTAATTTAAAAAAAAGGCAGTTTTTCCATTTTTTTTTTAATTGTAACTACAACGAAGTAACAAAAGAGGTTTTATTTATATAGCTTTTAATCAAGTTTAACAGGAAATGTACCTATTTTCTTTTTAAAAACTAATTAGCTTTTTATTTAAATAAAAAAGTAATAGGATATGTATTTAATTGAATACGTTTTCAAATTTTTATTCATTTTTATTTCATGAATTATTTATGTCTATTTAGTCAACGAAATTTATACACGGTAAAACTTAAATAAATTTATCTACTATTTCACATCCGTCCAAAAAATATTGTAAATGCAAGTTTTTTTGGTAGATGTTTGTTAATCTTTTACGCATATACTATTCAATCGAATTCGAAAATCGATACGTAGATAGTTGAAGGTGCAGACTAACAAATAAGATACTCTATCTCCCGAAATTCCCACGAAATCAGAAATTATACCCAGGGCTTGGTAACGATACCGATATCATAACCTCTGACGTCACAAAATCGACGCGCGGGAATCCCCGCGCCGCGTCAAGGACGATTGATAACTTTTACGCACCCTTGTACTTTTGCTTACACCTTTAATATACCCTTTATGCTTAAAATATTATAAAATAACTATTTGTGTTAGGTAAAAGTTTGTACTTTTATTTATTTCTATTTGATCGCATAACTTGACACATGGCAGGGATCTTTATTTAACGACGTCAGAGGTAATTTTATCGGTATCGTTACCAAGCCCTGGTTATACCAGTGAAACCGCAGGATACAAATAGCGTTTTGTAAAATAAATAATCCAGGACACCTTATAGGTATGAGAAACGGACACGAGCTAATCCCACAACGCCCGTCATCATTCCTGTTCCACATTTTCGGCTGTATCACGTTCTGTCCCCGGAGCTGCAACAGAACACCGCTAAATAAATTCACGTTGAAAAGCGTCTCCGAATGTTATAAAGTATGACGGCAACAGTACGTAATATTTTTATTGACGGTTAATTTAATATATTTTTGTTATTATATCTGATACCTGTGACTTCAATTGTGTTTGCTTTTGTAATAATAATAATATGTATTGAATTTATCGAACACTATTATTATTCATCCCTTGAATCTTCATATTGTACACTTTTTACTCTTTTCACTACCATATTGTATCCTCTGCCCTAAAGCTATCGCCTTTGTGCATCTTTGTTTTCATTTGCTACTGTGTTTGTTTGTATTTTTGTGTAAAGTAAAGTAAAATAAATTAATAATATCATCCATCGCTGACAAACAACGTGAAGCGTATATATATATACTAGCTGTGCCCGCGGCTTCGCCCGCGTTGAAATCAGTGTGACGCCAAGTTTTCCCGGCAAACTTCCAGTGAAACTCTCATCATAATCGGCTTAGCCGTTCCATAAGCCTTCCTTTTGAAACCTTCTCTCCATTGGTGAAACCGCATGAAAATCCGTTCTGTAGATTTTGAGGGAATCGATCACATACACTTTTGGGGACTTTGTTTTATAATACACCAACTGCTGCCCGCGACTACGTCCGCGTGAAGCGCGCGTCGCGTTTAACAAAATAGTTCGTTGAATTCGTCGGAATTGTGGTATGAAATAGTGTAGTAATAATATAGTATTGTAGTGTAAATATGTTTAAAATATACTGCATACAATTTAGTTTTTAATATGATTCTACGTAACTATATGCCACGGAATAGCGTAACGCACATTCCTCCGTGACTCCGTGACGACAGGGGTAAAAAGTATTCTAGTAAGGCAAAGGTTAGATATTGTAAAAAATATATTTTTTTGTGCTACTTATAAGTGATCAATATTAATGATTCTGGAACACATAGGGTTGCAACGCGGTTATTTTCCTTTAAACCGACCATGCTGTATAATGTTTCATATAAACTATCAACCCCAATTAAACCCCCTTAGCGGTGGAATATCGCAAAATCCATCCAGCGGACGTCTACTAATTATAATCTACCTCCCTGCCAAATTTCATCTTTGTCCATCCTGGATGAATGGACCATCCAGCAGTTTTTGAATTCTTGTGATGAGTGAGTCAGTGACCTTTCTCTTTTATATATATAGATTACGATACATTATTTGGACACCTTATCACCACCTATAGAGCATGCATTTTAAATTTCAAGTCTCTTACTTCAAAAACACAGGACTTTCATACAAACTTCCAACCCCCGTTTTATCCCCTCACGACTCGAGTTTCATAAAAATCGTTCTTAGTAGATGTCTACGCCCTATAAGGAACCTACATACAAAATATCAAGTTTGTAGCTGTTATAGTTTCGGAGATTTCGTGATGAGTGAGTCAACCTACCATCCCCCGTTTTAATACCAAAAGGGTGTTGATTTCTAAAGATAAATTATTTGGTTACCTTTTCGCCATCTATAGAGCTAACATTTTTGTTTTATAAAAAAATGCTTTTCCAACAATTCCCAGAGGTGTATAGAATTTTTATAGTCTCTTATGGAGATCAATGTAAAAATTCCATTAGTATCGGTTTCCTTTGAGGAAGGTTTATGAAGGAAATATATTTTAAATAATGATTCAATTATTTTCAACTCAAAATATAACTATCATTTCGATACAAAGTTATGTCAATTCATTTTATCACTATGTGCTTAGTTACTTGTTTTTGGTGACACTTTTCTTACTTCTTATACTAATTTGTCTGTCTTTCCACCTACGGCTTCATTTGCGTGCATGATTCAACTTTGGTTGCTCTGTTTTTCTTCAATTAAAATATAGTAGATACAATGTCACTCAGTAAAATCAGTAAAAACGAAGCATTCTTCCAATAACATTTTTTTCAAAATCGGTCGCATACTTTTTGAAATTACTTATTACACACAATCGAAAAATCAAGTTTCAAATCAAGTTAGATATAAGGTATAAATACCAGGTATTGATAAATATTTAATTTAATTACATTCATCTCTAACTCCTATAGACACAGCCCTAATGTAGCGGTAAGATTTATCAAAATAAGTAGAAATGTTAAAGATCCGAACGTTAACAATGAAACGAGAAAATATCAAAAGCAATATACTTTTATGACGCGCAAACAAAAGCCGCAGAATCGCTCGAGTGGCGATAAAAGATATGTAAACGACAAGGTGTCACTCGCAGGGCGGAAGAGTTTACTACTTCCGGCGCAAGATGGCTGACATTCGCGGCAGGAAACTTCGCTGCCAGATAAAACACCTCCTGGAAATTATAGGGCGAGGCATCGATTCAAATTTTGTGACTGTTTTACCAGACGTTAGTTAAAGTTATTAAAACATATTTTTAAAGAAATAATTATGCTGTTACGTCTTTTTAACTGTAATAGAACTTTGTTTATCAGTTTGTTAAACTACTATCTCCTATTAAGAGGAATTACCTTCTCTTCGTATATTAATATAAAGATAATAGATGCTATATATATGCTACTATGTAATAGATGCTATTTATCTTCCATATACTATCACTCGATTGGCCTATACGTCTGAGGAGATGTTTTGTTATGACGTTGTCACATAAAACTATCGTCCGTAAACCAACTTTACAAACAACTAATTTTTTTACCATAAATTTTCTCCTCGAAAACATTGATGTCTAGCAAAAACAAAATTCGTATTTGTACGTAGTTTATCCACTAAAGAATTATTGCATATTTTAATCGTGATCAATGTTTGACCACCTACTTTTAGAGTAATATAGGTGCAATCAAATCACTTCACACAAAAATGCTTAATGAGAATTTTGAGGCTTAATGTAAGATAGCCATAACCATCTTGATTAATTTTCGGGCACATTTTTGATAAATACGATGTAAATATATTTTAAGGAAAAATTAAAAATGACGAGTGATTATTACTTTAAAAAATGGAAGAATACACTAGAGAAATTAAATAACATTGTAGAATTGGACCTTGAATATCAGGTGAGTTCAAGGAACTCTATTTCAACACACTATAACATTATACATATACTACTTTTCTGGACATGTCCAAAATACTAATAATCATGAAATTTGATATAGTTTGTAATAACTGGGTTTATTAAAGTAAAACTTCTTCACGCGCGTTTTACTTGGGGGTTGGGGGTGGTAAGTTGGTTAATGCGTGACGAGAGAGTTACGACAACTATGATCGGGCGAGGCGATTAGAAGTTGAGTAGCAAATATAAGTTAGTGAAGATAAAAAGTTTTACTTCAGTCGTATGGAGTGGCACACTCGTTTTTTATATTACAATGGGCACAATAGAAAAGTTTTGTTCAGACCATAATCTATACATATAATACAATGGTAAGATAGTCAAAACTGTACATTGAATACTTTTTTAAAAGAATACTTGGGGTGTGATCTTCAATCGATACCGAAGCCAACAATAGTTTTTAGAATTTTTGTCTCTTTGTCTGTTTTTCTGTTTGTCTGTATGTATGTCCGGGATAAACTCAAAAGGTACTGCATGGATTTACTTCAAATTTGGCTCGAATATTATTAAGAATTTGGGTCAACATATAGGCTACATTTTATCACGCTATCACCTACGGGGAACAAGCAGTGAACCTTTATTTCTTCAACGCATTCTGTAACAACGTGTAATCTAACGACGCATATTTGAATGTCGTTGTTATTATAATAATAACCATTCTATAAGCTAGCTTCACACTATAAACTTCACGCAATATAAGTAACTTAGGCCTATAAATATAATTAAATGAATATGAGTAGTATCAAGACAATTTTAAAGCAGCGCCATCTATGAGACTTCAAAAACATCATCATCAATCCCTTTTTGGATATAAATAATTTAAATTTGATCATGTTGGCGAGGTTAATAGTTGTTTTTAAAAGTCATAGATGGAGTTGTGCATTGAATGTTAATTATTTGTAGGTATTTTTGGTGCTGTATAGCGTTCACGCAGACGACGTCGCGGGCAGCAGCTAGTAATTCTCATATTTTTCAAGGATTATTCTATGACATGATTATTATTCTATGAGATGATTATTCTATGTTTTCTAGACTAAATAACACTTAGACTTAGATCTTCAAAGAAATCAGAGGATTTTTTTACAAGATCGTTCTTTTTACCGAATATCAACATTCGCAATACTCGTTTAAGTTACGGAATTTACGTAATTATTTCCAGGAAATAAAAGCCCATGACAAAGAAATATGTGACGCAGTCCAGCGACTGACTGCAATGCTTGGAAGTTACATAGTTTGCTACAATGACGCTTTGGACTGCCTCCAACATAATCTACAGCTACAAAAGACTGAATACATTGCTAACGTCGTCAAAAGTGTTGTTGCGAGGTGAAATATATGTGATGATAATTATTTTATTTATTACATAACCAACTAGACGTAAATAAACAGACACAACAAAGAACAGACGGACAACAAAGTGATCCTATAAGGATCTGTTTTTTCTTTTTGAGGTACGGAACCCTAAAAAGTAATTAAAAACATTTAAAATTGATTTAAGTATTCACATAATTTATCCTTTTGGTATAAAAAAAACGACAATTTAAGGAAGGCTTCAAAAACCTCTATAGAATCATAAGTAACTAAACTTATATATCTACAATTTCAAATATTTTCATTTTAGGATTCTTGAACTCAAACACCAAATAACAAAATTGGAAGGAACATTTTTTCAATTTTTAAGCAATGGATTGATTGAACAAAAGTTGACACCAGATGATACTGAATTTTCGGATGTTCCCGTAAAAAATGAAAGGTCAGACTTAGTTAAATCTGCGGTTGAAGAGGCTTTTCTAAAGGCTAAAGAAATAAAGGAAGCTGAAACAAAAAAACTCGGTAAATGGTTTAGTTAATTATTTATTGACTACCTTTAGGCCTTTTCAAGTCTCATCTCATCTAGTCATCACTGATGGTCTTGCATCACTTGCAATTTAGCATACATAAAAATATTAGGTAGAGCATATAAAAACCACACACATCAAGACAAAAACTATGTCATATAATTGTGTGAAATAATTCATTATATTTAATCTACAAAATATTTACGACTTTTAGACGGTGAAAAAGATGACCAATTACTTGAGGACGATGTATTAGAAATAGCTTGGTGGGAAAATGAGAATGAGAATGTTAAATCCGAGCACAAAGGAATCAATGTGGCTACAGTTTATGAAGTAGAAGAAAAGGTATCAGAAGAAACGTTAATGAGACGAGGTCTCGTTGCATTGATACAAGCGCATGAAAGATCTAGGTTAAGCAAAATTTCAGTACCCTTTTTTATAAATATTTTCGAACATTTTAGATAAATAATAGGACTAATATTTTCGATTATAATTAATTTTTGGAGGAACTATAAAACATTTTTAAATTCTAATAAATGTATTATGACCAAGCATAATGATTTTACAAATAATTAATTTATTTTTTAATGGCAAATATAGACAAGTAATTCGACATAAGACACACCAAAAACAGGAAAGGGAGTTCTGGGAAAAAGAATTAAAAGGTACATTAAAACCTAGTGCACCTTTTGAATTAAGAGAAAGAAGTGCGAAACTTATACAAAAAGTTTTAAGGTAAATGGTAAATTCGTAAAATAAAATTATTCAAAATCTCTATCTTTATTATATTTATTTATAATTATAATAAAACCGTAACCAGGGAGGTCCAATTCTGTTTACTATAGATATCTTGAAAACATTTTTGAGAACACTATAATTAATGTCAAATTCACAAATGTAATCTTTTTCTGCTTTTACTATCTGTCTATATTTTGGCGCGTATCAAACTTCTGGAATAATCTAATCATTACTACCTTTTTAACTTTTTATTAGAAATTAAATATGTTAAGAATATCCAGTAGGTGGTATCCATGTTTTAATGCTCGATAATTTAGTATTTACAAATAACCCAACACACAACATTCTGCATTCAAATTCAAATTTCAACTTCAAATTATATTAAATGATCGTGAAATGCGTAGAAATATTAAATCGTACAGCTCTCCCTAACTAGCATAATCTATTATGTAGGCGTAATGAAAAGGATGACAGTCGCAAACGAAGTAACGGGTTTAGCTTGTATGAAATAAAATAGTTGTGCGTTGCAGAGAATATTTTGAGTTAAAGAGAAAAAAGAAAAGAGATTGCAATCGAGATGAGCTGCTTCATCTGAATTACTGTAATAAAATAAATGCCGAAAAATCTCAACTAGATAAAGAGGTACGAGTAGATAATGTTACAATAAATTTTTACTTATTTATTTAATAAGAACTACCAACTGCAACTGGCGGTTTATTAAATATAGCCACTACCTCTCTCAAATGGGTGTCGTAAGAGGCGACGCAGTGATAAGAAAGTTACTATATTGGCCGGGGACTATAGGAGCCGACCGATGGCGGGATAGCTATGCAAATGCTGGCTATAAAATATGCAGCCCGCCTGCCCGGGGTGGCGACTATGGGGTGGATGGATGAAGGGACTGGTCCACAAGCTTAAAGTCACTGAACGTGAACTGTAAGGGCTTGTGGTCTCTCTCAAAGATAGGATTAGGAAAGAGACTATACGTGAAAGAACGAAGATAACTGACATAGGCCACAAAATTAGCAAGTTGAAGTAGCAGTGAACTGGTCACCTGTGTCGCAGGACCGGTCTGGCGCGAACGTGGGGAGGCCTAAGTTCAGCAGTGAACTGTAATAGGCTGTACTTACTGACTGACTGATCAACAGAAATACATATTTAAAATTCCAACTAGTATTATAAATACTAATGACGCCGCGTTGCCGCAGCGGTCACAGCCATGGATTGTACCTATTGCGCTGGCGGTTGCGGGTTCGATCCCCACACATGACAAACATTTGTATTGGCCATACAGGTGTTTGCCGTGGTCTGAGTGTTTGTGCAGTCCTAGTGGGTTTCCCGACTGTGCCTCGGAGAGCACATTAAGCTGTCGGTCCCGGTTGTTATCATGTACACCCGATAGCGATCGTTACTCATAGTAGGGAATATATCCGCCAACCCGCATTGGAGCAGCGTGGTGGATTAAGCTCTGATCCTTCTCCTACATGGGGAAGAGGCCTATGTCCAGTAGTGGGACATTACAGGCTGAAGCGATTATAAACACTAAATTTTTGGAGTTTACTCGTTAAGAATAGATTTTCGTATAAGGTCCCCTGTATGAAAAAATATGAGTAGTAAAATCTGCTGAACGAATTACTTCGTTACGTTTCTCGTAACGCCATGTATTGGAATGAAACGTCGTCGTCTATCGGATATCGTCTGATAGACGACGTTTTCTAATAACGTCATCGATCGATCGATAGATTTTTGAATGATTTATTTACCGTTTGATATGGTATTTATCTCTTTCTTAGACTCCATTCGTGCGTCAAAGCTAAAACACACACTTTTTTATTATTATTTTATACAACTACGTCGGCGAACAAGCGTACGGCTCTCCTGATGACAACCGATTACCATAGACTTTAGACGTCTGCAACATTAGAAGCATCGCAATAGCGTTACCGATTCTAACCCCAATCCCCCCAGGAGCTCTGGTCTTCTTATTCACCACAGGAACATAACACTGCTTGAAAGCAGTATTATGTAAGTGTGATCTTCTGTAAGGTTGAGGTACTTCCCCAGTAGAGCTGCTCTAGATTTTGAGCAATTAAAAGTCGTGCCGCCATACCATCATTTTTAATTTTCTTTTATGCAAACCTGTAAATAATGAACACAAAAAAAAAAGATTTTTTTACATTTTTTGTACCGTCGCGTCTTTCGGAAGCTGTGCGCGTACATGCGTTTCGGAGATTAATTTTTATTTCTTAATTTTTTTTTAGGCTAAATCAAAATATGCGGAATTATACAAAAAATACGAACATCAGAGAGTAATCGATTGCCTCAACTATAAAGAAAAGTTTATGCAAAGAAGAAGAGGTGAAATTGCTGAAGAATTTCGTGATTATATACGTGGCTGGTTCCAGGAATGGTATAAAATTTTATAATTACAAAATTGGATACATTACATAAAAATTAAAGATTTTTATTAAGTATTTTTATCTCTCTATATATTTTTACTATGTTTAGTAGATTTCGCCTTTCTCAAATAATCTTATTTTATTTGGATAAATTGTTATTACCTTGTACTTTATAAGTTTATTTGAATTTTAATTTTTAATAGTTTGTTTGAAATACTGTAGTCTTTCAAATATTAAAATAATAAATTAAAGTATAGTGGTAATTTCTAAGTGTAACTCATTCAAAAAAAAAATATTTTTTATTTATTATTTATACAATAATAAGTATACATTAAAAAATACAAAGAACACAAAAATTATGATAAGTTGTCTATTCATTTATTTTTCACTTGTCTTTTTAATTTGTTTTCTTTTTTAAAATTAAATTTAGGGACATTTGTCCTAAACAGCTAGTCTCATTGTAACTTTTACAATAAATGATGTCAACACGTACAAAAACAAAGGCAACAAAAAAAATAAACTATTAGCTAATTTATAAAATTCAAAAATCATTTTAACAGATACCGTCACAACATCGAAAGTCATTATTTATATCACAGCTTTCAATTTATATTTCTAAATCGCAGTTAATAATTCATAGGTATGAAAAAATCAAGTTATTCAACGACATTCCAAAGGAGAATCAAGGGGGCGCAGCTCTAATTATAAAAGACGAAGTACCCTCGCCATTAGAATGGCTAGAAAAATATCAAATCTATTTAGAAAACAAGAAAGCTAATAAAAACAAGACTGCATTACAGGTTTGTTTGGGTAAAATAGTATATTAAACTATACGAAGGAAGTCCTAATACAATTAACCTTTAACTACATCTCAGTATGCTAGGAAGTATCGAAAAAAATACTTATTTGCACCTCATGTGAAGAAATATAAAAGAGATCAAAATTATAAATAAATAAATAAACGCCTCACACTCAACGGCCCCCAGTAGGATTTTCTTCTAAATCCGGAAACACACAATACACAAGCATAAACGCCCAGAACACGACAATAATCAACATCTATATGGCCAATACAAATATCTGTCATGAGCGGGGATCGAACACGCGACTTCCATCTTCCATCGCAACAGTCAGTACTGTGACCGCTGCACCAACTCAAATTCAATCAAATACTCAAATTCAGTCAAATTTATAAGTTTGATGGTTATTGATAAATCTCTACGGCAATTATAATATCACAGTTTATTTTGATAGTTAAAATGGGAAAAACAACAATTAAAAAAAGAAGAAATGGCTTTGAAGAAGGAAGAATTAAGGAAAAAGAAATTGGAAGCGGATCTTCTAAAGAAGATGATGAAAAATCCTACGTTACATCCGGGATACCACTATCCTGCCTCAAAAAGAACTGAAAATATACTTACTGTTAGCTTTCCTGCTGTTATTTTTAATATTTATTCCATGAAGCATATCGTCAATCATTGAACTAAAGTAAAATAAATAATACGCTGTGAGTCGCAGAGCTACGTATAAGCTTCTTCTTGAGATTTTTAGTCTAAGACTCTAACGTCTTAATTTAAATTTGTAAAAGTGCGAAAGAAAAAAAGTAGCATATATACTTGTCATCGCTGTTACATTTGTTATAACCACAGATTGTCATTTGAGAAGTAATTACGGAGTAGTTTTTTAATCAAAACTATTCTACTATTTTATTGTTACATTTATATCGTAAAATAAAATTCAGGCACACTGCTAAAATGAAGATTAGAGGCTAACGCCGAGTTGCACGAAACAAAATTAAAATTTAAGTAGAGATCAAACTAATTTAATCACAAGAATTTCATACAATTCTTGCGATTAAATTAGTTTAATCACTACTTAAATTTTAATTTCTTTTCGTGCAACTCAGCGTAAGTGTCATACCTCACATTATTAACATAATGTTATTAAATAACATATATATGAGTAATTCAAACATTTATTTATTTCGCAAATATATTTGTATAATTTCACGGAATCCTTTACTTTAAAATGTTAAATTAATCGTATATTTTTGACCGATCATGATATGACCAAATATCGTATTAAATACAGGCAATAAAAACATATAAGAATATGTGGTCTGCCGTCGACGATGAAGCATCTGTAGAAGCAAAGGAAAAATATATAAAAAATATCGACAATGAACAAATATGTATGGAAGCTAAAATGGAAATTTGTAATTCCATTGATGACGATATGAGGTAAGTATAGACCTTTAAACTAAAAAATACGACGTAAATTTTGCTAAGTGGTCTGATTTTTTGTAGAGAAGAGCTGAAAGTACTTAAAAAAGCTTTAAAAGAAGAATATAAAAACAATGGAGAAGAAATGCCGAAGCCAAGAATAGATAAAGTACAGCGTAAAAAGAAAAAACGAAGAATCAAAGAAAAAATAAACGAAGATGTACAAGATAAATTAACTGTTAGCATGCATAAAAAATATACAGTAGATATTATTTATTAATTTTTAATAGTAACCGTGGTTATTTATTAAAACGATGATAATCATACACTTTCGTTTCAGAATCTTGCGATAAGTGGAATCTTGAAAGAATATCCAAGAACTAATTTTCAAAATTTCATCGGCGATGTTAACTTTGCAGGCGCAGATCTTCGGTGTGAATTACGGTAAAGTAAAAAATTCCTTTTTTTTTATTGTTTTAATCTGGTATCTTCGGTTTTAATTTGAAAAATATGCCTGTTATAAGTTGGGATGTCCTTAATCTATGTAGAAAATTTAGTATAATCCATATTTTATATTCCAAACTTAGGTTTATAGCAACGGCGTTAAACGTCAATTATTAAAAATTGATTAACTCAACCTGTAGTGTCCCACTGTTGGACATAGGCCTGATTCTCCATGTAGTCAGAACGTAATCCAGTACGCTACTAAACAGAATATAATATAATTAAATAGTGAGCAAGTCGATAGAACTATCTAGAATAACATACTTTTAGATCTGTTGTACCTTTTGGTGGTGAAATAAGAAATATTTGGTGGGAAAGATGTAGAGAAGTTATCCATGGTTTTAAGAAAATATTGCTGGTAGGGCCAAAGGTTAGCGGTAGGACGACGCTTGTCCATGTCATGGCTACAGTTAATGGTAATTAAATCACAGTTTTGTATCAAATTTGTTTTTTACAGTGACTGTGAACTTTATTGAACTAAACCAGCCTCTTAACGCCGAGTTGGATAAAGTCCTTCTTTCCTACTTAAGAAAATGATTGGTTAAATAAATCGAACCCACTGCTCCTTTACGTTTTTATACCAAAAGTAGCAATAACTATCAGGTGTTTTACGTGTTTATGAGAACACCCAAGTCCGATGGCTTTGTGTAATCCTTGAAACACGATGATGAGAGCCACAACTACCTATGTATAATTTCTCATACTTCCAAAAAAAATTGTAAACTTACAAATACTCATTCCGTAATGAAATCGTTATAACTATTATAATTTTTAAATTTTTATTTTACTATAGAAGATTGTTTTTTAAGTTGAAAACGAATCTGCGAAAATTTCCTCTCAGAATATTAGCAAGAGAATATACTTATTCTAATAAATAACTAGATAAAATTATATTCGTTTTCAGAAGCTGTACTTTATGAGTTAGACCCGAGTGAGATTGAAATTGAAAATGTTACCACACTGTATTTACAGCAATTAATTAATAACGTAGCTGTTTGTGCTAAACATACGCAACCTTCACTAATTTATATAAGGCATATTGAGCTACTTTTTTGTACCAAGGTAATAATATTCTGATAATATCATTTTTATATGTATAATTTGACAAGATTCTGTCACTTGATGGCAGACTTATAAGTAAAGAAAATATGGTAACTTAAAATTGAATGAACTAATATATTTTATAGGTCCCACCAGCAGAAACATATAGAAATTATGGTCTAATAAAACGTTTCGTCATACTTAAATTATTTAAAAAGATTAATAAACAAGACAACATCACAATAATAGGTAAAAATGATGACAAAATTTAGAAAAAAGTAGGAAAAGTAGACATGGACTAAACCAAAATATATTTAGGAAGAGGAAGAGGTCCAACGAAGCAAAGCTACAATTTTAATTGCCGCCAAAGCATTATTAATAGAAGAAATTATTGCCAATTAGAAGAAATGAAACTTGGCTTATTGTTAGCGCAACTGACTAACGAGTACTCACTGACTAGACTTTGGTCAAACTTAAAAGTATTTCAAACGCGTAGTTTACTGTTCTAATTTTCGTTTTTTTCATTCCTTAGTATACAAATAAATTTGCTAATTTGAAACTAAAACTAGTTTATTCGTCATTGTAGTAAAAAAATGCTTTGAGATTCAGCATTTTAATTTTTTTCACATTCTGTTTTAAATAAACGAATAAAATATTACAGGAAGTTGCACAGAACCATGGCTGACCAAGAGTACGGAGATGCTGAAAAAATTCAACTCAGTTTTACTTTTGCCCGAAACTAACTACTCCGAAGTACATCTCATTCTTAGAAACTGGATACAAAAGTAATTTTCTTAGATCCACTGCCTATTATTATAAAAATACTAATAACCACACACGTAACTTTATTGCATAAACTAGACAAAAACTGAACCCTTTATTTTGTTTGAGTTAAATCGAAGTATTTTCATATATTTTTTTCACCTTCATTTCAGTAACCGCATAGTACCATACAATTTGGACATTCAAAGTCTAGCACGTGTTCTTCAAGGATATTCATTTGGGACTATCATAAATAAATTGGACGATTTTCTGAGTGCCGAACGAATCGTGCAGTAAGTGGAATTTATTACCCACTGTAATGTCTTATATAGAAATTCACCACAAGATCTTAAGGTATATAATGCCTGAAGGCACCAATTACCAGAAATTTGTACTATTTTGACAAATGAATACAGTTTCCAGCTCCGCAACAGCTCTGGGGGAAGGTTGGGGATAAAGTCGGTACAGTAAATTTAAACAAAACTTACAATGATCCTGATGTTACAGGCTACGATATCATCTTACCATCGGGTGGACCGTACGCTTATTTTCCACTTTTATAGTATAAAAAGTTCACTGAGTAGAGCACAGCCGGAAATATCCTGCTCAAAATTTTGAGAAGCCTCTGGTAAAGTACCTCAACGGTACAGATCATGGCTAAATAACACTGCTCCCAAGCAATTTTGTGTTCCTGTTGTGAGTAAGCAGCCAGAACTCATGGGGGCAGCTCGGAGGTAGGGTCGGCAACGCACTTACAATACTCCTGGTATTTCAGGCACCCATATCCTACGGTATCCACTTACCATCAGGCGGACCGTACCCTTGTTTTACTACTTTATGGTAAAAAAATATCCATAAAAAATGACTTCTTATATACTCATTTATCTGTACCTACTTGAATTCGAAACTAATTACTCTTCCTTCGAGGAAGTAAGTTAAAATATAATTGGTAAGAAATTAACTTCGAGCTATTTTTATTTTCAGTATAGCAGCTCATGGATTAAATACAAGGGACATTTACAATTTCTTTTTGGATGATGAAAGTGAAACAGTGATTGTAAGTAACTTACAATAAATGTGTATTTTTGATATTTTAAATACATTTATAGTAAATACTAGTGGATAACAAGACTTTGTCTACAAAAAATACTGGCCAAATCAGGATTTTTATGGTCACATATATTTAAATCTTTTCCCCGGCTTTACTGCTTTGTAACTACTTTATTTTTAATAAACTATTAATTTTTAGGACTATTATAACTTTTAAATTTATAGGCTCTTAATTCTGGAACGGGTAAATTTTATCTTTATATGAGCTTTACCTTAAGGGACTCAAATTGTCAAAATCTCTTGACCTTAAGGTGTTAAGAAACTGTTTTATTTATTGTGATTAGGTATTTTAAATTACCAATAGGTAAGTAGTAACGTAGTAGTAGTTGTATTAGTGAAATTCGCGTAAATATTAGATGTTTTCTAAACCTACTACTTTTTTACTAATGTGTTCCAAGTCTAAGGCCCTCACTTTTAACATCATTCTTTGTAGTTTGAAATGAAAAAAAAACTTGTGTCATTCATTTAAGCATTGCATTGTGTAGAGTACACGGCGAAATATTCTTAGGACTCTACGATGTTACTATATTCGTATTGATTTTTTTAACAAAAAGTGACTCGGCATTGAAAATAAATTAATTTATTTATCATATACACTTATATTAACGTATCTTATATCTATAGGATTATCAAAGATATTTAAAATGGTACAACGAAAAAACTCACTGGGGTCAATTAGAAAGAAAATGTTTGGAAGAAAGAAAGGAATTTAAAACACTTGTCGAGACCTGGAAGAGGAAAATGGAAATAAAGAAAAACAAGAAATGAATGTCAACATTAAATAAATATTAATGAGTTTTGTTTTATTTTTATTGATGTCATCAACTGAGCACTCTGTACTTATTCTCAGAAGCATTACTAACAATTGGACCCTAGTTCCTCTCAGAGATTCTTCAAATTGTAATGTCTGGTTATATTATTGCACCAAAAAGCTTATATAAAACAGGCTTCTTGTATTGCACCATTGTAATGACATAATAATAATAATAGGTACCTATCAAAAATGTACCTCTATTCTCTCTGACAGCTTTTGTCTATATCCTTTAATGGTACAACTAAAAGCCATTAAGCAAAGAACTGAACTGAACTTATTGTTCCTTCTGGGATAAGTAATAATTTTAATCTGTGAGATATATATGTTGTGTAACACTTCAAAATTCTACAAGTTTTTTATCGATTCGGTTTGCCACACCTAAGTCGATTTGTTTAACCACAACCAAATAAAAAATCATAATTACGTCTTATAAGAAGTGATATTTAACAATCGCAACTTCCAAACAATTTATTTTGAAGAATAAAGTAAACATTATCCGAATTAAGAATCACTTCCTTTTCATATGTCAATAGAAATAAAGTTTTATAGGCAGAAATAACAGGTATTTAACTCACCCCAAAATGATAATTAAAGCTATAATGGTCCTGATAATCTAAATAAAATAACCTTACGTTTCGCTGTCGTCAACAGATATGCATAAACGTGCGTACAAATAAAAGGTTCGAGTGTCAATTAGACGTAAAGGGTATTCGGTATTCGGTGATTTTTATGAAGGGTCGAAATGTAATAAAAATGCTGATGTAGTGACTTTACTTCTTTATTTCACAAAAAAACGCTAACTCTATGAAAATTTTATGTGACCAGAATTTTTTGGGACATGATCTTAATTTTCTTTAAAATGTAACATTTTTTTAGTTAAAAACTTGATCATAATTTATTGTTAGTCTCAGTATGGGTTGTTGCCAGCATTGTGACGGATTTAGCGCTAGTCATTTTTCCATACGTAGAGATAGAATGTGAAAAAGTACTGACTTTGTAGCGTAATTTTCATCTATTGAAAAAATATAAATAGGTTGTTGAAACTATAATATTAATTTCTGGCAATGACCATCACTTAAATAATACAGCCATGTATGGTAAAGACACATTTATACTGGTACTAAGTGGACTAACAGACATCTCATAATTTTCTTAAATTTTCAAGTAAGCAGCTTGAGAAAACATGAAAAATTATCCGAATTTATGGTGGATTGGTTTCTCGAGTTTTTATTTATTTATTTATACTTGTACACCACATTTTAAACATTAAACATATTTAAAGACAGTTACAAACTGTGAAGTACAGTTTTTCGTTTATCTAGATAATATTTAATATACTTTTCACTTCCATATTTTCTACAAATGTGGCTACCCCACACACATACCCTTTTTAGTATTCAGACAGCGAATTTGAAATTAATTTGAATCGTTTAAACGTTTCCAGTGCCCTCTGCGGTCGTTCTAATTACTTGCTGAATTGTTACCTCTCCCTTGTTTGCATTGTCCTTGGTCCTATTATTTTATATTTATAACGAAGATTATTATCTGTTACATTTTAAATTAAAATAATATATCTGACCGGAGATTCCCTCTTCGTTCAAAAACATTCTATAATGTATAAATATAAAAGCTATGATTATTTTTAATCTGACCATTTTTGCTATTACTTAGTTACGTAGTACGATAAATTAGAATATCGTGTTCATATTGACCAAGTAGGAAGTTAGGATAAATAATACTTCAATATAAATACGTTTTTTTATTGGACCCTATACCTAACAGAGACTACCATAAGAATGGTTCTAAATATTTTAATAACAGAAGAATTTAGCTGGCAGCAAACCCTTGTCAATGTTGATTTATTATGAAAACTTAAATGAAACCAAGTCCACTATAAACCAAAAACTGTTTTAAGCATTTGAATTATTATTAAGTTTTAAGTTTAATAATTGTATTTGTTCGCAAACGAAAAAAAAAGTCGACTTTAATTCCATCGACAAGTAACACCAACCAAGTAACAACGTAGGTCGACGAGAGAATAGTCAAGTAAAAACGCATTATTAGAAAAATTAGATGTTAGATCTCAAACAAATTTAAATGGCACCAAATGACACACACCATCTTTCGATTAAAAAAAATGTCGAAATCGGTCCGCCCAGTCACAAGTTCTGAAGTAACATACATTAAAAAAAAAAAAAATACAGTCGAATTGAGAACCTCCTCCTTCTTTGTAAGTCAGTTAAAAAATATAAATTTAAAAAACAAATAAATAAGCACATTAAAATCACAAAATCTTTATTGGAATCTAATAATGGAAAATGAAGCAGCAACTAACAAAATAACAAATAGTTTTAAAACACATCACACATCAATATTCTCTTAAAATCCGACATTGGGCATTACACTTCGGTAGTCTCTTGGGTCGGTTACAAGTTATATTAACGCCTAGGCTAGCTAAGCGCGGGTTCGCCACATCTTCGGGTGTAATAACGCCTGGTTGCACATAACCTAACAGCTTAGGAACGTGCTCTTCCATAATCTTCTGCCTTTCTTCTGAAACTTCTTTACGCCTGAGAAATTATATTATTTTAACTGAGGTAGAGCACAGCAGGAATTTCCTGCTCAAAATATGGAGCAACCCGACTGGGGAAGTACCTCGACCTTACAGAAGATCACAGCTAAATAATACTGCTTTCAAGCAGTATTGTGTTCCTGTTGGTGAGTAAGGTGACCAGAGCTCCTGGGGGGATTGGGTCGGCAACGCGCTTGCGATGCTTCTGGTGTTGCAGGCGTCTATAAGCTACGGTAATCGCTTACCATCAGGTGAGCCGTACGCTTGATTGCCGATCTAGTGAAATAAAATATATATATATATATATATATATATATATATATATATATTTATATATATATATTTATATTTAAAGTAATTATATTGAGTTAGGGCTCAAAACTTAGAACCGCTTACCATCAAACGGGCTTTACGCTTGTTTAAAGTTCTAGTAGTATAAAAAAACATGTTTCTAATTCCTTACATAATGTTAACTATTTGTTAAGACAGTCACATAAAAAGAAATGTTTCTATTTTTTTAAGTGAAACTTGTTTACGCACGCTCGACTTGAGAAGTGAGCTGGTGAATACGTGACGAGAGCGTTACGAAAAGTGCGATCGGGCCAGGCTAACGAAAGTCGAGAGGGAGATATACTCGTAAGTAAGATGGAGCTAGATAAGTTTTACTTCAGTCGTGTGGTCTAAAGCACACTCGTTTTTTTAAACTGTTTAAGTTAAATCAACGTTTTTACTTGGGCTTAATACTTCCTAAACACAAGATATGCACAAGACAATACTCTTTAGGGCTCCAATAAATCACTTCAAATGACAACTAATATTTCAATTTAAAACTTAGTTCGTAGGTATTTAATTGTGTGATTAGCAATCTTTCATATGTTTCAGTTTTTTTCCTTTAAATGTTTTACTATTGCAATATTATACTTACGATCTTAATAATTATAGAAATTAAAGTAAGGGTAAAAATAATAATAAATGTACGAATATGTTTTAATTTTTATTAGCACAGTGCAAATACAGCTGACAACGAGTTTCTACAAATCATCTACTCCTACATTAATAAATAAATTACATATTATTTTAAAATAATATAAAAGATGCTACAGGCGATAACGTGATTCAGCTGACAAGTAAAAGGGGGTAACTGCAGTTTTCCTTTTTGAAATTTTATGACTTTCCAAATATCCTTTACTGATACAATTAAAGAATAATATCGACATAAGACTTAAGATCATACACAATACGAAATCGCTCTGATATAATCAAGATCAACGAGTTTTAATTGTATCAACAGTACAATTAGATAATTTGACACTACATATTTATCTTCGCCTGCTTGATCATTACTATATGAAGATAATTGTTTACATTGTAATAATTCAGTTCAATCATGTCTAAGCATCAAATAGTATATAATGTCCACAAATACTTAATAAACTAAAAGATACATATATGACATACATAAAACAGCTGTGAATTAGATATGTAATTACATTGTAAGAGTTTTTTTATTCAAATATAACTATTGTTGTAATGCCTCTAAATACATAATTAACTTTTTTTGTTATAATCATTAAAGAAATTTATTTTTCTTTTTTCTAAATACATTCTCGTAACTACACAATCCTAATATGAGTCATGGGACGGACGTCAAAAACCACCATAAAATCTACTTTTTTTTTTCGTTCTCATAAGATATTAATAATGAATTATAAAAACAATATTACGCGTTTTTTGATCTAACTTAAAAATACTCAAGTTTTAAACCATTATAATTATGGTTTTAAAGTTAAATGCATTTAATTAAATTGTTTTAATTTTAAAGTGAAAGAGGTTTAGAACAAAAAACGTAATTTGGTAAATTCCAAATTAATGTTTTTGAAAAAAATATTTTTGGAATGAATTTCTAGCTAGAAGTCTTTTGTAAGCAAGTCTTAAAATATTTTTAATAAGCGAAATTTATTCAGCCTTTTTGAACAGTCTAATAGTACAATACTTGTACTCGTACATATAACAAATAAACGTCTAAGATATGAATATAAAAATGCCTCTTTTGGCATGACACCAAATGTATGGGCATTTTTTTCCTGATACCAATTAAGTCTGCTAAGAATCTTCAGTTAATAGTAGTTATTTTCTAGCAAAATTAAAAAATAAGTAGATCTATAATTTAACAAACAAACAAACAAATCTATATGACCATTGTCACAGAACTTACTGCAAATAAGATTAACAGCTCTGTTAAAACAAGCCACGATATTAATTGCGAATCACTCGCTTATTGTCACAAACTCTCATCAAAAATTGCTAAGCCTGATTATTACTATAGAAAAGAATTTTCAGCAGTGGCAGCATTATCGCTTTAAAATTGCAACTTGACAACAATTATTGTGCAATCATTACTGTCATATATTGAAATCTAGATAAATATTTGTAAATGTTGAGATGTATTACACAAGATTGTACATCACATCTACATTACATGACCACTATACTGCATACTACTGCAATACACAATGGCATCAATTCTATTCTATATCAATAATTGAAATGAAAAACTATACATTTGTAATGAAAGATATATGTAATACATTTTCATTGAAGTCATAGTAAAAATTGGTTAAAGGGTCGGTTTTATAAAACAAGTTGGCATATAGCGGGTAGGAAAAGGGTAAGGGGTCTTTGTTTAAGGTATCCAGATGTGGCAATGGGTAGGTGGGACCAAAAAAATGTGAAAGAATTTGTGACTTGTTGTGACTAAGGGGGGGGGGGGGGCAAATTTTGCGAGACATAATTTATAGATGGACCCTAATAATACTACATAGGTAGAATAGAATTGATATTTATTCACAATTATCACAGCAAAGCACCGGTGCATCTACAGCTTAGAAACTAACAAGCATTTTTAAAAAAAATTATTATTAAAACTAACTATTGCCCGCGACATTTAAATGTACAAACTTAACGATAGTGCTTATAAGACATGGTATGTGTATTGTGTACGATATAATTGCTAAGCTATCGCAGAACAATTGCACATTTACTATAATATAAAGTAGCCTATGTCGCTTGTTTATTTTATTTTTTTGGTGTACAATAAAGCGTAAAATAAATAAAAATAAAATATTCTAGACTACAATCTATCCGTGTCAAACTTCACACAGTTTCGTAGACATTCTGGCAAGATAATACATAGATTGTATAATGTAGGGTTCATTACGTAAGTCAGTAACAGATTTTTATTTGACGATTGTTTTTGCTACCTTGATTTTTTATTTTAGTTAGTATTTTAGTAGTGTAGTTAGTTATATGTAGATTTTTTTACGTTCATTAAGTATGTATAATCACTTTATAATTCATTTTAATAGTGGTAAGTTAAAAAAATTAAATTGTTAAACGTTTATACAACGTGTTATTAAACTGGCGTCCTTCCGTATATGGTCATGTAAGAGGTACATGGAGGCGTACCATAACCGAAATTATAATTGAAAATGAAGCAGTAGCGGCTCATTATAAGCTGTGTGACTAGGGCAATAAAGAATATAGCCACCCCCTCTCTTCCCGTGGGTGTCGTGTGAGATGATTAAGGGATAACACAGTTCCACTGCCACCATGGAACTTATAAAGCCGACCGGTGGCGGGATAACCACCCAACTGCTGGCTTTGAAATACACAGGCCGAAGACGGGCAGCAGCGTCTTCGGTGCGACAAAGCCAGCCCTGCGGTCACCAACCCGCCTGCCCAGCGTGGTGACTATGGGCAACACACATGAGTTCACGGCATTTTTGGCGCGAACTTGTGGAGGCCTGTGTCCAGCAGTGGACTGCAATAGGCTGAAATGATGATGATAATGAAGGAGAAAAGTAATTTAAATCAATGTAATGATTTTGACAGTGTATCGAGTAACCGACTCATGGGGAAATGTGCTCCAATCCTCTGCTTATAGCAGAGTTGTTCCGTCGAGCGTATATAAGTGGGACTTTCCAGTGGCGCTGCACTCACGTAAAGTGCACATCTTACCGGCCGCACAACAAAGCTTGTACTGACGTAAAACCGACGCCTGCTAATCATCCCTCCGTAACTCTCCCGTTTTCCCTTCTTCTCTTTTTTCTTCATTGACTCCTTTCCTACTTTTTTCCTCCGGTTTTCCAGGCAATGACGTATCTGGGTCTCGCGCTCGACGGCCAGTAAAGTTCAGGGCGCAATTCGAGCGGTTAGTCCCGCGTTTGGTAAAGATAGGGTGTTTGCAAAAGCCACGATAGCGTCCGAGTGTGGGACATCGGACGAGCGAGGCGGCTCGGCGGGCCCTCGGGCAGTGGTTGGGTACCGGCATGGCGTGCTAACCTTACACGCCACGCAGGTCCTCTCGGAGCGTGGCTGCTTGGGTGGTACTTGTGTCGGGTGGCCGGGAGGGAGCCCTCTCCTCGTCGCCGCCACTGTCAGGACTGTTCCGACGAGGCGGCACAGCACGTGCTGGAGGAGTGTCCGACTTAGGAGCCCAAGATCACATCCATGGCCGGCAGTGAAAAGTGCTGGGACGCCGTCCCCACCTATGAAAGCTCTCTTGAGCGCCGGCCAGAGAGCGTCGCCCCGATACGCATCGCACGATAAACAAAAATTGGCTATAAATAACTTAAAAATCTTGATGACTCGGTCATTGCCACGATACTAACGTACACACGCCGGTCATTTTATAAATAATGATTATTTAATATTTATTTTATTATTTTAATAAAACGTTAGGGCAAGTAAATTTCATTTTTAGGTTATAATATCGATTCTGATATCGCAGTTAAACGGAAGGACCCCAGTTTAATAACACATTACATAAACGAAAAATATATCTTAATATATATAAGTCTCCTGTCATGTTTGTCCTCAATGGACTCCTAAACTACTTAACCGATTTTAGTCAAATTTGCACACCGTGTGCAGTTTGATCCAACTTAAAAGATAGGCTATATTTTATTTTGATATATTATGTTATTATTATATTTCAGATAAAAATAAGGTGATACGAAGTTCGCCAGGTCAGCTAGTATATATATATATATATATTAATTATTATAATATACATATTATTACACTATCTATATAGTAGTGAATTTGAAAAAATTGTAAGAAACTTATTAAAACTAATAACAAAGTAAAAGTATTAACACTCGTCCAAGTTATGGACATAATGTATGGGTTCGTCCATTAATCACGTCACGTTTTTAGCAACTTTTTAACTTCCTATATATGCTTTTTTATGTGTGGATGTACCGATTTTGATGATTCTTTTTTTTTAACTGAAAGCTGGTGCTTCTCATGTGGTTCCATTTAAATATAATCGACATCTGTCTACTACTTTTTGAGTTATTTCTAAAAAAACGCGCATTTACTTGACTACATTTCCATCTACCTACTATAACTAGTAGATGTAATTGAAATTGTTTTTTTTTTTTGTTTGTGAGCAAACACAAATTACTCGATATATCATTACAATTCACTAATCAACACTCTTTCAAACGTCACATGATTAACAGACGACCTCTATGTAAAAGTATTATTGTTTTATATAAGTGGTACATTACACTGTAATGTAAATATGTAAATTCACACTAGGTACGGCCTGATAAATGTGACAGGTGACAAAGGGGTCAAAAAAATCGTGAAATTAGTTTGCCGTCATTTACGAATGACCCCTTAGTGGTACATTATACGTCAACTCACCACTCTTGATATTTTACGTTATCTTCTGCATCGCGTTTGTTCTCGATCGCTTTTTCCTTCGCACGTCTAGCGGCATTGTCTTGTATCTGTTGCTGTAGATCGGAAAAGTATTGATCGTTTTGTGCTTTTATTTTACGTTTCCTTTCTTCTTCTTTGACATCTTCGTCCGCCATTTGTAACTCCATCTGCAATTCATAATTTCAAATTAGTACGATAAATTTATGATATTTTTTTTTATTTCATACATCATTAAGACACTTGTTGTGGTTTGAAAACTATTTAACAATACTTCAATTCAATTATAATTAAAAAATGAGGGTGATTTAGACATAGAGCAACAGCCGTACGCTTGTTTGCCGACCTAATTGTATATAAAAAAAACATGACATTATTATTATTATTGGATAATGTACTTTTCTCTTAGGTACAAAATTATTTAAAGTTTACTCATGGTAGCCAGTTTTTTCTTCTAGAATGTTAAAGGCCATAAACCTACTACAAGGGTAGCAACACCTTTAGCCATCAATGGAGTACCCTAGGTAGGCTATATTGCGTCGGCCAGTATACTAACACTCCTCCTGAAGCCAGCATCTCTCTCCTGCTCCTCTAAAACACTGTTCTTTTTATACTCCATCTGAGACAGCAGTCCCTCCTTGGTTTCAGTTTTAGCTTTTTGGACCCTTTCCTCCTCTTCAAGGTCATCTTGAATGTTCCTCTCGAGACATTCTTGGTACTGAAGCTGGGTGATCAAATCATCACGGTGTTGCCGAGCTGCCTGAAACCGTTCAATGTATAATAAGTACTCATTTCTAATTGACTAGCTCGTTGGCGCAGTTTGCAGTGGCTCTACTTTCTGTTCTGGGAGTCGTGGATTAGATTCCCGCCTAAGTCTGGGTGTATTGTTTGTATTTAATTCTTTATATATGTATTATTTATAAGTATATTTATTAAAAACATTTAAGCTATAACAACTACAAACAAAAATCATCAAGTTACATTGAATTTCAAATCTGATTGAATACTGTTAATAAATTACCTCGTCTGCTAACATCTTAGTTGCAACTTTTTCGTTAGATTCATCCTTTAGTTGCATTTTCTTTTCTCTCTCCGCTACTCTGAAAATTTATTGAAATCGCTTTAAGTTTAATCAATTTCAATCTCTAGTTTGCGTTGATTTCCTATATAATATAATAAAATAAAAATTAAAATGAGTGTGGTTTAGACCACACGACTGAACTAAAACTTCTTTAGCTGCCCGTGAACCTGCTTACCTAACGACCCTGGTCATTGGTTCGATTCCCTCCTTGAGCCTGTGTACTAAGTAAATAACATTTTATAGACTACAGTTGATACGCGCGATTTCTAAATCTTAATTTAAATATTTATTAGTCTACTAGAGCATTAACTACTAGTTTTTTTTTTTTTTACTGTACTCCACAAATGGCAAATTTTAATTTTTAGTACAGTATAGTAGGTTACAGTCCTATAGTAATCAATTCAATTGAAAGCAGAACTCTGAGCATCCTTTGTGTTCGGAACATAGTGTTCTGTTCTTTGTTAAGGGAATTTGACCCATTTTTTTATTTACCCCTCCCCTCCTTTCCCCTCGGTGGTAGTACCGAAATATGGTTTTAAATCATTTTTTGCTAACTGAAAATCTCAATTACTTTCACCTGAGTTTAAAAAGCCCTCAATGTGATGAGTAAATGAATATAGCTAGAAAAAGCGTGAGATTCAAAGGATATTGACCCTCCAGAGATTACTTAGTTTTAGTGTGTTCCCGAATGGTATATAAAACTCACATAGCGGAACTTCTATCAGAGGCGACCTGTCTCTGTTCTTCTATCTTCCTATCTTCTATAACGACCATCTCCTTCTGTTTCTTTTTCCAAGCTTCTCTCTCTTTCTGGAATATTATCATTTCGTTTCTCATTATTTCAGTTTGATCGTGCTTATGTTGTAGTTCTCTGTAATGAAAATATATTGTTAAACATAAATAATTCTGTAACTGCTTAACAATAAACAAATAAAAATCTTTGTAAGTGATTTCTTTTTTAATGATAAGACCACTATTTATACATTTGGATATCGTTAGTTTTCTTATTTCTGTCTATGTATTTTTAACTGACATCAGAAAAGGAGGAGGTTACTTAATTTGACCAGTCGCTTATGAACCGATTTTGATAATTCTTTTTCTGTTGGAAAGGAGATATCCCTGGTTTGGTGCCATGATAAGAAAACCAGGATCTGATGATGGGATCCCAGAGAAATCGAGAGAAACTCTCGAAAATCCGCATAACTTTTTACTGGCTGTACCGATTTTAATGATTTTATTTAATCGAAAGCCGATGTTTATCATGTGGTCATATTTAAATTTCATCGAGATCCGATTACAACTTTGGAGTTCTCTTTGATAATGCGTAATTACTTGACCAATTATTCGTCTACATACGTTGTATTACTTGTCGATATAATTGAAGTTAGTTTTTTTTCGTTTGCCTGCAAACACAATTATTATTGGTCTACAATAGACAATATTTGTATTGTAAAGCCATTATTATCCATTCGAGCATTATTTTAAACCAATCAAGCATAAAAACAAATTGCCTTTTGTAAATTTATTGATTGAATGATCCAAATTACGTCATTGTCGTAAACAATATTGTATTTACGGCTGACGCGTCAGTCAATAAAAGATAACTACCTTTTATAAAGGATCAAACAGATCAACAAACAACTGATACAACAAACACTCCCATACTCTTATATACGAATATTTGTTCAGATACTTTGAGGGGCCTGTTTCACTGGTTGATGGTACTTGGTACTATCCAACAGATAGAATTTTTTGATATATTATATTTTTTTATCAGCAAATTCCTCTATATATGAGATATTTTTATTTACTAATATGAATCTTATAGTTGTGGATAATGGCCTATTTTACCTCCAGTTGTTAAAGTCTATGCATCTAAATCAGAAGTTCTAAGGTCTATTTTTGATGTTAATTTCTGTATCTGTATGAATGAAAAACATTTTTTTTATGTGCTGCATATTGAACTTAATGAATGTTCTGCTGAATAGCAAAACAATTACAAATTAAAAATCTTATTATAATACATTATTTGCATGATAAACATTACAATCAGTGAAACTGGCCCTAAACCTTTAAAATATCCTTTACCTTTGATCCTCGTCAGCAATAGTCCTCATTTCGTCATCGATCATTCTCTTCTCGCATAACATATCTTCATATTCGCACTGTTTCTGTTGCTGTTTGTTTACTAGCTGCTGCTGTATCGCCAAACCATACTCGGTATTTCTTTCGATCTTTAGTTGTTCTTGCCTGTCACTCTCTTCTTGATCATTATACGACGCTTCGGCTAGAGCTCTGTTCGCGCGATTTTCTTCTGCCTATATTGAAAGCAAAATCCATTTGATCAAAAGTTATATTGTAATCAACTTTACCATTCATTATTATTATATAAATTTTAAACTTTCACGTCACTATGGACACTATTTGTTCCACGGGATTTACCGCGATTTTATTTTGAAACTACTGATACTACCCTGTTGTTGCAGGCACTATGGTCGCAGGTGATACAATGACACCGAAATATTCCTTTGTTTTTATATAACTGAGTTGGCAAACAAGCGTACAGCTCACCTGATGGTAAGCGATTACTGTAGCTTAGGAGTCTGCAACACCAGAAGATCGCAAAGCGCCTTACTTACCAACAGGAACACAACACTGCTTGAAAACAGTATTATTTAGCTGTGATCTTCTGTAAAGTCCATGTACTACCACAGTCGGGCTACTCCATATTTTGAGGAGGTAATTTCCTGCTAGGGCCTACCTCAGGTAATATCGAGAGTTTCAATAGTAAAATCGCGGTAATTCCCGTAGAACAAAAATCGTAATTATATTCATAAAGAATTATCAATGTCTCAAATGTTAGTTTATCTGTTCATCAATAAAGTGTAAATAATAAAAAATAAAAGCACAACATACGTACCATTTTTACGTAGTCAGCTACGGTAAAGCCAAAATGAGGGTTATAATTTTAGCAGTCTATGTATGTATATTAATCTATTTCCTCATATCCCCAAACGAATAGATATAATTACCGTAGCTTACTGATATAACTTCGCATTATTATGTAAATAACCACAGAAATTGAAATTCTAGATAATTGATTAAAATACGAAGCAAGATAGTAATTTTCAGCTGTCAAAGACACATGACAGACAAAAGAGCTTGTCATAAGTCAAATTGAATGACACAATTAAAAGTCAAAATTGACTGTCAAAGATACAGAGATGATGATGAGAGATGTCAAAGATTTGGCCTTTGGAACTTGGTTGCAGGTTCGATTCCCGCCTGAGTCTGTGTGTAATATAATATTTGTATTTATATATATATATATATATATATAGTTATAACAGTCGGCTGTTACCTGTAACACAACTTACCGTAGAAACAGACGACCGTGTGTGTATTTTATATGATATTTGTTTATTATGTATGTTTTTATTTTGGAAAATACAAGAGAAGATTCTACATAACGTCATTACACAATTTATGTATTATAAAAGCTTGTAGCAAGATTAAGTAGGTACTCTTATTTAGTTAATTTGAAAATTATAAAAACTAAAATCAAGATCAAGATAAAAATTAATTACCTTGTTTTTTTTTTATTACAAAGGTCAATATTGCAACATATCAACGATTTTATATCATACTTATATCATACATAACAAGTTAAATAAAATCTTTTTAAACATATAAAAAAATTGAATTGTTTTCTCACCTTCTCCTGCAGCCTCCGATATTGATTATGCAATATTTGCTGCTGTTGATCCCTGCGTACGTAGCCTGCTTGTAATTTCTTCACAAGCTCTCTAAGACTGGGGTCATGTTCCCTGAGGTAGTGTCTTCTTAACAGTTGACATGCTTCCTCACGTTTCTCTTTAGCTATTTGTACGCTGAGAGCTATTTCTTTCTTTGCTCTTGCATCTACAATAGCTGCGTGATCCGTTCTCTAAAAAAATTTTTTTATAAATAATTTTTTAACAACATAAAAATTATTAGTTAAATTAGATATAATTTAGAGGATTTTTATTTTCTTTTTTTTTTGGGTTTTTTACACTTGTTTTCTAAAACTTTTGCATAATATTTATGTACTTTTGAAGAAACATCATATAGTTCTGTTTTAAATGTATGCCTAAGAAAACTTCTGAGTTGTAAAATGTTCTTTATCAGCCTGAAACTTTAATACATTTATACTGATATAATTGATATTAAAATTTCTTCAGGATGTTATGAGTCTGACTTCCAAAAGAGGTTCTCAATTCGGTTGTATTTTTATGATTTAAAGAGAGAAGTGTCATTTCACTAGTTCTAATTGTAAGTCGCGCGTAGTTCATGCTATAAAATAAATAATCACATTTAAAAAATTGCCGTTATTATTTGAGCTTCTTTTGACTACAGATGAGTCATTAATTCAAAACAATTTTTTTAGAAGAAGTATTAGGTTACCTCTTGAAAATCTTTTTCCATTTCAGCCTCCTTCCGAATTAACGCAAGACACCGGCCCATCCTTCCGTCCTCCATGCGACTGTTCAACCATTGTATATCTATGGCTCTTTGATATGATTCCAGTTCTTTGCGACGTGCCTCCGCGATTGCATTTTTTTGAAGTTCCGTTTTGGGCTCCTAAAAATAGTATACAAGGTTTAAAATTGATTCCTTTAAACAAAAGAAGTTTTAAATTACAGAAACATACCATTTTATAATGAGAGTAGTAATATAAATTTACTTAGAATTCACGTATTTGAGATTCGGAAAAAAAAAATTTAAATGTTTGTAAACAAAATGCAATCAAAAATTCAAATCGTAACGTCCAGAATTTCAGATGAAAAATGAATATAAATGGTCTAGTATGACAATTCAGTCACGTTTATAAACAAAATGGAGTTAAAAAAAGTGTTAAAATTGTGAGGAAATGATTAAATTTTAAAAATCTGAAAATACTTGATTTTAAATATTTTCTTTAAAGATTAAAATTAAAGTAAAATATACTTAAATTGTTTGTAATAAACCTACTATGTCTGCCACGCCACCTGTTGTTAGTATGTATATCAAACTTTATACTTCACATCATGGAGCATAGAGAAAGAGAGAGAGAGATTTCTCTATGCTCCATGCTCCAAATAATCCGTTTTTTAACCGACTTCCAAAAAAGGAGGAGGTTCTCAATTCGACTGTATTTTTTTTTAATGTATGTTAGATCAGAACTTTTGACCGTGTGGACCGATTTCGACAAATGTTTTTTTTAATCGAAAGGTGGTGTGTGCCAATTGGTCCCATTTAAATTTATTTGAGATCTAACAACTACTTTTCGAGTTATATCTAATAATGCGTTTTTACTTGATACTTTTTTCGTCGACCGACGTTGTATTATACCGCATAGCTTTCTACTGGATGTACCAATTTTGATAATTCTTTTTTTGTTAGAAAGGAGATATCCCTAGTTTAGTACCATGATAAGAAAACCAGGATCTGATGATGGAATCCCAGAGAAATCGAGGGAAAGTCTTGAAAATCCGCAATAACTTTTTACTGGGTGTACCGATTTTAATAATTTTTAATTTAATCGAAAGCTAATGTTAGTTGTAGTAGTATTTAGTTGACTATGTTTTCGTCGATCTACGTTGTATTACTCGTCGATGTAATTGAAATCGGTTTTTTTTTATTTTGTTTTTTTTTCGGTTTTTAACACAATTATTTGTTTAGGAAATTAAATTTCTTATAAAACGTTACCAAATTAAAGTAGATAAACGTAACTTTTATGTTCAAAAGTAATTAAGAACATCAAATCACAAAAAATAATTACTTCTTGACTTATATTAAAATGGCATGGTACTGACTTACTGAGACTATGTAGCGTCATTTGCACCTATTTAAATAACAGAACCTTAGTAATAGATGGCCAAGTATAGTAAAAACCCATTTTTATTATGACTAGAATTCGACCAACATTGCCTTGCCTATTATCATAATTTTTCAAGTTCATTGTAAAAACATTAAAAAAAATTAACTGATCCAGCCTTTCTCGAGTTGCGAGGTTCTAGATTTTCATATATATTCCACAAATGTGGCTACCCCACACAAATACCCTTTTTGGTATTCAGGTAGCGTATTTGTAATTAATTTAAATCGTTTAAGCGTTTCCATAATACCTCGCCCTTGTTTGCACTGTCCTATTACTTCATATTTATGTCACTGCCACCGTCACCACTCATCACCGTGATGCTCGGCGACGACGAGTCCTGGAAGGCGATAGTCTCCTTCTGCGAGACAGTAATATCCCAGAAGGAGAATGATGAGCGGATGAGAGAGGAGGCCGCCGACGAACCTCCGTCCGCAGGCGACGAACGGGGGTGCGTAGGAGGCGCTACTTAATGCGTCTCCAATAACGCCCCTGTGCCCATGTCGGGCCGGGATGGGAAAGCGGTCCTGCTAGACAGGGCGTCGTCGGGATTGTCCAGAGGTGAGCCGGACAGTCCCCGTGGAGGAGGTCTGGCCTTTTCGCCGAAGCCAGCGTGTCGCTGGAGGGATCCTGTTGCCTGCAGATCCGGGACCCTCTAATTAAAGCGGCTGAAGGCTCCCGCAGGGGATTATAGAACTATATCAACTATAAACCAAAAAGGGTTTTAAGGATTTGAATTATTATATAGACTTTAAGTAAAAAAAGGCTATTATAAGTTTAAAAACATAAATAAATATGCACATTAAAATGACTAAACCACAGTTTGATACTTCTTAATGACAAATACTTTTGAAAGACAAGGAGCCAATTAGCCACTTTAAATGAAGTTCTAAAGGACTTTACTCGTAGGAAATCTGAGAAACTTGCTAACTTTAAATCTTGTGAGGCTAGATGCCTCCAAAAACTTGAAACAATAATGAAATAACTGATATTTTAATTTAAAACTAAGTACTCTACGTACTTCACCATGTGATTAGCAATCTTTATATGATTCGGTTTTTTTGGCTTTAAATGTTTTGCTTTTGCATTATTATGCCTACAATCTCAATAGAATATAACCTTAATAATAGGAAAAATAATAACAAATGTACGAATATGTGTTAATTTTTATTAGCACAGTGCAAATACAGCTGACAACGCGATTCTAGAAATCATCTCTACTCCTACATTAATAAATAAATTACATATTATTTTAAAATAATATAAAAGATGCTACAGGCGATAACCTGATTCAGCTGACAAGTAAAAGAAGGTAACTGCAGTTTTCCTTTTTGAAATTTTATGACTTTCCAAATATCCTTTACTGATACAATTAAAGAATTATAATCGACATAAGACTTAAGAGCATACACAATACGAAATCGCTCTGATATAATCAACAGCCACGAGTTTTAATTGTATCAACAGTACAATTAGATAATTTGACACTACATATTTATCTTCGCCTGCTTGATCATTAATTACTATATGAAGATAATGGTTTATATTGTAATAATTAAGTAAATTATGTCTAAGCATCGTTTAATATCTTAAAATAGTATATAATATCCATATATCACGGGCGTACCTAGAGTGGGGCATTGCTCCCTGACTCGAAACTAAAAACAAAATTTTTAAATTTATAATTTAAATTTTAGATAAGTCAAAATATCCGCAAGACATCATTGAAAAACTTTAGATGGTAAAGGTAAAAAAAAAAAAATGATATTTCAATTTTACACTCTGCTCTAATTGAATTTTGAATTTTTTTTTTTTTTTTTTTGCTTCTGCACCACCCTTTTAAAAAAATCTAGATGCGCCTATGAGATACACAATTAATAAACTAAAAGATTACAGGATTACATATGACATACATAAAACAGCTGCTTATTAGATATGTAGTTACATAAGATTTTTTTTTAAACATTTTAAAGACTAAATACACAATCACCTTTTTTTAATATTCGAAGAATATTTATTCTGTTTTTCTACATATAATCTCATAAGCAACTATACAATTCAAACATAAACATTAGATACATTAGTGAAGTTAAACAATTTAGTAAATACTCTTTTATTTTCATAAATACCATTTAGCTAGTAAAACCACAAAATCTACTTTTTTATAGTTTTTATAAAATATTAATAAGGAAGTATAACAACAAGAGCATAGTATAATATTTTTTTTTTTTGTTTTCTGTTTTTTCTTTTTTTTATTTCTTTTTTCTTTTTTATACGACTAGGTCGCAAACAAGCGTACGGCCCGACCTGATACTAAGCGATTACCATAGCTTATAGACGCTTGCAACACTAGAAACATTGCAAGCAAGTTTAAAAGTTAAATGCATTTTATTAAATTGTTAATATTACACTAAAAGAGGTTAAGGACAAGACGTGATTTACAAATTGAAATCCAAATTAATATTTTTCTTGAATTCCTAGCTATGTCATTTTTTATTAAAATTAAAATTGTTTAATCAGCAAGATTTATTCAGTCTTTTCAAACAGTCTATTAGTACGGTTTAGATAATTGTTAATGTAAAAAATAAAATGTCTTTTTATTTTATTTACCTCCTGTAGATCACACACACCACTCAACGTATAATACTTATATAAAATATATATTTCAATAAATATTGCTAAGCTATCGTGAAGCAGTTGTACATTTACCATGATATAAAATAGCCTGTTTCTATTACTACAACCTATCTCTGTTTCAAATTTCCTACACTTTCGTTCACACATTCTAGCAAAATTATTTTTTATACACATCGCCTGTTCTGATGGTAAGCAACTTAATGCTTGTGTTGTAGGAAACAGCCGACTATTACAGCAAATTTTTATTTGGACAAATATACATATAAATAATAAATACAAATATTACATCCAGACTCGGGGGGATTCGAACCCGGAACCTTTTGATTTGGCTGTTGTTTTTGCCACGTTTTATTTTTGTTTTAGTTACTTTCTTGAAAATATAGACCTTTTTTGATGTTCGTTAAGTGTGTATAATCATTTTACGGCGAAATAATTAATTTTAATAGTGGTAAGTTAAAAAATTAAAGTTTTCAACACGTACACAAACTGACAAAAAAAATATTAATTATATATTCCAATATGTGTATAGTAGTGGATTTGACAAAATTGTAAGAAGCTTATTAAAATTAATAACGTCGTGAAAGTATCAGCACTTGTCCAAGTTTTTGGATACAATGATTCTTAATGACTGTCTTCATGTTTCCTTAATACGATGGGTATGGGGTCGTCCGTTAATGCCGTGATATTTTTAGCAACTTGTTAACACCCCGGTGATATCTCATGTAATGTGGCGAGGTTCTAGACTAACCCCCCTACTCAAAAATCACGTGACAAATCACAACCCCTCTTGTATTACATTTTTCCGAACAAACCTCACGGAATTAACAGAGGACCCTTGTGTCAAACTAACATAGAAACATACCCATACTACTTGAAACATTTTTACAATTTTTACCCTTCATTTTGGCATGCATTTGGAAATATAGTTTTCAATTTTTTTTCTTCCCAAAATGAGTTAAATAAAAGCGCTAACACTGCATGCCATATTTGAATACAGATGGATGATGGATGATGGATGGATGGATGAAGTGTGTAATTTCATCGACTTTGTGACGAAAACGTAACCAAGTGACCAAGCGTAGTATTTATCAATACCTTTCCCCTTTGAACAGATCACGTACGGGTAGGTTCCCTATGTTGTTATTAATGTTGGGATAAGGGCCATCCATAAAACAAAAAATCACAATCAGGGGAGGGGGGGGGGGGGGGGGGGGGGTGGACGAAATGTGACAGTGTAACGAAACGAGTGACAAGGGGTGGGGAAGGGTCCATAAATTAGTGATTTTGTTTATTCTTCATAGAAATAAAAATAATAGCGAAACTGATGTCTAACAAAATATGTAACGTCACACTAGGTTCAGACTGACAAATGTGACAAGAACGAGGGAGGGGTAAGAAAATCGTGAAATTAGTGTGACGACATTCATGGATGGCCCCTTAGTGGTGCATGATACGTCAACTTAAAACTCTTGATATTTTACGTAATCATCTGCATTGCGTTTTTTGTCAAAAGCCTTTTCCTTTGACCGCCTATCGGCGTTGTCTTGTATCTGCTTACGTAGATCGGCGCCATATTGATAGTTTTCTGCTTTTACTTTACGTTGATATTCATCTTCTACGAGATCCTCATCCGCCATTCGTTCTTCCATCTGGATTATATGAAATTAATCATTTCCGATAAGTAAGACAAGATTATGATTATATATATATTAGTGATGTAACGTATATTGAATTTATCACATGCGGATGCGAATGCGAATTGACTTTTAAAATAAAGTGCGGTTAAAATGTATGAAAATTTGTCTGTAAAGTTTAAACCAAACATATTCGAGACGGACAAGTTTAATGACCCATTTTTTTATATTGAGGGTACCCCCTCGCTAATAATTCTCCTGCAATGTTGTATATCCCAGGCCGAAAATGGGCAGCAGCATATTCGGTGCGACAAAGCCGGCCCTGCCGTCACCAAGCCGCCTGCCCAGCGTAGTGACTATGGACAGTACATATGTGTTCACGCCATTTTTGGCGCGAACTTGTGGACATCTATGTCCAGCAGTGGACTGCGATAGGTTGAAGTGATGTTGTATAAGCGTGCCTATCTCGAAAATTACTTCTGTATACTTTCGGCAGCAGTTTTTCCTTCTAGCTAGGATATATTACATCGAGCAGTATACTAACACTCCTCCGGAGGCCCACGTCCCTCTCCTTCTCCTGCAGGGCGCGGTTCTTCTTGTACTCCATCTGGGACAACAGGCCCTCCTGGTTCTCAGCGTTGTCTCTATGGACTCGGATCTCCTCTTCCAGATCGTCTTGAATGTTCCTGTCCCGACGGTCCTGGTTTTGATGCAGGGTGATCAAGTCGTCACGGTCTTGCCGGGCTGCCTGTAATCATATAATGAAATGAAATTTAATGAAAATATTTATTTCACCAAAGTAATGGTTACAGACTACGAATTTCACAAAATTATCTACATTCTCAAAAAAAGTGTAAATTAATGTATATCTAAATAAAAACAAAACGACTCACAATCCGGGCCCCAGTAGGATTTTCTCCTGTGTCGGGGGTCCGAAAATACGCATAATACACAAGCACATACGTCAAGACCACGATAAAAATCTGTATGGCTAATACAAATGTTTGTCATGTGCAGGGATCGAACCCGAGACCGCTAGCGCAACAGCCTATATTTATTATTATCTATTAACTTTCAAATCATCAGTGTTACCGGGCTGCTTAAACCAGTTAAATGTATAATTAATAACACTAGGTCGGCAAACAAGCGTATGGTTCCCCTGATGTTAATGCGATTTCTGTAGGTTATAGACGTCTGCAAGACCAGAAGCATCGCAGGCGCGTTGTCGACCTTATCCCCAATCCCCCCTCCCCCTCCCCAGGAGCTCTGGTCACCTTACTTACCAACAGGAACACAACACTGCTTGAGAGCAATATAATTTAACTGTTATCTCCTGTAAGGTCGAGGTAATACCCCAGTCGGGCTACTCCCTCAGTAAAACTACGCATTTACCATATTATCTATCAACTTTCATACCATCACGATGTTGCCGGACCGCCTGAAACCGTTCAATTAATAATAAGTACTCATTATTATATATCGACTTAACATTATAAATATGGAATCGTCCACTAATAAAGTGATGTGTTTAGCAACTTTTTTACCCCCTACCCCCTCTTAGTGATATGTGGTGATGTTTCAGATTACCATACCCCTCCAACGTACCGAAAAAATACGTATATTTTTTTTGAAATTTTTAAAGACAATAGCTTTAAATAGATGTATAATGTGATTTAAATTTGGAAAATAAATATACATTAAGGTCACAGGGTGTTTGCTACTTGTTTTTTGGTGTAGCAAACGCGCGTTCAACGAAATATAAATACACGTGACATCTCATTATACAGCTACCCTTTCTTGTGAAATTTAGTGATTTTTTCCGACCTCCCGAATCTCACGTAATTAATGGACGAACCCTAAGGTAAAAGATCATTTATTTCTCAAAAGGAACACAAATCACTTACATGAGAAATTACATTCACTAAAACCTAAACAAAAATATATAATAGGTCGGGGAAAAGTCTTTTCGTATTTTCTAGTAAAAAGTTGAAATAAAATCTTTTTGGTTGTACTGTTTGTAACTGGCTTGTTTTGATACCGTGAAAATGTGAAATTTTAAAAATTAAATTAAAAGAAATCAACGGTTTCCCTCCACTTTTTGTTTTTCTGTCCGCCTCACCGATTCATCCATTTGGGTGAATCCAACGCAGAAATTCGGTACATTTTAAAGTTTTACTTTAAAAAAACCATAAAATGACTTAAGCGCGAAAAAAAATTGTAACGACCTAATGTAGTTCCAGAAAGAGTAGCATAAAATTGGTTTAAGTGTTTTCAGTCAGGAAATTCTGATGTCAAAGATGGAATCCGTTCTGGTCGCCCAGTTACGGATAAACGTGATGACATTTTTGAAAAAGTGGAGTTAGATCGACATGTAAGTACTTACGATATAGCTGAAGATCTGAAAACTGACCATAAAACAATTGTGACAAAGGCTATACAAAAAAGCTCGATATATGGGCGCCGCATGAACTCACTGAAGGAAACCTAATGGACCGTGTACTCATCTCTCTCTTAAGACACAATGATACCAAACCATTTTTGAAGAGATTGATGACTGGTGACGAAAAGTGGATCACCTACGATAAGAATGTATGAAAGAGATCGTAGTCAAAATCGATCAAGCTGCACAGACTATCGCGAACCATGTTGAGTGTATGGTGAGATTGGGAGGGCAAGGATTTAACTGAGGTAAGGCACATCGGGAAATTTCTTGCTCGAAATATGGAATAGCCCGACTGGGGCAGTACTTTGACCTTACAGAAGATCGTAGCTACATAGTACTGCTTTAGAGCAGTGTTGTACTCTTGTTGGTGAGTAAAGGGACTAGAGCTCTCGGGGGGGGGGGGGGGGGGGGGATTGGGGATAATTTCGTCTACGCGCTTGCTTCTGGTGCTGCAGACGTCTATAAGCTACAGTAATCGCTTACCATCAGGTGAGCCGTACGCTTGTTTGCCGACCTAGCGTTATTAATTATACATTGGTGCAGTTTGTAGTGCTTTAGCCTGCTTTCTGCCCAGAGGGTTGTGGGTTCGATTCCCACCCCGAGTCTGGGTTTAATATCAATATTCATTTATATATGTATTATTTATAATGTTTCAATCGAAAAAAAAATGTAGCTATACCAGTCGGCTGTTATCTATAACACAAGCATTAAGTTGCTTACTTTAGGAACAAACGACCGTGTGTGTATTGTGTAGATATTTATTTAGTGAACAGTTTCAGGCAGCCCGACAACACCGTGATGATTTGAAAGTTGATAGATAATAATAAATATAGGCTGTTGCACTACTTAAGCTATTATATAAAAAGGGCATCATTTATCATGAGCTTTTATCGCCGGGCAAAACCATCGATTCGGATTTCTACTGCCAGCAACTGAAAGGTGTCGTCTTTTATCACAGCAACACCCCTCCCCCCAAATAGCCCCGATCTTGCCCCCCAAATTTCCATATATTTCGGTCTCTTTGGAATTCTCCAGGTAGTGTAAATTTAATATCAAGAGAGGGCTATCCAAACTATTTGTTATTGGTTTTTAATGAGATATTCTATCCTAAATTTCTACAGCAACGGAACCCTATCACTACTTACGAGATGGCGGCAAATTATTGAGCTAAATGGGACATGATTTTTGAAAAATCTTACTTACTTAAAATACGAAGAAACTATTTCCCCGACCTAATATGTTGGGTAAATTGCAATACAGCATAAATAACTCATAGGTAAGACAAGAAAAATTATGGAGGATAGGATTATAATAGCTGTACATAAAGTAAACATAAATTACACACTGCTCACAAACGAAAAAAAAACCGACTTCAATTATATCGATAAGTAATAAAGAGTAAGTAGATGAAAAAATATATTATATTCTCGTATTTACTTGACTATTTTATTATATCTACCTACGTTTTAGTAGTGAACCGATGTTCTACGTAAAATTGCCAGTGGTGGCTGGATGAGGATTGCGGAAAACCGGGATGCTTGGCGCGAACTTGGAGAGGCCTATGTCCAGCAGTGGACGGCGATAAGCTGAAGTGACGTTTTAGTACTGGTCGATGTAATTGAATTCGGTTTTTTTTTTCGTTTGCAAACAAACAATTATTTCGAGTCGGTTCAAAATTATTGTTATAAAGAAATACAAAAGAACAATAAATCAGTAAGTAAGGTTTCTAATTGAATTTTCACATTCTAGTATTGTTAACAAATTACCTCATCGGCTACCATCTTAGTCAAGACTCTATCATTTTTTTCATCCTGTACATGAAACTTCCTTTCTCTCTCCTCCTCTCTGAAAATGTATACAAATAGCACTTTTAATAGAAACTCTTTTTATAAGTTGTATGTAAAACTTTTTTTTTTGGTCTTTTTAGTGCATAAAAAATAAAACCTTTTTAATTTTTAGTTATCACTGGCCAGGTTTCTCAGTCTAGTATTATCAGCAAAACCTTTCATTTGATACTAATAATGTAGTAAAAACATTACAGACGGAGAAATTCGGAGATGTAATTTTCCGCATAAGAAATGAGAATTTATTGCATGGAATGTGTCCGGAACGAAGCCTCAGTGCTGTCACAGTTTCTGTTCTACTCAAACATGATTTTTCAATCATCATCAAGGATGTGGTTGGATTGTGCGATACCATATACCTTTCTTCTTAGATCTTTAGTTAAAATATTCTTTAAATAGGTCAGGACATTGAATTCTAAGCATGTGTGTGTATGTATGTAAATATATATATATAGGTGATAAAAAAAGGTAAAAGGTTAATGGGGATACCCTCAGTGGAAGCTTCTTTAGCTAAAGTATTGACTAACTCGTTGCCTGCTAGAGCAATGTGAGATGGGATCGATTGCAAGATAACCGTTTTCCCACTCTTTTTGATTTGTGTAATTGTATCTAGAATGGAGTAGGCTATCGTTGTACCTCGAAATGTCGAGGTACAACGAGCCAGGTGCTGCAACGAGGTTTTAGAGTCAGTTAATATTAAAATTCTGTTAGTGCTTAAAGTATTGGTATAGGACAGTGCCTCTGCAGTAGCAAGAAGTTCAGCTTCCATAATAGAGACTTGAAAGTTGATTTTCAATTTTATACAAACTCCATTTTGTTGATCATAAAATGCTGCACCAATCTTATTATTGCTATTTTTAAAAGCATCTGTAACGATTATGTAGAATGAAGTGTATATTTTGTTTATATAATTGCTACAGATTAATTTTAAATAATTTTAGATTTAATATTTTTTATCTATATATACTCACATAGCGCAACTTCTGTCATAGCCGACCTGTCTCTGTTCTTCTATCTTCCTATCTTCTATAACAACCATTTCCTTCTGCTTCTCTTTAAAAGCTTCTCTCTCTTTCTGGAACATTATCATCTCGTTCCTCATTATTTCAGTTTGATCGTGCTTATGTTGTAGTTCTCTGTAAGGAAAATATATTGTTAAAAAATAATCTATAATAATATATATAAAAGCGAAAGGTCACTCACTCATCACGAAATCTCCGAAACTATAACACCTACAAACTTGAAATTTAGCAGGTAGGTTCCTTATAAGACGTAGGCATCCGCTAAGAACGGATTTTACGAAACTCGACCCCTAAGGGGGTAAAACGGGGGTTGGAAGTTTGTATGAAAGTCCTATGTTTTTGAAGTAAGAGACTTGAAATTTAAAATGTAAGCTGTATAGATGGTGAGGAGGTGTCCAAATAATGCATCGTAATCTATATATAAAACAGAAATGTCACTAACTCACTCATCACGAGAACTCAAAAACCGCTGGATGGTCTATCCATCCAGGTTGGACAAAGACAAAATTTGGCAGGGAGGTAGATTATAGTTAGCAGACGTTCGCTAAGAACGGATTTTATGATATTCCACTGCTAAGGGGCTTTAATTGGTGTTGATAGTTTGTATGAAACATATACAGCCTGAAAATAAATTTAAAAATGTGATGTATAGACAGGTTTTATAAAAAATAACTATTAAATTATAAAAATAGTGCCTTTTAAAAAGTTACTCAGTCAAACATGGTCTCCAAAAGTGTATGTGATCGATTCGCTCAAAATCTGCTGAACGGATTTTCATGCGGTTTCACCATTGGAGAGAGGGCTCCACCATTGGCCAGACAAAGGTTTAGGGAACGGCTAAGCCGATTTTGATAAGAGTTTCACTGGAAGTTTGCCAGGAAAACTTTGTGACACACTGATTTCAACGCGGGCGAAGCCGCGGGCACAGCTAGTAATTTTATAAATACTAACCAATAATCATTTAAATCACGTATTCAAGAAGAATAGGATATATAATATCAGATATATTATATAAAGGCCTGTTTCACCAGTTGCGGATAACGCTATTTGACAGATAATGATATCCAACAGCTAAAAGTTTTTGATGTATTATTCTTTTTGACCACCGAATTCAAATGTCATCCATCCATCCATCCATCAGCTCTTAACAGTCCACTGCTGGACATGGGCCTTCCCTATAGTTCGCCACTCCGTCCGATTCTGCGCCATTTGTATCTAGCGGCTTCTCGCTGTCTTCTTAAGGTCGTCAGTCCACCTGGTTGGTAGGGCTGTGCTTCTTTTGCAGAGACGTGGTCGAATCGATTCAAATGTATTAATGTGATATTTCTATTTATAAAAATGAATCTAAAAGCTGTAGTATATTTATTCAAGCTGTAGTATATTATTTAATTTTTTTAATTTATTTGTATTATAATTTTTGTCACCGCAGCCTTACGCAGTCCACTACTGGACATAGACCTCCACAAGTCTCCACAATTTTTGTAAATGACATTATTTTGACTTTCGTTAAGTGTGTAGGTATATCATCAGCTTATGACGAAATAAATGTTTTCATTTCATTTCAGGTGTAACAGGCCCTAAAAATATTAATATTAAAATAAAACTAATGTACTATTTTACTGTGTTGAACGAGTTTCTGAACCACCGAGATACGAGCCATTTTTTGCGGCTTTTTAATACAATTTAGAAAAATTAAAACATTTACAAACAGCATTATATAAAAACTGTACAGGATGATTAGTGCTTCGCTTACTCACAATCGTAATTTCTATTTATAAATAAAAAATGACTCATTAATAAAACTTAAAACGTAAACAAAACAAAAAAATCTGGTTCGCCTACGTGCCTAATGTCCACGCACTTATAACTAATCCAGTGACACCCACAAACTATAACCGACCACACATTTAGCAAACTGGCATGTTATAAGTGCGTATTTAGTAGTAAGAGAATACTTGCGATCGAAATAATAGTGTTTGCTCGCAAACGAAAAAAAAACCGACTTCAACTACATCAACAAGTAATACATCGTAAATAGACGAAAAAAATAACAAACGCAATTCGTCATTACGATTTTCGAGGGTTTCCCTCGATTTCTCTGAGATTCCATCATCAGATCCTGGTTTCCTTATCATGGTACCACACTTGGGGTATCTCCTTTCCAACAGAAAAAGAATTATCCAAATCGGTTCATAAACGACGAAGTTATCCGCGAACACTTATAATATATATATATATATATATATATATATATATATATATATATATATATATACATATATATATACACACGGTCGACAAGACAGTAATACAACGTAGGTAGACGAAAGAATAGTCAAGTAAATACGTGTTATCAAGGATTACTCAAAACGTAGTAATTATATCTCGATCAAACTAAAAATAGAACTAGAAGATAAGCTTCAGCTTTTGATTAAACAAGAATCATCAAAATAGGTACACACAGTAAAAACTTATGGAGGTATAATAATATTACATAGGTCGACGAAAAGTCAAGTAAATACGCATTATCAGATACAACTCGAAAAGTACCTACTATAAAAGATTAAATTTAAATGGGATTACATGACTACCTTACGATTAAAATCGTAATCTGTCCACTCAGTAAAGTTTTTTTTGAAGTCGGTTAACTGATTTCATCTATATTGGCAAGTAATATGACGTAAGTGGTCGATAAATGTTCAATTATTAGGGATAACAACCACTCCGGTGTGGTGGTGCATGCCGTGTCACAGACACGTGTTCGATTCCCAATCGGGACAGATATTTGTATTTACAAATATTACTTTCCGCTTAAGATGTCTGTCCTTGTCCACATAGTGCCTCGAAGAGCATGTTAAGCTGTCAGTCTGGTTTTTTATCCTATAGACCTGATAACGATTGTTCATTCATTGCTCATTGTGGGGAACGTATGCGCCAACCCAGTGGAACAGCGTGGTGGATTAAGCTGACATCCTTCTCCTACTTGGGTAAAGAGGTCTATGCCCAGCAGTGGGATGTTACATGGTGAATTGTGATTGTTATTGTGATCGTGATCAAGGGATAACACAAAAAGCACTCATCAAACCTTAATCATTGTTAAATGCCCATATGACAACCATTAGCTTTTGAAAAAAAAAAATCATCAAAATCACACAAAAAACAAACAATCAAATTGAGAACCTCAACTTTTTTAAAATTAGGTTTATAATATTTTAAGGCAAAAATTGGAACCGATTTTTGATTTGAATATGGAAGAATGTACATTTTATACTTTTTACAGTGAAGAAAAACAACTTGTTTACATTTTTATCAGTTGTCAGTTATATTTATGTGTTATTGTAACATCTTGTAACAATAACATATTACTTTGAAACTTATATATGATGCAAGCATTATTTTAAGCCAATCAAGCATAAAAACAAATTGCCTTTTGTTAAAATTATTGATTGAATGATGCAAATTATGTAATCGTAGAAAACAATATTGTATTTATAGACAATGTTTCATCCAATAAATCATTACTTTACCTTTTATTAAAAAATCAAAGAAATCAACAAACAATTGGGTAAAGCTTTAGATTGGGAAAAACCGAATTTCGGGACCGTGGGGGGAAGGGGGGGAGAACGCTACCCCTGGTACCACTGTCACACTTCGAAACCTCATGGTTATGGAGATATCCATGGTTAAAGTTTTGAGGTTAGAAAAAGAATTTCGCAGCTTTCACACGTTATTTTCACATTTCACACGCGGATTTTTCATATTTCACACGCTATTTTCACATTTCACACGTTATTTTCACGTTTCATTAGTTATTTTCAAAATAAAAACGATCTCGATTCCAAGATCAACAAACGATACAACTTACGTTACTCATGCTCCGTTCCGTGGTTTTCACATTTCGCACATGATTTTAACATTTCACACATTAATTTAACGTTTTCACACGGTTTTTTAACAAACGATACACTGAAATACAACTAAGAAATAGATATTTTAATAAAAAATGACAGGCCACTTATCGTTTCGCTCCAAAACAATGTAAGCATAAATTCATTGTTTTTGTTTAAGTAACTGTAAAGGAAAATGTCTAAGACCATACAGCCTTGTTTCATATTATGTTTCTTACTTAAATATATTTTATTTTTATTTATTTACTGTTATATACGAAAAAAAACTCAATATTTTAGTTCATTTCATATGACAATAAATAAATAAATAAAATATAACGAAGTAATTACGTTTGAAGCAGTTAGGAGGTCGAAAAAAAACCGAATAATTTATAATTATTTATTAATACTAGATTAATACAATTATTCTTAAGACTAACGACTACTTTATTCGAAGTGGGAATAAAAAGTGATCGAAATAATTATACAATAATTAAAGTTAAAAATTAGAACAATGGGGCATTGAAAGGCTAATACGGAGAACTCGGCCAATATGGGAAACTCATGCGGTGGTCGCCTGGGAACTTTCCATCTGTTTGGTACGTCAGCATATTCGTGGGATCGTGGTTCCGTAACTCCTCCACCCCTAGAGAGGCAACTATTTGAGAATGTTGAGCGAAAAAGTTGCCGGAATACTTGTGTCCTTAAGATTCTCTGGGTTATCTCCATTTTCTGAGGTTTCTTCCTTCTTTGTAGTGGTTTTCTTATACTTTCTATAGTTTAATAAAATGATAAGTGCACCTGCACTGAATAATATTGCGTATATTGGAATGGTTGTATGATATATTGTAGTATCTTTTTGGTGTTCAATGTGTAGCGGTGATTGTATCATGATTTTATCCTTGAGTCTATGGAGTCCTTGGATATTTATAGATGATATATTAATAGTTGTATCTAGGTGAGCAACTTCATCGGATATCTTCATCAATTTTAAGGGTTGTCCTCTTATTTCGTTGTTGTCGTTAATTAATGTAAATTCTTCGGATATGATTTTGCATCCTAGGGGAATAGTTATGAGGTAGCTTCCTTTTAATGAAGTAAATTCCTGTTTACCGCATGATATTTGTATCTTTTGATGCTGGGGGAACGATATAAGGTAGTGCATATCGTCCAGTTTCTCCATTGATTCTCGTAGAAGATTGACTGTAGTTAAATGGCAGGATTCCTTTAAAACCTGTTTAATAATTAGCTCGTGGATGCAATCTGAATTTGTACGAATTTGATGATTGAGTTCCATTTCGCAGAGATACCAGCTGCTATGTTTCTGGCATTCGGCCTCTATGTACACGAATGAATTCTCGTTAGTTGCAATGAAAGGAGAGGATGGGATGAGAGCTTGTGATTTTCTATTAGGTACTACTGCTAATCTATATAATGAAAAATTATCTTTAGATATAATAGGAAATCGGAATATGAAAACTATTTGCTTATCAGCATAATAAGAAGCTGGTTGAATTATATTATAATAATCTCTTAATTCTAAATTTAAAATACTCTCTTTTCCGTATATATTCTTAAGCTTATCTATCATTGAACTTAAAACATCTATACTAATCATAGAATGGTGCATGCTTGATGCATGTGTAAAAGCTAAACTATTTTCTATCCTAAGTAATTCATTCCTTAAATCGTCTATGTTTTCACTTAGTATTACTAAAAGCTGGGCGAATTTGGCATATTTAATTAAAGTCGAATCATTCATATTAGAAAGTATTAACATTAAGGTGCTATTAATTTTACTTTGATTTTCTACTAGTTGAGTCAAAACGCTATTATATTTAGTAATCCATTCTTTGCTTATGCTTAACTGATTATTAATTTCATTCGTAATTTTTTCCTGATTACTTTCTAATAATTTTATAGCTTCATTATATCTTAAAGCATCTTTATAATCCAAGTTTCCTGTAATACTTTTTATAACTGTTCCGAGTCCGTCAATGACCCCTCTTTTAGATCTGGTTGGTTGTAACGATTTAATTTGATATAATATTTCGTCTAATTTGTTTAGCAAGTAATTTATTTGAATTTCATATACCGAATATATGTCGCTAGGTAATTGATTTTGATAATTGTGTAAATGATTTTGTAGACTGTGTGTTTTATCTTCTATGTCGTCGAGTTTTATGTATTGTAAGAATGTGTGGTAATGTGTCGTTATTTTCATCGGTCCAAGTTTGTAGGGAAGTATTCCGGGTCCATCATCAAGACTCTCGAATTTGATTTCCTGAAGATGTACCAGGGGTAGTATCATGAGCACCGGGATTCTGTAACAAATTCGCTGCTTTAGGGATTCGCTTTAATCGCGACTTTGCTATAGGGCCACGTTTCTTTTTAGTGTAAATATGTATAGGTAAATCGGCAAGGACGGTGTCTTGTGTATATCTTGGGGCTGTTTTTTGTCTGTCAGCTAATGGGTTCCTTACAAAGACCTGCTGATCGGGTGCATATTCTATCTCAAGTTCGCGTGTCCTATTTCTATTTTCGATAAGGGTCGTTCGGTTACTAAGGGATGATTGGTTAACGATGTCATATACTTTTTTCATCTGTTCTTTATGTGTCTGTAAGTATTGTTGTAACGTTTGTTGAGTAAGGTCAATATTAAGACAGTCTCTTGGGTCAAAATGTCCGTTTAATAAATCAAAGGGTCTACATCTTGTGAAACTATGTATAGAACTATTGTAGGCTATTAAAGCATAGGGCATAAGATTTACAATGGGTTCGTCTTTATGTTGCAATTTTAAAAGTCGTAGATGTTCAAGGAGAGTCAAATGAAATTTTTCAATATTTCCGTTGCCATTAGGAGAATGAGCTAAGGTTTTGTGGTGGTTAATTTTGTGAAGTCTAGTAAATTCGTTAAATAATTGGTTAGCAAATTCTGTTCCGTTGTCAGTAATAATAGTCATAGGGACGCCGTGGTGGGTACAATATTGTAAAAGAGCTTGTAATACACTAACAGATGTTCCGTCACGTAAGTAATAAGCTTGTCCGTATTTGGTAAAAACGTCTATGAAGGTCACGTATTTGATACTCTGTATTGTCAGTACGTCTATGTGAACAACTTCAAACGGTTTCGTCGCTGGAGGTACAAGGTTAAATTGAGGTCTGACCGGATTTCGATCGTACTTAGCTTGTCCGCATATAGTACATTCTGTGATAAATTTAGTTATTAGATCCTTCATTTTAGGCCAAAAGTAAATTCGCGATAACGATAAATAGGTTTCATTGATTCCGCGGTGATTTGTCTTCCCCTCATGATAATGACGAATAATTTCCTGCTGTCTGGGGTATTCTTTAACGTTCTCTATTTCAGTTTTTACTAAGACTAAATTCATCGAAGATGATTTAAACTTACTTTGTAAAATTGGAATTACAGTATACATATATGAAATAGGATTAACTAAAATAGCTGTCTTAATTTCAGAACCAATGTATTCCTTTACGGCGTTAATTAAATCTTCCTCCAAATTAGTTTTACTTAACTGGATGTTAATTCGAGTGTGTTTTTCGAAAGGTTTTGATACTGCAGGTTTTCTTTTTATACCGTCAACTATAGTAAAAATTATTTGTCTATGAAATTTATTAAGAGGTTCATCAGTAATCGGTATTTCTAAAATAGGGTTTTCGTGACTACTGTGTGCCGTTAATGTAGAAGAGTTAGATTGATGAGATGCGGTTATTGTTGAAGAGTTTGATTTTTCAGGAATAGATATAGTAGAAGAATTCGATGCTCTGCGTAAGGTATACGATGGATTGCCTAATAGTGAATTTAATTCATCGATTTCTTCTATTAATGATTTTGTTTCTTCTGCATGTATTTCTATTCTAGAGAGAGCGTCCGCGTTAGTATTACACTTACCTTTTTTGTATATTACTGTATAGTCATATTCACTTAATCGTAAACGCCATCTTGTAAGCCGTGAGTTCGGTTCCTTTAAATTCATCATCCACTGCAATGGCTTATGGTCCGTGACTATCTTAAATTTCCTACCAAATAAGTAAGGCCTGAAGTATTTTGTAGCCCAGACTATGGCTAATAACTCCTTTTCTATGGTACTGTAATTTTGTTCACTGTCATTAAGAGTCCTAGAAGCATAACAAATCGGTCTATCGGTTCCTATAGGGCCTTGTGATAAAATAGCGCCTATGGCCACGTTAGATGCATCGGTCGTTAGGTTAAATTCTTTATTAAAATCAGGATACTGAAGTATTGGGTCGTTCGTTAAAACAGTTTTACATTTTTCAAAGCTTGATATATATTCGTCATTTAAAATAATTTTCCTACCTTTTTTTAGACATTGTGTAAGCGGTTTAGTTAGTTTTGCAAAGTCCGGAATAAATTTACGATAATATCCAACTAGGCCTAGGAATTGTTTTATTTCTTTTGGTGTTTTCGGTATGGGGTATTTTTCTATTGCAGCTATTTTTTCAGGGTTAGGTTTAACTCCGTCCGCGCTTATAATATGACCTAGAAAAGCTGTTTCATGTTTTAAAAATTCTGACTTATCCATTTGGATTTTAAAATTGGATTCACGGAGTCTCTGAAAAACTGTTTTTAAATTTACTATGTGCTCTTGTAGGGATGTACTGTAGACAATAATATCGTCCATATAGACTAGACAAATAGAGTTTTGTAGGCCTTTCAGCACGTCATCCATTACACGCTGAAAGGTCGCCGGTGAATTTTTTAAACCCATGGGCATACGAAGAAATTCGTAATGTCCATGTTCTACGTTAAATGCTGTTTTATGTATATCCTGAGGATCTGTCTGTACCTGATAAAACCCGCTAGCTAAATCTAACGTTGTGAAATATTGGCATTTTCCTAATTTATCTAATACGTCATTAATGTTGGGGATCGGATATTTGTCGTCTATTGTTTTTTCATTTAATTTGCGAAAATCGACTACTATTCGCCATTTTCTTTTACCGGATGCATCAACCTTTTTTGGTACAACCCAAATAGGTGAGCTCCAAGCTGAATTAGAGGGCCTTATTATTCCTTGATCGAGCATTTTACCTATTTGTTCCTGTACTTCCTGTCTATGAACATATGGGTATCTATAGCTTTTCGTGTGAACGGGGACTTCGTCGGTGGTTTTAATTGAGTGCTTTATTTTATTTGTAAAAGTAAGTGGCTCGCCTTCTAGATAAAATACGTCTGCGTACTTGGTACATAATAATTCTAAGTTTTTACGTTCCTCAACGTTAAGATGCCCTGTACGAAGTCGCATTAGAACATCTTTTACACGTTGTGATTGTTTATTGCAAGTGAAATTGATATTGTTAATTTCAGCAGAGACGGCTTGGTCCATTGAGAATATTACATCGGTCCTACTGGGGTTTTTAACTTCTACAATACCTCTACTATTCTTGACTGACGTAAGACATTCACTAATTATGCAATTTGAAATTTTCTGTTCTTTTATATATGCTTCACCATCGTGCATATTAATAGGAATTTTTAATAATTTTGATTGACGTGCTGGGATTATGTCTTCGTATAAATTTTGATTACGGGAATCATGTACGTATATGGGGTTTGAAGCAGTTTTGGTAATTAAGGTTTTATTTTTATAATCTATTACTGCTTCCCATTTGTCTAATAAGTCAGTTCCTATGAGTCCATCGAAAAAGTCATGAAATTTATATATATATAATGTTATATCGTTCGGGTCATTAAATTCATTAAAGTTCGGTATGGTTATTGAATAATTATTCCTAGTTTTGGCATGAACATTACATACTTCGAATGGATCATAATTTAAAGGAAAATCATATAAATATTTCTCTACAACTGCTGGGCTTAAAAAGGATTGGTTGGCTCCCGTATCAATTAATAATTTTAATGGTGGCGATAATATTTGAATATATGGAAGGTGACGTTGTGTATGTAAATTTATTTCTATTTTAAGGTGTCGGATTGGGAGATTTTCTGAAAATCCTGTTCACTGTCGTCAGGTGTAGTCTCGTTATTGGCTTTTATTCGTGCTGTAGTGGGATTATCGTTATAATTTTGGGAATAAGTCTCATAGTCATAGGGGTATTCCGCGTATTCGTCACTGTTATAATGAGGTTCAAAGTCTGTATAATAATCGTATGAGTCGTAATCGTCTTCGCAGTTATTAAAGTTTACTTCTCGTGATTTAAAATAATTTCTTGGGGGAGGGTTACCGTATTTTTGCCAATTGTGTCCTGTGAGTGTATGTTGTGTCGGTGGCAGTGGGCGAGGCACGAAGTGACTCACGCCGCTCATAGGTCTAGGAAATTCATTGCCCTGATTAGGCCTCTGAGTAAAACTATTTCGAGGCGGTAACCTAAACATGTGACTGTTAGGGTTGTAGTTCGGAGGTGGTGCACCGAACATTCTTTGTGTGTGTGTGGGTTGTCTAGGGTGTTGGTGTTCATTGTTAAATTTAAAAGGCTGTGTGTTAGGTCTAGGTGGAAATGTGCGTGATGTGAATGTGTGGTGAGTAGCGTTGGGTATAGCGGTTGTGGTTTTGTTGGGTTTTGAAATCTCGAAGCGGCTGTGCATGTACATAGTGTTAAGTTCTTCCTGTACATACTCAAGAGCTTTTTCTATTGTTGGTGGTCGCATACAACGAATGCGGGACCCTAATGGTTCTTTAAGACCACGAACATAAGCCTGCATAGTTACTTTTTTATACAAATCGCGCTTTGCTTCGATAGTGGTGGATAGTGTCTCATGCAGTGTAACGTAAGTCATTAGCGTGCTAAACAAATTTTGACAATGATCATAAAATTCTTGAGGGCTTCTATTGCCCTGTGTGGCTAAGGAGAGATCATTGTATAGGGCGGTTTCATCCCTTTGGTCGGAAAAGTTATTAATTAAAAGTGTTTTAATACCTAGCCAACTGTCGGGTATTCCGTTCGAATTAATTTTGCTTGCCGCTGTGCCTGTTATTTTATTTAAGATTCCGTTTAGGAGGCATATGTTAGAAAATTCACTACCTGGTGAATCGCTAAGATATTGGATCGCTAAATGGTCACAAATTTGGATAAATCGAGTTAAAATATTTGGATTCCCGTCGAACTCCGGGACAAGGCGGAGGGCCTTAAATATGATTTCCGGATCGTGAGACATATTAACTAAATTATAACGACTACAATCTAAATTTGAATTATTAATTTCTTCCGAATTAATATTTCTTATTATATCTATACCTAACCGACGGGCCTGCCTAGATTGAGGCTCTCGGATCCTAGATGTTTTAGGATGGAAAATTTTGGTAGCTTATGGATATGCTTAGGTCTAGAAAGGAGCAACACGAGAACAATTCTTATGTACTCACATAAACTGCATTATCTGGTCTCTTCTCAATTGAATCGATTGTTGGATTCCACTCCCGGCTGCCACAGGTCCGTAGATTCTGGATTCTCGAACGGTGCTTGATAGTCACCCGGGCGGCGCGCGACGTGATGATAATTATCGAGTAATTAATTAAATCCGATCGCGAACCGGCCCGCGAGAATCCTACCGACTGCGCCAATTACGTTTGCAGCAGTTAGGAGGTCGAAAAAAAACCGAATAATTTATAATTATTTATTAATACTAGATTAATACAATTATTCTTAAGACTAACGACTACTTTATTCGAAGTGGGAATAAAAAGTGATCGAAATAATTATACAATAATTAAAGTTAAAAATTAGAACAATGGGGCATTGAAAGGCTAATACGGAGAACTCGGCCAATATGGGAAACTCATGCGGTGGTCGCCTGGGAACTTTCCATCTGTTTGGTACGTCAGCATATTCGTGGGATCGTGGTTCCGTAACTAAGTGAAAAACATGACATGAATAAAAAAAATTACCATAATCTATCTGACTTCAGAAAGTGTCGTTTATAGGCATAATTCCGTTACAAAAAAAAAACCCAACCTATTTAATTTAAAAATTACACCGTTTATAGACATCGTTTTGTTACTAAAAAAAAATAACCCTAACCTATCTAATTTAAAAATTACACCGTTTTATAGACATAGTTTTGTTACTAAAAAAAATAACCCTAACCTATCTAATTTAAAAATTACACCGTTTATAGACATCGTTTTGTTACCAAAAAAAAAAAACCCTAACCTATTACGAAAATTATTCCAAAACGGGATATTTACCATGTTTATTATTTTCGCTAGTTTGAAAAACAGGTGAAAATGGTAGGGGTGAAAATAACAATAGTACCAGTGTTTACGCAGCAAACGTGTTAGAAAGGAGGTAGTCCGGTATGGACACAGCTAAAGCCGTCAACATCTACCCGCAAATTTCAGTCTCGTGATCAAGACATTCGAAGTCAATGTCGAAATATCGAGCTCTGCAAAGCGAAAAATGATAAACATGGTAAATATCCCGTTTTCGAATAATTTTCGTAATAGAAGTAATCATGTTAATCTAAAAAACCCTAACCTATTTAATTTAAAAATTACACTGTTTATCGGCGTAATTTTATAACAGTAAATAAATAAAAATAAAATATATTTAATTAAAAAACATAACATAAAAGGCTGTAAGGTCTTAGACCTTTGCCTTTACAGTTATTTTAACAAAAACAATGAATTTATGCCTACATTGCTTTAGAGCGAAACGATAAGTGGCGCGCCATTTTTTTTAAAGCATCTATATCTCAGTCATTAAACATCAGTTGTCTCGTTTGTTAAAAAACCGTGTGAAAACAATAACTTAACATCTGAAATGTTTAATACCAAGTGCGAAATGTGAATATATAACATGTGAAAGCTACGGAACTAAGCATGGTTACTGTAAGTTGTATTGTTTGGAGTCGAGATCGTTTTTACGTACTCCTGTTCGAAAATAACTTATAAAGTTGTGAAACGGTGCATGGATTGCACTGCCCACAGCGCCGGAGCTAAGGTGAAGGCAGATGCTCAAAGGTATTATAATAGCTTAAATTCTTTCTTTAATCTCAAAACTTTAATCATGGATATCTCCATAACCATGGGGTTTCGAAGTGTGGCAGTGTTACCTTGTATAGCTTACCCTACACCCTTCGCCCTCCACCCCCAAATACCCTATAATTCAGTTTTTTCTAGTCTAAAGCTTAGCCAACCATTAATAAAACAAATTCTTACATATTAGAGGTACATTTGTACAGATACTTCTAGGGGAGTTGCAACGCTCATGGATACTGTAATTTGACAGTACAACAGATACATTTACGAGATATTTTTATGTTAAACTAGCTGACCCGGCGAACTTCGTATCGCCAAACAGTCGATTCTTTAATTTTATTATTTTTTTTTTAGAATTTTTCTCTCCCTAAGAACCATCCTCGTACTTCAAGGAATATTTTAAAAAAAGAATTAGCGAAATTGGTCCAACCGTTCTCGAGTTTTGCGCTTAGCAACACATTCAGCGACTCATTTTTATATTATAGATTATTAAAAGTTGTGTTACAACTTAAGTCTATTTGTAGCTTATTTGCAGGCTTAACTTATCCACAACCACTGAAACAAGCCCTAAATCTTCTAAAATAGTCTATCAGGCCAACAGGGCACTTACCTCTGATCCTCGTCAGCAATAGTTCTTATTTCTTCATCAATCATTTTATTCGCGAAAATTCTATCTTCACGTTCAAACTGTTTCTGTTGCTGTTGGTTCGCTAGTTGCCGCTGCATTGCCTGACCATACTGGATATTTCTTTCGATCTTGAATTGTTCTTGCCTGTCACTCGCTTCTTGGTCGCTAAACGACGTTTCAGCAGAAGCTCTGTTCGCGCGATTTTCTTCTGCCTATTTTGTAAGCGAAAACCATTTTCTAAGGTTATATTGCGTTCAACTTTACCATTTACATTCGTTATTATCATATAAGTTTTTTTTAAACTTTCACCGTCACTAACTATCCTATGGAAAAAATTTATCAAACCTCATAAAACATGGACAAATGCAGACGAAATTCTCAAGTCTCATAACTCGGTATAAGAATTTGGTCTGCATTTGTCCATGTTTTATGGGGTTTTATGAGATTATTTGTAATGTATATATATGTTTATATATGTATCAAAACATTTTATTCTACGGGAATTACTGCGATTTTTATTTTGAAACTCCCGATTTTATTACGTCATCGAGTTTGTGTCATCCGCGAGCCCGCGACCATATGGCCTACAACGCCATAAATGCCGTAGTTTAAAAAACGTTATTGACATATTTATAAAGAATTATCTATGTTTGAAGTGTAACTGTGTCGATTCATCATTCAGTGTACATAAATAAAAAAAAAAACACAATATACATACCATCTTGTTCAAACAAAAGTCTTGTTCAAGGTCTGTTTATCGATTAATAAATACCGCAGTGCTGTATCGCAACTTTGAGCTTACGAGCTTACTGATGTAGGTAACTTCGCAAGTTCGCAATTCGCGTTATTATGTCAATAAACACACAGAATGAAAGAGAAGGACTTTCAAATTTCAACTACGACGCAATAATTTAGCGGAGCTGAGCGGAGCTGTCAAGCTGCGTCTGACCTTGGCGTAGGGATGTATAGTAATAATCAATGTTTAGAATAATCGATTATTATTTTATAAATATCGATTGTAACAATCGATTATAGAAATATGAGAATCGATTATTCATTAATCGATTTTCATATTAATAGGTAAAAGGTAATCCGAAATATTAATCGATTATTTCATAGAAATAATATGGACAGTGACAATTTAGCCTGTACATGTTGGAGAATAATTTGCGCTTAATCCACCACGCTGTTACACTGCGAATTAGTGGATATGTTGCCTACTATGAGTAACGATCGCTATCAGGTATTTATTAAATGACCGGGACCTACGGCTTCACGTGCTGTCCGAGGCACAGAGGAGACAGTCCACAAAGACGGACATCCAAACTGGAAAGAAACATTTGTACATATACAAAAATCCATCCCGAGCGGGAATCAAACCCGCAAACCATGGATGTTTTAGGCGACTACACGTACCAATACACCACAGTGGTTGTTAAATATAAAAATAATAATTAAAAATTAGTTGCCTGTAAAGTCAGTATACGGGCGAAAGTTTTACGTGACAACGACTTTGAGTGGTAAAATAATTTTAATGTGAATATTCATTCGTATAGTAGGAAGAAGGATGAAATAATAGTAACAATTTAAAACATTTATTTATACAAAGAATTATATTTAAAACATTAATTTATACAAAGAATCTCGCACTGAATTTCATATTAACAAAATTTTATTTTTACCTTTACACATACATACGTAATTATATACAAATATACATACAATAACTTGCAATACATTTGCGTACAATGAAACAGCGTTTACTACAATTACAAATTAAATAATTAAATAACAGTGCCTTTCACTTTTTATGTCTGTCTCTCTCGCTCTTAGGCGGGCTAACCATGCACGAGTGGAAGGGACGCGTGCCTCTCACTCGCTCTCATTGTGAGCGCATAACGTGAGCGGAGCGTAACGCAGTTTCTTGAAGTGTCACCCGGCAAACCAATTTATAAGACGTTGTCACGTCAAAAATAAATATATAATACGGAATAGACGGCCTGAAAAAAATCTGAAAATTTTCAAATAAAAATCGATTATTTTATTATTCGATTATTATTATATGTTAATAAAATCTTATTTTTCATAGATTATTTTTTAATCTGGTTGGAAGTTGGAACCATTAACAGTTTTACACTGAAAATGATGGCAGGTTAATTTTAGTAGTTAAAGTAATTCTTACCACCGATAAGTAACAAAATATAATTTAAAAACAATTTGAAGTTGACATTTAATTTGACATTGATAATAAGCAATTTAATATGAATTATTTCTTTAAAAATTAAAGTAAAATATTCTTAAATAATTTAGAAATTAAAATTTTAGAGCGCCACCTGTTATTGGTATTTCGAACTTTATACTTCACGCCAAGACTCAAGTCAATCCGTCTTCGACCGCTAGAGCAAAAGCTCACGTCACGTACTCACGCTAGTACAATTTTACGGCACTTGGATTTTGACGTGTGACAGCAAATTGCAACCGCACAGTTGCGATTTAATAGTGTTTCGAAAATAAAGACAGTCGGTAATGAAATAGTGATTAAAATGGCTGAGAGTAAAGGTGCGTTAATCGCGAAATCAGTGCAAAAACACGCTGGACGTGCAAAGGAGAAGGTATTTATGGCTTTATATATATGAAAATTATGTGGTCTCCATCGAGATATTTTGTGCTCAAAATCTAGGCGCCAGTGCTGTGAAAGTTGGTTTTAAAAAGGGAATTGCGTTGGTTCGATCAGACTCCGTGGCTTAGCGGCATGTTGGTTTGTGTTTTCATTGTATCATAATTGCACCTGTTGCTAAACTTGTAGGATATAAATTTTTTCAAGTACCAATCCTTGTTTACCTACTCAGCTGACCGCCTTGAGTTTACGTTATCATTGCGGTAAGCTAACTACGTCTGTTCCAGGGTATTCTTCGTACCTATTAATAGGTTGATTAGGTGGAGTTAAATTTGGATCAAACGTAATTTAAAATAGAAACCTAAAAAACCAAAGTATGCAATCATTACATGAATAAAATTGTTAAATGAATAAGTATATAGTTATGTTAGGTGATGAGCGGATCTGGGGAAGTGTGCCCATTTTATAAATAACATTGGTGTTAGCAACAGTGGACTGTTTGGAGACAGTGTGCTATCCGAGCAATTTTTATTTCATATTTCTATTTATAATCGACACGTCTACTCTCATAAAATCACATACTTATAATATTAGAATTATGTTTTTGTTGCAATTTTATTTTTATAATGGACACATTAAGAGGCTTCACTGAAATAAAATACATAAATAGTAAGTGGAGCATACATATGGAGTAGGATATTGACCTGAATTGGCAAGCAGCCCGGTACATGACTGTACAGAAACTTCGGCTAAGAAACCTAATGATTATTAGATAAATCATCAATGTACATAGATTTATAATTTTTAAAAATCACTTAAAGTTTTCTTAAAAAAAATTAAATTCTAATAAATTGAATAAAATTTGGATTTATTTTCTTTTTACATAAATCTATCTTGATTTTTTTAGAAAAGATACATTTATTGATAGTTTATCTCAGAAGGGTTTTGTTCAAATTTAATAAATATTGGAAATGGCTTATTTGTTTTATTTCTTACATTTTATTTTCTATTCATAAATTTTTAGTTGTTTTTTTTTTTATTATGTATCATAACTTTTTTTATTCATATAGCTAAAGTCAACTAATGTAAAAGAATACTGAAAGAATATATTAAACTACTATTTATTTCTATTCGCAAATTCCACTTCTTTTTATACTGTAGATAGCTTAAGTTGAACGGTAATAATAGCTATCAAAAAGTGAAGGCCTAGAAAAAATTTGCTTTTGTTGAGAGTTACTGTACAACTTTTTTGTTGCTGTCATCTGACAATCGAAACGGAATTGGTAATTATAAAATCGAATGTGGTACATACTAACACCGTTAATCAAAAAAAGAAAAATTTAGAAGTGGATGTCAGGTTTTATAATAAGTAAACTGTGATGTATATATATCGTGGCCATATCATAAAATTGGCCACATCATAAAATGCTTCAAAATTTCGTGAAATGGCCGAATTTCATTATGTAGCCAACTAAATTTGACCAGATTGTTAAATCGAGAACATTTAACAATTTGGTCATATAGTTTTTTAAATCATCATCATCATCATCATCATTTCAGCCTATTGCAGTCCACTGCTCGACATAGGCCTCCACAAGTTTGCGTCAAAAATGGCGCGAACTCATGTGTGTTGCCCATAGTCACCACACTGGGCTGGTGACATTTTTTAAATACTAAATTCGATTTATAACAATTTTAAGGTTTCTGGCTATTTATTTATTTTTTGAAGTTATACTTATTTTGGCGTGTTAGGAATAATTATGAGATTAAATTTTTACGATGCGCGCGAACACCGTCACGAAAAAAAAAAATCGACACCCTGAAGTTAGTTAGTTCACGAAGAAGAAGTTTGCAACGTGAAGTTAGCAAGCTAATGAAGTATAACTTCTTACGTGCGTATACGAGTATAAGTAGGTAACCACACACTTTTTTTATTTTTTATACAAAAGTGTTAAAACCCTACTACTAAATACTACATAACTACGACATGAACAACTACGAAAATGATGAAATCCGACCATATTTCGTCTTACCGATCTCAACTTCAATTGTTGTTAATTTTAATTTTCAACAAATCATTCTAGAGACCTTTTTTTCCAACCTTCTCAAAAATTTAGTTTTGTGCCTAATTCTTTCACAGTCAATGCCATTAGACTGTGGAATGAATTACCAGTAACCATCAACAATGCTTCTTTCTTTTAAAATTCGGTTAAAAAGTTGTACCGAAGTAAACTTAGTTCAAAGCCCTTCTGTACTTTCTTTTCAATTTGCAATTAAAAATTCAGGCTTATTTTGATTGCAATCATATCATGAAATACATATGTATATTATATGTTTATTCTTGTGTGGATGTTTGTTATTTTCTTTGATGTATGTTTGTACGTATGTATATGATATATTTGTATGTAAATTTGTGCGTGTAAGTAAATGTGTACTATGTTTCAAAACAATTTTTGTTATTACTTCTGTTTATTTATTTTTTTGTTTAATAATTGTATAAACCCACCTCAACGCTGTTTTCTTATTTTTTACGTCATAAGGTTTATTGGTAGATAAGGCTGAATGGCTTTACGTCCACCTTTATTAAAATAAAATATTTATAAGTAAACTAAATTAATATTTGTATTGAAATAAAAAATAATATACTATCTGTGGCATGTTTTTAAATACGATACAATCATACAGGTTATACCTATATTTTTCATATTATAATACTATTATGATCTCATCTTACCATGTATCATTCATATCTATAAATAATACAAAGAAATACAAACATTGGCAATGTGTCGTTGTGATTAAACGTTTTTATCATTTTAAACATGTTTTTTAACAAAAAATATCCATACTTTTTGTGACAAAAAACATTCGCGCCAAAAAAAACATCTGTTAAATTTTCAATTGATATATTCTTTTTTTATTATAAAGTTGATATGTACTAGTTATTGACCATCCAGTATTAGAACTTTAAAACACATTAAAATGTAAGCTTTAGAAATGAATAAAAATCTGATTGTATGGAGACGCTAAAAATAAATATCGTTATAATAGGTATTGTTGATATGAGTAGGTTATAAGTTTTAGTCTAATGCACTTAAAGTAGGTGCACTAGAATTTATATCCATAATCTAAAATAGTGCAAAATCGTCACATTGCTGGTTACGTATTTGTTTATGCAATAATTAAGACGTCCACATACACTGATTTATAAAATACATTAAAATACAATTATTTAATTACCACTTTCATTTTCGTTCACATTAACGTCTTACTGCTTAGATATTATATAATGCTTATGTAAATAAATGCCTAGTGCTTACTATTGTAATTTTTTTTTAAATTTTAATCAAGCATACGTTCTGCGTGATAGCCTATGGACGCCTGCAACAACAGAAGCATCGCAATCGCCTCGCCGACCCCCGGCCCCAAACCTCCCCAAGAGCTCTGGCCACCTTAATCACTACAGCAGTGGTTCTTAACCAGAGGTCCGCGGACCACTGGTGGCAGGTGGAGACACCCAAAGTAGTCCGCGAAAGTGAGGTGTAGAGTGAATGAGCCTCACTAGGTTTTAACTAAATACTCTAGATTTTACTTCAAAATAATTGTGTTTGCAGGCAAACGAAAAAAACCGTCTTCAATTATATCGACAAGTAATACAACGAAGGTAGACGAAAGAATAGTCAAGTAAATACGCATTTTTGAATATCATATCAAAAATTGACCGCTCCAGCGGGATTCGAACCCGCGTCTTCGACATACCGTGTCGACGCTCTAGCCAATTAAGCTATGGAACGATATACCCGCTAGAGCGAAACTTTTTGATATGATGATTTTTACTTTCGGTTTAAGCGAACCGTGGCGCCGTCTATAGTGAGTTCTTTACAGAGACTCGTAACTATTCAAAGTTTCATATTACAATGAAAATCTTTGACAGGAGACGACACCATGCTATTTTTAATATGTACGATTTTTATTTTTGTGTTACCCACAATTAGGAATTCTAAACATTTTTGAATATCATATCAAAAATTGACCGCTCCAGCGGGATTCGAACCCGCGTCTTCGACATACCGTGTCGACGCTCTAGCCAATTAAGCTATGGAACGATATACCCGCTAGAGCGAAACTTTTTGATATGATGATTTTTACTTTCGGTTTAAGCGCCACGGTTCGCTTAAACCGAAAGTAAAAATCATCATATCAAAAAGTTTCGCTCTAGCGGGTATATCGTTCCATAGCTTAATTGGCTAGAGCGTCGACACGGTATGTCGAAGACGCGGGTTCGAATCCCGCTGGAGCGGTCAATTTTTGATATGATATTCAAAAATGTTTAGAATTCCTAATTGTGGGTAACACAAAAATAAAAATCGTACATATTAAAAATAGCATGGTGTCGTCTCCTGTCAAAGATTTTCATTGTAATATAAAACTTTGAATAGTTACGAGTCTCTGTAAAGAACTCACTATAGACGGCGCCACGGTTCGCTTAAACCGAAAGTAAAAATCATCATATCAAAAAGTTTCGCTCTAGCGGGTATATCGTTCCATAGCTTAATTGGCTAGAGCGTCGACACGGTATGTCGAAGACGCGGGTTCGAATCCCGCTGGAGCGGTCAATTTTTGATATGATATTCAAAAATGTTTAGAATTCCTAATTGTGGGTAACACAAAAATAAAAATCGTACATATTAAAAATAGCATGGTGTCGTCTCCTGTCAAAGATTTTCATTGTAATATGAAACTTTGAATAGTTACGAGTCTCTGTAAAGAACTCACTATAGACGGCGCCACGGTTCGCTTAAACCGAAAGTAAAAATCATCATATCAAAAAGTTTCGCTCTAGCGGGTATATCGTTCCATAGCTTAATTGGCTAGAGCGTCGACACGGTATGTCGAAGACGCGGGTTCGAATCCCGCTGGAGCGGTCAATTTTTGATATGATATTCAAAAATGTTTAGGATTCCTAATTGTGGGTAACACAAAAATAAAAATCGTACATATTAAATACGCATTATCAAAGATTACTCAAAAACTTGTCATCAGATCTCGATGAAATTTAAATGTGACCACATGATAAACATCGGCTTTCGATTAAATTAAAAATCATCAAAATCGGTACACCCATTAAAAAGTTATGCGGATTTTCGAGTTTCCCTCGATTTCTCTGGAATCCTACTACCACCACGGATACCGTACCACCATGGATATCTATCTCCTTTCCAACAAAAAAAGAATTATCAAAATCGGTTCATAAACGACGAAGTTATCCCCGAACATACATTAAAAAAATATATTTTTTATTTTATTTTAATTCGAATCGAGTAACCTCCTCATTTTTTAAAGTCGGTTAAAAAGTAGTGGTCCGTGGTTAAACATAAATTTTAACAAATGGTCTCTCATCACTAAAAGGTTAAGAACCACTGCACTACAAGAACACAACACTGGTTGAGAGTAGTGTTATTTAGCTATCATCTTTTGTAAGGATGAGGTACTTATATGTCCTGTTATGCTCGACCTCAAAAATATATACAAATATAAAATATGGCAGTCCTGATCACATACACTATGCGCATTGTGTTACACCAGACTTGTTTCTGTAGTTATCATAACAGTAACGTAATATGTTTACCGACACATTACCTAGAATATAGTGAGCTAGCTTTTGCGCACAACTTCGTTCACTTTTGTCTAGGATGATGTAGGAATCTTGCATTTTCTCGGGATAAAACGAAGCGCTATGTCCCAAGTAGGACCATGTTATACATTATTAAATTAATTTATTGGCCAATACATAAAAAATACATTGACGATGCGTTGGCGCAGCGGTCACATCGCTGGTTGTTGCGCTAGCGATCGTAGGTTCGATCCCCGCACATGGCAATAATTTTTTTTATTGGCCATACAGATGTTTGGTCTGGGCATTTGTGCTTGTGTATTATGTGTGTTTCCAGGATCCCGACGAGGAGATAATCCTACTCATCCTCCCGTTGAGAGTGAGATGTTTTTCTGTTTGAACAATGACCTGATTACAAATTTCAAGCTTTTAAGGTACATTTGATTAAGTAATAACTGTCATTTTAGTACACCGTATATCAGTTAACCAGCACATAGAAACGTCTTTGAAACAAGTTCAGACGTTTGTCCTCTAAGTTAGGAATTACCATAGCGAGTTATTTGTACATTGGAAGTCCATTCTCGTAAACATTGGGGCCGTAGAAAGCGTCATCTTTACAAAGCGAAAAATGACCACAGATATGTAGGTGTGGATTTGCATTATAGATAATGTTATGTCTGCTTTCAAATCTATTTGGTTTGTGGGCTTCGATGGCAAGCGGAACCGCTGACACTTTGATTTTAGTATATTTTATTGACAGATCAATTTAATGTGGTTTTGAAATGTCAGGTTTATTTTACAGTTATTAGTTGCCAAAATAAAATGATTTAATTTGTTTTTTTATTGGATGACTTGACTTTTTTACCATAGGGAAAAGTGAACAAAGGCACTTGAAAATGATATTATTTCTAAACAAACTGTGACATTAAGCCAAGTTTGATGTGAAGTGGTAAAAGCAATACTTTATGGAGATCTGTCAAAGTCGCATCAAAGACATTTTTTACTTAAACTCCCAATTTCCACTGTAATTTTTTTGCTATATAAAATTTTGTATTCCTGTTATAAAATGTATAAAATTGCTAATTTACCGTTATAAAATTATTTAACATAGGTAAGCTATGTACAGAAAATGATTTCAATACATGCCAATAAAAAAAAAGTTGTGACTTGATACATTAAAAAATATTATATTTGCAATAAGGAGGTCAATAATACAAGTTTCATATAAATTTCCTCGAAATTTTTTTTCATCATAGACCTGTGCGCTAAACATTCGATTGTTGCTCTTAATCCGACTGTTTCAGCAGCGTCAGTATAAAATATCTTTAAACATTAAAAAAAGTAAGTGTGTGTAATGCAGAAATGAAACTTCTGAAAAGTAGCCTACGAGAGTTCTTCACCGAGAATATAAAATACCATGAAATATATTCTATCTAATTCTCTTCTGTACATTTATGTGTTTGTTTCTTTATTTGTTCGACTTTCAAATTACAACGATTCTAAAGAAGTTATAATACTTCAAAAATTTTAAAAAGTAGTAGGTATACAACCATTAAACACATTACTCTTCTTGTTAATCTCGTAATCAAGTAACCCAAATTTTACTTCTTACGCCTGTAAATCTGACTCACTTCAGACGTTACAGTGACATTCGTAACGTTACATTACGAGGAATAATTACGTGGCAGGTGTTCGGAAAACAATAATAGGTTGTTAGCCTGACCCAATTTACGACACGATCTTGTGTAATCCAAATATTTTCATAGCAACCAACACCGCTGTAAATGTTCCTCGTGAAAACAATTTTAGTCACTTGTTTTAGCATATTGGTAATTTTAGTTGTAAGTGTAACTTCAGCTTTCGTGGTCAAATACCTCTATTATTAGGATGCGACATGAGCCATTTACCATATTTTTCGATTACCATTGGTATTACCATTGGTTCGGTAGCTGACCAAAGTATCCATAACTATTGTGGCAAAGACGAGTGACGATAATGGTGGTGCATATCCCGTTACACTTTGTTTTAGTCATTTTTTGGTCATTTTATCCAACATTAAAGACAGCTCGACCAGATGTTGTGTGATTAGGTATTGTTTTTTGATATCTTCAGCTACATTAGATGAGTTACGAGTGCGTTAATATTAGTAAAATGAGTATTAAATAACTGTAAATATGACTTCAATGGAAAAGGTAATATCAGCTACAATTATAATATTGGATTTTTGATTGAAGATTTGTGATAGTTTATTTGACGTATGGAAAATATGATGTGTCGAAACGTTACAATAGAAGTAGAACAACAATGAATAAATATAAATGAAAGGTAAATAAATATACATTATTAAATAAAATACAACGACATACTGGGTCTTTGACCGATGGTATCACAGCTATCAGACATGACTCATTTTATGTTCTGCACTAAAATTTCCGATGTTATTTAATTATATAATAAGTCTGTTCCAATTATTTATTCAGATGATAGTATTTGTACATTTAGAAAAATAAAAATATTTGATAGTTTTGAGTTCTTTTAACTAGCTGGAATCTACGTATATATAGAGTCAGATCAAATTAGTAAAAAAATTGGCAAAATAGAGACACTTATATCGTAAGATAATATCGTAGACGTTTTTTTTATTCATACTTTTCACTAGAGTCGAGGATATCAATCATAATAGTCGGCCTATCAAGGAAAGTCTGCCGCTCAAAAGCACCTTGAAACTGTTTTCAAAACTAACTACAACATATTTTTAGTACAATAATGTTTAAAAATAAATTAAATAATACAGAAATAACATAAATAGTTGCCCGATTGCCATCAAAATCAAAGATATTACCTAACTGTATCGAGTTACGAATCCTGACAAGGACGAAAAGTGTACCTTTCATAAAGCGATGTAGAAAGGTCAGAGACAGGCATTTCGAGGCTTTGTAAGGTCTTATTGTGTGGGATCTGTCCTTGTACTCCCACTTTGAATATACCTAATACCTATATAACGACTATCCCACGCCCCGCCCACGTCCATTATAGAAGCACTTTCGTTGGTCACGTTGCTTAATAGATTCTGATTTATTGAGGGAAAACTATTCATTTGATAATATGACATGTTAAGTTGGAAGAAAATTTGGGTGCTTATCTTTGTAGAAGATTTTGAAATGATCCGATAGTAAAGTCTTATTTTCCTGTTTTTTTTTATATTTAGAGATGTACTGTAGTATCTACGTAACTTAAATTATGTGTCTTAATCCTAAACCGGTATTTCTGAAAATCTCGGAATAAGAACATAAATCATTATTTGTTTCTGGTGACTTCTTTTACGTGAATCTCTTTGCCGAATATCATCCAGATGGATCTGGTAAAGCGGTTCTATCGTGATAGTGAAAAAAACGTCCATCCTTCTAAATTTTTGCATTTGATCGATGATTATTTTTTCTGTTGTAGAGTATGGTTTGGTATGTGTGTTTATGTGTAACGAAAGCAAATTAATTCAATAATGTGCGGGAACTACACATTTAATTGTCTTTTTAATGCTCTCAAGAAGATTTGTGTTTTTTTTGGCAAGGAAGTGTGAGCTGTGATGGTGTGTGGATGTGCTTTGATGGTGTTCCTAATGTTGCAAGCGTACATAAGATATGATAACCGCTTACCATCAGACGAACTAATTGTATCATGCTTGCTTGCTACTCTAACAGTATAAAAATTCATTAAAAAGTAACTCCTGATAGTTTTGTCTGGCTCCGAGTTGTAACTGTCACAAGTAATTTAGACGTTTTTTCCTCATTGGAAAGTTAATATAAATAGTAAACGCCAAGTTTTTCGGTATTCGCCCACTTCCTATGTCGCTTGCCAACTGGTCCAGCGGGTGACGGAGTCAAGGTGCTAATATAACTATCGTGAACGACGAATTGAATTGTAAAACTTACATATTGAACAAAAATTGTGATAATGTGGATTGTCTAATGTGGTAATAAATATATTTAGTATACTTTTTATTGTCGACTAGCTGTGCTCGCGACTTCGTCCGCGTAAAAAAGTGACTTTGCATGTTCAACGTGATTATTTAACTTTGCATACCTTTTTATTTATGAAGCGATGGACATGAAACGAACACTAAATGTTGAGCTAAGCTTGCCACAATATATCGATAAAAACCACATCTAAATTGGATTAGCCGTTTCTTAGATAAGCGTGTACAAACACACGGACAAACAGACAAAAATTCTGATAATCATTTTTTTGAGTACTATATGCGTTGATAAAGATCCCAATAACATTTTTTCACATATATCTTAAATGTACAGACAGCGACCTGTTAGTTTTTTTTTTCTATATATTGATAATATCCGTAACAATATTTGGCAATAAAATATAATTTCAGTATTAAAAATTATAGGACAGATACTACCTATTATATTACTTTGTGCAATTAGGTTAAGATTTTTGACCCCGATTCGTTATATTCGTTCTTTTTAGTTAAACATTTTTTAATTAGAGACAGTAGCCTTTTAATATACATTAATGAACCATTGTAGGATACACTGTGCTTCCAAGGGATATTATTTTTAATTAGAGTTCTGAGCCAAAGCATATAAAATATACTCCACGGTAAGATTTCAGCGTATCTATCAGGGATATTTTATAGATTGTTCTGAACCAAAGCATATAAAAAATATTCCATGGTAAGATTTCAGCGTATTTATCAGTAGGTACGCTATTTTTCTTATAAGTGATTTGAAGTATAGAACTTAAAAATTGTTGAAAAGACAAGGGCTTACCACGTGTATCTAAATGTTTGGAAATATCTTTTAAATTATTTAAAGTAGGGTCTCTAAAAATCCCTGTAATATAAAATCTGAAACACCTGTAACCGGTAAATTTCGCCTATAATATGAAAAGAATTATTATTGTACATTTATATGTATGCACATCTATTTTATTAAATATCATATTTGACATTGTTTTGTTGTAATTAGTTGTTTTAGTTTTAATATAATGAAATTATTGTTAAAATTATTTATTTGTATTAGGTATTGTTTATTATTAATGTGATTTTATTATTTTATTATTGTATTTCACAAATTGTCGTGACATTCATTAATTTTTCTGGTTGTTATAAGAATTGTTTAAGAGGAATTGTTTTATGGGTCAATTGTTACCTGAAATAAAGAAATTATTATTATTATTATTATTCCATTTTTAACATTGCTTTAAAAATGCAAATAAAAAGATTATATATATTTAAAAAACAAATCACCCTCTTTATTTTTTGACTAACCCGTTACACAGTTTGTAGTGACCATAATTTCTGCTCCGAGGGTTGCTGTTTCGATTCCCGCCTGAGTCTGGGTGTAATATTTGTATTTAATTTATTTCAGTACTCATTCTATGTATATTTATCAAAAAAAAATGTAGCTATATCATTCAGCTGTTGCCTATAACACAAGCATTAAGTTGCTTACAGGAGAACAGACGACCGTGTGTGTATGTTATGAGATATTTATTTATTTATTTCTATAATATATGTTTAAAAAGTAGTTCTTTATTAGCAATAGTTTACAGAAAACGTCAAAAGTTTAAGAAGAAGTTCAAGAGAATTAGTTCCTCAATGGAGTTCGTTAATAATACATAATAATTATTTAAGAAAATTCTGATGCATTATAACTCAAATAATTGCAATATTACTCTCGACTGTAGAGTGAAATAACGTCTTAATTGTCGCAATTAACTCTAATTTTATCGAAGCGCATCTTCTGTTGCATTACAGTTAAAATTATTTATATTGCTTAATCGTTAACGTGAGTTTATTACTATGAAGTATAAAGACATTCGTTTTAAATAAAACTAGGTGACTAAGGATCCGATCTACCGTTTGGTGATCAAAGTTATCTGCCATTTAAGATACTGTTAGGCTTTATCACCTGCAGGCCTAGCATGCGCGCCACGACAAAATTTTGTCTACCCCTTTTCTCGTATTATCTCTCTATGTCTACAGTAGCTAACATGCGTGCACGCGATACTCTTCTCGTTACGTCAAGAAGAGATAATCATTAAATTTTAGTGATCTGTGATATTTATCTCTACGGAAGCTAACATGACATCGTAATTTTGTCGAATTTTGTCGTTTTAGGAAGAGAAACTTCTCGTCTTCAATATTATCGACGAGAAAGACGATAAATAAAAAATAAATAAAACCGGGTGCCTATTTTTTGTATACCATGGCGTTTCCCTATTATAATTATATAATTTCGGTATACGAAGAGCGGGAAATGCGAAAAGTCGAGTGAAGTGTGCCATATAATGACACAAAAAACGTATTTGCGCCCTGTTGCTTCTTATTCTAAATAATAATAATAATAATAATACTTTATTTCAGACCAAAGTATAAGTCCATATTGGGTTAGTACAACAAGACAAGACAACATTCAGAATAAAAAACAAAACAAAATTATATTAAAAAAATCAATAACTAAAAATAAAATTAAATAGAATAAAAGTAAAATCAATAATCAAAAAAAAAAAATTTCAAAAAATTTTAAAAATTAAAAAAAAAAAAAAAAAAAACTGCGTGATAGAATTACAATTATCTAATGTGCGACAAGATATAAAGCACAACACGAGCATATTGTTTTACATATATAATTAAATTCATTTACTTACGCCGTTTTATTTTCCATATTAGATTTTTTAAATTAGATATACACTTTTTATCTTAGCCAAAAGGCCGAGAACATTGTTAAATAAAACATGTGTCACTCGTTTGAAATTAGTCAATAACCTTGTAAATTCAACTTTACGACATAAGAAATAAGAATGATATTCAGTTGTGATTATGGTTGATAATGTTTCTCTACTCGACAAGGCGAAGTCTTCGGAAGAGAATTTTGTCTCTCGTAGTTCGCATGTTAGGGTAATCGAGAAAATACTCGATGTAGACATTATCTCTCTCTCTCGTCAAGAGATATCTCGTTGTATGCATGCTAGGCCGGCTGGAGATAAAATAGGTCCCTGTATTCTCAAATTCACCGAACAATCTCCTTCGTGTGTTCTCCATCCCACGTGACATTGGCGAAATGATATGTGTCAAACTGACACAACCAAAAGCCATTAAGCAAAGAACTGAACTGAAAATGGTCCTTATGGCCATCTACCTAGATGATAGTGGATGATAGTGGTGGTAGTAGATGGTATGTATACATCATAGTAGTTTTCTGTTTTGCGAGCAATACAGGTAGACGTCCATTTTTTACTTATATTATACAGGTCGTAAGCAAATTAATAATTATTACGTATTTGTTTTATCTTGATTGAAGAAATCGTTAATTTGTAATTAAGCTTGCTTCGCCATATTTACACGTGTCTTTTGTCTGTATCGAAATAAATACGTACATAAATAGAAACTGCGTTTTATTGTACGTCAGGTTTAAAATTGGCAACACTTTATTTAGTATTAGCTTTTAGCTTGCGGCTTCGTCTGCGTGAGTAACCCGATTTTGGTTGTTCCGTTTTCTACCGTTAAAATTTAGCCTATGTCACTTTGTCATAACGTAGTATTTTCCTGGTGAGAGAATTTTAAATGGGTGCAGTAGTTAAGCTTATCCGTTACAAACACAACTAAGTTTTTCTAATTTATAATATTAGTATCGATAAATATCAATACACGAAATAATTATTAGATATTACTAAATCATACGGTTGCATTATAGTAAGTAATTGTGAAACTATTTCGCTTTTAATGTACATATTATTTTTGGATTAATTTTAATTATATAATACAATAGTTTTGTGTAATATTTTTTATGCAAGTTTAGTCTAAAATATAAATTTTTGAAAAATGATAATTAGGTAACATGAAGTTACAATATTGCTGGTATATTTTTTTTATTAGCAGATTATTATATAACCTATTCACTATTAATCAAGCAACGTACTTAACTTTACGCAATTGCCAAATATTTAATTACTAGCTTCTGCCTGCGACTTCGTCTGCGTGGAATAGGAACAAATAAGCTATACATGATTTTTTGCAAAACTTTTACTGTTAACGCAGGGCACGCCGCGGAAGCTCTCAGAAAGAAAAAAAAACGATTTTGAAACATTCTTCATTGGTGCTCCGCTTCTATTGGTCTTAGCGTTATGATTTATTGTATAGCCTTCCTTGATAAATGGGCTATCTAACACAAATAATGTTTCAAATCGGACCAGTAGTTGCTGAGATTAGCGCGTTCAAACAAACAAACAAACTCTTCAGCTTTATAATATTAGTATAGATTTGATGTGTGTTGGGATAAAACGGTCTATGTCAGAGGGTTTCGATTAGCGTCGCTAAAATTTTAAATGATGTATTATCATTATCAATTGTAAAATGTTAAATATTTTAAATGATTCTTTTCCAGAAATCAAATAAATTCAAATATATAATTATCGAAATAAAATAGTTTGTCCGCGTATCTTCTGAAATTGGCTCTTGAGAATAAATTGAAACTAAAAAAAAAACTGTTCAATGTTATCATATTTGAAAATCACTGTTTTGTCACTGTTACGCTAGTAACCACAGAGTAGAGAGAAAGAGAGAAAGAACAAACCCACAGAGTACATATTACATAAAAAACACAGATTATAAATAATGGGAATAAATTTATTAAAACAGAGAATAGTCATTCTTTAATCAACATAAAAATTAACACCAAAGATAATGTTTTACAGTAAGTTAATTTTTAACACAGATAAAGCTCTTCGGGTTATTTTGTTTACGGTGTTCCGTCCAACTGATAGCGGGCTGAGATGTTTTTGTGTACACTTTCATCTTACACTTTCTATCTGGCCTTCACCTTAAACAAGCCTGTTCGCATCGCCTTGACCAAATACCTCGTTTCTTGGACTAGTATATTAAAGAAATTTATCAAAGAAATTTCTTTTATCAGTGTCATTCGACTTATCTTTGTAATTGTTTCAGGTAATTGCAGTTTAACTTATTTTATATCTTCGATCAAAATAAAAGGTATGTTTTTAACCTATAGTAAAAGAATTACAACAAAATATGGAAGATTTTTTTTTCGTCTTTAATGTTCTAAATTTATTCTGTATATTGGCAGTAATTTTAAAAGTATGAACTGTGAAGTAGATGCAAGCCGAGACTATTGCATTTTACTAGCGTTTCTCTAAACCATCCTTTCCCAAAGTTGGCGATAACGCCCCCCTGTGGGCGCTGCAATAAGGGCGGCGGTAAGAAACCTAAAAAAAAATGGTAGCGTTGTGTAGAGACTTGGGGGGCGATTTATCATTTAATCTATAAGGACTCTCGACTACAACTTGTTAACATCAACTAATATTAATTAAAAGATTGCTCAAAGAGGGCACTATAAAATAATTTATTCTCTAAGTGGGCAGTAGAGAAAACAAGTTTGGGAACCTCTGCTATAAACGATTCAATTCTAAGAAATATTTGGCAATAGCTTTTATCAGTGGCTTCGCTTGCATTGTTTTTTTTTTAAAATAAAAAGTATCCTATGCTACTTCTAATACCTCCAAGAATATGTGTACAGTTTCATGATATCGGCTTAGTAGTTTTCGCGTGAAAGCGCAACAAACAAACATACACTCACATATATAATAGTAGTAGGATTTCCTATTTATTGTTTGCTTTAAATTCTTTTAACCTTAAACAATTTAATAAATATTTCACATTTCACACTTGAGACTACGACAAAATCTAATACTCTCTAACACTCTCAATCAATTCTCTGCTATTAAGACTCCTTTGCTGTCGTCAACTTTTACTTTCTCTCAACTGTCTGTTTCTGGTGTTAAGAAGAGTATATTAGCCGTTAGTTCAGATTCGGTAGGATCTGATCCTATTTGCCGTAATGTGATCATCCCAATCTTAGATTCCCTAGAACATTGTTCCTGAACTCAATCTATCATGTACTTATCATGCACATTGTATTCCTGAATTCAAACAATCTATCATGCACGTTATTACATGCCATATCTTTTTTCAGATCTCCCAAACACTTCCCTAATGTTTCTTCATTTTCTACGCCGTGTCCTATACACAAAGGTTGTCTGCAAGAAATCGCTCTTAGCGATAAGACCGCCTTTGTACATCTGTATTTATATGTATCTATTCTTGTTCGTATCTTTATGGTGTACAATAAAGAAATTCATTAATTCATTATTTTGTATGCTTGATAAATAAACCGTTTTTATTTTCATTACTTACTGTAACTTAAGTTTGAGACAGTATAAGTTGTGACAGTATAAGTGTTTGTTTTAAAAAATCCATTACATACATTTGATTTTCTCCGAAGTAATTGAACATCTCCGTACTCTTAACCTTGTAGCCTTTATCTGATAAGAACATCGTGACATCGCAATGATGAATCTCCGGTGGATAGTCTCCCGTTATATATTTAGCTTCGCCTTTGTTACCACTACTTAAAAGCTAAATTGCCGTGAATCATATCTTGAGTAGTTTACAAGGCTGCTGTGCCTTCATGTTAGATTAGTGTTTACATAATTTTTTTATTAGTATTCTAGTATTCGTCAATGTATTATTGCAAATTTTCGTATGTGTTCGCGTAACATTAACAATACTAGTTATCTGTCTGGCTTTGCACAGGTACTAATTCAAGTAAAAGTAGGCCGCAGTGCGTCTGCCAACTGACTATTTCGATATATGATTTTATTTTTTGAATTCGCGTAATTTTCTTAACTGTGATATTATTTTAAAGTTCCATTAGTATTTAAAAGTATTAAGTCTTCAAGGCCTAAGGATTTGTAGAAAATAACTTCGTATTAGTAGATATAGCTTAATGGTTATATGTATTATTTTAAAGATAGTATATAGATCTTTATTAACCGACTTCCAAAAAAGGAGGAGGTTCTCAATTCGACTGTATTTTTTTTTTTTTTTTTTTTTATGTATGTTACATCAGAACTTTTGACCGGGTAGACCGATTTTGACAAATTTTGTTTTAATCGAAAGGTTTTGTGTGCCAATTGGTCCCATTTAAATTTATTTGAGATCTAACAACTACTTTTCGAGTTATATCTAATAATGCGTTTTTACTTGACGCTTTTTTCGTCGACCTGCGTTGTATTATACCGCATAACTTTTTACTAAATGTACCGATTTTGATAATTCTTTTTTTGTTAGAAAGAAGATATCCCTAGTTTGGTACCATGATAAGGAAACCAGGATCTGATGATGGGATCCCAGAGAAATCGAGGGAAACTCTCGAAAATCCGCAATAACTTTTTACTGGGTGTACCGATTTTGATAATTTTTGATTTAATCGAAAGCTGATGTTTATCATGTGGTCACATATAAATTTTATCGAGATCTGATAATCACTTTTTGAGTAATCTTTGATAACGTGTAGTTACTTGACTGTTTTTTCGTCGATCTACGTTGTACTCGTCGATGTAATTGAAGTCGGTTTTTTTTTTCGTTTGCGAGCAAACACAATTATTAGTGTTAGCCTTAGAAGACACAAGTATTGTCTTTATATATGTACCAATATCTCATGATTAGCTATAAATTCTTTTAAAAAATATTATTGACGATTTTATTAGTAAAACATCTCTGCTATATCATTACTAAAGTTAATATACGCTACATACCTATACGCTACGGTAATCGCTTACCATCACGTGCGCCGTATGCTTTTTGCCGACCTAGTTGTATAAAAAAAGCCTTATATTTGTTTAGCACTTCATGTTCTGGTTCACATTTTTTTTTTTTATTGAAACTATCAAAAGTATAGTAAGTAAGTAACTACACACATATTCCAGAATAGTTCGTCACGTGACCCCGAATTTCCGATATAAACTTATATTTCGAGTAGCAGAACAGTAAACAGATAAAAAAGTTTAGTCTATTTTTCGTCACGATTACCTCGCTTAGGTAATTTTCATGTGGGTCACAGTTAAGCAATCGACGACCAGGAAACTTGTGCGTAAATAAAATAACATCCAGAAATAAATGTATGTATATAGAGTGTTTGTATCGTCTGGTTTTGTACGAGTCATGTTACGGTCAACTGTTGTTTAGAAAAATTAATTCTAAGAATGTTATTTACAATAATACAAACACGATCATCACGTGATTGGATATTTTAAATTATCTTTGAATTCTTTGATAATTTCCTGAACAAAGAGAATAATTGGCTATTTTCGTTATATGTATTCATAATGGATATTTCAGCTATTTGTTTCGCTTTAACTGAAATTAAGCTATTAATAATAAATATTCCTTATTTCAATGCACCGCTTCAGAGATTCGTATAAAAATACGAGTAGGACGTAATACACATTAGTGTTAAACATTTTTTCTAAATTTTATTTACAATATTGTCTCACCTTACCATTACATTATACAAATTGAATTTTCGACATAACTCCATAATATCTGATGTAAGAAAGTACTGTATAGTTATGACAAGTCCTTTTTAAGAAAGGGTTTTATTTTTATTTTGCACAAGTTGCTAGCACTGAACATGCGTTCGTTATCGGCTTCAGATCTGGAACGTCGGTCGAAACATTCACGGAATCCTAAACGATAACGCTATCTGCCTCAAATTGTTGTTTCACTTAGTATTGTTTTAAATTTATCTAAAATGATTGGTCGTTTCTTATCGGAACAAATTGGTCGAGTCTAAATATAGGCTTTGTAAAGTGATATCTGGATGTGTCTATATGGAGGTGTCTATATGGAGGTGTCTATAAGTCTTAAGTCTGTTTTGAAGATGCCTCGATCTTACATCTTCCAGTCCGATTTCGAAAATTATTTTCGTTTGTTTATGTAATGCTTTATGATAAGTTCTGAAAATAGATAATTTTTTAGTTATCTTATAACAGTATCTTTTTAGATACTAGCAACCAAGTAAATAAATTGCTTATCACTTGAAAGGATTTCGTCCAGCAATTCCTCGAGTCGTCGAATTTAAATTCTTATACATTTTCTCTAATAACAAACACTTGTTTAAGACAGATACATCATTCGTAAGTGCCACGTATCTTAGTGAGCTATGCTTTATGAATAGAATAAATTCACTTCTAAATATTTGACCTCGATTGCCTAAATTTATCGAATTATATAATTTATTATTTTTGGCGATAAGCCTTACAATTGATTAAAATTATACGTAACACAAATAATCGCTTAAAATATTGCATAAGCCAAGGAAAACATGTTGCCTCCCTAACTTTAGATACGAGTTTTTTTTGTTTTTTACTGAGGTAGGGAACAGCAGGAATTTCCTGCTCAAAATATGGAGCAGCCCGACTGGGGACCTCGACCTTACAGAAGATCACAGCTAAATAATACTGTTTTCAAGCAGTATTGTGTTCCTGTTGGTGAATAAGGTAACCAGAGCTCCTGGGGGGGATTGGGGATTGGGTCGGCAACGCGCTTGCGATGCTTCTGGTGTTGCAGGCGTCTATAAGCTACGGTAATCTCTTACCATCAGATGAGCCGTACGCTTGTTTGCCGAACTAGTGATATTAAAAAAAAAAGTTGTCAGTAAGTGACTGATGCTAGCGGTCGGGTCTTCCGTTCTCGCATATGACAAACTAACTGTGCCCCGCGGTTACATTCGCGTTAAATTAACTTAAATATGTAGCCTTTATCGGTAGGCTATCCAACAAAAAAATATTTTTTCAATTCGATCCAGTACTTCCTGAGATTAGCGTGTTTAAACAAACAAATTAACTTTTTAGCTCTATAATATTAGTATAGATGACAAGGCCTCTTAGGTGCGACAAAGCCTGCCCAGCGTGGTGACTATGGGCAACACACATGAGTTCGCGCCATATCTGGTGCGAACTTGTGGAGGCCTATGTCCAGCAGTGGACTGCAGGCTGAGATGATGATGATGAATGATAGATGACAAACGTTCGTGTAGGTCATACAGATGATTGTTGTAGTCGGGTGTGTGAGTGTAGGTATGGACTCTTGATATAAAAGTAATTTTCAAGTCATCAAACTGGCTGGCTGGCTGGCCGTTGAGTGTGAAGCGTTTAGATAATTTTATTATGATGTTATCTTTCAATACGAAGTTAAATTTTAAACCTAATGAATTAATAAATAATCAAATGATAGCACAGTTCTTTTTAAGGAAATTTTTAATAATGTAAACGAAACTGGTTCTGTGGCCACGACTAAGTTCGGAATAGGTCCAAAAACACTGAAATTAGTCACTCTTTAGGGCGAACGGCCAGACCCACGCGAAATGTGAAATCACTGGCTACGTCTTTATATGGATAACTGAGACGACTCGTATGAGGACGATGGAAATATAGATTAAGACGGTAAAATTACTTTTCCAATAACTTGTCTGTGATTATTTTTTTAGTGGTAGAATCTAATTAAATAAAAAATGAATTGCGAAAATGTATGTACGCGTATAACTTTCGGACAACTGCACCGTATTGGACGTTTCCTTTTTTCGTTTGCTTGTAAATAAATAAATAAACAAATATCTACAGAATACACACACGGTCGTCTGTTCTTAAAGTAAGCAACTTAATGCTTGTGCTATAGGTAACAGCCGACTGGTATAGCTAAATATTTTTTTTCGATAAGCATACTTAATAAATAATACATATATATATTACACCCAGACTCGGGGTGGGAATCGAACCCACAACCCCCGGATCAGTTATCAGGGTCACTACAAAATGCGCCAACGAGCTTGTTGATCAAAATAAGGTTTGTTTAAAAGAAAAAAACGAGTGCGCTTTAAACTACACGACTGAAATAAAAATTCTTTAACAATAGGCCTGCACAATAGACACGCTTGACTTGGGGAGTAAGCTGGTGAATGCGTGACGAGAGCATTACGAAAAGTGTGATCGATTGAGGCGAACGGAGCAAGAGAGAGAGAGAGGTGCGAGCACACATTTTGTTTCTTTCTTTCATAGCCAGTTACGTTTCGTATATCGTAAACACAGTGCAGGCCTATTGTTCAGAAGTTTTACTTCAGTCGTGTGGTCTAAAGTATGCTTGTATTTTTAGTGCGTAACGATTTTTTAATATTTTTTAAACAAACGTTATTCTGCAAAGAACAACAAAATGCAATTAGGTGCAGGCGTTCGAAAGTTATGCGCGTAGGTACACGCGTACATTTCGGTGATACTTTATTTATTTATTAAGAAAACCAACAGCGTTTCAGTTAATACATACTATAACCAAATTACAAAAAAAATAAGGCCAATACATTTTTATTTATATCGATTTCTGAGTCTTTGTTTCCAGTTTCTATTATGTATTAGTCATCATCATCATCATCATCATCATCATAATCATCATCATCATCATGATCATCATCATCACCATCATCATCATTATCATTATTATCATCATTTCAGCCTATTGCAGTCCACTGCTGGACATAGGCCTACACAAGTTCGCGCCAAAAATGCGTGAACTCGTGTGTGTTGCCCATATTCACCTCGCTGGGCAGGCGGGTTGGTGACCGCAGGGCTGGCTTTGTCGCACCAAAGACGCAGCTGCCCGTCTTCGGCCTGTGTATTTCAAAGCTAGCAGTTGGATGGTTATCCCGCCATGTATTAGTAATATTATAAATTATTAAGTAGTGATTCCGTAAAAAGAGACATGTTAATTAATTAAAATGTATAAATGAATTTTAAAATGTAGTCCAATAACGGTATATCTTATTTTAATAGGAAAAAGTGCTACTAAAAATCTAGAAATGTCTCGTTTTCATTACGCAAATTAACTATTTTAACAAATTTTACCGTAAACTAGCTGACCCCGCAAACGTTGTTTTGCTATATACGTTATTAACTCCCTTAATACCCCCTCTTTCTTATAACTTGGGGTATGAAAAAAGATATTGGCCGATTCTCACACCTACCCAATTTCAAAACCGTGGTCTTTTCGGTCGATCGCGACCGGCCGATTTCCCACCTGAGCTATTACAACTTTATTGACAAATACAAAATTTACCTTCGTATTCTAACGATATTGTAGCCATTTTTTCATGACCTAAAAACAGTGACAAAACAACATTTTCCAAAAATGAATCCTAGAAAGATTTATTTATCTCCCCCGAAATCCCCAGCATACTAAATTTCATGAAAATCGTTGGAGCCGTTTCCGAGAGTCAGATTATGTATGATATACATATATACAAGAATTACTCGTTTAATAGTATAAGATTAATTTTATGCGCAGAGAAAAAACGTAAAATTTTTGTAAGCAAAGTTTGCAAAATTTAATTATTAAAACACGTGGGGAATAAAAAAGTACTTCTTTCGCTTCAGCCTGTAATATCCCACTACTGGGCATAGGCCTCTTTCCCCATGTAGGAGAAGGATCAGAGCTTAATCCACCACGCTGCTTCAATGCGGGTTGGCGGATATATTCTCGATATTAGCGGATTTACATATAAGATTTTATATTAATGTTTGTCAAAACTTATTGTAGTCGAAACCATGTATACATTATTTAAAATATTGTTAATATCAAGCATTGAGTAATAACGTGAAAGTACGATAACTGAAGCTACATGAAACTAGGTGCGAAATGAGTTAGCCGTCTTAATAGAGTTAGTGCGGTAACGCGAAACGCTACGATGGCGAAAATGTCCATCATACACTTCGTGTTAACAGTATTATAAAACAGAAATAGTCTTTCAAAAATTTCACGGCTATCGACAATTCGACATGTAATATTACGTAAAGTAAAAGTGTGATATAAACGTTAAAACGAATTTAGATCGTTACGAGTACGAGGATTCGGCTATATTTAAAACAGCTTTGATTTGTGGCCTATATATCTCTCGTACGAGAATCGCGAAGAGATTTTCTTTTCGATTTAATGGGATGTATTGTAGCGTTAAATCTTTGTTTTTGTGGGTTGTAACAAAACGTATAATTAATACTTTTGACATTTGTTACGTAATGAATCATCATATATATTAATACGCTTAGGTTAACTTTGCCCCCCTTTTTAATAAAAACCTCACAATTACTCCACATAAATTATATGTCATTTTATAGATAATTGCTTCCTCTAACGGCATCCACAACTAAAAAATTATTATTACGTTTGTTTTTGTAAATTATTTATTTATTACAATTATATATATGACGGCTTTAATTTTGAAACAATGTCAAAATGATTGATGGTCGGTAATTATTTTACTTATTTAATGAGAATTATTCGCACGGGTATTGCGAGTATTATTTAATAAATTTGATTTGAGTTTCTTTGAATATTTGTGATATACCCGACCCGGCGAATTTCGTGCCGCTTTATTTTATTATTTTTGCGAATATATAATATTTTTTAATTTTTCTTTTATAAAAACTTTATGTTCACGAAAACGAACACTAAAAAAAGAATTGTCCAATTTCGTTTAATCGTCCTAAAGCTATGCGCGTACTGGTTCGAATTGAAAACAGTCTTTTTGTATTGGTTAATCCATTCCCCGAGGAAATACGTAGGCTATATAACATCATGCTTCCACAAATAGGATTTGAGAATTAATAAGAAATATTAGGAAAACCGGAAAAAATATACTTATTTTAGAACTTCCGTTGCGTGCGTTGGTTGGTAAACGGTAAAAGCTACCAAAAATTTATGTATGACGGAATTTATTACCATCAAAAGTTCTAAAAAAAATCCGTGACAGCCTATGTCTATCTTTTAAAATTAACTTATTATACCTTTTTTTATAATAATCTAGTTAGTATTAAAATAATGCATTATTTGCGAAGGTGGTCTTATATACATTATATAAATCCTTATCCAAATAAATAATTCATCACAAGTTTTCCTTTTTGAACAAAATTGTCACTAACATCAGTTGATTTCAATGAATATTTTAGAAGATATCATAGTTTTAAAATAACATCAAATTAATGGCCACAAAAAATGAAAAGGATTATTCGACAGGCATATAAATCCTTATAAATGAAAAATACTTCATCAAAAAGGCAATTTTATGAAGATATACTGCCTTTTATTGCGTTTAATTTGGACGCATATTTTAGGAGATATTGTAAAATCATATGAAATGAAGCTGCGTGTCGCTTTAAGTGGTCACCAACCCGCCTGCCCAGCGTGGTGACTATGGGCAAAACGCATGAGTTCACGCCATTTTTGGCTCGAACTTATGGGAGTCCTGTGTCCAGTAGTGGACTGTGATAGGCTGATGTGATGATGATGATGATAATGATGTCGGTTTAAGTTACCCGGGTACCACAGTAATTTAAAAAATATTTTTTGTACGTCAATTTCTTAAATTAACGCGGGCGAAACCGCGCGGCACAGCTGGTAGATTATATATTCCTAACGTTTTGGCAGTTCGGTTTATTTTGTTAAAAAATATATGGCATGTCTTCCGTTCAAGTTGAAATTTCAATTTTATTTATTATTCGTGTTTCCTGTTGAAATATTTCAGTTAAAGTAAGCAAACCTTCGTAATAATATAAATCTTCGCTTTTGTAAATTAGTAAGAATTATTATAGGCTATTAAATTTCTTTTATTATTCAGAAGGTTCTGATGTATGTACTATTTATAAAATAGTACCGCTGTAAGCGATATGATCGTCTCAGTATACTTACTACTTACATATTCATGTCCAAAACTGCTTGTTTTTGAAATGTCTAGAAAAGTTATAATAAATAAAATCTAATCCTCATATATTTTTTATTTACCAAAATTTATTCTTTTTAAGTAAACCGACAACAGTAAAATTTGCTTAAAGAAGCTAACAATGTTACTAAGAAAGCTAAAGTGAAAGTCGACCCTATAAGCATTATCTCACGTCGCCACAACTTTCCTCTCATTCAAAACTATCACAAGGTCACATTAACCTTGCACCCTTTGATACACCGATTCACAATAATAGGCCGATGGAGAACCAGCGATCTATCATCCGGAAACGTTGCTGTGACGTATTGAGTTCATCGTCAACTAAAAATTACGTAAGGGCAGACAGACGCAGCTTATATCAGTCTCTCGCATTCACTAATGACGTCTATGTGCTCAAATACGAAGGAATCTCGACCTAAATACGAGCAGTCAAGATCGAGATTCGTAGAAAGATTAAATGGAGTTATGGCATTTGAAAACGTTTTAAAATATGGACAGCAGCCAGGCCAGGGATGTGACTATTCCCGTCTGGGAAGCTGGATAGCGTATCCGATGTCGAGAAAACGTGGCGACTAGAATCGTGAACTTTTAAGCGCCATTTCGAATGTCTTGTAAAAAATATAAATTACGTTCCATTACCGCGTTAATTTGGAAATTTATCATAAATTAACAATGAAGGAGAATTAAACTATATTGAATTTCGTCTCTTCTCTTAGTATCAATATTGTTACATACTTATACATTTATATAAAATAAATATAAGATGTCTTAATATATTTTATTCGTGTTTAGGGAATTGAATATATTTCTAAAACATCTCAAAGCAGTGTTGTGCGTTGATAAACCTCTTTTAATCATGACTTTCCTTACTTACTGCCTACTGGAAACAAAAATGTTAGTATAATGAATAATATTATATATTTGAAGTAATTTCTTTTTTTAATCTTTATTTTTTTATAAAGGGTTTGTTAACAGGTTAAACATGGCACTCATTTTTACACACTAAATCTTGCACACGACGCTTAAGATATATTTGTACAATTTTATACTTATATTATTTTTATATTTCGCTATGAGAAAAAGCAAGGATAGAACTCCTATGTTATTATGTATTACATTGTGTTCTGTATAAAAAGTCTCGACTTCAATCCGGACACATTCAGTCAAAATGTGATGGACATCTTCTGTTTTTTCGCACTCCGTGCTATTTGGTGAAGTTACCTTTCCCATAAGAAAAGCAAATGCATTAAGGGGAAAGTGTCCGGATCGAAGTCTGAAGGAAATAACAGGATCAGACCTACTCATCTTTGCATCATCAAACCATGGGCGAGTAAATATACTAGGTTGGATAGTCTTATATCATACTCCTTTTGTCCGCGAATATTCATCAAAATACTCCTTCCAAATGTAATGACATATCTTAATAACATGTAACATCTCAGAGTATAGTGGTAAACAATCACAAACAATACCCTCAGAACAAGCTTCCTTCGCTAGTACATCTACCACCTCATTGTATTCTATACCAACATGACCAGGTATCCATTGTATAACTTTTATCTTTTCACTATTCATTTTACACAGTAAATTTAAGATAGTATAAGCCAATTGAAGAGATTTGATGTGACTTGTAGCTCGTTATTTGCTATTTTTATTGAATTACGTCGATAAATGGTATTTAAAACAAGTTTCGAAGTATTTATGTAGGTTAAAAAAGTGTACCAACTAAAATTTTTGATTGACTAGAATATGTATGTAATGTAATTGTAAAGCAATTCGTATGACATTTTAGATTTTCCGAAAGGAATATATAGTTTATTATTTTAAAAATATACAATACCACATAAATGAGAAGAACAAAAATTGTAAAATATAATTTGTAAAAGTAAAGTAATAATTATTCAGAATTACCGAACCGCAAAAATCCCATAGCATTGTGCTTGCATCGCTCTGTACTTACAACAATGAGGAACTGTGTCAATACTAGTAAACTTTATCATTGGATGATACAGTCGAATAAGCGAACGGCCAAAGCTAAATGTAGAAAAAAGTAAATGATTGCAATTTTATTACTTGCTTTTATATTTCGAACGTTTCCTTTTTCTATCTCAGCGATGACCGCAAGTATTGATTATACTTTTTAAAATAATCCAGATTTTTTGGTTCTTATAAATAAACGTCTCATACTCAAAAGCCTGAAGTAGTTTACCGATACAAAAAGTCTGTTTTTTTTTACTAGGGTGGCAAACTGCTTGCGGTTCATCTGATATTAAAGCGGTTATCGTAGCCTAATAGACGTTTGCAAGATCAGCAATATAGCAAGCGCATTGCCGACCCTACGTCCGGCCATCTTCTGGAGCTCTCGCTATCCCCCACAGGAACAGCAGTATTATTTGGCTGTGGTCTTCTACAAGGTTGAGGTACTTCCCAAGTCCAGCTGCTCCAGATTTTCAGCGAGATATTTCCTGCTGTGCCACATCTCAATAATTATGATAAATTAGTTTGAAGTCAATTGTACCCATTTAGTTATAATACTGTCTTGTACCTTGTATACGTTGTATATAGTATATATGGAAGAGCAATCGTGCATCTCAATCAATTGAGATGCATTAATTGCGGTGCCGATGTATTGAAACGAGTAATTGCTCTGATCATGTTGACGTGATCTCCGTAATAGCAGGATGGATCGCATTATACCTACATGTGTAAATTTAATTTGCCAATTTCATACAAATCTTTAAAAATAAAAACATATGTCAATGTTGCACTGATCGTATATTTTCATTGTGTGTGATGAAAATGACGAAGCTAAGAATTTATGTTGTTTAAGATCACCTCTTCCCTCATCTATCAAACTAATTTTCATATTTAGACAATTTAGGTATCATTAGAAGCGTCTAAATTATTCGCTGGTTATAGGCTATATATTGTGACATTATATTGAATGTGGTGTTCTCTAAAAGAGTGACGTACTAAAATATTTATGTCGTAGTCGGGTTTTAGTTTTTAAGTTTCTTTATTTTGTTTATGCTCTGTAAGGAGTACACATCGTATTTGGTCACAACATTTATTGTTTCCCAATAGGGAATTGTGTATAGCTTGTATGTATTCTTTGTACATAGATCCAGTTATATAACAATAGTAATTTGTTATATGTCTACAATACTAATTAGTTTGTTCGTGGATTAAGGTTTAAGTTAAATACAAGTTGTTTTTATTATATTACTAGTTGTGTGTCGGCCGAATTAGCCAAATACCGAATTAGCCGAATATTCGTGGTGTCTCTATTAAGAGCCTTCATAAAAGTATTAAAAAACTAAAGAGATTAATTAAATCTATAAAGACTTTCTTCACTTATAACGTGACTAATCGTATAGTTACAATACACGATATTGTTTAAAGCTGACTTTAGAAAAAGGAAGGGTTTACTCAATTCGGCTGTGTCTTTTTATTTTTGCTACCACGTGTTTTTTGATTTTTCAAAACGATAGCTGATGTTTGTCATGTCCTATTTAATTTTTATCGACATCTGATAGTACTATTTAAGCTACCTTTTTTTAAGAATTCGTGTTTCAATGATTAATTTTTTGGTCGTTTTTTTTTTTCGTTTGCAAGTAAATATAATAAAATTATTGTCCTCAATAGTTTATTATATGTACGTTCAAACAACGTGGAATTTTTTTTCTATCGTTTCTAGTTCCAAAAAATTTAAGGTCCTACTATCTAAATAACCCGTCTATTTAGCGGCGTGCCCAAAGTCAACGGTAACTCGATCTAACCGAACGGGTTTCGTTGGTTATAAGTGTATGCTGCGTTTACAAATACATTCCACCTGATCGGGTACGAGGAATCCAGCGTCACGTGAAATTTTTCATATGACATAGACAAATTCTATGCTTTCTTCATTATTTTGATTGTTTTGCTTTAAGTGCAGTTGGTAGTGACCCTGCTTTTAGCTCCAGGGTCGTGAGTACAATTGCCGCTCTGTATCTGGGTATAATGCTTATATATATTGTGTTTCTTGATTTACTATATATTTCTATATCAGTTGGTTGACTAAAATTTGCCGGAAATTAAGTTTTGACTGCTTTTTAAACTACTGTTTGATAATGCTAAACATAAAAAAGATATTAATATTATTTGTAACTTCAATAATATTTACTATACCCGTGGTCATTGAAAGTAATGAAACAGAAGTTTTCGTACGATTGCATATTAATCTGTTTTCTGAACTAATTTGAAATATTATGAAACAAGATTTAGACATAATTCGTTTCGAAGTAATTCACTTTCATAATATAATTACAGCTTGTGTACTATAAAAGACGCTAGAATGTTATAAGAAAGATAATTCTTAAACAATTAACATTTAACGCAACAGTTACCGCAACGGTCCAAAATTTAAATTATGATTTTTTTTGTTATTTTTTATGCACTAGTAATGAATAATCTACATATTTTGGATCTTGTCGTGGCTTTTCTAAGCAATCTTCGGACTGTTAAACTGAAGTCAGTCAATCAGTCAGTCAGCCTATAGCAGTCCATTTTTAGATAAATACCTTACCAAGTTCTCGCCAGACAACCCGGTTTTCCGCAATCCTCATCCAGCCTATACCGACAACCTTACTTGAGGTCGTCCCACACTGCGCTTAACATGAAGGGCCGTTGTAAAACTTACGATGATAAGCAAATTTGTACGATGTATAAAAAAAGGGCAGGAAAAATTAACAAAAAAGTATTGCTGAAGATTTTAATTTTGTAAATGTCTTCACGTTAAGCGATTTGTACGTAAATTTATTACTAAAGAAATTAAACCATGAGTCACGATTCTTTAATCGTTTTACGATTGTTTTTATAAAGCGTTATGTCACTTATCGGTGCCTTCCAATGAGTGAAACAGCCCACGGCGCGACTGAACGAAAATGAAAACAAGGTCGAGATGCCGACTGAATATTCGGGTTATCAGTACCTCAATTATTTCTAATCTCGCATAATTTTGTCTCGGAACTCGGCTGTTGTAATCGCTGCATTGTCTAAACGGTGAAGCGGTTTCGAATCTTCTGTGTATTCTTTCTTCATTGATGTTCATGTTTTTTTCGGACGATGTCTCGTTTTTACGATATACTTGTTTGGTAATTATGTTATAAGTATTGGGACATTTTTTTTGCATGTTCATTTTTTGACGAGTTGACTTTTATAGGACATAATATGACTGTTTTTGTCATTTTTGCTCGTCTGTTCTTCAAGACTTTATAAGAAATTACATTATTTTATCGATGCTCAGCCTACTACTACTACTACTCCAATCGTTTCTCACACAAGGTGTGGTATATCTTTCCAGCATTTATATTTCCTTCCACTTCTAACCTGACCTAAGAATATAATAATTTCTAAGCATGTAGACAATAATGTAGATTGTAGGCCATATTATATTAGCTTTCTATTAGTTCTATCCAATGATCTTAGAAAAAAAGAGGGTTCTATTAGATAATTCTTAAAACTTTAGACTATTTTGCATAAGAAGTGGTAGCTATACCAATATTTGCCGTTCATTATTGGATTCTTCAATTTTAGATAAATATTACAAAAATCACAAACGTTTATTTATAAATCTTGACAAGCTCGCATATGATCTAAAAAGAAATGAGGTCAAGACACAAGAGTTAAACATTCGTGAATATATTTCTGGTGTAAGCCAATGTTTATTACTATAATTCAATAATTATAAATCTACAATAAAATAAGTATAGCATATTTAATTAAACAAATGGAGTAATTATTTTATTTAGCAAAAGTTGCTTAAAAACTTAATAATTGGTTGAAAATTATTCTCGTGCTTAAATAAATAATTTTTATAACGCTTTGATTTATAAAGATTCTATGATAAAAATGCGACAATCGAATTTGTTAAAAGTACAGATCAATAAACCCAAACCGTAGGTCGTGCGATTGGTGTAACAGATTTATCGAGTGAGGAATGCGGCGAGTGAACGTCCAACGAGCTTGAGGCGTCTGTACGGGTTACAGCAAATGTCACTAAGGCAAACGTTTAGCTCTGCATTACGAAATTAGTGTCTGAATAACTATTAATACTCAAATTAGATTATAAATTACTTTAATCAAGCAGGCATTTCGAATGAACTATGGAATCGTCATTTTACAAATTAAAATTACTCTTTACTGTAAATTAAACTATGCTAACCTAAGATCCTCTTCCTTTTGATTGTATTGTCCTTTGGCATTGTATTTTTTCCTTTGAAGATAATGATCAATGTAATAACTCGTCACGCCTCTAATAATTCGACCTACATTAAAATATAAAAACCATGTTTACGTTAGTGACATTGCAGGAACAAGTTCCGTAACGAGGCCGAACGTCTCTCTAGTTTCTTGGAAAACAAGAAGTTCTACGCTAGAGTCGTCCGCCGGCCGTACCCGTCCCTTTTCTTTATTCGTTAATTCGGTTCCGGCTATCGTTCGCTCTCCTCGCACGCTTTCCCTCCCTCCAGATCCACCTGCGTGCGCGACACACATCTTACCTTGCGTCCGTTGCTTTCTATTTTTGCCGATCTCCGTTTGTTTCACACGATCATTATAATACCTTCTAAATAAACGATTAATTACTTTTTCTTTTGCTTTATAGTTTTAATTCTATTTTTTTTTCGTACAACATTAAATTTTTTGCACCGCACAATAAAATCACAGACTCATTCATATTGAATTATCAAATCGATAACTAAGTACATATTTCAGTTGTTTATATATTCCAAAGTCCGATCCACCCTTAGATATGGATTCCGAACCGTCGACCTAGACCTATACGCTGACCTAGAAAGCTAAGCTTGTTAGATTTGGAGGAATTTAATTTATTAATTATTCGCGCGTATGGATTGTGTCAAGTTTACGGTCGTTCGTTGTACTCTTAGGTAATGTTTTTCACTTAAAATGTTCCCACATATTGAATATGCTCATTGTGATCAAATTGTTCAGACACCTTAAGTACAAGTGTTTCGTCTTAATAGTTTTCACTATCGCTTTCGTTTGTATGATTATTATCATTAGTTACTCGACAATTAGAATACTTAGAGGAACGCTATCACTCTAAAACTACTTAGTATTATTACTATACCATTGTTAGAATGTAATAAAGTTAAATTGAGTTAGTCCAGTAGGCTCGTTAAATTAATTCTTATATTGTGAACACAGATACACAGATATAGATTGTGAGTACAGAATTGAATTCATTGTTATTTTCTGTCTGTATTAAGAAAACGTTTGTTCTGTCTCGTAGTTCTAAAATATATTTTATATACAGTACTGTGTATGATACTCAATCGCTAAAATTGCTAAACTTGTTTGAACGGTATTCTATTTATATCGTGACTTCTCATTCATATAAAAAAATCTTACGTCCTAATTTCTCTAAATTTGTTCGTAAATTGTATGAAAAGAATATCTTTTCGCCTGTTGTATAAAAATTCATAAATATCACACCATGTATCTTCATGTACTATTGAAAATAGACTAATTATGATTTGATACTAGTGCACGAGCATATTGTTTAAAAAAAACATTCAATTTATGATATGGTACAGATGGTAGTTATCACACTGTTAGCAACTCAACGAAAACAAATACCACACAAAATTTCCAAATAAATATAAGGCTGAAAACACTTTATTGCTTAGTACAATTACTAAATAAACTTTTGCTAAATTCTTTACATGACATCGCTAACGCTAAAAACCTTGACACGGAAACAGTCGAGCTTTACTTATATATTTTAGTTCTTATAGCTAAAGCATTAAGATTCAAAATGTTATAGATATATAATAGTCAAAATATACCCATTGTCCAGTTACATCTGGTATACAAGGAGCCAACAATGGTTCTAGAAATAGAGCCACGTCAAAGAATTTAGTAGAGACTTAAATTCTTCTGTCTCCTATTTGTATAGCGAAATTGATCTATTGTTGGTATATCATCGCCTTATTGTTAACCCCAAAAAGGCATTAACAGAATTACTTTCTAGTGTTTTTTTTTTTTTAATATGATCACATGTGTCGTCTCGAACTAAACCACGAGAAACATTTATGACATTGATATTTATTTTTTCTAAGCCTGTTTCATTTTATGTAGCATATAAGATTTGCTCGTACGTTATTTTAACGATACGTAAAATGTATATAGAAAAATGTGGGACGTCGTAGTTGTTTTATAATCTAAATTAAACATTATTTTAAATATGCCTTAATTTTTTTATCAAAATAGCCACAAATATGTCTATCGCCAGACCTTATTATTCTTAGCTATTCAATTTAAAAAAAGAAAAAGAAATTGGCTGCTGTTTCATTTAAATAACGTTCTTGTAATTGTAATTTGACATGATATTATTAAGTTTAAGGAATCTGTCTGTGTGATACTAAAATTTTTAACTAAATAATCACAGGTTGAAGATACGCTATTAAAAATGTGGAACATACAGTATGAAACATTAAAAGTTGCTTTACCTATTGTCACTCGTAGTCACTAATAAGCTTAACTTCACGTTAGGCACTTCCTCCGGACACTATAACAAAATATACATTACCTTATAATCCGGTCGGGAAGTGTCGTTACTAAGTGCAGCTAGTTTTACATTTATAAGGATGCACATATAATATACTTGTTCTAAATTAAAGGATTAGGATTTTCTCAAGTTGAGTCTAAGCTGTATATCATCTGGTCGTTGTTATTGCTAATAGGAATAACTTTTTAATGTTTTAATAGTCGAAAATGGAATACGTTCTTTTAATGCAAAGTTTTGACCATTTTTTTATTTGCATCTAAAGTATGAGAAGATGTATCTTCTCATACTTTATTCTCTTATTTTATTTTCGTATAAATTATATTTGTATATTAGATAAAAACGGTTTTGATTCGATCAATAAGTACTTTGAAAAATACTTTACGAGATAATTTAGAATGCTAACGTGACTCAAAATATTTTTTAACACTTAAGCAATTTATATCAGTACCATTTTATTTTTAAAATCAGAATCAGTTCAGCCTATTGAAATCCACTGCTGGACATAGGCCTCTCCAAGTTCGCGCCAGACATCCCGGTTTTCCGCAATCGTCATCCAGCCTATACCGGCAATCTTACGTACGTCGGTCCAACGGGCCGGAGGACGTCCCACACATTTTTAAAATACACCCACCCAACTACTATTTCGCCTATTTGATTGTGTAGAGCTGTAGTTTAATAATTAATTAAAAATACTCGTATGTGTTTACGCTTTAGATATTGAGAGTTCATGTGTTAGAAGAAATTATTATCAATAAAGAACATAGACATTTTGCTCAAGCTTAAGATATTTGCTCCACATTCGTTAGATCTAGTAATTATGGGGAAATTGTAAATAAATGTCCTCTAAAAATTTATAGTTTATTATAAATAAGATTAAACAAGCATGAAATATTTGTTCTTGTCGAACGCAAATCATAAATAGGTCATGGACCAAAGATTATTATGAATATTTGAATTTACGCAGCGACCTAAATACAGCCAGTAATGTACATAGTTAATATTATTAATTTTTTATTTCAATTTCGACAAATATCGATATTTATACAAAAACTAGCTGACCCCACAAACGTTGTTTTGCCATAAATGACATTAACCCCTTAACCCCCCCCCACCCTTTTTAACTTAGGGGTATGAAAAATCATCTATTGATGTTGGCCGATCCTCAGACCTACCCGATATGCACACAAAATTTCATAAAAATCGGTCCAACCCCTTCGGAGGAGTATTTCATCCAACACTGTGACGCGAGAATTATATATACGAGTATATCATAATCAACTGAGGTTTAACACAGCAGAAAATATCCAGTTCAAAATCTAGAGCATTCCTACTGGGAAATTACGTCAACCTTACAGAAGATCATAGCTAAATAATACAGCTTTTAAGCAGTGTTGTGTTCCTGTGGTGAGTTCGGTGACCAGAGCTCCTAGGGAGAATCAGGGGTAGTTCGGCAACACGCTTGCGATGCTTCTGGTGTTGCAGGTGTCTATCTGTATATAAGCTACGGTAATCGGTTACAATCAGGAGAGCCATACGCTTATTTGCCGACCTAGTTGCATAAAAAATATTAATTGTATGAACTGCATTACATTTAGTTATACAGCTTTTAGTTACAATCATGTAAATTGCAAACAGTGTGTAAACAATATCCGTAAATAAAACCCGTAACTAAAACAAACACTAATGTAAATAAAAAAAGTAATTCTCAAGAAACCTCATTCTAGATAAACCAAGTCCTTTTAGATCTTTTGAAGGATAAGCAAATATAGATTGAAATGGAGAGAACACAGTGTACGAGTACACGAGTTGAATTAATTGCGATCTTATCTCGATATTTATATTTTTCCGCGGATATTAAGTTTTTATATTATCTATTAACTTTTTATCTTTCTACCTCCTCTTGGTAAATGTGGTAAATGCTATTCAAAAATCACGTATATTTTATTGTGCTGAGTATATTGAAATGTTTAGAATATGATTTTTAAATACATGTATACTCGTAATCTCAATAAATTTTGGAAAATTAACTAATAATAAATTATAATAATGAATACAATTTATTAGCCAGGCATTAAGATTGCAAAGTGTTTATTAGTAGTTTCTTTGATTTAGAATGAGCGTGTTTAACTAAAAATAAATACAGTGATGTCTCATTACAACCCCCTTTTCCCCCATTGTGATATTTCTTGATTTTATGCCGACCGCCTTTCGAACCTCACGTGATTAATTGATGTCCCCTAATGGAGGTCGAACTTGCGTCAAAACAATATTTTCCACTATCTCAGTGTTTGCAAGTTTGTCAGACACGTTTGTGTTTGCAGTAATTTCTGTTTACGCGAGTTACGCATAATTAACACTTCAGTAACGTAGTACAAGGTCGGGAGTAAGATATTATATTTCACGTTTGTTACAGCGCTGGAAATAATTCATTGCTATACAAGACTCGTGTATATAATTAGCACCATTTTGTTGTTTCATATCAAAATTGATTTTTTTTTGTGTTTAATAATTTTATTGATTCTCTTACTAAATAAAGTGTAGAGAATTAATAATTAATCGAAATCTTTACCGAATTAAATATCATAGAGTTTTTTTTCTCAGCAACAAAAAGTTTTTAGGTTTTTGAAGTAAACGATGTTTTTAAAGTTGTGTTATAAACTTTTATAATCAATCAAACATAGTCACTGAGCAATCCGAATAAGTTAAGTATAAGAAAAGCGAATTTTCATAAACCGTTGTTTGTTATATTTAACAGTACTGCATAATCTTGCAACATTCAAACGTTTTGACGTCAATCTCGCGAGATTCACAGAATTTGTATTACTGTTATGAAGGAAATTGCAATAATTCATCAAAAGCGAATTCTGTACAGAATTAGCAAAACTAACTGACAATGTTGACTAGTAAGTAGTGATTGAAAATCAGTTTTTTTTTTTGGGGCAAAGTTATTGGAAATGATTTTAAAATTCGCCTATAACGCTGACCTATATCAATCTAATTTTAATATTTTTGCACTTCACAAGGCAGTTATCATGCGATTTGGAATCTAGCCAATATTGAAATCTACTTTCGTAGATAATTCTATTCGGATCGGTCTTTTAAAAATAAAATTTATATTTTATAAAGTTCAACTGCTTTTTAAAGTAACTGAAGTAGTTACATTTTTACGATTCTTTAAACGTTTTTCTTTATGCTGTAAGAATATTAAAATAAGCGTTTCCATATATTTTACATATAACTATCGCAATCAAATTTTAACACGTTTAAGGCCCAAAAAATTCATTTGCGCCAAGTCGAATAACGTTGACCGTAGTGTTGCCCAAATTCAGTCTTGGTCTTGCAGTCTTGGTCTTGTTCTTGCGTTTTTGCAAGACCAAGACCAAGAGCAAGACCGCGTATTTTTAGCAAGACCAAGACCAAGACTGACCGTGCAAGACTTGAGCAAGAACAAGACATAGCCTGCAAGACTCTTGCGTCTTGCAGCTAGGACTTAGCGCTATTTCACTGAGTAGTTAGGTGTAACAGTTCGGTGTATAGGTAGGTACGCTTAGGAATTCTATGAGACGCAAAAAACTGTATCAAAGAATATGAAAAACTGGACCTATGCGCATTACGACTAATACCATAAACATAGCGAATAAAAAAATATCTATTAAAATCAAACTGAGTGCATGCATAGTTATGTTTTAACCATCGGCACTTTGATAATGCGGCATCAAAGGTTTTGTACTTACTTCTCAAAGAAATTTGCCGCTTTTCGGAAGTACATGGTTATGATACACGCGCCGGCGGCTTCTTTTGAAATCTAAAACAATCGTTGCCGCCACGCCGAAATCATAACATTTGACACTATTTGATTGCCGCCATAGGGCGTAGGTATACTCATGCAAAATAATTTCGAATTTTAAGAGTACCTACAGGTGTTCCAAAGAATAAATAAGTTTCAGAGTGCTTAGAATGAAAATGAATACATTATACTGATCACGCAAGTAGTATTATGATTAGGATAAAATGGTAAGGATAGGTAGTAGATGTCATATTAATTCATTCTAGTAAGTATATATTATAATATTGATTACTTATATGGTTTTAAACTAATTACTTAGTTACTATTATTGTACATTTAGTCATTATATTTCTTAAGTATTTACAAGAAAAAATAGCAAAAAGTGTTCAAATATCACCCGTTTAATAAATATTGTAGCCACTTTTAAATATACTTGAAACGTGTAAAAAAATTCTACAAAACTAATAAAATAATATAAAAAGCGTAGGTACTTACCTACTAATAAAATAAAAAGCCTGCGATAAGAGTTTTGTATTACTTACCAGCCCGAATATCTCTGAGAGAGATGATGAGAGTAAGTATTTACTAGCTGTGCCCGCGACTTCGTCCACGAGGAATAGTAACTTTGGAGGTATAGTGACGTTCAGGACTTATTTATTTATTTTAAAACTTCTGTCATCAAACATACAAACGAACTCTTCAGCTTTATAATATTAGTATAGATGTACGCCAAAACATTCACTTATATGTAAAGAATAGTGATTGGCACTAATTCTTTACATATATTTTATTCACGCGTCGCGTCTGTACAAGTAGGTAATATTTAGTGTGTGTTTGTACGCCGCACGCGGCATTGTTTGATTTGCGGCGGCATCCTTTTCATAGAGCCGGCACGTGGCGAGGCGGCGCGGTAGAAAGCAAGGAAACGTACTATAAATAAAGGAATTATTTTAATTCCAGTCATTTCCAATTGAGCTGTGCTTCGAGTCTAACTTAATAATTGTTTTTACTAATTCTCGTTGTTTTCTAAAAACGTATCACGTGTACAATTTAATATGAGTGACGAAGATTCAAATTATTCTAGTCCGAGTAACGAGAGTTTGAGTCACAGATCTAAAAGACCCAAAAGCAAATTTGAGGAGTTTTTCGAAATAATTCATTCATCCCAAACTGCCTTCTGTAAATTGTGCCAACATAAAAAGATTGAAATAAAAATGAAAAACAGAAACACTTCAGGCTTAAGGAAACATCTAATATCTTTCCACAAAAAGGAATCAGAAATATTTCTTCCTGTTAAACCAAAATTAAGTGGAGATATCACAAGCTTTTTAGTAACCGCTGGAAGAAGTGGACCGGTAAGAATATTTTTTTAACAGTTAAAAGAATTTTAACTCTGCGTAGCTATTCATGCGATACTTTCAAAAACGCCATTAACTTACGTAAGTATTGATCTTTACTATGGCTATGTTAATTCAAGCTCACAATGTTCCAATTCTAATACGTTTTTCTAAGATTTAAAGTAAACTTTAATAAATAGTAATAGACTAATAGGTAATTGCAAGACTTGCAAGACTCTTGCTGCAAGACCAAGACCAAGACCAAGACTGGGAGCGCAAGACCAAGACCAAGACCAAGACCAGGTGTATTGGCGCAAGACCAAGACCAAGACTGGCTAAGTCTCGTCTTGTTCTTGCATTTGGGCAACACTAGTTGACCGACATCAGGATTTTCGATGGAACAAGCATGACCGACATTAAACTAAAACAACAACTATTTTTAACAACTATTCTTTACCTTTTCAATATTTCATGGGATTTTTGGGGATAGTCCGATTCGCGGAACTTTGTTCGACATGGTGTATCGAAATTTTTGTGTATTTATTAGTTACACGTCCTCTTTTGATTTTGTAAGAATATTTTCTTTTACAAATAGAATATTTTATGTGTAAACTAAAAGATTAACAAGTATCACATACACATGTGTATGTTTAACTGATCACGCATTAACAAGAACCTTCGACTCTTAATGGATGGATGTATTGTCAGCTTGACAATGGCGAGCGTCTGTACCTACTGTATGTACGTGAATGTTCGTTACTTGTTCAATTACTACGAAAATAGGCAGCGATACACGACTATCCTCTTTTGTTTATCTTGTTATGTTAAAACCTTTCTGTTTTCTTATTTCACTTTTACTTTTTTCTCTTGAGTGGAAAAACAAATTTTTCGGAGGAATTCTTTTTTAAACTTTCTTTTTATTTGATGCAATTTGGTATAGGATAAAGTTTGGGTTATCAGAGGCTAATTTTTATTTGTGATAAATATACAGTTAATAAGAAATTTGTTTTCATTTTTCATTGGGCAATGGTTTTGTGGTGATAACGTGATTTTTTATAACGTAAAAATTTTGCTATTAGAGAAAGATATAAGCTTTTTCATATCTTGGAAAGCTATTGTTCAACGTTAACCATGTTTTTAATGGAAGTCTCGTTAAATATGTCTGTTTAATTCTCACACATAAACATAAAAATTTCACCGTCTCAAACAAGAGCTTGTTCTTCTTAGTTTTTACTGCGTTATTCTTTAAATTAGATTCTTGTTTGAAATACGTTTTAGTACCAAAATTTTTTTATTATATTTAAAAATGATTTGCGAGCTCAGCGAGTAATTTCTGAATATCGAAATCGATTTAATAATTTTTTTATTTGAACAATGTTATTATAAGTAACAATATTGTGATTGCGTGTTTGGTGCCTGTGAGGTATACCTAATATTACTATGTCATATTAGGTTATTGCAATATTTGCGGTCGATCTGATCGTATCCTGCGGTCCAGAAATATCTCCCGTGTTATGAAATTAAACCGACTCTTGGTCACGTTCACAATTTGTTTTCAACTCAATTATTATTTTAGCAGCTTAATATAATGCAATAGGTGTTAATCACTTCGCCGAGCTCATTCATGAATGCTAATTGGAAACAATGAAACAATTAAATTAAAACACTAGAGAGGTAGATATGATTAAAATGAACATTTGTAGATGTTGTAAAGTACACTAATCTTACATATGAATTAATGATAAAAAACGTTAAAAGTGCCATTCTCAATTATAGGCGAATACAACGACATATTAAGAAAACACGACTTAAAACTAAACAAAAAGAAAATGTCAATTAAAAAGTAGATACTGGCAGATGGCAGATATGTTATTGTGGATTTTATCTAAACTGTACTAATAGATTGTATAGTTTAGTAATTCTGGATAAAGGAAAATCTACCTTAGTAATTCTGGATAAAGGAGAACCTACCTACTGGTTTTGAAAATCCTTTTATTAATTATAAATATCAAAATCTACATTGCAATTCAGATAATAACAAAATTAACGTATGCAACGTTATTGTAGTATGACGATTCAAAAGTACTTTTTAACCGACTTCCAAAAAAGGAGGAGGTTCTCAATTCGACTGTATTTTTTTTTTTTTAATGTATGTTACATCAGAACTTTTGACTGGGTGGAGTGATTTCGACAAATTTTCTTTTAATCGAAAGGTGGTGTGTGCCAATTGGTCCCATTTAAATTTATTTGAGATCTAACAACTACTTTTCGAGTTATATCTAATAATGCGTTTTTACTTGACGCTTTTTTCGTCGACCTACGTTGTATTATACCGCATAACTTTCTACTGGATGTACCGATTTTGATAATTCTTTTTTTGTTAAAAAGAAGATATCCCTAGTTTAGTTCCATGATAAGGAAACCAGGATCTGATGATGGGATCCCAGAGAAATCGAGGGAAACTCTTGAAAATCCGCAATAACTTTTTACTGGGTATACCGATTATAATAATTTTTAATTTAATCGAAAGCTGATGTTTGTCATGTGGTCACATATAAATTTTATTGAGATCTGATAAATACTTTTTGAGTAATCTTTGATAACACGCAGTTACTTGACTATTTTTTCGTCGATCTACGTTGTACTACTCGTCGATGTAATTGAAGTCGGTTTTTTTTTCGTTTGCGAGCAAACACAATTATTGACTGGCTAGTTGGCTTTGTTGGCAGTGACCCTGTTTTCTGCTTCAATAGTTGTGTACATAATTACAACGAAAATGTACCTTTATCGTGCGGCTGTTACCTAAAACACAGAAATTAAGTCGCCTTCCTTAAAAACCCCAAAAAACATCGTGTTTATATGTTAATTTTAATCATATTTATTTATTAACATTTGAAGCATAATCTAATAATGTAAATTTTGATTTTATTTTACGATTAAAAAGTTTCTGCTTTTTTCCATTCCATTGCATCAAAATAGATAATCCATTCAAATCTACGAAAGGCGAAAAAATACCAAAACTAGTCATAATGTCGATGAAAGATAAGCTATCATCCAAAATTTCCATTTATATCAGAGCATTTAGATTAACGTGTACATGTAGTGTGTAGTGGATACGTCACATTTCAATACAGAGATTGTTAAACATTTGATCTCATCAGACGAGATCTGTATACGATCCGACAGCCAGCTAATTGCACACTAATTTTTTTGAGCGGTTTTACTTGTTGAACATCTGAGTGTCAAGAGATTAGTTACTTCGACATTTGAGCCTAGTTTAACTTTAATCATTAAATTTTTCTGTTAAATCAATTTAATTTTTACGTGACTATTTATTTAAATTTCCAATTATAATTAAACTTTTGCATGTTTGAGATGTCACATATGATTAGCGTTATAATAATCGTCGTATATAATAAACGTCGAAAACGCGCTTGCGATGCATCTGGTGTTGCAGACGTCTATAGGCTACGGTAACTGCTTAGTATCAGGTGGGCGGCACTCTAGTTTACCGACGTAGTCGTATAAAAAGGAGAACTGTGCTTAGCTGTGGTGCATTTCTACCCATAACTTTTTAGGTTTAGTTTCTTTTATATAACAATGGTTTTTGTTCATCAGTGCATGAAGGCTGATGATAAAATTCGCTTACGAATTACTTATGTATTTTAATGACGCTTAATATTATATCATTTATGTCAGTAATTTGGTTATGTAATTGTTTGTTGAATGATAAGACCTTAACAAAAAATATGGCGTTGGGAATTGTGTCAAGTGCACGCTAATATTGAATGACAGTTCTCTATTTTTACAGAAGTTTCGCTTTTAGTTTTATTCGTATAACTTTTTCATTTAAAATTACAATTACAATTGGGTTTAAAATTACACATTACTGCGGCTATGTACCTACCAAGTTTTACTCCAAACAGTAGTTTTTGCGTGAAAAATGAACAAACATTTATCCAAAATTATGCATTTATTGTATTATTTTCCGCACTTATTTATTGTATAATTATTAGAGTCACACGTCGTTTTATTGTGTATATGTATTCAATTTATAATTTAATTTTTACGTCTTTTAATACAAAATCGAAGTTTTTGTAACTTATTTCATGTGTGTATCAAGGTTTTCCTTAAAATAATTATGTAAGAATAATTGATTTTCATAAATTAAAGGCAAATAAAGTAATAATAAGAAATTATACAATAATAATTATGATGAAATAAAATTATTTAATTATCTCTTCATCATACGAAATAATAATAAATACTCTTATGCTTCGTCATGTTGGTTATTCCTTTGTATTTATTAGAATTGGTATGATAATATTTTTTATTAAAAAATAGCATCTATTTTAAACTCAACTAAAAGACGATACTCAACTAAATAAAAGACGATTAGCTTTAGTCGAAGATTTAATTCTTAAACCATAGTCTAAACATTCTAAAACCAAGTCTGATAAACATTTGTATTTTAAATATGTAAAAGGTGATATTTACTAAGAATTCACAAGTGACACGCTCGTGTCGTTAAAATCGAATGTCCTTTCTTTAGAAATGGAACAGCAAACTCAAATTGTTTTAGATATTTGAGTAAACTATCGCATGTAAACAACATTATCGTCTATTTATAGTCCATCACCGCACATGTCAATGTTAGGCGCGCCAGCGCTGCACTGGTTACGCACCTGGTCTCCCGCCGAGCAGTGTATTTTACAAGAAACAAAAAATCAAACGAATTCTACGACGCGACATCATGCGAACGTTTTGTTTTTGCATTGACTTCACTCAGAAGTAAGCGGATGAATTTACTCTTATCAAGATTTTAGGTCCGATATTTATTCTTTTTTTTCGGCACAGTAGACGTCGCAAATTTTGCGACTTTCTTTTTCTAGAGATAAATATTTTAGATTGTGAATATTGTAGATAGGTACAGCGTGTGTGGTACAAAATGTGCAAATAATTAAAATAATAACAGGTGTTTATTAAAATTTCATACTCGAATCCTGAGGAATCTGTATATTGTTTTGTCTCCTTCAGTTCATCGACCGTTAACGATTTGCTGGGAACGATTACTGCAATTCGGTTCACGACAATCTAAGAGTTGACCTTGACATTAAAGAGATGTAACCAAGCGAGAATGACCTACCTAAACACGTAACAAAAAAAAAAATTACTTACAAAAAGCTATACTTATATTTGTAATAAATATTTACAGTTTTAGTTTTATTATAAACGTCTCACTCTCAACTGTCCCCAGTAGGTTGTGTTCTTGAATTGGTGGCCAACAACACACATGCATAGACCACAAAAAACACCTTTATGATCTAGATAAATATTTATTATAACTGGGAATTGCAACGTGATCGCTAACGCAACAGCCAATTGCTGCGACCACTGCGACAAGATCGTCAAACTTTTTTTAATACCACAATTTTTCTGAATTTAAAAACCAAAGAGGATATAATTAATTAATTAAATAAATAAATATAAAAAAAAAACAAGTAGCATTATTGACTCATCAATGTTTTATATATTGTTATTAAAATAAGAAGTAAATTAAATAATACAAAATTATTAAATATAATCAGTTTCTGCGGATCGAAATGTCACTTTCTCCTTCAGATATTCGGAACTTTGAACCTGTTCGCGGGTCCACAACACGATATTTGTATGATTTACCTCATTTTTTCTTACCCTAGCTTTCACTTACGAAAAAGCGCCAAGTCATTCAAATATTTGCATTAGCTCATATTTCTTTAATTGGCTAAAGTAATAGTCTAGTTATTATCTGTTCATAGCGAATTGTAAATAAGAGTTTAGATGATTTTTATATAATTTATCAATTGTAATCAAAATTTACTTAATTCAAGCATACTTTAAAATAACTTTTGTATCGTCATCATAAATTATGAAATTACCAAATTCTGTTGGTTGTAGTGCATTCAAAACATACTGCTTTTAAAAATTGTATATACTTATATTCAAATTATAGTTAAGTCGTATGTCATGCATCAAAGCAAACGTAACCTCTACAAGGAAATTCACTACAAGGTAACTCCTAAGAATAATTTATTCTAGAAAGATTTTATCACGTTTAATTGGTTAGAAAAATAAATTTTCGTCACAATGTTAGCGTGTTACATTGTACGCAATCGTTTTACGTGTTAGTTAACGTGTTAGTTAATACATCGTGTTCTTGATTATATGCGGTCAAAGCTAATTTTGTATAAACTGTAACAACTATTAAAAAATACTAAATTACTCTACCAGTATTACACGCCAGTTCAGTATTAATTGCTTTCATCGTTGCTTAATAAACAATATTTTTCATAATTTAGAAATTACTTCGATATCGATTAATTCGACTTATCCGTTGTTTTGCAAGTTTCCGGGTGAAGTAAAAATGTAGTGTTTAGAAAAGGACGTGTTATTTTGAACATAATGCTTAATATCCTTTTTCACTATATTATTAGATTTATGAGGCGTAGGAATGTAAATTGTCGAACCAATTATCTAGGTAGGTACGCATTTGCTTGGTCGGTAAATCGAAACTCATATATGGTGTTGCAGATGTCCATAGACCTACGGTAATAGTTTCAGGCGAATCATACTCTCGTTACATCTCAAAAAAATACAGCTAGGATGCGAATGGAACATACAACGATGTTCAGATTTCTTTACGTTTTCATTTTACGACTTAAAGTTAACACTGTCATAACAATCGTTTAAATTAGAAAACTATTAGTAATATCAAATTATGACCCCGTGATAAGTCAATCGACCGATACGAAATTATCGATAAACTAATCACGTTAATAAACTTCACACTTATGCGTAGAAACAATGACTGGTTTAAGGATAAATAAACTTTGATACGTATGTGATAAGAGCGAACAAGACCGTCGACATATCGTTGTAATCGAAGACGAGTGCCATGAAACAATAGCAACGTGAAGCCTCGGTCAAAGACAATCGAAAACGAAAGGAAACTGTTGCGGACGTGACGTCACGCTGGACGCAATACTGACGATCGTTACACTACGGTCATCATAAAATGATGATTGTTATTAAATTACGTACTATGTACTCATTGTTATAATCTATGACATCTATCCAAAATGGAGGTTTATCTAGATAACATTGATTACAAGGTCGTCGATAAAAAGTGTCCTCAAAGAACTTGAATGTTTTTAATGCGTAATAAATAATAATTGTGTTTGCTCGCTAACGAAAAGACCCGACTTCAATTACATCGACTAGTAATACAACGTACGTAGGTCGACGAAAAAATAGTCAAGTAAATGTGCATTATTAGATATAACTCGAAAAGTTCTTGTCAGGTCTAAATTAAAATCAAATGGGAACACGTGACACGCGCCGTCTTTCGATTAAAAAAATCAAATAATCGCTTGAAATCGAATTTTGTCTGAATCGAAATTTGAATCGAATGAAAAGTTCTGAGGTGACAAACATAAAAAATACAATCGAATCTTTTTTGGAAGCCGGTTAAAAAATAAACGGATAAAAAGACAATTACAAATTTAATATATATAACATAAGCGAATATATTCAACATAATATTATTTACTAAGTTTATCCTAATACTAACCTATGTTTGCATCAATTCATATTATATTAAATAAGCCTGCAATGTATGAAGACATTGTAATAAAATGGTTAAAATGTAAGATAATGCCCAACAATTGTTGTCTGTTGATCGGAATTCCAAGGCGATAACATGCAGAAAAGGATGTTATCAATAAATACTAGATTGCTCTATAACTCTCTACTAGAGTTACTCTGAGCTAGGTCTAATCTGGAAGTATTTATGTTTGACTACAAAAATGGTGGAAGATATTTGTTCTAATTTTTTATTGCCTGCTTCACCAGTTGCTTTATCTCGGAGATAAGTTACTGATAAGCTTTTGATAGCAGTTAAACAGGCTCTAAGGTGTTGTTTTACCTCCTAGTGATAAACTACAATCTTTGGGGTCACAGTTTGCGAATACAAGTATCATCTGACAGATGATTTGGAATTTGATGGTGATAAACAAATATGCATCATTCATTTTTATCAGACAGATATTGTTATACATACACTATTTCGAGTTTATGCCATGCGTTCTATTGCATCGAGGGTATTTGATTTTTAAAAATGATTATGAAATTAAAATACAGGATTATTTGGTGCGACAACCGTCGGGAATGGATGTAGAGGATCGAAACTGATGAGTGGATTCTTGGGACTGACGGCTATCAGTTAGGAATTTTAATAGGAATAGGGATGCGTGGTGTGCGAAAAGGGGTTCAGATATAAGCTATAACAGTTCCATACCAGTTTAGCAGACGACCTCGGTGCCTTAGAATGCGGTCTCTCATGCGTTTGCCAGCGACCTTGCGACAATCTCTGCATTGTTTCCTAACTTCGCTTTGAATATATTATCACTTGCGACCGTATGAGAGTTCCGATCGAATACTAATGTACAAATACTGTCGTGTCATTGTCCTTTATAGATGTTTTTTTTTTTTGTTTCACTGTTAAGGTGACTGTCAAATTTTATTTAAAGGATATGAATATTAATGGATAATATTGTAATTACGACATCGACACATATGTGAACAGTGGATATTTTTATACTTACTTAAAGGTATTACCGTCCACAAAAAAATATGTACATTATTACAGCCTATACAGTCCACTGCTGGACATAGGCCTCCACAAGTTCACGCCAAAAACAACGTGAACTCATGTGTTTTGCCCATAGTCACCACGCTGGGCAGGCGGGTTGGTGACCGCAGGGCTGGCTTTGTCGCACCGAAGACGCTGCTGCGCATCTTCGGCCTGTGTATTTCAAAGCCAGCAGTTGGATGGTTATCTCGCCACCGGTCGGTTTTTTAAGTTCCAAGGTGGTAGCGGAACTGTGTTATCCCTTAGTCGCCTCTTACGACACCCACGGGAAGAGAGGGGGTGGCTATATTCTTTAGTACCGTAGCCACACAGTATATGTACATTAATCGTCTGTTACCCGAAAAACTGTCACTATTTTGCCTACTAAAAAAATATTTAATAAAATTGACTTCTCTATCCATGCTGAATATTCTTTACATAAGTAAAAATTTATTAATTGCAAATTTCGCGAAGTTTAGTATTTGAAGTTATGACTACTTTTTAGCAGTTTTATGTGGATATTATCTCAGTTTGCGTTACCTTAGTAACATATGTTACGCAAATACCACAAAAATACCAAAAAAAGCCAATATTTGTTAATTGAATGTTCACAAATTACAGCTGGGCTACTTAAAAATGCAGGATTGTACCAGCATTTATTTTGGAATGGCGTTTTAGGTTTGAATTTTATACTGGTGAAACTGAAAATGATTAAAGAAATTAAAAAAGAGTAACACAATAATAAAAAAAAAATCAATTTTCAAAATTCAAATAAAAAAGACAATTATTGTGATATTACTAATGATATGTCAAAAACTTATTTAGAAGATACAATTAATTCTAAGATATTCCCTCCGATAATATAATTTAACGTAACATTAGTTAAAATTTGTTTAAATTATTACATAACATGTAATATATTATATTCAACTAAAGAATGTCATAAATTATTATATAAATAAATATTTATTATAATTTCGTATACAATAAAAGGTTATATTATGTAAGTTATTTAACATTATTACGTCGCGAGATACACACTATGCGGTGCTAAGTAGGCGTAACGACTGTCTCTCATTTCAGCAAGTGTCACCTTTCCTAACTAATACATGATAATTACAACGTTCCTGTACATAGCTATAAGTAATTGTTAGGGCTACCGAATGAGAACACGGTATTAGTTTGAATGTTTGTTGATTTGCAATTACAAGGTTGATCAAAATCAAAATCAACAAATTATTTATTCAAGTTGGCTAAAAGTTGTATTGAATCGTCTGTTTACAAATGGAAATTGTAATTGTTTTTAATAAATTAGTGTAGTGTGTTATTGGAAAGCTAACGTTGATACGTAAATGTAGATTCTGCAGAGAAGAATCGACACAATAAAAAATATGTCAATGACTATATATTTAGCCATGTCTTGCATGAAATACAGCCCCAATCACTATACATTTAGCCACGTCTTGCATGAAATACAGCGCCACTAAACCCATTCTTAATCATTAACATAATCTTGATTCGAATAATATTCTTTAGCTACCAAAGTATTTTTAATATAAGCTTTAAATTAATTTTCTGGAAATTGAAAAATAATTTATGGGATTTAGTTATTTATGCAAATAATATAACCTAGAAATGAGACGTTTACTTTGCGAAGTTGGAAACATGGAGATTTACTCTTAACGCATAACGGGACAACGGCTGAGGCTCAACCCTACTAAACATAGTAATTCATTAATTAACAATCACGTAGGCGACATAATAAATTCACATTTGCTCTGATCACTATAATTTGAATATCGAAAGCTGTGTGTTAAGTTGTTTACCTTAATATAAATATGTCTTAAACAAATATTTAACTACACACACACACATAGGCGTCCACAAGTTCGCGCCAAAAATGGCGTGAGGTCATGTGTTTTTAACTACATTATTAGAGGTGGTGGTGGTTTTGTGCAGTGGTCATAGCAGCTGACTGTTGTGCTAACGATAATCCGTTGAGTCCCAATCATGCTAAATTTTTTAGCACGGCCCGGACGGTTGAGTCTGTGTCGAATTGTCGAATTCTCTTCTCATTCTCGAAGTTTAGTCTAAAGCATTTATTTAGTTTGTATTTACGATTTGTTTTTGTTTTTTCCAGTTGCTCCAAAATCTGGGCAAAGTAGATCGGACATTGGATGATATCTTCGAGGAACACCTACAGAACTTCAACCGCCAACACCAGCAAGCGACGAGACTGCAGAAGGAATTCAACAATTACATACGATGCATAAGAGGTGTGTTTATATAAAATGAATTATCTGTGCCCCGCAATAACCCCACCGCTTTCAATGCAAAAGAAAATGTACTAAAATGTAATATAACCTATAGCCTTCTTCGCTTGATCTTACACAAAGGATTTTTCATTTCGAATCAGTAGTAACTGAAACTAGCGCATTCAAACAAACACCTCGTTATATTGCTGTAAATTTCGCCGAAAATAAACGTATTTTTCTTCTAGCTATTACCCAAAAATAAATGTGAGAGCTATGTTATATATATTTAGCCCTTTTTTAAATTTTAATTTAACAGTGCAGACTACTACAATAGATGCATATTGTGGATTATACGTTTTGTTTGAATTAAAGTTATTATTACTCTTTAAGTATATTAAAATGTTCACTTCGATAAGAGACACCTAAAAACAAAAATTATTCATAAAACCAATTTACTTTATGTCTTCGATAATCCTAATGAGGCTCCTTGATAAGATAAATAAAGGGGAATGCCCATAGGTGGTTTCCTCCTTCCACGTCGTTGTGCCTAAACCAAATTAATATTAAAAACTAAGTTTTTAATTTTCACTAGCCATTGTAAAATACTTAGCCATAACTTCGACGGATAAGAATCCACATATTAAGCAGTAATTTATTCATTTCCGTTTTACTCGCAATTCCCAAGTATTTTTTGTTATTGACATTTGAATCTTCAGTATTGCAATTTTCGTACGAGCGAATCGACTCACCAAAATATAATCGATACACTTATATTTATTTTATTAAAATATCGAATTGGCAGTTCATAATAACATGTTAAATAATAAAGAAAATCAATTTTTATTTGATAATAATATGAGTTTATTTGATTAATCTATCTGAAAGTATCCTGTTTTAGTGTTTTGTCAATCATAATCGATTAATCAATAATCGATCTACAACTGGCAATAATGCGATATTCACTTAAAAGATATCAAATAAGTCAAATGTGTAACTATTTCGTTTTACTGTTACTGACGTACCTACTTTCGTGCTAATAAGTTCGTTTGTTATTGTGTCAGAGCTTTTTATTGTTTTCTTTCTATTTTCTTTGTCGAGTTGAGCTTCGTGTTCCACCTAGAACTATAGAAATTGAAAATATTTTTGAGACAGAGACTCTTTACTTTCGGTGTGTTTGTGAACCAAACCTATACCTATCTACGACAATGGATGTTACTCGCCGGTGTATCAATTGCTCTATGAGATTGGCGCACCAGCGCTGGCGCATGGTGGAAGATGCAACAGAGCCTATGGTGAATATTCTTCGTGTCTGGGTATCACCAACGCCGGTAAGTTAAAAGTATTAACATATTTTTATAACCTATTCAGCCTCGCAATTATTAAAAAACTCGTAGACTTTATGACTGAGGCAACTATTTCATTAGAAGAGGGAACTGAAACTACTAATTGGAGTTTACAAAGCCTTTATATTACAATATGGCGCATGCTTAGTGCTGTATTTATTTTGGACATAGTAAAAAACATTGATAATTATGCTGGGCTCCAATCCATCCAATTAATATCAGTGAGTTAGGTATTTATATGTAATAAGCTTAGTAGCTAAAAATAAACTAAGTATTAAGAATATTAATTTCTTTCTAGGTTTCTTCTAATAGTAGAATATGCTTGGAGTGCTTTGGAATGCTACAACAAGTACCCGATGGTGTACCAGCCCAATCGCCCGTGTCTGGACATAGAAATGTGTGCTTTGCTTGTGGTATATCTATTCTGCGGGCCCGCACTCATCTTGTACATCCAGACAGCCCAGAAAGGAATGTTATAATTAGTTGGACATTTCCTCATTTGGTACATATTATTTTTTGTGTATTTTTTTTACTATGATTATATGTGATTTTTTAAAACTTACATTCAGTCTCCTTTTTAATATCAACAACAATAAACAAGCATACAGCCCACCTGATGACGCATTGCCGACCCCATAATAATCTTTTCACACCCTTTTTAAACAACCTTGTTTAGTGAAAAATGTACTCTTTATGATTATCAAAGCATACCCATACATATTAAGATAAGATTTTTAGAAAATATTAGTTGTTCTAGTAATTTTTATAAATATATTGCTTAACAAATATTTTAATTTCAGGTTTCTCATCTGAATAGAGTTTGTACTGCATGCTGGCTTGCTGCTAGGAGAAATGTTCAAAAACAAACGCGGCAAGATGCCAATAGACCTATTGAAGCCTTCAATGAGGAAACTGATAATAGAGAACCACCACATATACCTGTGACGCCTCCACTTCCACATATTTCGGTCCCACAACGTCAAGAAACTGCTAGAATAATATCACAAACTTATTCACGTGTTGCAGCAACCTCAAGACATTGTATATTTTCAGGATGTGAAAATGTTGAACGTTTATTGGTACCAACTGGAGTGAAGGAAATGTTATTATGTCGCTATAGATTATACATTCCATCTTCTGCTCGTGTCTGCAGATACCATTTAGAAAATGATTGTTGGGAGCAGTTACAATCTAATATTAGGGATTTTACTGCATCACAGATGGATCACATGCTGAATATGATGGAGAGAATTAATTTAAGAACGTTGGATTTCAATAACATAAATATGATGCCACCCAATCTCTGCCAGTATTGGCTTGGAGTTACAGCTGCTCAGTTCCATGAACTTTTAGCAGAAATGCCTAGTCTGCACAATGAAGTGCCTTCTGCAAGTGTGGCATTAAGTATTTATTTGGCCAAATTGCGTACCGGTGATAGCAATGAAAGGCTCAGTTCTTTATTTGAAATGCCCCGAAGCACTTTAGAAAGAAATATGAATAAGGCAAGAAACTGCATGAGCCAACAGATGGTTCCTTTACATTTAGGCCTTAATCACATGACAGTGGAAGAAGTTGCAGCTAGGAATAAAACAATTCCAGAAGGACTGTTCGGGAATCCTAATCCTTCTTCAGAAATGAGACCCGCTATTGTAATATGTGATGCTACATATGTGTACGTACAAAGCAGTAGCAACTATTTATTTCAAAAAGAGTCCTTCAGCTTACATAAACATCTTAATTTGGTGAAGCCGTTCATGATAGTTTGTTGTGATGGCCATATCCTTGATTGTTTAGGTCCATATAGAGCGACAGTGAATGATGCTACCATTATGAGTAATGAATTTAGAAATAGTAATGGTGAAATGAGAAGATATTTTAGAGAGGGGGATATTTTTATTTTAGATAGAGGTTTCAGGGATGTAATACCTGAACTGATAGAATATGGCTATCAAGCTCATATGCCTGAGTCTTTATCAGAAGGCGAGCATCAACTTACGACACAACAAGCAAATAAGTCGAGATGTGTAACAATGTGTAGGTGGGTGGTTGAAGTGGTCAATGGTCGTCTAAAACGCGACTTCAAACTGTTTCGCCAAGAGTTTTTTAATAAAGCTGCTAAGCATTTAATGATCGATTTTCGGAACGGCTGTGCCTTAACAAATAAATTGCACCCACTTATTGAAGACATACCAGAAGCAGCAGAATATTTGGCAATTGCGGTACATAGGTTACATATAGATAATGTTCTTGCTAATACTGTAAGAATTGAAAATTATAATAGGCGAAGAGCTACGTTTGTAAGCATTGATGCTCACCACCCACATTTAGATCAGTTCCCAAGACTTAGCATAACTGATTTGAAAAGATTTGCATTAGGGACATACCAGCTCAAGCAAGCTTCTTCATATTACGGTGAGCACGTACGAACAAACGGCACTTACACAATAGAAATTAATAACGAAATTGAAGAAGATATTCCTCTTATTCTGGGCACAAATCATTTCTTACTGAGAGGGAGAATAAAGTCTCGACATATTGGTGGCAGAACTTATTATGCATATTTGTTGATAAGTAAAGATGAAAATGTTGCCAATAGTGTCGAAGCTATATCAGGTTATTGCTGCAGCTGTCTTGTGGGCAACAGAACTGTAGGTTGTTGTGCCCATGTTATGTGTGTGGTGTGGTACCTGGGGTGGGGCAGATATAATGATGTTACTGCTCCGGCCCAGTTTTTAGATGACATATTTAATGAATTCTCATTTGAAAATGAATAATTTAAATTGTTAAAATATTTCAAAATGAAAGTATTTGTTTGTTTTACACAACACAATCCCAATTGTTGATTGTTTAATCTACAAAACGATTGTAAGACTGTTTGCTAGGTGTCAAATAAATACCCCTCATACCAATTATTATTATAGAATTATATTTCAAAACAAAGTCAGTTATCTTACAAAGAATAGCACAATGTAGTATTTACTTGTTAAAAAAAATGATTTTGTATACACAAGTTGTTTTTTATTTATTGCCTCACTGTCTTATCTGAAATATTTTTGTAGGTTTCTTGGGTCATAGTTAAATGATTAAAAACACAAATTCTAAAACAACATGTGCATAAGTTATCAACCTGTGTATAAGGGAAAGTCAATATCTCTGTTGTGTCAAATATCTTCAATAATCTAGAGTATATGCAAACTGAAGCATTAACTTACTTGCATTCAGATTATATTCAAACATTTACAGATAGTTAAAACTTCAAATGTAAATAAAAATACAAAATGAAAGAAGGATAAGAAAACCACTTTTGTTGTGACTTTTTTTCATTATACCCGTCGAGCTAGAGAAACAGCGTTTTTTTTAATTAAATGTACACTAAGGAACCTACAAAATGTGGTAAATATCATCATGGCACAAAATTTTTCAAAGCGAAACTAAAGTCCATACTGCGGTGGGCATTCTCCTTTTAATTACTGACTAGTACTTGAGAAGTAAATTGAGCTATGTGATATTTTGTCGGAAAATCTAATTCCTTAATCACTAAAGGATTTTGTCCTACCGCCTTTGTAACTTGAAACTTACTGAAATTTTCAAATCGGTTTCATCCTCTCCAGCGGTTCAGACAGCGTCAAAGACGCTAATGGAAGCGATCACAGAGGTTTACGAAAGCAGTTGGTCCGGGCACGATTTGCTCTACGTTCAAGCGCAGAACATGGAGATGCTCTGGCAGGACTTCTCGCACAAGCTCGGAGATCAGGTGTTGATACCGATCAACACTTACACGAACCAGTTCCCTGAAGTTAGGGTGAGTTACACATTATTTATACTCAACAAAATTATAAATAACTTTATTCAAATAGGCTTTAAAATCACTTTTCGGTCGTAATTTGACAAATTAAAATTATATTTGACTTAACTTAATAAATATTGTTAAAAGTGAAGCCACCGACAATTCGGAATGAAGATTCTGTAAAGAAGAATCGCCAAGAAACTTCGCAAATTACTCTTTTAAAAGAATTGTGTTTTTTTTTAAAATTAAATTTGTAATATCTTGCATAAAATACAGCATCATTAAATCCATACATCTTTATCATTAATATAATCCTGCACCGAATAATAAGCTTTAAATATTAATTTCTTTTTAATAGTTTGGTCCATGATGTCGGTGGTCAATCATATCAAAAACGTAATTACTCTGTTCGTAACAAATGTTTACCTATTTAAATAGTTTCTGAAGCGGGAATCGAGCCTGAATCATTAAAGCCTATTGTTGTGACAACTTTGTGACAACTCCGTTAAGTTGTTAAAGGCATAAACTCGATTTGTCTAAATATTGGGGATATGATACTCAGAAAACGCGCGGCTAACACGTTTTTAATCGTTGTACTAATATTATTAAAGTTTTAAACGTAAACTTATTAAATTTAACGTTTAATTTATATACATATATTGTTTTGCCTATCAATAATCGTAACAAACAGATATTTTGTATTTAAATACAATAATTGTTATTTTACTTTGAGTTAAGATGTATTGGAATCTTTATGTTGGTTTTCAATCTTTTAATAATAATTTAAATAAAATACATAATATGTTATGTAGGTTAAAATGTGTTAAATTTAATAATAAAATATGTTTTCGGTTTTTTTCAGAAAAAAATCGAAAAACGTGGCCGAAAACTCGTAGACTATGACAGCCAGAGGCATAGTTTCCAGAATTTGCAGGCGAATGCAGCGAAAAGACGGGACGATGTTAAGGTAAATATTTTTATTTTTGTAATTCTATGATTACGCACTGAGTTTCCTTAATTCGCAAATATCCAGAACCACATGTGCTTAAAATATTAAATTTATGTATAAATTCACTACAGTCTATTATCTGCGGTCTAACGTCTTTTGTCTCAAGATTATTAGACAAACAATATCACCATTTAATTAAAACCTTAGGCACCACCTATAAATAATAATAAATAAATATCTACACAATACACACACGGTCGTCTGTCCCTAAAGTAAGCAACTTAATGCTTGTGTTATAGGTAACAGCCGACTGGTATAGCTACATTTTTTTTGAGAAACATACTTATAAATAATACATATATAAATATATAAATAAATATATACATTACACCCAGACTCAGGGTGGGAATCGAACCCACAACCCCCGGAGCAGAAAGCAGGTACCTATAGGTACTATTAAACGTCACATGCTAGAGGGAATAACATTTTGAAATAGCAAAAAGGTTATTCGACGTCACAGGAGACCGAAGAGCTGGCAGCTACTTCGCACAAAGAATTAGTCTAGCTATTCATAGGGGAAACGCTGCCAGTATCTTCGGAACCTTGCCTAAAGGGACTCCTTTTAATAATATTTTTTAGTTTTACTTAAGGTTTTTTAGTTTAATGTAATTTATTTTAATAATTAATTAATTTATAACATTTTCTAATATAACACGTCTATAATTTGAAATTTCAGTCAAAATGAATTCCTTTGAAACGATTTATCAGCGTCAAAAAAATCCTAATCCACTAAAATACTTGGAGATCGTCAGGCAATAATTGCCAATGTAGCAAGACAAGGCTAATAATTGTAAGCATATGACGAACTAATTGAAGGACAGAAAAGAGATCTCTTTTAGAGATCTTCTTTTTGTTCCTTCAATTATACATGTGATATTTTTGTACATTTTGAAGTAAAACTTCTTTACGCACGGTCGACTTGGGGATTAAGATTCTGAATGAGTGACGAGAGCGTTAGGAAAAGTGTGATTGGGCGAGGCGAATGGAAGTTGAGAGAGAGAGATATAAAGTTAGATGGAGCTAAAGAAGGTTTTACTTCAGTCGTGTGGTCTAAAGGTGCTGTGTGGCTACGGCACTAAAGAATTTAGCCACCCCCTCTCTTCCCGTGGGTGTCGTAAGAGGCGACTAAAGGATAACAAGGTTCCACAACCACCTTGGAACTTAAGAAGCCGACCGATGGCGGGATAACCATCCAACTGCTGGCTTTGAAATACACAGGCCGAAGACGGGCGGCAGCGTCTTCGGTGCGACAAAGCCAGTACTGCGGTCACCAACCCGCCTGCCCAGCGTGGCGACTATGGGCAAAACACATGAGTTCACGTTATTTTTGGCGTAAACTTGTGGAGGCCTATGTCCAGCAGTGGATTGTATAGGTTGTAATGATGTGTGGTCTAAAGCACACCCGTTTTTATATTTAAATGTATGAAAATATAAATATCCGAACCTTTGCAGATAACGAAGGGCAGGGAGCAGCTGGAGGAGGCCAAGCGCACGTACGAGGTCCTGAACTCGGAGCTACACGACGAACTCCCCGCGCTCTACGACTCACGCGTGCTGTTCTACGTCAACAACCTGCAGACGCTGTTCTCTGCTGAACAGCTGTTCCACTCCGAGAGCTCCAAGGTGAGTAGAGTCTGTTGCTCTACCTACACCTATCATCCTACACATCCCACTATTGGACATAGGCCTCTGTTAATCCACAATTCTGCTCCACTACGGGTTGGTGGGTATATTCCCCTACTATGTGTAACGATTGCTATCACGTGTCTACGATGACAGTTATAGACCCACCAAGACAGAAACCCAGATCAAAATTAAATATATCTTGTGCCTTAATAACATAGAAATTATATGTATAATATGTGTGGTCTAACTTACATATTTTAAGAAAACGTTTACGCATGTAAATAATGTAAGATTAAGCTAGATATAAGTATATTATTATAAGGAAAAAATAAATAAAAAAAAAAAAAACATGGATAAATTGTACCATACATTAGAATAAGAACCGGTCGGTGGACTCACGTCTCTTTTGGAGACATTAAGTTAGTGTAACTTGAACAGTGATGTTGCTGAGTAACGCCTACCTTGAAATAAAAAAAAAATAAAAATAAAAATTGCATGTTTTTAGAATAAAAAAGGACATGGGTTATGAAGCCCGTGGATGTTATATCACTTGTATATTAAAAAAAAAAACTAATATATGCATGTATTCACGCAAGCCATGGTCTACTCTTCAGGTGTTCTTGGAACTGGAAGCGATCACGGACAAACTAGCGACTGAGAGCCAGCGTGGTAGCTACAAGAAACCAGCCATCAAACCGGCAACCAACGGCGGCACCGATACTCTACAGAGTGAGTACAGTACACCCACACATACACATTGAGGAACCTTTGTTTGATTTTACTCTAGCAATACTGGAAATTAAACATATAGAACTGGTAACATTGCTTTTGGTAGGTTTAATAATTTTATATTATTAAAAGACAGTATGAAACAATTTAGAGAAATGGCGTCCGTAGGTGACCCGTCCATAACGTGTCTGTTAATAAGCGGTTAGGAGATTAGAAAAGGGGTTTAGGAGACTCCTACCATAAAAAGGGGGAGTTAATGTTTGTATGGAACTTTGGTATTTCTGGAATTATAAGTAGGATAATATGTTTTAGGTTGTTGGTACTTTAACATATAAATATAGCATGTATAACAATTGAGGTAAAGGGCTCTAGATTTGGGCTCTAGATTTTGGAAATCTGGAGCCCGACAGGGGAACTCCCTCGATCTTACAGAAGATCACAGCTATGTAAATAATACTCTCAGTGTTGTGTTCCGGTGGTGAGGATTAGTGACCAGAGCTTTTGGGGGGAATTGGGGATCTGGGGCGGTCGGCAAGGCGCTTGCGATGCTTCTGGTGTTGCAGACCTTTATAAATTGCGGTAATCGCTTACCATCGGGTGAGCCGTACGCTTCTTTGCCGAACTAGTTGTATAAAAAAACATTCCAATATTTTTAGTACACTATGACTTAAACAATTTTCCAAGTAATTTATCATATTAATACATCATTTCCAAAATTATTTGAGATTATGTATATTTATATAGTAGTACGTCTGTTTAGTTAACTTTCAAATCAAACAAAGGTTCCAAACGCACAATCGTTTTCTCACACTGAGCCTTGTTGAATTAATATTGGTGTGTTTATGTTTGTGCTGTGAAGCGTTATTTTTGTTGTGTGTGTTATTTTGTCGTTGTTTTAACTACAGTAAATGGTTATTACATTAACCAAAAAAAGATTTTTTTAAAAGATCTGTTTACTTTGAAAAATATTTTTTTCAATTAAAAAATAGAGACAATGAAGATAAAAGTATTAAAATTATTAATAACAAGCCATTAAAATAGTTAGATTACTAACATGTAACATAATATTTTGATAAAATTTTGGAATTGAGTAACCTTTTGTTTGCATAACAATACAGGAGATTGGCTTAACATTAAAGAAATGCAACCAAAACTCAAATAATCCAATTACTATGAATTACCAATCATTTACATGTGGACGATGACGTCACCAGTACACACGCACGATGTATGTGGTCAGTGACGTCACTACCCACGTAAGCCAATCGCCAGTGTTTGCATGAATGTGTGTGTGCGTGTAGCGCCGCCCTCCCCCGCGCTGAACGGCGCGCCCTCGACCCCCCCGAGGGACTCCCTCGCGAAGAACCCCCCCTCGAGAGAGTCCCCTTCGCCCGCGACCCCCCAGAGGGACCGCCCCTCGCCCCCCGTGCCAGACTCCCCCCGGGACGACACCAGCGACAGGAAGGTCGAGGACTTGTATGATATACCTGTCGGTGAGTAGAATGATTACATAAGTAGTACGTAGAGTATTCGATTAGTGATTACGCTATTATGATTGTGGGTTTGCTATTCATATATGAGCATTTTTAAAGCACCCTCCAAGTTAAATGCTCGAGGTTGAAACGGTTTTAAACAGTTGTTGAGCTAGCATCAGTTAGTGATGACGCTATTGCTTTTTTGGTTTTACTAGGATTGGCGTATGAACATTTTCAAAGAACCCTCCAAAAGCGTACTTTTAAGTTTTTCTCGAGTTTCACAGCGGTTCTAAATTTTGTTGGTACATTGAACCCTGATTTTGGTTTAGTTAACCTTTTAAAGAAGAAAAGCGCTCTATATTTTTTTATCCATTTCAAACGGTTGTACAGTGTTTCCCAATCTTTTTTTATGTTTCACGCTTAAACATTAATTCCTCATTCATAAAAGGCAATTAATTAAAAAAAAAAAAAAACAATAAATCTAAACTTTTTAGCTTATCGATGAATTGGTTACTATTGGAAACTTGATTGGTTTATGCATCAGTTTTATGAGATTTTATGAGTTTGTTTCCTAAATAAAATAAAAATGAAATAAACTTTATTATTGCTGAAATTCTAAGAAAAATTGAATCGGTACACTATTTGCTAAATGACATTTTATCTACTTTCCTGTTGCTATCAAAAATTGAAATTCTAATTTTTACAGTGGCCAAATTTATAGCAAAATGTCATTAACTTGGACTCTGTTTAGAAATCACTGCTCTTAATAAGTAAAATTTTTGCCAGTTTGTTAGTCTGTGTGACGTAGTATGTAGGCAACCAATAGCTCGACTTCTCTCAGGGTCGCCGGAAACACCAGAGAAAGTCAACAATAACATCGAAGAAAAGAAACAGGTTAACGACGAAAAGCAAAAAGATCAAGATAAAGATAAGGAAATAGATAAAGAAAAAGATGTCGATAAGAAAGATATAGAAAAAGATAATCAAATGAAGAACGAAGAAGTTTACGATATACCAGTTGGTAAGTAGAAAATGTGTTAAGGTATGGGGTATACTATATATATATGTAGTGTACATTGGCTTTGATAATAGAAATATGTGTTGCTCTATCAAAATAATTCGAATGTAGATAAAAAATTAATATACTTTTTTTATTAATAATAGCACAGACTAAATTTCATCATATAATTTGAGAGATTATAAATTAATTTTTTCAACAATTAAAAATAAGTTTATTGACTGTAAAATTTACGGTTCAGGCATCTTCTAAATAAGTTAAACAATTTAAAAAGATTGAGTGTAATTGAATTGAGCTAGCTTTAAAAATTTGTTCGGTAAAATTACTTTAAATTGGGCTAGTAGCAACACATATTTGTATTTCAAATGTTTCTTGTAATACAAAGTACATTTTCCATTTTTAACAATTAATTAAAATAAATAAATAAACGATTAAAAATTTAAGTTCCGTGATATAAAAGTATTTTTTCTTGTCATTTCTTTTTCTGTCTCTGAGTCGTAAAACTATTTAGAATTATGATAAGTAAATATTTTAAAGTACTAGCCTATATATTGCAATAACGAAAATAAAAATTTAAAAGAGGTTCAAATACAATACAACCTGTTTTTGGCGCTTTTAGGTAGTTTAGAATATAATTAAACATATATATGGGGTAAGTATTCCATGCCAAATCGACCTTTGAGCCCGACCCCGTTTTCTACTATTTGCAAAACATTTTTATCCAACCCAAAAAGTAATGAATTTTTCAAAAATAGTTTTTTTTTTCAATTAGCCAAACTTTTTCAAAAATTGACCTTTTGGTATCTTTTTTTTAAATTTTTGTTTCTAAACGAATTTTTTGAAAAAGTAGACAAAAAAGTTAACATGCTCAATTCTATTAATTTATCGGTTTCTTTGAATAAAATAGCTATTTTTTTCGAAAATATTTTGTCAGTAGGTGAGACAGACACAATGTTAGTCATTTTTGTTTACTGATTATGTAAAATTAAAAGTATGTATATAAATATTATGTATACCACATCCATACCATTTGTATATATGTATTATATGTATGTAATTATTGTATATTTGTTTACAGGCAGCAGATTATGTTGTAAATATTTATTTGTTGAATGGCTTGATTTTTTTTCCAATGCTTTGCTTTCAAGTTTTTTTGACATGGTTATTTACTAACAGTACATAAAATACTATTATAATAAATATTCAAACGTAAACTTATATAAACATCTTACACTTAGCCCCCCTCATCCTCCTCAGTTTGAAAAGAGTCCTATTTAGGGAGGTCAGGAAACAAGCATCACATAATGTCTGTACGGTCTAAAATTTAGACAAATATGTTTTTTAAGTAGGGATGGATCCACGACTGTTGACTTCGTCAAACATGAAATTAGTAAAACTAATAAATCGAGACTAGTTAACTGAGTAAATTATATTGTTGACTGGGGATGCCCGACTGGGGAAGTGCCTCGATCGTACAGAAGGTGCAGTATTGTGTTCCTGTGGTGAGTAAGGTGACCAGAGCTCCTGGGGGGGTTGGGGGTAGGACCGCTCGCCGTCGAGCGAGCCGCGCGCCAGTGTCCAAGCCAGTGACCGCGCCGTCCGCAGGGGCCACGCTGGCGGGGCTGCCGGCCGGCGCGCTGTACCGCGTGCGCGCCACCTACCGCTACACGCGCGAGGACAGCGACGAGCTCTCCTTCGAGGTGGGCGACGTCATCCGCGTCGTCGAGTACGACGACCCCGACGAGCAGGTGCGCGCACACACACACACACACACACACACACACACACAAATACACACTTAATGTAACTGGTGTAAACCGTTTTAATTATTATAAGAATACACACACGCATACAAATGAGCAGACACTCACATGCGCATACGCACACACACAAGCACACACGTATGTATGTCCACACTCTAAACATGTATTAACACTCGCACCCTAACAAGTTCAAATCGAATTTATTATAGTTAATGTAGTGCTATCATTTATATTCCATACGGATTCTGAAGAAAAGAACATGTATTTTATCATAAAATTAGTAAATTTCTTGCATGAAATACAATGCTAGTAAATCCACACATCTTTACTATACGTACACACTTGTACTCTAACTCACGCACTTCTGCTCGCGTACGTGTGCGTTGTAATTCTGTTTCAACGTTTATTAAAAACACAGTGCAATCATTTCATTACTTTAGTGATAATTGTGTTTGCTCGCAAACGAAAAAAAAAACCGACTTCAATTACATCGAAGAGTAATACAACGTAGATCGACGAAAAAATAGTAATACTTTGTTCGTATTCCATATAACGCGACATTATAAAATTGTAGAATTATATAATGTTCTACTGTTATTTCTAACATTTTGTTAGCGATTGTAGGCAGAAATTTCATAAAAGGCCCGTCGTCGATTCGCGCGAAGCGCTGACATCGCTTAATACGGCGGGTTTTTTAATTGAAGCGGATTTATATTGAATTACGGTTTATGTCTTTTTTATTAAAAATATGTAATGTTCATGTTTTCACACAGCTCCGATGCACGACTGGAGTTTACCCCTTCAGATCAACTGTCTAAATAGGCACAAAAAGGCTTACTAGTCTAAGAAATATATTATTACTATATCAAATTGTAAATAAATGAATGCAATAACGCTATCTATCGGAACCTAATTGCGTTATTAGAAAACGTCTGAACGCCATCTCTAACAAGGTCATTCGTTCAGTAGATTTTACTGTTCAATTTTTTCATTCCGGGGCCTTAAATGAAAATCGATTCTTAAGGAGAAAACTCCAAAAACAGTCAAGTAAATACGCCATATCAGATATAGCTCAAAAAGTTCGAGTCAAATCTCAATTATATTTAAATGAGACCACATGACAAGCACCACCTATCGATTAAAAAAAGAATCATCGATATCGGTCCACCCAGTAAAATAGTAATGAGGTTAATATAACTTTGGTCGACGTAAAATAGCCAAGTAAATACCCAGTATTAGCAATAACTCAAAAATTAAAAGCTCAAATATATTTATAACGAATAAACTGCTACTCTTTACTCTAGTGGAATATTGTAATTTGATCGATAGTGAACGAAGTAATTTCATAACATTTTGATAGATGGCGTTGTGGCAAAGTATTGAACATGACCACAGTCGTCTTAACATCGTCATGTAAATACGTGTCATCAAAGATTACTCAAAAATTGCTCATTATATCTCAATCATATTTAAAACGGACGACATGACAAGTATTAGCTTTTGATTTATACAAAAAAGATCAAAATCAGTGCACCCAGTAAAAAGATATAACGTATAATACAACGTAGGGTGACGAAAAAACCGTCAAGTAAATACGCAATATTAGATATAACTCACAAATTACGAATTAAATCTCAATTAAATTTGAATGGGACCACGTGACGAATAGTAGCTTTTAATTTATATAAGAAACGTCAAAATCGGTGCACCCAGTAAAAAGTTATGAGGTATAATACAACGTAAGGTGACGAAAATAATGACAAGTAAATACGCGTTATCAAAGATTAATCAAAAAGTAGTCATCAGATCTCGATAAAATTTATATGTGACCACATGATAAACATCAGCTTTCGATTAAAGTAAAAATTATCAAAATCGATACACCCAGTAAAAAGTTATTGCGGATTTTCAAGAGTTTCTCTCGATTTCTCTGGGATCCCATCATCAGATCCTGGTTTCCTTATCATGGTACCAAACTAGGGATATCTCCTTTCCAACAAAAAAAGAATTATCAAAATCGGTACACCCAGTAGAAAGTTATGTGGTATAATACAACGTAGGTCGACGAAAAAAGCGTCAAGTAAAAACGCATTATTAGATATAATTCGAAAAGTAGTTGTTAGATCTCAAATAAATTTAAATGGGACCAATCGGCACACACCACCTTTCGATTAAAACAAAATTTGTCGAAATCGGTCTACCTGGTCAAAAGTTCTGATGTAACATACATAAAAAAAAAAAAAAAAAAAAAAAATACAGTCGAATTGAGAACCTCCTCCTTTTTTGGAAGTCGGTTAAAAAGGACACAATTGTTCTTTTATGTATTTGAATGTTGTCTTTAATTTTTTTTTATTTCGAAATAGCTATAGTCTGCTATTTCGCTTTTGCTGTAGGACCAGATTTACAATTCCGTAGAACTTGTAATCCTTCAATGTCTGTACATTCCAGTCGTAATCGATTCAATTTTGTCATCAGGAGGAGGGCTGGCTAATGGGAATAAAGGAATCGACCAATGAGAAGGGAATGTTCCCAGCGAACTTCACGCGGCCTATTTGAGCAACACAGCCTCTGACGTCGCTATACTAGTTCTATAGCGCGGACGCTCTTTGTATAAACACGAGCAAACCCTCAACTCGATCATATGGGGCGAAACGCGCAAAGTGTTCTGAATATTCCAAAATCCTCATCCTCAGTTCATTTCGTTTTCAATAATCTTCACAACGTTCAAGACACTTTGCGCACTGTTTAATAATTTTAGTATAGTCGTTGAGCGTTGTTAGATATATATTATTTATTATATGTTGTATCACAACGAATCTTAACCCCCCCACTATCAATTTATCCAATCTTTTCATGTGACAGCGCTACGTACCACAGAGTATTAACAATGTATTAATTTGGTGTTGCCATTGTTTATTGCAATTTTGTCTCGGGATGTGCTTCTGTTTTATAAAATTACTAGTAAACCACATATCTTGGGCGTTAGTAATCTTTATGTATTGTATATTTTTGATGAATTTTATAAAGTATTGTATTGTAAAAAAAAATATCTAAAATTGCTCATTGTTAAACTACATATACTAAAGGAAAGTGACCTTAAATTTATGTCATATATATAAAGATAAATATCATATTCTCTGAAATCTAATTCTTCCAAAAATCTAAATTCGATATATTTATTCCCAATAGAAGAATAGTATTTAATTAAATTAGTTAATTATCCTATATTGAAATTAAAATTTGAAATATTATGAAAAGAGATTATTTGTTTTCTTATGATTTATGTCATTTTTTTTTAAATAATATGATTCTGATTGCATTTTATTCACTTGATAACGTTGTCGGGTTGCATTTGAACTTGTTTGACTGTTTGTTTGTATAATATATAATCTATCCAGTATTTATTCCTTAACATTCTACTGTAGATTATTCATTATCTGTGTATGACATACACCTTTTTTTTTCGAACAAATTTTACTATTTCTTTTTCAAATTCATATTTTTTCCTGAACCATGTTTAGTTCTAGTGTACATAAATAGTTTTTAGTTGTTGACCTTTTATTGTTGAAACAATTATTTTATCATAGCAAGTAATTTAATCGAATATATATTTTATCTGTAAACTTGCTTTTTTTTAAGTAGACATTATTAATTTTACTTATTGTTTTTTTTAACCTTTAGTGAACTGATTACTAATATTTATTAGACATGTTCTTATGAATAACGAAATATAGATGTTTTTCAACTATTTAAATTTTATTCTGATTTATTATACAAATTAATATGAAACATAAAAAGTGTAGAGAATAAAAATAAAAACCTATAAAAATTATTATTTAATGGAAAAATATCTTGTATAAATTGACCAAATCATGTTACTGTACTCAAACAAAATAAATAACAAAAAAATGTGTCAAAAATGGTGCTTCGGGTATATACATAATCATCTTCACATATACCATTGTAGAAATAAGAAAAAAACCTTGGGATTATTTTATAAATAACTAAATATAATCGAAGTCTCCCGTTTCTAATATAATTGTATACTTTTTAAAGGTACGCAGTGTAACAGTTAGTGAAAGTTCTTTAAAAAGCAATAATGAAGTCAAAAGCCATAAGATATTTTTCTTAGACTACCTTCAATCTGCCTTCGAGGAAAATCATTTGACTGATGTTATTATAGGAATTGAGAGTGTAAATTCTATGTAGTCTAAGTGCGACGTTTGTGTGGCTTTTGTCATCAGCAGTGCCATGGAAGGTCCATAATAGATGATAATTTATAAGTTTGTTAAGATTTGTACAGTTTTTACAACTGCAAATAAAATGTTTCTCACATAAATGACTTTTTTTTAATGACTTTAATATATTCACGTTTGTAATGGTTTTATAATCCAATTTTTTTTTTGACTAAATCAAGTCAGTGGCAAACACGGGTACGGTTCACCTGATGGTGAGAGGATAGTGTTACCTATTACACCTGCACACCCAGCAGCATCGCAACCGCGTTGCCGATCCTACTACCGATCCACTCCAGGGGCTCTGACCACCTTACTCACCAAAGGAACATAACACTACTTGAGACCAGTATTATTTAGATGTGATCTTTTGTAAGGTTCAAGTACTTCCCCAATGCAACTGCTCCAAATGTTTAGGCAAGGTATTTCCTGCTGTGCACTACCTCAATAAATCTATTGAATACGAACACTAACTCCATAGGCAAAAATATTACCATCGCGATTTTCATGTTGTTGAAACAATTTTGTGTGAAAAAAAAATGAATTTAATCATTGAATTGCTTATTTGATATTTCAATCTTAACTGTATTTATTGTTAAAAAAGTAAAAATAAAATAAACGGTCACAGCACTGGTTTGTGGCTATTGCGGGGTCGATCCCCGCACATGACAAACATTTGTATTGGCCATAGAGAGGCCTGGTACTGGCCGAGGTTTGGGTGTTTGTGCAGTCTGTGGGTCTCCCCACCGTGCCTCGGATAGCACGTTAAGCCGCCTTTCCTGGTTGTTATCATGATCATGTACACCCGATAGCGATCGTTACTCATAGAAAGTAACAAATAGAAGGATTGATATCTTTGTTGTCGCCTCGTGATTATTCTATAATATAGCTGTGTATTTGTTAATACTTCTTATTTCTTTGACCATCATATCCTGTTTACCACGGGTTTCATCATTTAGATTGAATATTCTAGAAGAGCAGAATACCTCTTCGAAACACTTACTTGACATCGCACGCCGAGTGCGTTGTGTTACGGTCAAAGTTCTTATTATCGTTTCATCTAATGTTATGTAGTACGAACTCCAATTGCCATGATAATAATGGCCTTACAAATAAACTATAAAAAAGTTTTAAATTTATGTAGTGAAAGTGAAATAATGAATCGTTAGATATTTAGCAAGTTGTTTGTTATATTTTTGATAACTTTAAAATAAGTGGGAACAAAAATAGTTAAAATGCTAAATATCTAAGGTAGGTACATATCTCATGTGTTGTTGACAATGTTTTTATTTTTTATGTTATGACTACACTCCATAGTTACGACCCTGTCCGATGTTCAAATGTCAATGTCAATATCCAAGTTCAGTATTTTTAATAAAGTGTTTATCATCAAACAAAAATGTTAATAACAAATCTAATAAGTAAATAAGTGTACATCTGAACTGTTATATTGATAAAGTAATTTATTTTTGTTTATTTTCCCAATACTGCGCAGGTATCAGCCATACCGGTGAGTTGATCGATTTACCTCGTATCTTTCGGTTCGATGACCTTTTGATATTTTGCACGAATTGTTTTCATCAAATACGGTTGTGAATTATCTCATTTTGCGACGAAATCGGCCTAAATTTTTTCTAACAAACCTTTATTTGTGTTTTCATATTTAAATTTCATGTAAAATATGTGTTATACTTAGTAAAAGAATCGCAGTATGTTTTATTGGTGATAAATAGATTTCCTGACTATAGCCAGGTGAGGGATTTAAGATATTGTTTTATTTTCAGGTGTAAAATCTACAATCATAATATTGAGTAAGTTTTTTCAACTAATTTTTTATTTACCTACTTTATTGCGAACAATTTTTCATTGACAAAAAGATAAACAATATATTTCGATCGTAAATATACTTAAATATTTTTGTTTAGATTTGATAAGATTGATCTATCTTGAAAAAAAAAAAAAAAAAACTAGTATTTACTTAATACAACTTATCTTAATAAAACAAGGCGACTTTTTTAACTTTTCAAGTATGTAATAAGTAAAATTAATTTTGAAATTAATTCTTAAAAGCTAAGCTTAATATATATTTTTAATATTTTATTCTTATTCTTATTATACCATATCACTTATAAAATATTTGCATAATATTTTTTTTATTCTATATCTTTTAAGTTGTCATTATATTTAACCAGCTATGTTATTGATACGTGTTATATTGTATATATATATTGTACCTTACCCTATTATATTTTTTAAGATAAAGTGGGGTATTAGATAAACAGGCTGATTAATTAATGTTAAAAATAGAAAAAAAATAGGGCTTCATTATTCTTCCAGATTTTTTGATAAACGTCTGTGTGAAATAATGTTTGTTGTTATTTAAATTTGAATATTTTATAATTCTCTATTACCTACATCAAAAAATGATATTATATAAATAAAAAATTTTCTTCGCTAAAATGATAACATTACAGAAAACACTGCATAAGTTGTTTCTTTTTTATGTTTAGCTTTAATTTTATTTTTGGTATGGTTTGGTATTGTAATAGTTTCTATTTTTTTTTTCTGTGAACAGGCAGTTTGAACTTGTGCAACATGAAACTGAATGGAGTTATTAATTTTGTAAGTACTTTTTTTATACTTTTGCTATGTTTGTTTATTACTTTAGTTCATTTTTTTTTGCGAGAATTATTTAGTGATTAACTACTATAATAAATTGAAATGGTAATTAATGAGCGAAGAATTTATTTTATTTCAAAGTATGTTGTTGAGCTGGCCCAGAAAAAAGTAAAACAATTTTAAAATTTAACAAAATAGTTTTTTGCAAAATGATGCTGTAACCTTTTGAGGAGATCTGAAACCATGTGTAGCAGAACTGTTAGCTTTACATTTTTTAATTTAATATTTTCATATATTTATAATTAACATTTCATACATCATTCGACGTTTTGTCTTTTCTAACACTTAATTTTATACAAATTTATGAACCTAACGTTTTCTGGTAATCTAGACGGAAAAATGATTAATTAGTTTTCAAAATGTCATCATCATCATCATTACAGCCTATACAGTCCACTGCTGGACATATGCCTCCACGAGTTTACGCCAAAAATAACGTGAACTTATGTGTTTTGCCCATAGTCACCACGCTGGGCAGGCGGGTTGGTGACCGCAGGGCTGGCTTTGTCGTACCGAAGACGCTGCTGCCCGTCTTCGGCCTGTGTATTTAAAAACCAGCAGTTGGATGGTTATCCCGCCACCGATCGGCTTTTTAAGTTCCAAGGTGGTAGCGGAACTGTGTTATCCCTTAGTCGCCTCTTACGACACCCACGGGAAGAGAGGGGGTGGCTAGATTCTTTAGTACCGTAGCCACACAGTACAAACAAAGTGTATCCCTAGTTAATAACTTTAGTTACAGCGCTTATGATAAAAAACCGCCTAAAAATCGTTAAACATTTTCTTTAACCCGAAATACTGCGGTATGTTCTTCGATATCCAGTATCTGCTTATAATCGTATGTAGATCGACACCAGGACATATCTACTACAGTAGCCATAGAACCTGCGAAATACGTCACCAGCCTACTGTTACTTCAACTGACTACAGACTGCTCTCTCGAGGAAAATCTCATTCCTAATCTTAACTTCGAAAGAGGCATAGCCTGTACCATAGCACGTTGAGTGACTTTAAACTTGTGGACTGGACTCATCGCCAATGTCCATGTCTCCCGTATGTCAACACGAGCAGGACGCATTGCTCGAAGACATTTTTTTTTTTATTACTTTAAGCATAGCACAATATTTGAATCGTCTTTTCAAAATTTATTAACTGAGGTAGGGCACAGCAGGAATTTCCTGCTCAAAATATGGAGCAGCCCGACTGGGGTAGTACCTCGACCTTACAGAAGATCACATCTAAATAATACTTTTTAAGCAGTTCTATGTTCCTGTTGGTTAGTAAGGTGACCAGAGCTCCTGGGGGGGTGGGATTGGGGATTGGTTCGATAACGCGCTTGCGATGCTTCTGGTATTGCAGGCGTCTATAAGCTAAGGTAATCTCTTACCATCAGGTGAACCGTACGCTTGTTTGCCGACGTAGGGACATAAAAAAAAATTACACCGAGACCTCATTTAGGTAGAATTCATTTAGGTCGTTACACATTTGGCCTAACTCCTCCAACATATCGGCAAAGATATTGTTTGCGAAACAAAGGTGTAAGGTGTCGTCGCCACCATTGATGCGCCGTCCCTTCAAATCCAAGGTCATAAATACATCCTCCATCGCGTTGCGAAACAGACTCGGGAACCTTATATCGCTAGTTCTATTATTATATGTATAAATTTCCATAAACCTGAAAAATTAAATAAATAAACAAAATAAACGCTTCACACTCAACGGCCACCGGTAGGATTTTCTCCTGTAATTTTAATTTTTTTTCCAAAGAATAGATTGATCAGATTGCTCTATTTCCCACAAGCGCAGTAAGCGCCGCGCAAAAGTGATACGGAATATTCAAATTGAATATCAATTTTCAATTTCGGTTTAAGTGCGCACTCCCCTACGGCCTAGTTCTTTCATAACCGATTACTTACGCCTAAATAACGTTTGTGTTTTTTTTTTTTATTTATTTTTTCTCTAAATTAAATTTTTATACAAACATACATACATATAATCACGCCTCTTTCCCGTAGGGGTAGGCAGAGACCACTTCTTTCCACTTGCTACGATCCTTACATACTTGTTTCGCCTCGTCCACTTTCATTATTCCCTTCATACATGCTCTTCGGTTTAGGGTACTCTTGACCCGGCCTTTTTTCAAGACGTCCCTTATTTGGTCTCGGAACGTCCGCCTAGCTCTACCCCTTCCAACCCTTCCATTCACACTCGCCTTATACACATTTTTCGTCAATCGTTCTTCACTCATTCTCTCGACATGTCCAAACCATCTGAGCATACCATTCTCAATTTTTGTCACTACATCTTCTTTCAGACCACAACGTTTCCTTATCTCACTATTTCATATCCTGTCACTCAGTTTAACTCCTATCATACTTCTCAACGCTCTCATCTCAACTGCATTTATTCTGCTTTAATGTTTCTTCTGCCATACCCAACTTTCACTTCCGTACATGAGTGTACTCGTATATCCTTTGAGATAAAATGATGTCTGATAATCTATCTTGGGAACGTCGTAAGGTCTCAGCAATATAATTTAAACAATACTTCAAGACATATATCACCTTCCGCTTTAATAACTTCTAAAATTAACGACAAACACCTTGTTGCAGTTCGAAAACAAAAATATTCCATTGTTATTTATATTTAGCTAAACTTATGTTGACAGTCGCATTGCAAATTTCGAAAACAAAAATTTGAGGTCGGTTAAGTGAAGCAGGAAAAGGAAGAACCAGTTGTTTATAGCCTTTAATATAGTTAACAATGTAATTAATTTTTTAATATTATTGTATAATGGTATTGATTTGGAAAGTTCATTATGTATGTACTGCCACGTGACATTGGAGTATACGAGTAAAACTTGCTCACCTACGATACTTTATGGATTTTATTTATATACAATTTGTTATTTTTAAAATCTTGTTAAAATATTTCTTACCCAATTATTGTTATAAGTATATTTTGATTACTTAGACACAAATACAAATAAATAAAGTTGGAGTGTGTTTGTAATGTTAAAATAAACGCTTTTTACTTAATGCATATATATGGATGTATACACGGTACATATCCGTTGAGTGTAAAGCGTTAATTAATTAATTATTATTAATATACCAAAATGACTTTTTTTATAATTTTTGTCTGTCTGTCTGTCTGTCTGTTTGTTTTCGTTAATCTTTGAAATGGCTAGACCGATTTTGAAGGGACTTTCACTGGCAGATAGCTTATGTAATAAGGAGTAACTTAGGCTTCTTTTATTTTAGAAATTTATTTATTTTATAACTCTGCGAACTGAAAAATAACTTTTTGTTAAATTCCACGCGGATGAAGTCGCGGACACAGCTATTTTTAACCGACTTCCAAAAAAGGAGGAGGTTCTAAATTCGACTGTATTTTTTTTAACCGACTTCCAAAAAAGGAAGAGGTTCTCAATTCGACTGTATTTTTTTTTATTTTTTTTATTTTTTTATGTATGTTACATCAGAACTTTTGACTGGGTGGAGCGATTTCGACAAATCAAATTTTCTTTTAATCGAAAGGTGGTGTGTGCCAATTGGTCCCATTTAAATTTACTTGAGATCTAACAACTACTTTTCGAGCTATATCTAATAATGCGTTTTTACTTGACGCTTTTTTCATCGACCTACGTTGTATTATACTACATAACTTTCTACTGGATATACCGATTTTGATAATTATTTTTTTGTTGGAAAGGAGATATCCCAAGTTTAGTACCATGATAAGGAAACCAGGATCTGATGATGGGATCCCAGAGAAATTGATGGAACTTCTTGAAAATCCGCAATAACTTTTTACTGGATGTACCGATTTTAATAATTTTTAATTTAATCGAAAGCTGATGTTTGTCATGTGGTCACATATAAATTTTATTGAGATCTGATAACTACTTTTTGAGTAATCTTTGATAACGCGCAGTTACTTGACTATTTTTTTGTCGATCTACGTTGTACTACTCGTCGATGTAATTGAAGTCAGTTTTTTTTTCGTTTGCGAGCAAACACAATTATTTTTAATGTATGTTACATCAGAACTTTTGACCGGGTAGACCGATTTCGACAAATTTTGTTTTAATCGAAAGGTGGTGTGTGCCAATTGGTCCCATTTAAATTTATTTGCGATCTAACAACTACTTTTCGAGTTATATATAATAATGCGTTTTTACTTGATGCTTTTTTCGTCGACCTACGTTGTATTATACCGCATAACTTTCTACTGGATGTACCGATTTTGATAATTCTTTTTTTTTTGGAAAGGGGATATCCCTAGTTTGGTGCCATAATAAGGAAACCAGAATCTGATGATGAGATCCCAGATAAATCTAGGGAACTTCTTGAAAATTTTTTACTGAGGTAGGGCACAGCAGGAATTTCCTGCTCAAAATATGGAGCAGCCCGACTGGGGTAGTACCTCGACCTTATAGAAGATCACAGCAAAATAATACAGTTTTCAAGCAGTATTGTGTTCCTGTTGGTGAGTAAGGTGACCAGAGCTCCTGGGGGGGGGGGATTGGGGATTGGGTCGGCAGCGCGCCTGCGATGCTTCTGGTGTTGTAGGCGTCTTTTTATAAGCTACGGTAATCGCTTACCATCAGGTGAGCCGTACGCTTGTTTGCCTACCTAGTGACATAAAAAAAAAATCCGCAATAACTTTTTATTAGGTGTACCGATTTTAATGATTTTTAATTTAATCGAAAGCCGAAGTTTATCATGTGGTCACATTTAAATTTCATCGAGATCTGATAACTACTTTTTGAGTAATCTTTGATAATGCGTTGTTACTTGACTATTTTTTCCTCGATCTACGTTGTGTTACTCGTCGATGTAATTGTCACGTCAGAACTTTTGACCGGGTGCACCGATTTCGATGATTCTTTTTAATCGAAATGTGTTTCGTGTTATGTGGTCCCATTTAAGTTGAAATGAGACCTGACAAGTACTTTTCGAAATATATCTAATAGTGCGTATTTACTTAAATACTTTTTCGTCGACCTACGTTATATTATACCTCATAACTTTTTATTGGGTGTATCGATTTTGATGATTCTTTTTTTAATCGAAAGCTGGTACTTGTCATGTAGTCCCACTTAAATTTGATGAAAATTTGATGATTTACTTGGCTATTGTTTCGTCTACTCACGTTGTTACTGGTCCATATAATTGAACTCGTTTTTTTTCGCTTGCAAGCAAACACAATTATTGAATACGTGACCAAAAAAATCATAATGTAAGTACGTAACTACTATTCGCTTTTAAACCTATTTGAATAAAGGTGGAGATTCCAAATTCTACTGTATTTTTTATGTGATATCTCATAGCTTTCTCTGGGTTTACCGATTTTGATTAATCTTTTTATTTTCGAAAACTGCTGCTTGTTGATTTTTTTCATGTCTATACATATATATTTTTTAGAATAGGTATAGCCGAGACAGATCCGTCAACATATTTATCATTATTTTATTATAAGTACCATGTATTTCCGTAAATTAAATACATAGATCCTTTAGATATATTTGGGTATCGACGGAATTTGAACCTTGATACTTTTAACGATAAGACACACGTGCAATTTCCTTACACGTCATATTGATATTACTTATCTCTATCATCATTACAGCCTATACAGTCCATTGCTGGACATAGGCCTCCACAAGTTTACGCCAAAAATAACGTGAACTCATGTGCTTTGCCTATAGGCACCACGCTGGGCAGGCGGGTTGGTGACCGCAGGGCTGGCTTTGTCGCACCGAAGACGCTGCTGTCCGTCTTCGGCTTGTGTATTTCAAAGCCAGCAGTTGGATTGTTATCCCGCCACCGGTTGGCTCTCTCTATCTATAAATATAATAATTGTGCATGCACGCAAACGAAAAAAAAAACCGACTTCAATTACATCGACAAGACAGTAATACAACGTTGGTAGACGAAAAAATAGTCAAGTAAATACGCGTTATCAAAGATTACTCAAAAAGTAGTCAACAACTCTCGATACAATTTTAAATGAGACGACAAGACAAGAATCAGCTTTCGACTAAAACAAGAATAGATCGACGAAGAAAAAAGAAAAAAGAGTCCAAAGAGTTAAGTAAATACAAACGAATACGTTTAACCGTTGACGCAGCGCACGCAACGGAAACTCTCAAAAAAAAAAAAAAAAAGTTCCCGTGTCCTTGTGTCTTATGAATGATTAGCTTCTATTGATCATAGCGTGATGTTATATAGCCTATAGACTTCCTCGGTAAATGGACTATTGAACATAAAAGTAATTTACCAAGCCATACGTTCCTGAAATAGCGTGTTTAAACAAACAAATAAACTCTTCAATTTTTTGTATAATATTTGTAGGTATAGATAATAAACTAATTAGGTTTTACAAGATGACCAAACGAAATGACGGTCACACCGAGAAAAAATATAAAATAATTGCTTTAGTTCCTATCCTAGTGCTCCTAAAAGGACCCGTCAAATAAAATTTCCATAAATATATACATGTGATGTAGGTGACAGATATAAGTAAATTTTAATTGATTTTTAAAACAAGCGCTTACATCGCGAAATCGAAATGACTTGCGATTATTGTAATCAAGCAAGTCAAGCTCGCGACACAACAACAACCACAAAATGACCCTTTTACCGTCAAATTGTTTCTACCTATTGCCGACATCGTTTTTTATACCGAAATTATTCTCAAAAAACAAGAAGGACCGGTATATTTTGGTTCAAACTTCAAATTGAGAAAAAAAACAACATCCGGCTAAGTACGATACACGCAAATAAATATATAACTCTATATAATTGTTGTTATGGCTCACGGTTATCAAAAAGAAATGAGGTTCTTGTTGGTTCTTCTCAACAAATTCTACATCACCCAAGCGATGGTTTCTACCATTATTTTAAATTAATAACTTAACAATCATGAAATGAAGCCTTTGATAAAGATTTTTTTTTTTGTTTTTTTTTTACAAAAATTACCGAAAAGTATATATGTGAAAAAAAGCCTTCTAATGAACAAATGACCAAATAACTTTTTTTTTCTCCATGCGTGCGAGGCTGCCACTGTCCGCGCCCTACCCACGAGTCGCAGCTGATGGTTGGGAGTATTCATAATATAAACCCCTAATGCATTTTACGAAGTTACGATTGGTAGAAAATTGGCCATGAAAATTTGTTACTAGCTACCGGACCAAACTGGCTGATGCGCTGGCGCTCGCGACTTCGATTGCACATGACAGTTATTTGTATAGGCGTATAGGTGCTTACTGTGTGGTTACAGCATTAAGAATATAGCCACCCCCTCTCTTCCTGTGGGTGTCGTAAGAGGAGACTAAGTGATGACACAGTTCCACTACCACCTTGGAACCTATAAAGCCGACCGATGGCGGGATAACCATCCAACTGCTAGCTTTGAAATAGAGAGGCCGAAGACGGGCAGCAGCGTCTTCGGTGCGACAAAGCCAGTACTGCGGTCACCAACCCGCCTGCCCAGCGTGGTGACTATGGGCAAAGCACATGAGTTCATGTTCTTTTTGGCGTAAACTTGTGGAGGCCTATGTCCAGCAGTGGACTGTATAGGCCTGTAATGATAGGTGCTTGTTCTAGTTTGAGCGTTTATGCTTTACACAAGCTAAAAGCTAGTTTTGTATAATTACCCGACATAGAATTTACATTCCAATTCCAGTCCTTTGAGTGTAAGGCGTTAATAAATTATAAAAAATACTTTTCTCTCTTTTTCTCTGGCATAATTTAAAATATACCGAATTTTTAAGGTTATTTTTTTTTTGTTTTTGTTTTGTTAACGGGGAATTTTAGTCTTCGAATCGAACGAGCAAATAATAACGATTTTTTTTAAATAAAATACAATGTTTTGGGCTTCATTCCTTCCAATTTCTTCCTTTCTTTCCTTTTATTATTTATTTTTTCCCTTCAAAAGAGATATTTCTAGAAAAATGTATGTATGTAATATGCACTCAATAATTTCAAATCAATAACCAAAAATAATATTTCATCCTTAAAAATAATAGATTTTCTTCACCTACCTCAAGTAATTAGTTCTAGGTATCTATCTATATAAAATTTACAAAATTGTTAATTATTATCCACCATTCTGCAGTGGTGGATTAAGCTCCGATCCTTCTCCTACATGAAGACTCTTTCTCCTCCTATGCCCAGCATTAAGATGTTACAGGTAGAATCAATAATGAATACAAAAAAAATGCGCTACCGAAATGAATAATTTCGCTACATAATAATAATCAGTTTAGACCCAGCATGCTAATATGGCCGACAAAAATATACGAATAGGTAAATAAATAATCAATTTGACTATTTTAATGAGATAATAAATAGTGTAAGTTTCAATTTTGTTTAAATTACTAATACACATGAGTTACGTATATGTAATTTCACGTTATTTTTGGCGTAAACTTGTGGAGACCTATGTCCAGCAGTGGACTGTATCGGCTGTAATAATGTTGATAATGATACTAAGATACTAATCGTTTTATATACATAATACATCCGTTTTGTTTTCAACTGACTGATCTGAGTTGTGTTTAGTCTTTACCGCGACGTCGAGGAGGCAGCGCGGAAAGCGGCCTAATAAAACTATATTTAAAACATTATTATTTAATAAATTAAAAAAAATATATACACATAAATATATTTTGGTTGTTGTGTTCAGATACAGTGTAACGTTTAATTTAATAAATTTCGAAAAAGTTGTTCCAAGTAAGTATCGAATATTTATATTTTTTGTAGAGTTTATGTGTTAATTTTTTAAAATGAAAATAATAAATAATAAGGAAATTATTACAAAAAATGTAATACATTATTGAAAATTTGGGTTTATAAATTAAAAAGTGTCATCCTTTTTTTTTGATTTAATAATTTACGAAACTTAAACAATTAAATGATTGATTAAATAATGCAGTAAGTGTTAGATTAAATAACAGTATAAAAAATGTTATATACTTCTGTTGGTATTTAATAGCGATTCCCCAAGCATAAAGGTAGTATTTATAATATTTAACATTATATATTAAGATGATATAAACATCTTTAATGAAACAAAAATATCTCCCTTTTCTAATAAAAAAAAAAAATTACAACGCATCTCCACTTTATGTGATGAAAAAACAAACTAAAGTCCCTATTTTTCATAAACTCGTCATAAGAAAAATTTTGTTTCACTGGATTTTTCTCAAATAAAATAAATATAGGTATATACTTTTCCGAGATACTGTAATTATTATTTATATAAAGATTTTTTTTTATTCTTTACGATTAAAATATTTCATAATTGTATGTATTTTTAGTTTTATGTGCAATATGCGCTTTACTATGCAAAACGCCTTGACTATATGGATGTATACGTCTAGTAGTAGATAAATACTATCTCTCTCACAATACTATAGAACATATCTCACAATACTATAGATACAGTTTAATATAAAAATAAATAAGTATGATACAAATCTATACAAATAAAAAAAATTTGAGTGTCTATTTGTAATATTAAAATAACCGCTTTTTACTGAATTCATATGTATATATACATGGTACATATACCAAAATAACATTTTTTATAATTTTTATCTGTCTGTCCATCTGTTTGTTTGTTCCGGCTAATCTCTGAAACCGCAAGACCGATTGTGACTGGACTTTCACTGGCAGATAGCTGATGTAATAAGGAGTACACTTGGGCTACTTTTATTTTAGTTTTTTTTTTTTTAACTGCGAACTAAACTAAAACTATTTTGTTAAATTCCATGCGAAAGAAGTCGCGGGCACAGCTAGTCAAACATAAAAGGCAAAACATGAATTGTATATTAATGTACTGAGCGTTGTAGGTCCAGACCATAGTGTTTTTTTTAGTGATAATGCTCAATATTTTAAATAGTATAACGAATCAAAAAAAAAAAAAATATATATATATATATATATATACGTTTATTTATGGCCTGTCTCACCAGTTGTGGATAACCCTATGTGGCGGATAACAGTATCAGACAGAAAAAAACTTGTTGGTTCATTTTCTTTTTAACATCCAAATTTCTACTATATTTATGAGATATTTTTATTCGCATATATTAATGTTGAATGAAATGGAGCAAAACACTAAATGAACTGGTATACAGGCTACATGAAAAGAAAGAGGGGTAGACCTTTCCAAAGATGGGTCGATGGAATCAAAGCTGTGGTAGGTAACACATGGACAAGACACACACGTGACAGACATGTGGAGGCAATTGGCCTTTGTCTAAAATAAAAAAAACAGACAGGGTTGTCGAGGCAAAAAACTAATATTTTTTTTTTTTAAAGAAATCACTATATTATAATGTTAAATTTAAAATTACGAGTGTTAAAGTTATATGTATATGTTCAGTAGAAATACTGTTTTAAGTTTATTATTATATTATATTATTAAGGAATTAATGTGTTAACCGAGTCTGAATAAAGGCTCTTTTTATTTTTAATGTTAAAGTAGTAACTTCATAATTAACAAGAAACAGGTTCTACTGGCTATTCTAGCTCCCGCTGTCAGTCTATTTGTATCGTCATCCGTCAAATAGCGTTATCCATAACTGGTCAAACAGGGCCTTAATTTTTGCCTCATCAAATAAGGTAATCTTAACTTATCTACAGATAATAGTAAAGCTGTACACGGCCGATATCTATGTACATAAGGGACATATAAGTAAAATAAAAAACAAACTATACCATTTTTAACCGACTTAAAAAAAGAGTAGATAAGTCATTATTTTAATAACAAAATATACACACTGCTTACAGCATTAAAATTAAAAAAAAATGGATTTATGAAGAAATTTTGAAACAGGAACGTGATCGACTTTGTTACTTGACAGATATTGTAAACAAAGGGCTTTGTTATATTTTCTAATTTTGTACTAAGAAGCCAAGTTATGTCAACGTTAGACATTGCTTATAATTGTTTTCTAAGCAAAACATATAATTTACAAGCTACTAGCTTTGCGCCGCGACTATACCCGCGTAGACTACACTACTTTGACTATTCCTTTATCCCCTCTTTCCTCATTACCCCTTTAAAACATAGCCTATAAGGTATAAAAGGTAGCATTTTTCTGACGAAAGAATTTTTCAAATATTTGTTTTTGAGTTTATTACAAGAAAAACAAAAAATATGGTATCAAATCTTCGAACATAGAAAAAATATTAACTTTAGAAAAAATCCTACCATGGATAAGACAATATTTATATTTTTATTTATCCATATATTATGTTGATAGAAAAAATAAATAAATACAAATGCGCTCTACATCAAAGTCGGTCTCTAAAAGTGTATAGAGGCGTAAAAACATTACGCTGTCACGAAACACTGATGAAAATGAAATCCGTTTCGGCAGAGATGTTTCCCGCTCCTTACCCTAATGAACTTGTGTTTATCTTAGACTTCATCATAATTTTTATTTGGTGTATTTAGGACTACAACTACTAGCCCTCGCAAATAATGATTGTTTAAATAGTAACGTTTGATCAGAAAGAAAAAAACACTTAAAATAAATACTAATAATTTTACTAAATTAATGGCTAAAGTAATCAAAGTAACAAATATAAAAGAATTCTTTTGTAACAACAACACACAAATCACAGAATGTTTATGTACTTTGGTAGACAATTATCAAATAGCGAGCATATTGGTCACATGTTTACCAGATCCAATAGTATAAGATATAGAGGTTTATATTTGACGACTAGCTGTGCCTGCGACTTCGTCCGCGTTTTGGTTATTTACATTTTCAACGCGTTTCTTTAAATTGGCATATTTTTTTATAAAGCGTTTGACATGAAACAAACACTAAGTGTTAAGTGAACTTACTACAATTTTTTAGTGATAATTGTGTTTGCTCGCAAACGAAAAAAAAACCGACTTCAATTACATTGACGAGTAATACAACGTAGATCGACGAAAAAATACTCAAGTAACTACGCATTATCAAAGATTACGCAAAAAGTAGTTATCAGATCTCAATAAAATTTATATGTGATCACATGACAAACATCAGCCTTCGATTAAATTAAAAATTATTAAAATTGGTACACCCAGTAAAAAGTTATTGCGGATTTTCAAAAAGTTCCCTCGATTTCTCTGGGATCCCATCATCAGATCCAGGTTTCCTTATCATGGTACTAAACTAGGGATATCTTCTTTCCAACAAAAAGAGAATTATCAAAATCGGTACACCAAGTAAAAAGTTGTTGCGGATTTTCAAGAGTTTCCCTCGATTTCTCTGGGATCCCATCATCAGATCCTAGTTTCCTTATCATGGTACTAAACTTAGGATATCTCCTTTCCAACAAAAAAAGAATTATCAAAATCGGTACATCCAGTAGAAAGTTATGCGGTATAATACAACGTAGGTCGACGAAAAAAGCGTCAAATAAAAACGCATTATTAGATATAACTCGAAAAGTAGTTGTTAGATCTCAAATAAATTTAAATGGGACCAATTGGCACACACCACCTTTCGATTAAAAAAAATTGTCGAAATCGGTCCACACGGTCAAAAGTTCTGATGTAACATACATAAAAAAAAATACAGTCGAATTGAGAACTTCCTCCTTTTTTGGAAGTCGGTTAAAAACCACATCTAAATCGGATAAGCCATTTCTGAGATTAGCGTGCACAAACGCACAGACAAACAGACAAAAATTCTAACAATTATTGTTTTCGGTGCTATTTGCGATGATAAAGGTCCCAATAGTATTTTTTTTTTCATATATCTTCCATGTACAGACAGCGATCCGTTACAATTTTATTATATTATTTTACGATAAAGAGTATTTTTTTAATAAGTATTGATTATGTAATTGAATAAAACTAACATACATTATTGTGCGTTTAACTTCCACAGGCAAGTTAAATTGTATATGACAGAATTGATAAACTTTTCTATTTTTAACCTACTTAAATAAAAGGTTATCAATTCGAGTCTATTTTTGTTTTTTTTTACGTCACATTTTTTTACTACCTATACTATATACCGATTTTGAACAGTTAGTGATGGCTGTGTCGTCCCATTCGAATTTGAGCAAAATCTTATGAGTAGATTTTGAGTTATTCAAATGATGCGTATTTAATTGAATATTATTTACTGTCTACGTTAATAGTGTTCTCATTTTATTACTTGTCGATGTAAATTGAAGTCCTTTTTTATTATCTGATAAAAAACACAATTTTTATTTACAAATTCAATCTTATTTCGAATACGTTAATATTCAATATTACTGTCAAACAGCTCCTTTTATGGACTGCTTAGTTTTCATGTGTATTAAACACTATCTTTTACCACTGATCTCGTCTGCATAAACCTTAAAATAATATTTTTTAATTTATCTTTTTTTACGTGTGTGTTGTATAAATAATTAAATATAATATATATATATATATATATATATATATATATATCTCGACTGTCTCTACGTACAGTATCGAAACTGAAAATTTTCTATTTTTTTGATGGCATAAAAAACTACTTTTTATGTATATTTTCAAAGAAAAAAGAGAAAATGCTATAAAATACACATAAAATCACATTTTTCATGAGCTTATACTCAATATCGATACTATACAAATCATTCAGCGTAAAAAATGCAAAGTGTCTTTTTTCAATTTCGATATTATACGTATGGAAGAGTGGGACATCGTGACACACGTAAAAAACTTACTTAAAAGGATGTCCCACCAACAGTTTCGTATTATGTAAATGTTTTTCTAAATAAATGTATATACTAGCATCCCGCCCCGGCTTCGCACGGGTATTGAACAAAAATTTCAAAATATTTTTTGTCCCTATTTTTTTTTTTAAATATTACTAGCTTATGTCACCCGCGGATAGTGTAGTTTCCCAACAGTGAAAGAGTTTTTCAAATCGATTCACTAGCTTCGGAGCCTATTCACAGCAAACAAACAAACAATCAAATCTTTCCTCTTTATAATATTAGTATAGTACTAATTTCATTGGTAAGTTTATAAAACTTCAACATGTGAATTAGATCATCATAGAATTCTTTAAAATAACAAACGCTTTACACTCATATACACGGACTAGCTGACCCCGCAAACGTTGTTTTGCCATATATGTTCTTAAACACCCTTAATACCCCTACCCCGCCCCCCTTTATAACTTAGGTGTATGAAAAATAGATATTGTTCTACTCTCGGACCTACCCAATATGCACACAAAATTTCATGAGAATCTGTCAAGCCGTTTCGGAGGAGTTTAAGTACAAACACCGCGACAATAGAATTTTATATACCTATTAGATATTATCTTAAAGTATCTTCTATAGAAGAAGTTTCTGTAGGAAAATAAAAAAATAATGTTACCTGTTACAGTAGAAAGACTAGCCGACCTGGCGAACTTCGTGCCTACTTATTTTTTTTTTCTCTTGAATATAATAATTCTATATATCGAAACAAAATGTAGCCTATCTTTTAAGTTGGATCAAACTGCACACGGTGTGCAAATTTGAATAAAATCGGTTAAGTAGTTTAGGAGTCCATCGCGGACAAACAAAGTGACGTGTAATTTATATCTATAGACAATATATCTGATCGATGTATTGTAACAATGGGCAGTAAATTGTTATCTCTTTTGGTTTGATGTTATCAATTATTATTACTTCTATTACGCCCTGAATGTTAACAAATGAAAAAAAAAATAGCTCCGTGTAGTGTAATAGCTATTTAAGGGTCGGCAACGCGCTTACGATGCTTCTGGTGTTGCAGACGTCTATAAGCTACGGTAATCGCATACCATCAGGTGAGCCGTACGCTTGTTTGTCGACCTAGTTATACTAAAAAAAATTATACCACAAAAAAAATCTAAAAAATGGGCTAAAACGTCGCATTACAAGTGTGTAAACTCAAATACATTGGTGTATCGAAAACTATGCCGACGAAACAATTGAAGGAAGTTGAATTTAAAAAAACTTCACGATGAAAATAAATATTTCGTGTAATTTAATAACTTTTTATAAATAAAAAATAAATTGTTAATACTCTCAGTCAGAAATCGAACAACCAATCTTTTCATGCTACTTCCTATAGATTATTATTTATAACACAATGCTTAAAACAATAAGATTATAATTATCAAAATCGACTAGATTTCCTACCTATTTTTATAATACACTAGCTATGACCGTGACTTCGTCCGCGTGGAATTTAATAAGATGTTTAGTTTGCATAGTTATAAAATAAAATATATAAAATAAAAGTAGCCTAAGTTACTCCTTATTACATCAGCTATCCAGCAGCAGCAGCAGCCAGTGAAAGTCCCGTCAAAATGGGTCCAGCCGTTTCAGAGATTAGCCGGAACGAACAGACACAGACAGACAGACAAAAATTATAAAAAATGTCATTTTGGTATATGTACCGTGTATAAAATACATATGAATTTACTAAAAAGCGGTTATTTTAATATTACAAACAGACATTCCAATTTTATATATATAATTATTGATAATAATTATCTAATTTTATCCTACGGTTGCGATAAGAACCGGAACCTACGGTTTTACTTTCTCCAAGAGTCATACCTAGGTCAGAAACAATATTTTGTAGGAATACTTTCTGATCTGAGGTTCGAACAAATGACCGCCGACGTTAAGGCGATTACTTACACAACTAAACCAGATCGGTTAACCTTCTCTGCAGAATAAATAATTATACAATATTCATTAATGCATAAATAATATGTTTATACTTTCATAGTATTTTTTATGTAATAGTACTTTGCAAACGTAAAGTCTCGCAAATTTTTGAAGTTAACTCCTATAGGGCCTGTAGTAAATTTTTGAAATTAACTCCTTAAGACGATATAGGGCCCGTGGTATAACGCGATCTGCCCTGGGGGTGATGATTTACCGCGCAACGTCTCTTGCAAGAAAGACATAAATATGTATACTTTTAAATATCACGGTAAACGTTCCAAGGAGTAAACTCCAGTCTCGTGTCGAAGCTGACACACACACACACACACATACACACACACACACATTTTTTTAATATCTGTTTGCTAGCCTACTAGTTTTCCTCAGTTGTTAGAATTTTATATAGTAAATAATCGATAATTTCTTAGATCACAATGTATATAGGATCACAATGTATCTATATTACACCGTTCAAGGCTGTAATCGTCTTAGGTGAGGCTTCAAGCCGATTACGAAAGAACACATAGGTATGTGAATTTTATAGCTTACAGCGTAAGCCAACAGGTTCGTTTAGTTTAAATTTTATATGACGAATGGTTATATATTTATAATTATATATATTACTAACTTTCCGCCTGCGACTTAGCCCGCGTGTATTACCTTCGCGATTTCGGCCCCTCTTCCTTCCTAGGTATAAACTAGATACGAAAAAAATAGTTAATTTGTTAAATTGAAACAAAATAACGACCATGTACTTGTTTGATTAAATGCGCTTCCATCCATCAGCCTTTAATACTCCACTGTTGGACATAGGCCTCCCCTAATGTTCGCCTCTGAATACGGCGGCTTCCCACTGTCTTCTTAAGGTCGTCAGTCAACCTGATTTGAACGCGCTTATCTTTGGAAATACGGAGCACGGCTAGTAATTTATTAGAATTTAATTTTTAAACACAAAATTGGTAAATTGTTAAGAAATTATTTATTGGAACGAAGTTCCTTACGGCAGGCTTGACATTTGGCTGGGCGACCGAACTGAGAAAAATGTTATACTAAAACCGTAAGAAAAATATATAACGGAAGTGACGTAATATCAGTCGCACGACTGTACTCGTATAATATGACGTTTGGAAAACTAAAATATTACAAGTAAACTTTTTTTTAAATTATTTATGTAATTTTATACTGTCGACAAAAATTTATAAAGCCATATGTTTTTTTATTTCACTTAATAGTTTGAATTATTATTATTATTTTGTTTGATTTATTTTATTTTACGGTATTTGTTATTTTCTAAAATACGAAATTTCCTAAATACTTTTATGTACTTAATAAAAAACCAATCAACAATCCGAAGGAACTTCGTCCCTACCTGGTGTGCCATGATACCACATAATTTTTATATAGAATTTTTTATTTAATATACGAAGTTCAACGATCTATATCAAACAGAACGAGATCGGTTCATTAATAATAAAAGTATACGTAAAAAAGGACTATTCAATATGTACATTTTTAATTGGGATAAGCCCTTTGACCAGTTCTGGAATATTTTCAAACTATTTCGTAACGCTCGCTCAAATCCGACTAATTGCATCGCATCGAAAAATTCGTTGCCATCAGATAGTCACTTTGACGCATAACTTTATCGACGGACCTTTTGATATCCAAAGAGTAAAGGGGTTTTGCTATGTGGAATACAGTTGTATTCTTTTTCCTATATTAGAGTATTAATAATAATTATACTCTATATTGTACACCATTAAAAGATAGATAGATATATAGATACATAGATACTCTTTATTGTACACTACAATAATCAACGCAATAACATATAACAAATAAAGAACAGTGCACAAAGGCGGTCTTATCGCTAGAGTAGCGATCTCTTCCGGACAACCTTTGGGCATATAGAAAGAAAGAAAGAAAGAAAGACATATAGGACACAGCGTAGTGAAAGCGGTAGGGAAGTGTACACAGAGAAGTGACAATTAGTGTCACCTAGAACAATATCAACTATCGAGTACAAATACACATAACAAAAGATACAAATAACAAAAGTATGAGAAATTAAGGAAGATATAAAAGTACAAAGGCGGTCTTATCGCTAAAAGAGCGGTTTCTACCAGCAACTTTATACGCAACTTGTCGGAAAATATCAAAAGAGGTATTAAAAATTAATGCTTGCTTGCTCAATCCATTAACGAATTTCCTTCGTTCGCACAGCTGGTAAGTAATATACTTTTAAAATAAGTTCCCGTCGTCACTATTTTGTTTAATGATATTTCATAGAGTGATATTTCACAGTAATCTATCCGCAGCGACGCTCACTTAATTTCTCTTATTCTTAAATTTTTCTACACTAATAGAAAAAGTATTTTAAAACCAATTTGAAATTTGCAATAGCAGAACCCTCTCATTTTCCTAAAAATTTTTTTTTTTATCCCAATTTTTATCGAGACTTTTTTCTTTGTTAAAATATCTCTCGTAAAACTCATAAAACTTTGTTAAGATTCTTATTATTTTCAAATTTAATCTGTCTAGTGTATGTCAAAACACGGCCTAAGTCTAATCTGTGATTTCTCTGAGGCACTGCGCCAGATGATTATCTCGCTACAATATACACTACCTACAAATAATATGTATTGTATAATATTGCAGTATCAGGCAGCCAGCGTCACAATGTACTATTGAGATGAAAAGCAAATGAATAGAGCAAAATGATGCACATTCCTCATGTAAAACAGCTATTGACTCGTTCAAAGTTTAAATGTTCGTTTTAAGTTAAACGCCAGAATCTTTTATAAGTAGGTTTTTTAAGGTTTGTAAACGTAAAATTAACCTTTTTTTATATATTTTTCCGCTCTGCTACTAATATGCGATATTTTTGTTGACTACTGCTATGTTATTATTATGATAATTATTTTAGTGGTTCTGAACATTTTGATACATACGTACGTATATGTTTTATTTTGTATGTTGATTGACAATGCATAAAGACAGTACAAGAGTCTACTTAGTAACTACTTAGCTTTACTTACTACTACGGTTTAAAATGTCAACATTCACTCATTTTTTATAAAAATTGTAAGCGATCTTCCTTCTTCTAAGTACTCCTTTTGGGCTCAAGCTTTCCTACTCCAAGATGGGACCAAATGGCTAACCCAATAGACTTTACTGTCAATGTTATCTTAATAATGTTACCTTTCAAGGGTATACTAAACCTGTCTCGAGTCGCTGAACTCTTTTCTGTTTTTAAAGATTTTTCATAATTCTTCATATTTTTCTTGTCGTTTGTTTTTTTTTAAATATTCTTCTGTTAACACCGCCGCAGACACGCTTCGAGGACGTATAATTGTGTTTGTACAAATATTTATTACCGTCCTGGGAGTTTTTCCTTATGGGTGCCCTTGCGTCTTGCTATCCCCAGAACTTGCTAGATTAAGCTTTATCTCTTTTTAACCGACTTCCAAAAAAGGAGGAGGTTCTCAATTCGACTATATATATATATTTTTTTTTTATGTATGTTACATCAGAACTTTTGACCGGGTGGACCGATTTCGACAAATTATGTTTTAATCGAAAGGTGGTGTGCGCCAATTGGTCCCATTTAAATTTGTTTGAGATCTAACAACTACTTTTCGAGTTATATCTAATAATGCGTTTTTACTTGACGCTTTTTTCGTCGACCTACGTTGTATTATACCGCATAACTTTCTACTGGATGTACGGAATTTGATAATTCTTTTTTTTGTTGCAAAGGGGATATCCCTAGTTTGATACCTGGATACCCTGGATGGGATCCAAAAAAAAATCGAGGGAAACTCTCGAAAATCCGCAAGAACTTTTTACTGGGTGTACCAATTTTGATAATTTTTAATTTAATCGAAAGCTGATGTTTATCATGTGGTCACATATAAATTTTATCGAGATCTGATAACCACTTTTTGAGTAATATTTGATAACGCGTAGTTGACAATTTTTTCGTCGATCTACCTACGTTGTATTACTCGTCGATGTAATTGAAGTCGGTTTTTTTTTCGTTTGCGAGCAAACACAATTATTTAATTAACAAGTTCACACACAAAAAAAAATTCTAATCGGCTCATTAATTTATATTTATATAGATATATTCGATACGCATAACATTGAATTAACATACAATACGCTGGTATTAAGAGGTGAATAAAACGGTGATGTATCTGACAGAGACGAATTAGGGTAATTTCAGTATTAATGTCTCAAAACACGTATGCATCTACTCTTGAACAACCTTCGCTTCCGATGTGCTCGTGAGTTATTTCGAAGCTTCGCAGAATTTTAATGGCACGGGGCTCACTTTGACCTTATAAAAACGACAAAAATGTATGTACAAAACAATATAGGTACAAGGAAATTTTGGCTAACTTAACAATTATTTAAACTTTCCTCTTTGACAGTTGACATTACGCCGGATACGACATGTCTGTCGGGTCCTTGTTGTATAGTTTTGAATACATAGACATACCAAGAATGAGATAAGCAGTTTAATATTATCATCACATATATTACTTAATACGCTAAGATTAAGATGTTAGCCTCCCTTTTTTTTAAAAAAAAAACCTCACAATTACTCAACATAAATTATATATCATTTTACAGATAATTGTTTGCTCTACCGGCATTCTTAACAAAAAATTTTTTATCGCTTTTGTTTTTCTAAATTAATTAATTATTAAAATTATATATGTGACGGCTAACTACGTCAAGACATAGATGGTCGGTGATTTTTTTACTTATTTAGTGCGAATTATTCGCACGGGTATTGCTAATTATTTAAAATAGAAGATATGTTATTTTTATCCTCTTAAGCAGCTTATTACATTTTTGTAATAATTTGGTAACAAATGATTAATTATTAATTGATTATATATTATTCATACTACGTTTAAAATTTAATTTAGTAGTTAAGTAACGTTCGATTAATTTCCAATATTGTAGCAGATGTTGTATTTAAACAATTAGTCAATACTGGTCTCAGTGTTTCTTCTCGTGAATATTTCAATTGTATAAAACCTTTCGATAATTACCAGAAACTCATTAATCTTGATACTATTTTCATATAGGGCAAAGCAGAAAATATCCTGCTCAAAATCCGAGCAGACCATCTTGCGAAGTACTTCAACCTTACAGGAGATCGCAGATAAATAACAATACTCAAAGTAGTGTTGTGTTTCTGTTGTGAGTAAGGTGGCCAGAGGAAAGGTTCGGGGGGTAGCGTCGGCAACTAGCGTCGGATACTTATAGGCTTACAGGCGTCTGTAGGCTTCGGTAGCCGCTTGCCATCAGGCTAGCCGTGCGCTTGTTTGCCGCCCTTTTCGTATAAAAAATAGGAATTGTCCAGCAGTGTTTAACCTTAGGTTTTGTTCAATTTAGGTAATACCCTAATTTGGTTTCGTTGATTTATTATAAAAACCTGTAGAAACAAATTTATTGCTAGTTATTATTGCTAGTTGTTTAGGTGAAATATTAAAGAATATATATTTTGTTATTGCTGTTTGTTCCAGAAATTATCTTTTGTTTCCATTTTTGTTTACCAGCTGTGTTCTCTTTGTTTTTACAAATATTAATTTAGTACAAATGTACCTTCAACTTCTTATGAAAAAAAGTATTGTTTTTATTGAAACAAAATATAAGGTCAAGGAAACTTGTAAATATATTATACGTTAATTATATAAAAGTACATATTTCTAAAAATTCTCTACATATTAGTGTTTTAATGAAATGAAATAAATGAAATATTTTATTTTTTTATTCAATTTTTTTAATTTATCGTATATTATATGTAAATACGCATTAATATAGTTTTTTTTAATCTATCATCGCTCTGGTGTAGTGGTGCGTGCACCGGTGCTCACACACCGCCGAGTGCAGGTTCGATTTCCGCTCGGGATGGATATTTGTATTTGTACAAATCACAGTCTGTGGTACAAATATTTCTTTCCAGTTTGGTTGTCAGTCCTTGTGGGTCTCCCCACCGTTACTCTGACAGCACGTTAACAAGTCGGTAGGGAATCCGCTAACCCGCAGTGGAGCAGCGTGGTGAACTATAAGCTCTGATCCTTCCTCAACGTAAAGAAAAACGCCTATGCTCAGCAATAGGATGTTACAGTCTGAGTCGTAATCGTTATCGAGAGTTTTCTTGTGGTTCTTGGGTTTGTTTGGTAAAAAACGATCTAGGAATTTGAAGCTGTTTAACAAAATGATGTGAGGCTTTGTCTGCATAATGTGAATATTTATTTTCGTATGATTAATTGCGTTGGTTTTTTTTAAATTATAGTTTAAACGTCATTTTACATAGAAATAAACGATCTCTACGTAGAATTTCAATATAGAAGGAATTAATACTCTATTCGAGTAAACAATGTTAAGACCATTGAAACGCTTTCGAGTCTATAATTTACTGTTCTTCGCTCCATTGTAAACAATGGAAATGATTGAAGACGTTAGTTATGTGAAATTCGTATTTGTTTAGGTTATTGGAAATTCTATACTTTTGTCGTGAGTAAATACAAATAGCTTTTGTCTGTTTAAAATTGAGATTGAACACTTGAAAACAATTATAATAAATCATTAAAGATCACAACTAAATAACAATGTACCTACTCATGTAGTGTTGTGCTTCTGTGGTGAGTAAGGTGACCAGAACTTTGGGGAGCGTTAGAGGTAGGGTCGGTAATATGTTTGCGATGATTCTGGTATTACAGGCGTCTATAGGCTACGGCAATCGCTTACCATCAGGTGAGCCGACCTAGTTGTATAAAAAATATGGATTTTTTGCAGTGGTCTCAGCTGACTGTCGTGCTAGAGGACGCGTGGTATTATAACGGCTGTTTTAATTTATTGTGCGACATGTCGACATGTATCCGACATCGAGATTTTTCCAAACACTTTATTTTATACAAAGTTAAATAATATATCCATGGTAATCACAAAAAACCTTTGTCTCTCACCTTCGAAGTATATTTCATAAATGCGGCAATGGATTTTTATTTATAGCTACAGAAATGTTCCGGGTGAAAGCGAAAAATATTAAAAGTCTTATAATTAAATCCAATATTAATTAATTTAAAAGTGAGACCTTAAAAATTATTATGTTTTTTTTTTAATTATTATTATTTAATCATATAAGACAGATGTGGCATTCGTTTATTACTGCTGTTTCAGACTTTAAACACTGCCTTGAAAATGTCATAAAATAATATTTCGTTTGGTTTACAAATAGAAACCTTCATAAGCTTTTCTCTAGATAAGACCGAAATGTACCCAAAATAATTTAAATTTATGCGGCTCAAATAGGTGGAAATGGCACGAGATTAATCATTGAATATTTTAACTATAATATATACCCATAACTTTATAGTATCATTGTATTGTTAACAATCATACGCTTCAGCCTGTAATATCTTACTGCTGGGCATAGGTCTCTTTCCTCATGTACATAGGAGAAGGATCAGAGCTTAATCCACCACGCTGCTCCAATGCGAATTGGCGGATATATTCCCTGCTATGAGAAACGATCGCTAGCAGGTGTACATGATAACAACCGGGACCGTCAGCTTCACGTGTGTCCGAGGCACGGTGGGGAGACCCACAAGGACTACTCAAACACCCAGAACACGGCACATATCTACATGGCCAATACAAATGTTTGTCATGTACCGGGATCGAACCCGCAACCGCCAGCGCAACAGCCACAAACCAGTGCTGCAACCGTAACGCCAACGCGTCGTCAACAATCATACATAATATTATATATGGGTATATAAGAGAATGCGATAATGTACCAAATTCCAAACGAAAAGCGAAACGAAAACGAAAGCTCAAAAATCATACTTTACATACTACGTCATAAAATCTATACAAATAAATAAAATCGAGTGTCTGTTTGTAATAATAAAATAACCGTTTTTTACAAAATGCATATGGATGTATACACGGTACATATACCAAAATAACATTTTTACAATTTTTGTCTGTCTGTCTGTTTGTCTGTCTGTCTGTCTGTTTGTTCCGGCTATCTCCGAAACGGCTGGATCAATTTTGACGGGACTTTAACTGGCAGATAACTGATGTAATAAGGAGTAACTTAGGCTAATTTTATTTTAGAAATGTATTTATTTTGTAAATCTGCGAACTGAACAATAATTTTTTTTAAATACTATGCGGACGCAGTTCATGGTAGAAAAATTGTTATTATAGTTATTAGTATATATTTAATATCTCATTTTAAGTGAACTGGCATTGTTCTCATGATAAATAAACATCTTAAAACCTTAACATTTATAAATATAGAATTGAAGAATACATCTGTTCTTTTATTATTGTTTTATGCAAAAACAACTGAATGGCTTTTAGAGAAAATGACCTTGTTAATACGAGCGGTCTAGATCAACATAATTTTAGAATAAATTTCAACCTCGAGTACCCGACGAATTTACGTCCATGCAAATGAAACTCAAGTCAGTTTTTACATACTTTCGTTTCAGTAAACAGGAGACTAAAATTTTTGGTATGAGGCATTTGTTATGAGTTGTTTTTCGTAACGTAATGTACGTTGCGTCTGTTTTTAAGGTAGACAACTAACTATATTATATATTTCTAGCTGACCCGGCAAACGTTGTTTTGCCAATAAACTATCTACTATAAGTGTGCGGGGATTTACTTATAATCAAAAGCGTTGTAGACAATGAAAGTATCGTTCTCATCCCTACTCCGTGACGTTTGCTGGATGAGAGGTGACAACGGTAGACATCTAGCGGGGATAACTGATCGATTGATAGTTGATCAGTTATCGACCGGCGAAGGTAGGAGATCAAATTGAATTGAGAAAAAGATCATTAAAGAAAATTATTAAAAATAATAAAAAATAAAAATTGCGATTGAAAAATAGGGGTTGATCGTAGAGAGCTGGAAAATTAAGAGTAATATAATTTTTTTATTCTAAGTAATTACAAAATAAAAATAAAGATCTTACCAAAAAATTAAATTTTATAATTAACAAATAAAATATATGGGGTTTATCGTAGAGGGTTGAAAATTTAGGGGTTATCGTTAATGGTTGTATGTATTTTATAATGTTGTATCATAAAAAATTAAAAAATAAATAATTTATCCAAAAATTGATTATGATTGATTTATGAAAAAAATTTGGGGTGGACTACCCTTAACATTTAGGGGGCTGAAAAATAGATGTTGTTCGATTCTCAGACCTATCCAATATGCATACAAAATTTCACGAGAATCGTTCAAGCCGTTTCGGAGGAGTTTAACTACAAACACTGCGACACGAGAACTTTATATATTAGATATATTATAATATATATTATAATTATATATTATAGTATTTTTTTATAATAAACTAGCTGCCCGGACAAACTTCGTTCTGTCAAAAGTTTATTAGTAAATATTAATTTTTTTAAGTATTAAAACCTTCCGTGGCCCTTAAGGAACATACAAAAAATAAATTACCCAAAAACATTCATTTTTATTTATATATTATTATATAGAGATACCTATGTATATAAATAATACTATTATTAGGCTTTTGATTGCATATTAAATAAGTATTGCAGCGTTTGTAGAAATTCTGGATGTTAAAATAAGGGACTAAGTTCATATTACTGAAACTTTCTAACAAATTTATGGATTAAATATTGGGGGGACTGTTTTTCACACCACAGTTCTATAAAGCCTTATCGTGAGCGAAATCTGTGAGCAGTCTTGTAGATTTAGCGTACCAAAGTCGGTTTATAAATGTGGTATACAAAGAGGTCCTAAAATATTATGCAATATAAAATTCGGCACTTCTTTACCACCTGTTTTATATACAATCAAATTTACCAGAGCACTTGTCAAAACATTATGAGTACGCTTTTTTTTGCAGCATGGAGGTAGGCGTACGGATAGTTGGTATCATTCTACGGGTACTGAACTTCCTTCTCGCGCCACTGTTCTGGCTGTGTGCACGGAATCGAATGCGGATCCCGCCGGTGACGGACTCATTGCTATTGAGAAGTGCTACAGACATCGCAGAAGCTATAAGAAAGGGTGAAGTAAGTATACGAAGACTAACAACGAAGACTATTCAATTTTCTATTTTCTAAATTTCGTACTCACTATTAATAATTTTCAGTAGTAAAAAATCCTGTCCTGTAAACACAAACCCATATGCCAACTTCAATATGCTTATGTCTGTCTCAAAATGGTCAACCCGTCATAGCCGTAACTATACAGTTGTTTTTTAAATCCTCATTTGCCTATAAAATTTAAAATTTAGACGAAACCCTCTAAAAATAGAAGGTGAGGATTAATTTATCACACGAAGAGATTCGCTTGTGTTATATAGTCTGTTTATTCCAGGGTTATAAGGCTATAAACGCGATGTAATGACATGAAAGAGCGAAGCAGTAACTATAAATGTCAAACAATATAGCGTATTGGGTAGGACCAAACTTTAATAAGGGTCGGAATCATAACTTTCTATGTTATAACAATGAAAAACTTTTGCACTAAAGTATTTAATATCTGTAAAATTTATCCGTATCTTCAGACACTTATCTATACTAGTAATAAAATTGTAACATACCTAATTATGTGCGTAAGAGATTTCTAAATTGTTTTTAGGTTAATTTAGTTAATAATGACACTAGGAATAATTTTAGTTTGACTAGCCCGTTGGCGCAGTTTGTAGTGACCCTGCTTTCTGCTCCGAGGGTTGTGGATTCGATTCCCACCCCGAGTCTGGGTGTACTATAAATATTTATTTATATATTTATATATGTATTATTTACAAGTATGTTTATCGAAAAAAAAATGTAGCTATATACCAGTCGGCTGTTACCTATAACACAAGCATTAAGTTGCTTACTTTAGGAACAGACGAACGTGTGTGTATTGTGTAGATATTTATTTATTTATTTAGTCCTCTAGCTAGGATTGTTATATGATATTTACTTTGGGAATATTCCGTTATAGTAAGGTTACTTTTGCAGATGGATGAAAGTCAAATTGTAAAAGCGAACATACTCGTAGTTACGGCCACAGACTGCTACTTATAACATTAAAAACGGTGATTAACAACAATATCCTTCGTATTCCTTACATTTAATTTACTCTTAGTTAAATTCTTAGGCTTAAGGTTTGACGCAAGTCTTTAGACCATCAAACTTGTCTTATCAACAGCTACGCTTACGTCATTTGCACATGATAGACTTTATATAGTAATGAAACACGAAATTGGCAACGGCTCCACATTGCACAATACCCCTGCAACCGAATCATTAGCATATTGCCCGCACTCGGGAATAAATAATTTTAATTGCATTACAAGACAGCTTTACCGATGTTGCATTGAAAGTCAACTGTGCCCTGTATGTAAATGTTTTATTTAGATTGTGCGTACTTTTGTTCAGGTTGTATATACGGTTCTATGTCTTGAATACTAAAATATTAAAGTCTAAATGAGATTATAGTAACATTATTTCTAGAATCAGTGTCTAAGCTAGGATGTCTTAAATTACTTGAGTATCAAAGAATTTAGTGTTTATAGAAACACGACTTGAGCGAATATATAATTGGTTATTAAATATTTAGAGCAGCTCTAACTAGCGAACGCGATATCTTAGAAGATTAGAAAGGCAGTAACAGAGGAATTGAACTAGCAATTGGATATTATTTTAACAGATAAATTTATATAAAATTGCATTGCAAAACACTTAAAGGCTGGTTTACGTCTTGCTAATAAAGCTCTCAAAGCTTATTAATTACTTATGTTCGAGATAATTTATAACTTTTCGTTTTACGCGATGTGAATAAAAATATCTGATAGACAAAGCAGTGTTTGATGCTAAAAAAGAAAAATCATTTCAGAAAGTTTTCTGCTGATTTCTTATCAAATATCTTTATCTGTGACCTGTGAAATTGGCTCTTAGGACTGTGCACAAAATGTATAGAAAAGTTAAGAAATTTTTAGTTTCAATTTTACTTGAAATATTTAAACATTGTTTCTAAATACAGCTGACAAGCAAAGAAGTAGTAATCAAATATATAACAAGATTGCAAGAAGTGAATCCCTTACTCAACGCCGTTGTCGATGAGCGCTACCGAGATGCTCTGAACGACGCGAGTGAAGTCGATCGAATGATCTCGGAGGCGAGGATGAAAGGAGGCCTAGAGAAATTGTTCGCTGACAAACCATTTTTAGGTGTACCGTGTACAATAAAGGAGAGCTGTTCGTTAGCTGGTAAGACTTTGATGGTGTATCTTATAATTCTAAGAAATTTGACGGTTTGGAATATTGGATCAACATAAACGAAACTTTTTTTTTTAAATTCAAAATCTGATAATTGTTGTATTTTACTTTTTGAATATTTTTATGCAAATGAAACGATTGTCAGTGTTCACATAATCGAAGTTATTTTCTTGTTCAAATGATTGATTGATTTAAATTATTTTTTTAATACTCGTATCGATCAATATTTACCAGTTGTCTTGTAATTATTCAACCCCTACAACCAGTCACATCGAAAAATGACTGAAACCTCATTTATATTTAAACTTTGTAAATGAGGAGTTTATTTGGGATAGTGGAACTATTACACTTTTGTTAGCAACTAAATGATTCTTTAAATGTCATTTCGTACTCAGCGCTCAAGGTGAGAAAACCTGCATGTTTGAAACATATATATTTCCCAACAAACAGTGGAATAGCATTGCGAATTCGTCTTCTCCTTTAAAGGGACGAGGTCTATCCATCTGTAGTATACTTTTTAAACCGTTTTACCAAAACGTTTTATCATATTCTTGCTCTCCAATCCTAGGTCTATCGAACTCAGTGGGTTGTCTAGAACACGCTGGACGAAGAGCACCGGAAGACGGAGCAGCCGTTCGCTTAGTGAAGAAAGCGGGAGCCATCCCCCTACTGGTGTCCAACACTCCTGAACTTTGTCTGGGTTGGGAAACCACTAACCTCTTAAGAGGAACTACAAACAATCCGTATTGCTTGAACAGGACTGCTGGGGGATCTTCAGGTGGAGAGGTGAGTTTTGTGTAAATTTAAGGGGAACTATAGCTATAAGTTCATGGCTTACCAAATTCTGTCACAAGTTTGAGAGTTTAGGCCTACCAAATTTTGTGTCGCTAAAATTAAAGTTGATCGTGACGTTAATGTCAATGCTTATAGGTATATGGTGAATTTTCTAGCTATTTTTTGTTGTTGTAATGTGTGAAAGAAATGTGACCAAAAAATAGGAAACCTTCCAAAAATTTCAAAATAATTGGTTACACAATTTCTTGAATATTGTCGACATTTTCATAACTTTTTGCGATATTTATTAGAAATTATAAATAACGAAATATTTTTCAGTAATTCATTGAAATAAAAAAAGTATTATCGAATAAATTGATTCATTAAATTAAAACAAATCGATAAACAGACAATCGAAGGCTGTATCGATTTTACCTTATATGTACAACTTTCGAAGGGAGAGCTGATATTTACATTACGTAATACTAGTAATTATAACATTCGTTATAAACCTAAGAAAATAAGTGATAAACGTTAATTTAGTAGAAATCCGTTTCCGAAACACTTTGTGTGTACACTACTCGTTAACGTAATGATATGAATTTATTTTTCCGTAAATAAATTAGTAGGCAATGTTTTTACAGATAACACATTCCATTTAAAAAAATAGAATTAAAAAAAATATGACAAAGAGTTTACATATAAGTGTGAGGCAATAAATTAAACCATATAGGAATATTGTTCACAAACAATCAGTCAAGTAGAAGTAGTTAATCAAGTTCAGTTATAAACCGTATTGTACCTAATAAACTGCTTCGCCTATTCGACTGATTTTTATACCTACATATACCTATAGTTTAGAAATTTGTATGTAGAGTAATTTAATGATTTTCGTTTTTTTTCCGCGTTGTATAAACATAGACAATTAAGAGCCTAGAGTTCTGATTTATGAACAGATACCACTCAGGGGTTAGATTCATAAACTGACATTTATTTTACATTTCATCGTAAGAAAAAAAGTGCATGTGTAGTTATGTACGCACGTAAGAAGTTATACCAACTTCTTTGGCTAGCTAACTTCACGTTGCTAACTTATTTCTCTTTGACTAGCTAACTTCAGTCTGACGGTTTGTTTTCGTGACGGCGTGCGCGCGCATCGTAAAAATTTACCCACATAACGTTTCCCTAACGCGCCAAATGGAGTATAACTTCAAAAAGTACATATATTTTATAAATAAGGTGCAGTATACACACATAACTTCAACCGAGTCGCACATTATGTGTTAACCTATTAAAAACAAACACAATTCAATAAATATTGAGACGTTTCCTGTTCATAGGTAAATAGTGTTAAGACAGGTACACAGTTTTATAATTATGCAGTCTCTTTATTTATTTAAAGATACTATAGTCTAAGATCCGAACTAGATGTGAGCTTCACAAAAAATACTTTGTATCTATTTTAGTATGTTATAGATAAATCGCTAAAGAGATGGTTGGAAAATTCCTGCCCAGGCTATATACTATTCGCCAACCGTCATTCAAACCCGATTGTTTAACAGTCGACCCTATATTTCATCGTATTCGCAATGAAACAGTGCTCATTTTGATGTAAGATTTATTATCAAACATGTGTGTGAAAGTTATTATTACAATATATATTAATATACCTGCCGCCCAGTAATTATGCCAGGAAAATAATATACAAGTTTGCATTTTCGACAGGGTTCATACTGTCGGTAGATATAAAATTTATTCCATAACTCGTGGGTGCATTTAAAAAAAAAAAAACAATTTTGAATTAAATATAGCTTGGCCAGGAATTTTCCAGTCGAATATTTCACGATTTTTTTCTAATATACTAAAATAAATTTAATTCATTAAGCAGATGGGTGGAAATTCATTTTTAGTTCGGATCTCTTACTATACGACATTTAGCATCCTAAAAAGCTGTTTGATAAAATGAAAGCAATAAAAAAAAAACTTTAAAAGCAGTACCCATATCATTTGTTATACATAAGAATGTACCAATGTCTTAAAAATTGATATAAGCCTGTAATTATATGGAAATCACCACTAACACTGTTTGAAACAACTATATTTCTATATTAGTACAATATGTGTGTTAAATTTGTAGTGACTGTTAATTTTACTAATGCATATGATTTACTGCCTCAAGGTCGCATGTTGTATGTGCAGTCGTAATTTAATATCACAATAAGTTCGTTAGAATATCTGAGACGCAATTCTGACATTACAATTGTTATATTCCAATGAGCTATTTTTGGAGTTTTTTGAGATTTTTCTTAATTTTTAGGGAAAAAAAATAATAATTTATCATTTTGTGACCATACACACAATTTGCAGAACCTGCAGAATCTGTATTCCGAACCGCTGGTAGCTTCACTTTTAAAAATAATAACTACTTTTAAAATTTTACTTTGTAAAATATATACAATAAATACAACTATACAATTTGGTTCCACCATCACCTTTCTACCACCGAACCGCAAGGCATCGCATGAATCTGCACCGCTATGTGGTTGAAATCCCACGATCTCGCACTAAACGATTCCTCGTTCCTAATACGCACCGCAAAAATTTGGAATGCCCTTCCGGCTACCGTTTTTCCAACGAACTATAACTTGGGTATCTTTAAATCAAGAGTGAATAGGCATCTTCTAGGCAAGCGCGCACCACCTTAGGCTGCATCTTCACTTGCCATCAGGTGAGATCGCAGTCAAGCGCTAGTTTATATATTTAAAAAAAAAAATATTTGATTATGTTTTGGCCGCAACCTACTTACACAGATACCTACGATTACATTAAACCGTGTTTAATCTCGTATCAAAATATTTTTTTTCTCTTTTATATCAATATACTTTTACTAGCATAAAAACGGTCACAGCACTGGTTTGTGGCTGTTGCGATGGCGGTTGCGGGTTCGCTCCCCGCACATGACAAACATATGTATTGGTCATGCAGATGTTTGCCGTGGTCTGGGTGTTCAGTCCTTGTGGGTCTCTCCACCGTGCCTCGGAGAGCACGTTAAGTCGTCGGTCCCGGTTGTTATCATGGTCACCTGATAGCGATCGTTACTCATAGTAGGGTATATATTTTCACCAACCCGCATTGGAGCAGCGTGGTGGATTAAGCTCTGATCCTTCTCCTACATGAGGAAAGAGGCCTATGCCCAGCAGTGGGATATTATAGGCTGAACCGCGAACACATAACATGTGTGAATTTATAAAATAGCTCATATTGGTGTCAAATACATCACAACAGCTAGATCAGCTCGTCCAAGTCACGTTAGTTGATTTAAGCGTCGCTAATACGAATTATGTCGGGTCATACAGACATATCGATTCACAATACCAATTAATTCCACAGGCAGCGTTACTAGCGAGTGGAGCTTCACCATTTTCAGTAGCATCTGACATCGCGGGTTCTATTCGAATACCCGCTGCCTTCTGCGGAGTTTACGGGCATAAGCCTACGCCAGGTACAATATAAATACATTTATTTGTTGATGGTCTAAGGAATTTTTCAGCTGATTCTCGCGATTTATTGTTACGCACTAAAGCAGATATAAAATATTTTTTATCGATAATACGAATGGTTGAAGATCGTGTCTTGTTAGGGTCTCTTACTATGTCATTATTTTAACAATTAGAAAAGGCAACAAAAAATGAGAAAGTGGCAGTACCTTATGTAGTTAATGTAAATATTGACGGGTTCGGCTTAACCCGCCAATGTAGGATACGAAAATAGAAAATGAGCAAATATGATAAAAATGTGGCCTGAAAGAATATGTAGTGACAAAAATTTAGAAAGATATGCTCAGATGGTTTGGACATGTCGAGAGAATGAGTGAAGAGCGATTGACGAAAAAAGTGTAAAGGCGAGTGTGAACAGAAGGGCTGGAAGAGGTAGACCTTGGCGGATGTTTCGATATCGAATAAGGGACGTCTTGAAAAAAGGCCAGATCAAGAGTACCCTAAACCGAAGAGCATGTATGAAGGGAATAATGAAAGTGAACGAGGCGAAACAAGTATGTAAGGATGGTAGCAAGTGGAAAGAAGTGGTCTCTGCCTACCCCAACGGGAAAGAGGCGTAATTATATATCAATGGTAAATAGTAGTTTTAATTTCTTAATTGTCCTCTGACAAAGTTTGCAGTGTTTCCTGCCAATTTTGTTATTTAACAGGAGTAAATAATTTTGCTGAACTTAAGTAAAATTATAATTTCTTATTTTTCATTTAAAAGCACACGTTGATGCTTTGTTTTATACAGCATTTTAGTTATCTATCACACCCATATATTTACAGGTATAATACCAATCGAAGGTCACATTCCAACACTGACAGATGAGAACTACCCCAAGTTCCTCACCGTGGGTCCGATGACCCGCTTCGCGAGTGACCTCGCTCCATTACTGAAGGTCATGGCGGGTGATAAAGCAAGTCTTCTGGAGTTGGATAAGCCAGTGAAAATTGATCAGCTAAAGGTAAATTAGACAATATTTTTGAAATTGTAATTTGTAATCGTGGGATTTGTACGATGGTAAGGCTTTTCCAGGAGTTCGTATGAATGAATTATTGGGATACTTTGATTTTTTAAGTGGACAAACTATAGTTTCGTGGTGCGGTTTAAATTAGTTGACAATTTCAGCATTTTTCTATTCGAATCAAATATGCTTTGCCTCATAAAATAATCACGGACTTGTTGTTAAAATAACTACGTTGAAAAGGTCCAAAACGAATTACGTCGATGGTTTATTTGTTCGTCTGTTTTTTTTAACAAACTAAGTACCACAGCGTAAAAAGAACTTCATAGGCTGTGCTAGTACCTACTGAGTATGTCTCTCGCACATTTCCGATATTGACAGAGTGAGATGGGTCATTGTTAGGGGCGGGGCCAACGTCTTTATTCTGGTTTTGAAATTGTAAAGGCTCGTTCATATTGAATACTTCTAAAATTTACTGTAGAGAAAAATAAATTATTTTTATATAGGTATATATCTAATTTCAAAAATAAATAACAATAAAACAATATTGGTTAAAGTATAAATATATTTTTGATAGGAACTTATAAATAAAATAAATTTTATATAATTCTTGTAATCTTAAAAACTATCGTCATCACTTCATTTTGATGAATTTTCTGCAGACACGTGAACAATAAATTGCTCTAACATATTTTCTACATACCCGTCAACTTCGTACATTTTTGTTTCGATCTTGGTTACACATGATTGACACATGACAGCCATTTTTGGCCTTTAGCTACTCCATGTAAGAAAAGATTCGAACTTCATCATTTTTATAACTTTTGTTGCCACGTAGCCCTTCACTTGAGCCCAAACATGTTCAATAGGGTTGAGCTCACGGTGATACGGTAGTAAAGGTGACGATTTGTGGACTTAGCCATTTCGTCTACGACAATTTTTTCGATCGAATGAAGCGATCTTTGTTTGCTTAATTAATTCAAAAGTTCGAGCGATTTCAAGTGATTTGTTTTCATTTTGGGTGATTTTGGTGGTCCACATGATTTCATGTCTCCAATAACCTTAGAAAAAACGAAACACATCTACTAATATTTATAATATAATGTATGTGTTTATAATTTAGTATGACATAATTGGTAATTTGTAATTTTCTGATGTGTTTTTAATTAATTTTTCTACTTATTATAAATCATCTATAATAGGCATAATATTATTTTCAATTCAAAAATGTTAACCTTGTACATCGTAGAGACACGAATTCCTATTGATCTTGATATTGTCTGGGTGTCTGGGTAATTTCACTAAGTGATCTATTACAATTAGAATCTTTTTATATAAATAAAAATGAATGTTGCTAAGCGCATATCTCGAGAATGACTCGACAAATTCGGCTAAGATATTTTTTTGTATGTTCCTTAAAGCCCACAGTAGGTTTTAATACTTTAAAAAAAATATTAAAAAAGTTAAATTTTTAATTTTTTTTTAGTTAGACTTACCAAATCTGTGCCAATGATTATAAAATGTTCAGTTTGGTTGATTTATGTAGCTGCATTTCAGAAAATCTTAACAAACTTAACAAACATAGTCCAGTACTTTATCTTGGGTGTGCACGCAACCAGGTGTACTACATGTGCGAGGCGACGTCCTCAGTAGCCCTGCTGCCGGTGGCGGACTGCATACAGTCGGCGGTCGCTCAGGCCGCGCACCTGCTGCGGGACCGGGGCGCCGCGCTGCAGGCGGTGAGCACACACGCACACACACACATACGCAGACACAAACACACACGCACACATACGCAGACACAAACACACACACGCACACACATACATACGCACACACGTACACACATACACATACGCACAAACGCACATATGTACACACACATACGCACACACACACACTTTCGAACGCACGCAAACACACACATACGCACACACGCACACATACACGCACATACGCACACACACAGACGCACACACACACACACACACACACACACATACGCACACACACACACTCACACACATACGCACACAATCATACATACGCACACAATCATACATACGCACACAATCATACATTCGTACACACGCACACACACACACACACACATACGCACACACACACACACACACACACACACATGCACGCAAACACACACTCACGCGCGGACACACATTTCCTATACCTATCATTACAATTTCATAATTATATGCATTTAATGCTATAAATTAAATTTAAATCACATTTTTGTTTCCAGGAAAAATTCACAGAGTTAGAAGATTCAGTAGAAATGTCAATATCGGTTTTCTTCGCAATGAAGGACATACCCAATATGCTCCAAGATCCTGCGAATCCTAAAGTAAGTCTTATTAAATAAATAATTACCTATAACATGAATGGTAGAAGTGCTGTGTGGTTATGACCATAAAGAATATAGCCAATCCCTCTCTTCCCGTGGGTGTCGTAAGAGGCGGCTAAGGGATAATATAGTTCCACTACCTCCTTGGAACTTAAAAAGCCGACCGGTGGCGGGATAACCATCCAACGGCTGGCTTTGAAATATACAGGCCGAAGACGGGTAGCAGCGTCTTCAGTGCGAGAAAGCCAGCCCTGCGTTCACCAACCCACCTGCCCAGCGTGGTGACTGTGGGCGAAACACATGAGTTCACGTCTTTTTTGGCGCGAACTTTTGGAGACCTATGTCCAACAGTGGACTGCGATAGGCTGAAATGATGATGATGATGATTATCGATTTTGATTTTGTAAGACTTGAACCTGTTTCTGTAGGTACTTAAGTTACTATGAATAGAAAATCGTCAGCTCTTGACGACAAAATGACGATAATGACTCTAACACTCACAAGTCAAACTTTCAGCTACCCCTAATAAATATTACGTCACGAAAGCTGACCACCATCCTATCTATATTTGGCTGCGATTTTATGAACTGTGGTGTTATAAAAATAATAAACTGTGAATGTAACATTTCTTTCGACCCCCCCCCCCATTCTTCTCGTCCCAAGCTAAACAAACCACCCTCATTTCCCCTTTTTGGCCCATACATTTTATGGATGACCTCTCAGAACTACAAAACTAACTTCTACTTTTCCAGCAAGACAAGAGCCTGTTCTTGGAGCTACTTAAAGTATTGTTCGGAGGAGGAACTCGATCGATGCAGGCATTAGGCTTCGCTTTGCTAAAAAACAGTCAACTGTACATCCCACAAGCCGCATTACCGAAATACCGACAAAAGGCCGCTCGACTGCGACAGATGATGACGGTATGTTCAGCTGTTTCTATTATTTTACACTTAGTTTTATTATACTACTAGCTATGCGACGCGGTTTCCCGCGTTAATTTTAGGAAAAAAACACACTAATACATTATATAGCCTGTAGCCTTCCTGGATTGCAACAAAAAAAAAAATCAGCTTTTTATAATAAAAATGGCTGGAAAAGATCTCTTCTAGCAATGAGATCGCCTTTGCACATTAAAATTGTTTTGTATTGTTTTTTTTTTTTAATGTTTAGTTTATGTTTATGTATATATTTTGATGCCCTAGTTTTACTCAAGCAATTCAGTATATGATGGCGTAGTCTAATTCCACACGCCTCCGTCCCCAGGAGAAGCTGGGCGACACCGGCGTGCTGCTGTACCCGGTGCACAGCTCGCAGGCGCACCTGCACCGGCAGGTGTTCCTGCGGGCCTCGGGCGTGCTGTACAGCATGCTGCTCAACGTGCTGGGCCTGCCCGCCGCCGCCGTGCCGCTGGGCACCTGCCGCGGCCTGCCCGTCGCCGTGCAGGTGCGCGCACACACACACACTGTGCAGCATGCTGGGCACACATACACAAACACGCTTCACAAACATACCGCACAAACACGCTTCACAAACATACCGCACAAACACGCTTCACAAACATACCGCACAAACACGCTTCACAAGCATACCGCACAAACACGCTTCACAAGCATACCGCACAAACACGCTTTACAAACATACCGCACAAACACGCTTCACAAACATACCGCACAAACACGCTTCACAAACATACCGCACAAACACGCTTCACAAGCATACCGCACAAACACGCTTTACAAACATACCGCACAAACACGCTTCACAAACATACCGCACAAACACGCTTCACAAACATACCGCACAAACACGCTTCACAAACATACCGCACAACCACGCTACACAAATATACTGCACAAACACGCAACACATACATACCGCACAAACACGTTACACAAACATACAGCACAAATACGCTACACAAACATACCGCACAAACACGCTACACAAACATACCGCACAAACACGCTACACATACATACAGCACAAACACATTACACAAACATACCCACAAATACAACGCACTCACGCAACTGCGTTGTAATGTAACATCTTGTAAACATCTAACTATCGAATGTAAACCTAACAATTTTGTACCAAAAAAATACAATACCTCCTTTCCAGGTGATAGCGGGACCAAACCAGGACAGATTATGTTTAGCAGTTGCGAAAGAACTCGAAAAAGGCTTTGGAGGCTGGCGACCCGCGCCATAAATTTAAATAAAAAATTACACATAAATGTCGAAAGTCAATAAACCACATGTATGACGTGGTGTCTATTATACAAAAAGTATGGTAGATCGATTTTGGATTGCGTATTCTATAAACTTAAAGACTACTTAAAGTAAAGAAACCTTTTTAAACGTCGAATCGAAGTCCCAGCGCGTTTCTTCCTAATTTTATATGATATGTACATAGTGAAAAATATAGCTGAAGTCAAAATTAAAAAAAAAGTTATATTCGACTGTATGTAAGTTGTGTATATTATTTTAATTATGTAAAAATTGCATGACCTAAGAAGACTTCTAAATATTTATCTAAATAAAAAAATACAATTAAGTAATTCTATTATGTTATTTATAACTGTAATTGAAGAAAATATGTTACGTTCAAAATGTAACTCAGTATTAAAAATCAAAATCATACAATTCAAATTAAGAATACGGTTCAGAAACATGGGGTTTAAAGAAACAAGCAAATAACTTATATGAAATATGCACGCTCCATAAACAAATTATGATTCAGTATTTTATTTATACATATAAAACTAATGGTTTGTAAAGCGCAAATTAACTAAAATTTATATACAATTTGTTAATTTATGTGACAAATATCAAGTATGTATAAATTTCATATTTTGTAATGAAGCGCGCACACCTTACCTCCTTAAATTGGTAATTTTTAACTTATCTGACATACGAAAATTGAATCTGAAAAACGCTTGAAAATAACAGAAATTTTATATCCTTAATCATTGCATAAAAAATTACAAAGAAAAATGAAACAAAAAAAAAATTAAAACACAGGTTTAGCTTTCGTATGTCAGACTGTAATAAAATTATACTTACGTTAATTTTATAGTTCTTTACTGGTTTTTTTTTTCTATTATTTAGCAATATGAGATATAGAATGATAAGTGAAAATTCTTTAGTTAAATATAGCAAATACATATATCATAATAGCTTAGTGTATTTTTCTGATGCTGTAATAATTTGTTAACTTTTGTATACTTTATTATAGTCTTTTTATAAATAAATCATATCGCACACATGTTTCGGTAAACATGGTGTTTTGTACGTTAACAGCAGACGCTCTAACTTTATTTGTGTTGTTAATACCAACAGACCGTTTTATTAAAGGTTATCAAATTGTATTTAAATCGAAAAACATTAAATACCAGCTTTATGTTAACTGGGAAATATTTAAAATGTTACATTTAATATGTTACCTATATAATATAACTAACTAGAGATTCAATTCCACCTACAACATTAAAAAGTAAACTTGTTTATTATTAAAATATATAGGCTATTTTTTTAAATAGGACAAACTTTAAAAAACTTACTGATTTATGTTGATAATGTAACTGTCTACAAATGTTTTATATAAAAATAAAGCACTTAGGTTTATCTACAGGACCTTACCAAATATTCTTGTTTAATAAAAAAAACCTTATAGAAGTACTTAGTTTATATATAACTTTTTTTTTAAATTGATAACATTTGATAAAGAAAAATATGAGGACACTATAATAAGGAAGTTTAAAAGTAAAGTCTTCTGTCTGTTTATGTTTGTTGTATAGATAAATGTTTATGCCATATCTATTTAACCAATTTAATTGGTTTTTAATATACTAATAATTTTTAAAATAATATTTGTAAATATTCAAAATATTTAATTTTAATTATTCTATGTAAAAAATGTATTAATCCTTTATTTAAATAGTGTTTATTACTGTCTCTTAAATCTGAATGTGCTGTGAAATATATTTAAATAAGCGTTTTGAAACGTATTTGTAACATAAATATTCTTTAAAAAAATACAATATTCTTATTATTATAATAAAACTTTCAAAATATGGTTCAATTTATTTAAAACCGTACCTACATATAACTAGGAATAATAGTAACAGTTTGTGTTAAGATAGAGGAAATGAATAGTAAAAGTCGAAAAAACCAGAGGATAATAAAATTTTGTGTAATATTGAAATGGTCAGTACCGACGTCAAAGATTTTTTTTAAATATTTGTATGAGGATACGAATCGACACCTATGCGAAATATAAAACTAGTGGGTAAATAATATAAACAGATAGTAGTTTAAATTCCAGCTGCGAAATCAATAGGTAATATATATATCTCTCTCTTTCACTATATATTTAACACCTAGCGTTTTTAAAGACTAGCAACTCTTATTTGCGGCCACTCAGGCATCATTCTAAAATGAGAGCTTTAATTGAAAATAGATCACACGATTTAACTGAACTGAGGTCAGGAACAGCAGGAAATATCCTGTTCAAAATCTGGAGGCTTACTGGGGAAGTACCTCGACCTTACACACGGCTAAATAATAGGTACTGCTTTTAAGCTGTATTGTGTTCCTGTGGTGAGTAGGGCGATCAGAGCTCCTGGGGGGATTGGGGGTAATGTTGACGACGTACTTGCGATGCTTCTGGTGTTGTAGGCGTCTATAAGCTGCGGTAATCATTTATAATCAGGTAAGCCGTAGTGGCGTAGCGTTAGCGGTGCCGGGTGAGGGTGGCCTCTAACGGCATACGAAAATCACCACGATTTTTTGTACATGATTAAAATTGTGCTTGCAATGAGTATATTACATTAATTAGAAAAAAAATTTAGGCAAATCATTACGGGTGACAAATTTTCGGTTGGCCCCGAGCGGCAAAAAAACACGCTACACCACTGGTGAGTCTTATATCTACTTGTTCCAACCAAGTTGTATATAAAAATTGTCACGAAGGTATAAATACAAAAGAAATATATGCTTATACTTGGCTGCGGAGTAGTTGCGGACAATTGGGCATCAGCACCCAAGCTTTTTAATACATGCATCGCTGTGATGTGTATGATATTAAAAAAAAAAAATATTTTTTTGGAAAATTAACCAATATTATTTTAGTAAGTATTTGCTTGTACTTTTTGACTGGCATCTTGTTATCAATATATGTTATTAATTATGTGTTATAAATTTGATTATCTACCTGATGAAGATAGTGATTTCGTAGCCAGAAAAAGGAAAATCAAAACATTAATTTGGTCGTAAAAGCAATAAGAATGAATAATACAAGTAAACATGTACGACTTATAATCTAAAATACTCCACGTCCACAAAAAAAGCCAACACTCAGCATTAGCTTCACTTGTTACACAGGGTTAGTCTTTCGTGAATTTGTTAGTTTAAGCTTGTATTGCGCCAGTTAAAGACAATGCAAATAAAAATCGTTTTTTTGCTTGTCGGGACTTACCACGATTATCCAAAACTTCGCCGAAATAACCGACTTTAAAAATGACAATAACGGTTAAAATCCTGGCCAAGTGAAACACTTTTAACTTTTGACAGTGGCTGTGAAAGTTAATAAATAACTTATTTTCGTAAAATTTGAAGTGGTTGTCTACTTTAAGATTAATCTTAACAATATATTCTCTCTATCTATATATATATATATATATATATATATATATATATATATATATATATATATATATATATATATTCTATCTCTATTAATCTTCACGCTTTTGGCCCATCAATCTATTAAGAATGGATGATATACATATAAAAATTCAAAACATGTAGATATTTTAATATTAAATTTACCTGAAACAATATTCTAAAGATATTATTTAAAGGATTTTAAATTTACCGCGCTTCTCAGCTTTATCAACGACTCAACGTAATACATTGCGTACGCTTAGATATACCTTTTATACTTGATCTATGTGCGTACGCAACTTTTATCAATATTAAAATTATTAAAACTTTTAATTTAAAAGTATTTTTTTTTGCATGGCAGTAAACCTTTGTTTACTATATACAAATACAACAAAATATTTTTTTAAATGTTCAGCATGTAAGGCTTAGATGCTTTGTAAGCACACAAATTATATCATTTTTAACCATTGCCATTGCGAAGTTAAATCATAATCAAGGTAGAAATGTTGTTTATGCCACGAAATAAAGTAATAGATATTGTGTTTGTATAAATAATAAATCACAATCTTGTATAAATGTACAATTGTTTAGCTTGAGACAAGTTTTTTTAATAGCTTATACCTTACAAGCGCAAAAGCCAAGGTATGTAGAGAAAGAGTAGTAAAAAAGTAACAAACTAATAACTAGTTAACTGGCAATACAACATTCTAAACGTAACGACGTTTTTAGCGCGTGCGAGATGACGCGCCGGTGAATTTTTGTTTTTAGAAATTGACGTAATTATTGTGTGCACGCTCTATAAATAAGGTGAAAAAGTTGCTTATTAGTTTTGTAACTTTGTTTTTCGTAAAAAACTTAGCGGTGGTCTAAGGATTGGTTGTTGTTATTGCAGATTTCACAATGGCCGATCAAGTTGATTCAATGTCAGACGCGGAGCTCCGCACCAAACTGGCCGAGCATGGATTCCCTGTAATGCCAATTACAGCATCTACGAGAAAGTTACTCGTAAAAAAGTTAAAAATGGTCTTAGACAACAAAAGCAAGCCGCGAAACAGCGTTGACAGCAAGGTAGAGAGTCGGCGATCACTAGCACGATATTCAAGCGGCGAAGAATCTGACTTAGATTCTACAAACATTACAAAAGAGAGACGTGGTCGAAGGGCTACTACAGGCGGAGCGATGTTACCGCCTGTGTCTAACAAGTCGAGACGGATACCTATAAAGAAAGACTCTCCTGTTAAGCGTGATTCAGATAAAGGATCAGAGTCAGAGGAAGAGAAGGCCCCCGTTCGCACACACGAGGAAGTGGAAACGGTTACAACGCGTCGGGTGACACGTACTTACGCTAATGACCAGGACGACTATGAAACGGGTTCGGACAGTGATGTCGACAGTGACAAGAAAACATCTAGTCCTTTTAGAAGTAGTTCAAGGTCTAGTGACTACATATCCAGCACACTGCCAACAAACGACGCATCTACAAGCCCCAGAAAGTCATCTATTTTCTCTCGGCCGTCTTTGTCGCAAACCAATTATACATCTAATTTATCATCATCCGATCAACTTAATTCAATACGGTCTCGACTTGGTTTAACTTCTTCTATGGCTGATCGACCACCCCTCAGGTCCTACACGTCAAATTATGCTTCTACGACTTATCAACCTTCTACTACTTATCAACCTTCTACTTCCAGTGTGGATGAAATTGAATCTCCCTACTTGAGTAATTTTACACGACGGCTGACGTCTCTGAAGCCTGATCTACCTAAACCACCATCATTTTTGGACCGTGACACAACCAATGGAAGCACAATCCCACGCAGATCATATATCACAGGCGTTTCTAGATCTGACATAGTGGACTATAAGGCAGTAAATGATAAAAAATTCTTGAAGAATAATGTTGTGTCCCTTGCCCTCGTTGCTCTTGTTGCACTTTTTTTTTTTTTCTTATTTTTCGTGTATGTAGTTAAGAAAAATGATATCACATCAGTAGTAGATGACACAAACAGTGTGATACCGATATGTCAACTCAGTCACAATCCATCTCATAGACCCCAAGCTAATTGCGTTCTTGAGGATCAAGTAGGCTTGGCTAAAGATTTGTTGAAATTTATACATCCAAAACTTACCGCTCGGACGGCTGCTTTTAAATGTGGGGAGCCTGGAGCTCAACCTTACTTGACAGAGAAAGAAATTATGGAATTAGCTAGAAAACAAGCAGGACAGGATAACCGTCAGATTAGGGAAGAACTGAATAACTTAGAAGTTTTACTTGTCCATAATCCAAGATGGGGTCTAAATGTTGTACAGCTTCAAACCTCATACGATCAAAAAGTAGAGTACACACCTCTTACATCTACTAATGATATTTTGAACCAACGCTATCAAGGCAGAGTCGCAATAGCTCTTGCCGACCCATCAACTCCTGTTTCATGTCTGTTTATTAATACATTATATTCAGCTGGTTTAACATTAGCCATTCTTGGAATCATATCTGTATTGGTATTGGGTTTGCAAAAACTATACAAATATTATTTAAATTATCAAAAGAAGAAAAGTGAGGAAATTTATTCGATGGTTGAACAAATTATAGATGTGATATCACAAGAAACTGAGGACAGCGGGGAACCCTACATATCTGTGGACCATGTGAGGGATACTCTTATATCTCCTCCAAATAGAGAAAAAATGTATTCTACCTGGGATGCGGCAGTCAAGTTTATTCAGAAGAATGAAAGTAGAGTACGAATGGAGGTTCAGTCGGTAGATGGAGAGGACTGCCGAGTGTGGAGGTGGGTCGCTTCCCACAGCAGTCCTAAACGAAGCACTTCCTGGCAGGGGCAGGCGTTTGAAACTCAGGAAGGTTCCGTGAACAATCTAGCAGTATCTCCAACACCATGTTTGAAAATCCGTCATATGTTTGAAAAGAACGACACTAATCCCAACTTGAGAACTATAATCCAGGACGTTATCCTCGAGAAATGCGATTCTTGTAACATTCTTCATATTGACATTGAGCGTACATCATGCTGTGTTTATGTAAAATGTGCGACCCCTATGGATGCTGGCATTGTTTATAAGAGTCTTCATGGCTGGTGGTATGAGGGACGCCTCATCACAGTTAAATATTTACGTTTGGAGCGTTACATGCAAAGGTTTCCTAACTCCCCATCATCCGGACCATACTTGAAACCGTCCCGTTTGCGGCGAACCTGGGATGAATAAATCCTATATACTACAATTAAAAGTGGTCAGGACATTTTTGGAATATTTATTCCGTACAAAACTACGCCAGTGGTTTCGAATTATTATTTTTTATATCAAAGGATTTTTAAATGCTCATAGCTATTTAGTCAGTCCTTTGGGGTATTTAAGTAAAAAGGTTAAAATCTTCCTAGAATAAATAGATGGCATAATGTCTCTCGTCGGGCTAGACAATTAAGCAACTGCATACTATGTTATCTTTATGCAAGCAGACAGTGTTTATCTTACAATGCAGTTTGCCGCTCATTGAACATGAATCTTTTAACGTTAATAGAATAGAATATACTTTTTGACATTGTAAATAAATGACATCACAAAATTTAACATGTAGTTAAAACTCTAAGTTACTAGAATAAATGGTTTGCATTCGTTACTTGAATTTACTGTTTTGATTTGAGTTGTTTAAAAATTTTAGTTTGTTAGGTAGGTTAAGTTTGTAGGTTTTTCAATTAAATTTTTTATTATTTTCACTTAACATTTGTATGAAACGATGGCACAATATGAAACTGATTTCTTTGATGTATTAATTTTTAATTTAAGTGCTCTTACTAACTTCATTTATCTTCTAGGATTATTTTTTTATGTATTGATTTTTAATTTTAATAAATAATTTAGAAAAAATGTGGTTTTTATTTGGAAGTAATAACAGGAATGTGAATACAATCTTAGTGTTTATGTAAAAACTAATTTCTAATATTTTACATTAGTGAAAAACTTATTTTTTTATCATACAGAATACCACTAGTTAGTGAACCGTAATCTCACGATATGTTGAAATGGTACGGTAGCTAGGTAAAATGCATTAGGGATTTATGATATGAATATTCGCGACAGACTGCGACGGGTTGGGCAGCCCCACGCCCACGTATGAATAAATAAAAGTTTTTTTAGATATTTCCTTCCACTTTAAAATTTGTCGGATTATAATCCTTCAAGATAAAGTCAACTATAGTTGACTTTATCTTGAAGGAAAAGTAAAGTCAGCTGACAACATGGTGGATTATAAGTCAGCTGGCTGTTTTAACATGAAAAAAAATTTTTTTTCAATGTTTAAAAAAATAATTGTGTTTGCTCGTAAACGAAAAAAAAACCGACTTCAATCACATCGACGAGTAATACAACGTAGATCGACGCAAAAATAGTCAAGTAACTACGCGTTATCAAAGATTACTCAAAAAGTTGTAATCAGATCTCAATAAAATTTATATGTGATCACGTGACAAACATCAGCTATCGATTAAATTAAAAATTATCAAAATCGGTACACCCAGTAAAAAGTTATTGCGGATTTTCAAGAAGTTCCCTCGATTTCTCTGGGATCCCATCATCAGATCCTGGTTTCCTTATCATGGTACTAAACTAGGGATATCTTCTTTCCAACAAAAAAAGAATTATCAAAATCGGTACACCCAGTAAAAAGTTATTGTGGATTTTCAAGAGTTTCCCTCGATTTCTCTGGGATCCCATCATTAGATCCTGGTTTCCTTATCATGGTACTAAGCTTGGGATATCTCCTTTGCAACAAAAAAAAGAATTATCAAAATCGGTACATCCAGTAGAAAGTTATGTGGTATAATACAACGTAGGTCGGCGAAAAAAGCGTCAAGTAAAAACGCATTATTAGATATAGCTCGAAAAGTAGTTGTTAGATCTCAAATAAATTTAAATGGGACCAATTGGCACGCACCACCTTTCGATTAAAAGAAAATTTGTCGAAATCGCTCCACCCAGTCAAAAGTTCTGATGTAACATACATTAAAAAAAAAAAAAAAAAATACAGTCGAATTGAGAACCTCCTCCTTTTTTGGAAGTCGGTTAATAAAGTCAGCTGACTCAACATGGTGGATTATAAGTCAGCTGGCTGCTTCAACATGAAAAAAAAATTTTTTTCAATGATTTTCACTCAACTAAAAATAGGTGATAGTTTATATGCTACTGTGAATGAAAAATAATTTTAGATTGCTGTGTCTGGGTGGAAAGCTTGAGAGAGCCTTTAACTTTTAACCTGGAAAGATTAATTGAAGACCCAACACGGAATTGCAGCTGACGGTCGCGAATATTCATAATATAAATCCCTAATATATTTGAAGAATTTTTGATTAGGAGGGATTTAAAAATCTGTCACAGGCTCCCGGACCAAAAGCTACCCAGGCGACCACCTCAGGAGTTCCCTGTATCAGCCTTGCAGTGCCCCATTGTTTTAATTTCTAATTTTATTCTCTGTAATACAATTTAGATCACCTTCGTCTAAAGTAGTCGTTAATTATAACATAACTAGCGGCCCGTGTATAGTGTAGCTTCATAACAATACAAGAATTTCTCAAATCAACGGAGCGGAGTCATCGGAGCCTACTGGCTCCGAAACTAATGAACAAACAAATAATCAAATATTACCTCTTTATAATATTAGTACCTATATATTATTGTTCTAATATAATATACGTTTCAGCCTGTAATATCCCACTACTGGGCATAGGTCTCGGTCTCTTTCTCCATGTAGGAGAAGGATCAGAGCTTAATCCACCACGCTGCTTCAATGCGGGTTGGCGGATATATTCTCACTACTATGAGTAACGATCGCTATCAGGTGTACATGATAACAACCGGGACTGACAGCTTAATGTGCTCTCCGAGGCACGGTGGGGAGATCCACAAGGACTGCACAAACACCCAGACCACGGCAAACACCTGTATAGCTAATACAAATGTTTGTCATGTGCGAGGATCGAACCCGTAACCGCCAGCGCAACAACAAACCATTGCTGTGACCGTTGCGCCAACGCGACGTTTAATATAATTAATAATTATTCGGTTTTTTTCAACCTCCTGATTGCTGCAAACGTAATTACCTTATAAACAAAATTTTTATTAAGTTAGTCTATCAATACAATACTATACAATTTTATTTAGGATTTTCGATAAATATATAAGATCATAATTTAGATTTTCATGCAAGTTATATTAGGAGTGTGTGGAGTTTTTTGTTTTTTCTTTGTAGATAACACAAATCGAATCAGTGGTAAATTTAAATTTACTTAATCATTAATATTCTTTAAGGTTAATATAATTGTAAAATAGAGAATTTTGAGAGAAGACCAGGTTCATTAGTAGTATTGTAACTCATACAAACAGGAATAGGGAAAATAATACAAAAGAATATTGTTTCAAGATTCATTTCTTATATGTAATTGTTAAGCTTTAAGTGCTTATCAACCATTTACCAATACAATATATTTATAAACATTGAAATATGACAAAACACTGATTAATAAACACTATTATAACAGTTGATGTAGAATTTTAAAAAGTATAAAAATAATTACATTACATCTATCATTCATCTATCTTACTGATGATTAATTCGTTTTGATACAAAGTGTTAAGACTTTAGAAAAATATCATATATAACATTATTTTTTCTTGAAATATAACTGTCATCATCATATCAGAATTTAGGAATTAAGGGGGTACTGTTTGGATTTTCTCCCCCCGAAATTCCTCATTATGTAGGTATGTTGCCATGCTCAAATAGAGGGCAGTACAATATAAATATCAAAATTTAAGAAAACTGAGTTAAAAATTATGATTTGTATGGAATTATTTGTTTCATAGGTTAAATAAATAATACTTAGGGCCTTTTTCAGTTGTGGATAACGCTAATTGACGCATGACGATACAATTAGACTTTGACAGCGGGAGGTAGAATAGGCCAGGAGGATCTGCTCAATCAATAAATCTTTAAGATTAATATATGAGAATAGAAATATCTCATGGATATAGTAGAATTCGATGGTAAAAAATATTAATGAATCAAAAACTTTAAAGTGTCGGATGCTATTTATTCGTCAAATAGCGTTATCCACAATTGGTGAAACCAGCCCTTAATTGTGTATAAGAGAAACATAATAGCGTTAAAATTTTACTTTGATAGTGAAAAAAAATTGTAATTTTTCTTGTGTAATTTAAATGTGCAATAGTGTTTAGTAGATAAACAAATTAATAAAAACGGTTACTGCCTTTTACCCAAGCTCGGCAGTAGGGATAAGGGAGGGAGGTAACTAATATTCGAGGATAGGCGCTCATGTTGGAGCAGTAGGTAAGGCGCTGATGTTGGAGCAGTAGTGGAGGCGTTGATGTTGGAGCAGTAGGTAAGGCGCTGATGTTGGGGCAGTAGGGGAGGCGCTGATGTTGGGGCAGTAGGGGAGGCGCTGATGTTGGGGCACTAGGGGAGGCGCTGATGTTGGGGCAGTAGGGGAGGCGCTGATGTTGGGGCACTAGGGGAGGCGCTGATGTTGGGGCAGTAGGGGAGGCGCTGATGTTGGGGCAGTAGGGGAGGCGCTGATGTTGGGGCACTAGGGGAGGCGCTGATGTTGGGGCAGTAGGGGAGGCGCTGATGTTGGGGCAGTAGGGGAGGCGCTGATGTTGGGCCACTAGGGGAGGCGCTGATGTTGGGGCAGTAGGGGAGGCGCTGATGTTGGGGCAGTAGGGGAGGCGCTGATGTTGGGGCACTAGGGGAGGCGCTGATGTTGGGTCAGTAGGGGAGGCGCTGATGTTGGGGCAGTAGGGGAGGCGCTGATGTTGGGGCAGTAGGGGAGGCGCTGATGTTGGGGCAGTAGGGGAGGCGCTGATGTTGGGGCACTAGGGGAGGCGCTGATGTTGGGGCAGTAGGGGAGGCGCTGATGTTGGGGCAGTAGGGGAGGCGCTGATGTTGGGGCAGTAGGGGAGGCGCTGATGTTGGGGCAGTAGGGGAGGCGCTGATGTTGGGGCAGTAGGGGAGGCGCTGATGTTGGGGCAGTAGGGGAGGCGCTGATGTTGGGGCACTAGGGGAGGCGCTGATGTTGGGGCAGTAGGGGAGGCGCTGATGTTGGGGCAGTAGGGGAGGCGCTGATGTTGGGGCACTAGGGGAGGCGCTGATGTTGGGGCAGTAGGGGAGGCGCTGATGTTGGGGCAGTAGGGGAGGCGCTGATGTTGGGCCACTAGGGGAGGCGCTGATGTTGGGGCAGTAGGGGAGGCGCTGATGTTGGGGCAGTAGGGGAGGCGCTGATGTTGGGGCACTAGGGGAGGCGCTGATGTTGGGTCAGTAGGGGAGGCGCTGATGTTGGGGCAGTAGGGGAGGCGCTGATGTTGGGGCAGTAGGGGAGGCGCTGATGTTGGGGCACTAGGGGAGGCGCTGATGTTGGGGCAGTAGGGGAGGCGCTGATGTTGGGGCAGTAGGGGAGGCGCTGATGTTGGGGCACTAGGGGAGGCGCTGATGTTGGGGCACTAGGGGAGGCGCTGATGTTGGGGCAGTAGGGGAGGCGCTGATGTTGGGGCAGTAGGGGAGGCGCTGATGTTGGGCCACTAGGGGAGGCGCTGATGTTGGGGCAGTAGGGGAGGCGCTGATGTTGGGGCAGTAGGGGAGGCGCTGATGTTGGGGCACTAGGGGAGGCGCTGATGTTGGGTCAGTAGGGGAGGCGCTGATGTTGGGGCAGTAGGGGAGGCGCTGATGTTGGGGCAGTAGGGGAGGCGCTGATGTTGGGGCACTAGGAGAGGCGCTGATGTTGGGGCAGTAGGGGAGGCGCTGATGTTGGGGCAGTAGGGGAGGCGCTGATGTTGGGGCACTAGGGGAGGCGCTGATGTTGGGGCAGTAGGGGAGGCGCTGATGTTGGGGCAGTAGGGGAGGCGCTGATGTTGGGGCAGTAGGGGAGGCGCTAATATTTGAGCAGTTGCGAGATGTAGTCGAAGCAGCGCCAGCGGCCGGGCAGGTAGAAGGGCTCGAACACGTGCGGGAAGGGCGCGTCCCAGCCCGCCGCACGCTGCACTGGGGCCTCGAGGTGCAGGAAGCACTCGGCCTGCGGGGGCGGTTCGAAGAATAAGATATATATAAATAAGAAACAATCGTTTATTTCTTTCCATATTAGTAGTTAGTGGATTTGACGCTCCATACAAAACATTAATAGTCCAACGAATCTGATTATATCAAATGGCTGATTGCAGATAGATAAAAATATATTTCCATACAAAATAGCTTAAACAGTAGTATATGAAGCCTCCTAATAAGCACATCATGCTTGTATTAGGGACATCGCTCTTCCAATGATAAATATACACAATAACATTTTTGATTAGTGCTGTGGGTTCGATTCCCGCCTGAGTCTGGGAGTAATTATATATATTTACTAGCTGACCCAGCCACGCATTGCTGTGGTTCAGTAATTATAATTTATTAAAATATATATAAATTCTATATTCAAACGCGCCATATATAATCTAGATATAGAAATGCAGCGCCATCTACCAGATATCTGTGCAATTTAGATGCCGAGCCGACATCTATTAAGATTTTATAGAAGTAACCGATATTAACACACTAAAGTCGTATAATAAATATTTAATTTGCAATAACCAATATTGAAATCAATAATTGAGATAAAAACTAGCCTATCTCCCAAGTTGGACCAAATTACAGATGCTTACAAAATTTGATAAAAATTGGTTCAGTAGTTTCGGAGTTTATCGCCAACATAGCATAGCTATATCAACCCGCTGTTACCTGTAACACAAGCGTCAAGTTGATTACCTTGATAATGACTAATTTTATTCACTTTCAACTTTAAAATAACTTATTTCATTGGTTTTAAATACCATATGATCATGGTTTTGTTGACAGTTTTGATATGAAACCTTACAAAAATTAGTATAAATGCAAATGTCTTTAGTGGTATAAAATTAGTGAAGAAATATACTTATTTTCACAGCATTATTAGTCTAAGATCTGGCTTAAGAAATATATACTCTCATGTGTCTAATGAAAATGATCCAGTACATGTGCAAGATAATACACATATCGACGTATATCTGATAAGTTGCCTAATGAATCACATCCAGACAACGGCAATCAATTAATAAAGTTATTAAATTAAAGAAGTGAGTTGGTTCTGGATAAACCGTCCTTTCATTGTAAATTATAACCGTGCTTGCGCGCTCACTGGACATTCCATAAGCCAGATCTCGTACTATATTTATGACCAGAAAGATTTATAGATGTATAAAATTAATGATTAGATGAGAGAGATAGATTAGATATTATAATAAAGTAATAAATAGATCTACATATCTATAAATATTAAAGCTAGTTGTGAGGTCACCTGTATGGCAGCGGCTAGTTCGGCCCCGAATCCGCAAGTGAGTGGTGCTTCATGTGCTATCAGACAGCGGCCTGTTTTCTTCACCGACTGTAACGATAATAAAACAATATGTAATAATAATAATTGTACACCAGATAAAAAAAAAATATAAAACAAATAAAGTAAAAAATTCGGCCTTATTTCATAGATATTTTTTTTCTAGGCAACCTTTGGATTTAAACTGAAAAAAAACAAACGAGTGTGCTTTAGACCACACGACTGAAGTAAAACTTCTGCACAATAGGCCTCCACTGTGTCTTAGATATACGAAACGTAACTCTTTTTATCACACTTTTCATAAAGCCTTGGTCACGCATTTACCAGCTTACTTTCCAAGTTAAGCGTGGGTAAAGAATTTTTATTTCAAAGTTTTGTTCAGACTAAAAAAAATCAGATTTATGAATTTATCACCCCCCCCCCCACTTATTTCCCACATTTTTTTTTATAATAGGTGAGTCGTTTTTTTTCTATACTTAAGAACAATACAATCATTTATGTACAAAATACTGAAGGTGAGGTAAAACAGTGAAAAAAAAATGACAAAGAAAAAGTTGCATACTAGTTGAAATTTGTAAGAATTTATTTTTTGTCGGAAAGGTCTAGTGGAGCCACTATATTGTGGACGCCCCGGGGCTGTATTTTTGGATTCCATTAAATCAACCCCTGCCCTCCGTATTTTAAACAGTCGTAGCAGTACAGTGCTCACATTAAAAACAGTCTCCTGGTCCCACGGCAGGATAGACATGAGATCGATGACCTCGCAGCTGGCTCCCAACTTATCCTGGACCATTTGGGCCACTTCCAACAATACATGAACCTGTGTCCCCCAGCCTATCAGTGTCGCCGCGTCGCCTGGAACATTGTCATCACCATCAATAATATCATTACAGTAACCGCTACGCTTTAATCTTAAAGACACAATATTACTTGTAAAAGCGTGGACCTATTTCGTTGTGAACAAAAACTTTTTTACAATGCCATAACTATTGATAGTATTATTTTACTAGTGTTGTTATTTCAAAGGATATTTTATCGGAGATACAATTGGTGTATTGAAGACTCACGCAATCATGAAGCGAAATAAATATGTATACAGGACGTTGTGTGAGCAACTACACGTTTATCCTAAAGATGGTGTTCTAAAATTTATATAATTATTCTTCTTAATTAATTAATTATAGGACGTATCCTGGGTGGTTTCAACGGCGTTTAGTTTAATTTTTTATAGGATTTATTAAGATTTTTTATCACTGCTCAAGTTTATACAACATATTTTATTGGCAGTGATCACTAGTGACTGTAGAAAAATATATTTAATTATATTATAATATAATACTGCAAATCGGTGGTGAGTAAATGTTTTCTAAATTTAATTACTGGCTATATTTTACTCATTAACTTTTTACTCCCTGAAGCATAATTAACCTATTACTTGTTTCATATGTAAGTACCGTTTTTATATTGTCTATATCAGCAGTTACCCGATCTTTTGTTTTTCAAAATGGCGGTTCCTCGATTTGTTAACGTTTCAACGACAGTATAAATAAACGCTATAGGTACCGTATACTCGCTGTTTTTTTATCAATTACGATTTTTTAATCAAAGTCAACGTACCCTGTCGCAAAACCTGTGCCTTTCCAATGGGTAGTGTGAAGTTATCCACTGGTACATCTTCAGTAGCGGAACGGTACAGAATCTTGGGCTCCAGGAATATACACGGGTCCCTGTCTTGTATACACGATAGTAATAACCCCTTTGCTGTTATTGGTCCTCTTGGTACTACCACCTGGAAATATTCCAATAATATATTAAATATACAACAAATTATTACATTTTAAAATGAAATATTCGTTTCCATTTTTTAAGTTTTAACTTGTCAATAATGAGAGAATCTGCTAAACTGGTTTTGATGACACATTGATTAACAAATAGCTGATATTTTAAGGTGTGGCTAAAGCTTTACTTTGGGAAATGACTTACATATTGTGGGAAATATAGAATTTGAACAAATTCAATTCACACCAACAATATAAGTGTGGATACACCACAATTTATTTATCATATATGAATACATATATGTATTCATATACGAATGTGTTCGTGTGTGTGTGTGTGTGTTTTGTTATTAAAAAAACTGAAATACTATAATACTTTTAAGCCAGGCGCGTGTGCGAAGAAAGCTTCAGGGCTCTGTGAGTGATACAGGCCCCCGTGGCCGACCGCTCCACACGGACTCCTAACAGTGAGGGCCCCGCATTCAAACTGACCCCCTGAGCGGTAGCGGGCCTTCGCTGCCTCATTCACTAGCTACACGTTAAAAAGATAATGATAATATTAATAAAATAAACACTTTATGTTTAACAGTACCCTGTGGTTGCAGCTGCAGATATACAGGAAAAGCGACTCACGATAAACAGTCCCTTGTGGGATGTAGCTGCATATTTACAGAAAATAATAAAAAAGTGCCATAGTCGCCTGTAGCTAACTCACATTGTACAGAAACAATAAATAGTCAAATAAACGCCTCTTGATATACTGTACCCTGTGGGGTGCAGTTGCAAATATACATAAAATAATAAATAAGAGTCTCATATTAACAGTTACAATTATTTAATGCAGTAGTAAAATATCTCACAGATTAAACATATATTTGATAAACTATACCAGAACCTAAACATTAAAAACCTCCAATATTTTAATATTATAATGGCTTTAATATAATATTTACAAAACATATAATATCCATATTATTAATCTGCTTGATATTTGAAAGGATTTATTTATTTTTATTTATTTACACTTTTTGCACACCAACACAAAAGTAACATAAGTTTAATTAAGTAAAAAAAATAAATAAAAAATAAATTTGGATTAGTTGCAACAGGCAGCCTTATCGCTAAAGCAGCGATAGGTAACATGATATTGAGCATTATTTTCATCCCAAATTAAACTTGCCAAGCCATTTTTACCCAGCAATGGGAAAGTTACAGACTGTAACTGCGCAATACAGAATAGAAAACTAACCGATTTTTTCAATAAAATAGTACTAGTCTTTCTTTTTTTTCGATCACAATCGATTCACCCTGTAACATCTCACTTCTGGTCATTGAAAATAAAAATAAATAAATAAATATTTACAACATACACACACCGTCGTCTGTTCCTAAAGTAAGCAACTTAATGCTTGTGTTATAGGTAACAGTCGACTGGTATAGCTACATTTTTTTTTCGAAAAACATAGATATAAATAATACTTATACAAATAAATACTTCCGGAGCAGAAAGCAGGATAACTACAAACTGGGCCAACGGACTAAAATAAAAAAAATTACTTTATTCAAATAGGCTTCAAAAGTACTTTCGAATCGTCATTTTACAAATTAAAATTTTGAAAGTTATTATTATTTTTAAAAGTAAAGTTACCGTGATTCTGTAGAGAAGAATTGGCATGAAACTTGGCAGTTACTCTTTTGAAAACAATATATAAACTGTGTTTCAGAACAAAACTAACAATATCTTGCATGAAATACAACGTCGCTAAGTCCACACATCTTTACCAACTATGGAAGCCTGCACCGAATCGCGGCTTTATCTATTAATTTCTTTTTAATAAACACTTTAAATTAATGTAGGAGAAAGAGGCCTCTTGTGATATAAAACTGTTACAAATATAGCAGTTTAATAGTTAGAAAAAAGGAAATAAGACTAACTTGATCAAATGCAGGGAAAATATAATCGGCAAATTGTATCTCTGCAATTGCTGTAGCACCGGCTGTAGCCATTCCGATACCGAACCCAGCGATACCTTGTTCACAGAGTGGAGTGTTAAACACCCTGTCATTGCCATATTTTTCCTGAAAATTTACATATTAACTACTTTTAAAATGTGATTTATTTACTGATAAAAAGAAATACAGTATAGTGTAGTAGGTTTTTTTTATTATAAAATGCTCTATCTATGCCTATATTCTAAGTATACAGTTATAACAGTTGACTACTAAAATTTGTGTACAGTAATGAAAATGGAAATTGTTTAATTACTTTTGGTTTGAGGGTAGGTGAGAGTCAACACGTGCTATTGTATCTTTCCTATTATTTGGTGGAAATTTTTGTGTTTATTGTTGAATTTTGTATACTGTGGCGGTTTGTTTTGAATAGTAGTGCTGTTTTTATTTTATGTAATAAGTGGTAGTCCCTAATATGGAGTGGGACGCTTCACCTCCTCCTGATGGGAGAGGTGGCGGCGTTGGCGGCAATAAAAGGCACTTGTCAATGGATCCTGTTCCTGAAAGTGTAAAGAAAGCCTCTCCTCCGTCTGCCTCTGTGCTAGACACTTATACTGATCCAGATTTCACAGGTAATAAAGTTGCTTATAATCAGGATGATAAAGGTCCCTTTTCTGTTCATATTTCTAAATTGGAATCTGTGCAAAAATCTGGTCCATCCATTCGCCTTCTCAATTTCGCACAGTTCCTTTATAAGAACTCCACAAATGGAATTGTTAACGGAGGCATTAAAAACCTAGGCAGAAATAGGATTTCTGTAGATTTTTTGTCGGCTGATCTAGCAAATTTATTTATCCATAATACTATTCTATCCGCAAATAACTACGAGGCTTCTATCCCACAATATCAAGTCACGAGGATTGGCGTGGTCCGCTCTGTCCCCATTGAATGGTCTTTATCAGATATGGTTGAGGGAATGGAATACCCTCATAACTGCGGTAAAGTCATCAAAGCTCGTCGCCTAAATAAAAAAAGAATTACCGATGGAAAACCTGAGTGGATACCTACTACTACAGTTGCCCTAACCTTTCTTGGACAGAATTTACCTGAGAGAGTTTTTTGTTTTCACGCATCCCTTCGTGTTTCTTTGTACCAATTACCGATCATCCAATGCTTTGCTTGTTGCCGTTTCGGTCACACTAAGGGCCAGTGCCGTTCCACCCCCCGATGCTACAAATGTGCCCAACCTCACTCTGGCGAAACCTGCTCTGTCTCAGATGAAAATGTCTCTTGTCTTTTCTGCAGAGGCAATCATAAGGCTACAGAATCTTCAAAGTGTCCGGAGCATGAAAGGCAAAAGCAGATTAAACTAATTATGACCAAAGAGAGTATTGGTTACACAGAGGCTTCATCGCGTGTCCCTCATCTGCCCCGGCTATCCTATGCTGCAGCTTCTCAAGCGTCGCCTAGGCTAGAGCCCTCTCCTCAAGTCACTTACCGATCCCAAAGCTCTCCTACAGATCCTTCTCCTCAAATCACTCACCAATCCCAAAGCTCTCCTACCATTCCCTCTACCTCCTACCGTAAAACGGTGTTCAGTACTCCTCGTCCTAGTACCCCTTTGCGCCCCTCTTATGATGTTTATGCTCTTTCCTCCCTCACCAACTCTCCTAAATCTACCATGCCTAACGGTTGTGCTTTTCCTAATCCCCAAATGATTGAGCCGACCCCAAATTTAACTCCTAACGATAATTTAATTGAGATTTTGGTCTGCGCTCTTGTCAACATGATCTCTAAGTTTGGAGACGCTTTACCGAACAATGTCCTAAGTTTATTGCAAACTTTTATATCTACTTTAGTAAAAAATGCTGGGTCGCACGATCAATTTCAATGGAATGGATTCAATGGAATTGTAGAAGTATTCGAAATAAAAAACATGAATTAATTTATTTAATCAATAAATATAAACCTGCAATATTTGCTCTTTCAGAATCTAGGCTTCAGCCTCGTTCTATATTTAGAGTACCTGGCTACTTGTGCTTACGTGATGACAGAGATGATGGCTACGGAGGGTCCGCTCTTCTGATTGATAGAACTGTTACCTTCTCGCAAATTCATATCCCTTACCATGGTCCTGGTTTTCAAATAATTGGTGCAAAAATATTTAATGTATTATTGTTTTCAATCTATTTACCACACCCTAGTTCAGCATTAATTTCAGAATTAAACAATATCTTATCCACATTTTCGTCTCCTCTTGTCATCTTAGGAGATTTTAATGTTCATCACACACTAACTCTGTGTGTGTGTGTGTGTGTCTAACCTCTGCAGCTGATGAATCAATTCCACTTAAAAATTCTTTTCTAGATAAAATACCTTCGCCCCCATGGTGGGACTCTGAATGCACAGATAGTATTCGGAAACGCAAGGCTGCTGAGGTTACCTATCTTTCTGATTTATCGATGATTAATTACCTAAATTTACAGAAAACAACTGCTAAGACTAAGCGCTTACTCTCAAAGAAAAAGTCTAGTGGGTGGCGTAACTTCTGCGAGTCTTTGTCACCGCGAGCTCCTGCCTCGCTTGTGTGGAGAAAAATAAAATCTTTCAGACAAATTTTTCAGGATGACCGTATCGTCTCTTCTAACGATTCCTCTTACTGGTTGCCTAACTTTGTTAATAATCTAGCTCCTCCCTATGTTCCTTCTGAAAACATTTTTTTATGTCTTCCCTCTTGCATGACTTCCGAAAGATTCAACGATTCCTTCTCTTTAAACGAACTACTTTCTGCCCTTGATGGACTTAAGGATTCTTCGCCTGGGATCGATGGTATCCCATACTCCTTTATTATGAAATCCCCCACTTCTGTTAAACTATATCTGCTTGATATCTATAATTTAATCTATAGCTCCGGAATTGTCCCTGATTCGTGGAAAACTCATATTATCATTCCTATCCTAAAACCCAATAAAGACCCCAGGAATCCTTCTTCATATAGACCAATTGCTCTTTCATCTGTTATGACTAAAATTATGGAACACCTTATTAAAAATAGATTAGAGTGGCTTATAGAGAGTCGAGGCCTATTGTCTAAATATCAATTTGGCTTTAGGAAGGGGAAGGTGCTCTTTAGATAGCCTCAGCATCTTTACCACCGATGTTTGGCGTGCCCTTAGCTCTGGGAAACATGTTATTGGCGCCTTCCTTGATATCTCATCTGCATACGATAACGTTGAGCTCAGTATTCTCCGTCCGAAAATGTTTAACTTAAACTTGCCGATGAAAATGATCAATATTGTTTTTAATCTTTACTCTGCCCGATACATCACGGTTCGCGTCCAAGGTTTATTACTTCCAAAAAGAATAGTCTGGAAAGGGCTTCCTCAGGGCTCCGTTCTGAGCCCCCTTTTGTACAATTTGTATACTTACGACCTTGACAAATCGGTCCTCTGTTTTTGCAATATGCTGATGACATTGCTCTTTATTCTTGTTCTTCCACTTTTTCCGAGGGCACTTCTAGACTTAATTCTGCCCTGTACTACTTAAATAATTGGTTAACTGATCATGGTCTTACCTTGTCTGTCCCAAAATGCTCTGGCATCGTTTTCACTCGAAAACGCTCTGTCCCAGATAGCGTGTCTCTTCACATCAATAGCCAACCTATTGCCATTCAGAATCACGTAAAATTTTTGGGAGTCATACTGGACTCCAAAATGTCGGGCGTTCAACATCTAAATTATATTTCTAACAAATGTGAAAAAAATATTAATATTCTAAGATCTCTCTCGGGCGTTAGATGGGGATCGCACCCTTATTCGCAGAAGTTGTTGTACAATGCGATTATACGTAGCCATTTTGACTATGCAAGTTTCGTTTTGGAACCATGTAATAAGGTTGCTCTCTCATATTGGACTAGATTACAAGTGAAATGCCTACGAATTATAGCTGGAGCAATGAAAATGTCTCCTACTAATGCCCTTCAAGTGGAATTGGTTGATCCTCCTTTACATCTTCGCAGACAGTTCTTATGTGACAGGTTCCTTGTTAATGCCGTACAAAACTTTTCTCACCCTTTAATTAATAAACTCCATGATCTCAATCAGCTTATTAATAATTCAAATTTTTGGACCTATAAAGATAAACCTCCCCTTACTAAATCTTTTCTTAAAATCAACATCAATAGTATATATCAGTTTGACAAAAATCCACTATTCACGTATAGCTACGATTCCTTGATATATCAACCTAGAATTATCTTGAACCTAGGAATTACTAAAGAATCAGCTGGTGCCGCACTTGAGTTTAATAGAATAATCGATTCGGACTGGTCAGAATGGTTACATTTCTTCACTGACTCATCTAAAATTAACCCCGAGTTAAACGTTGGTTCTGCTGTCTGGATTCCTAAATACAATATTATCTTGAATTACAAACTGCCTCCTCTCTCCTCAACTTTCTCAGGTGAATGTATTGCCATTTTGGAAGCTGTCTTGTATATTGAATCTCATGGTCTTAATAAATCTGTAGTATTCACTGACTCTCGAAGCTGCCTCCAGGATTTATTGAAAAGTCCATTTCATGCTAAAAATAATCTTCCCATTACTCTAAAGATAAAAGAAACACTGTTCAAATGTCATCAGTCGAATATTGAAGTAGCGCTTGCTTGGATACCGAGTCACAGCGGTATAACAGGTAATGAGATGGCAGACATATGTGCAAAAGACGCGATTCACCTAGGCTGCGATAAATATAATAAATGCTTTACCCGAGACTTTAGAAGTTTGGCTAAACAATGCCTGGATAATTCTTGGGATAGATTATGGCAATCTTCAAGACTAGTTACAGGTAAATATTATGGCAATATCCAGCCGTGTATCACTACCAAGCCATGGTTTTTTAAATACTCCGACCTAGGTAAAATTACTACGTCGATAATTATTCATATACGATTGGGTTTCTCCTGCACACCTGTGTTCTTAGCTAAGTTACGCATTCGTGATAAATCCTTATGTGAATGTGGCTTGGAGGAAGGATCTCTCGATCATTTATTTTTTAATTGTCTGAAATTAACTGTATCACTATATGATATGCTTCCCAAAAACATTCCGCGGCCGGTTAATGTTTGTTTATCTTCTAACTTTAGTGCCATCTTCTTTTTGTGTTGTCTTAACTAAGTTTATTAGAACCAATGATATAAAATTATAATTTACCAATAAATTAAAGTTAAATAGTCATGTCAAATATTTTCAACTAACTGCAGTTTAAGCGGCTTATCCCACTATTGTACTGTCAAAAACGGACCATTTCCGGACTTATACACTTTCAGTAGGTACTTGTCATTGGCAAAATCATCGGCGAAAAGCTGATGGAGCCATAGTCTTTAAAGAAGAAGAAGAAGTAATTACTTTTAAAATGTCATTTATTTCCTGATAAGCATAACTAGAGCATAGAATAAATATATTTTTATAAAATACTTTCCTTTTATTGTTCATATTCTAGCTATACAATAGCTGTCTCAAGTTCTTTGATTATTTATGGTTGTTTTATTTATGGGTAATTTAACCTTTTTGTTTTATACATTGTGTAGAACATATAAAAACAAATAAAATAAAGTATGCTATTATTAAATACTAACAAAAATTGGAAATTTATAACAACACAAACTCATAATCCTAAACTAAATACATATATTCAAAAATATATTTTTATGTTATTTATAGAAAAGTTTGGAATTTAAGTTATCAAAAAAAAAAAAAAAATGTTATAACTAATGTAGATATTAGAAAGTTAGAAAATTTGCAATTTTGTATCCAAGAACCAAATACTTTTATACAAAAAGTACAAATATCTAGTGTAAACTAACTATTCCTCAGTATTCTTTAATAAAAGATGTAAAACATTGAACATTGTAAATTGTACCTGTAATCCTAAAGCACACCTGAAGACACCACCGAAAGCCACGTCTTCACCAAACACCACAGCCGTAGGGTCATTCTTGAGTGTCAAATCCATGGCATTGTTTATAGCCTGCATCATATTCATTTTCGAATATTCTCCTGAATAAAAAATAAATAAATGATAAGTGGTGTCTCACACTCAATGAAGAATAAATCTTAATGGATTATCCTATGGATGCCGGAGGTCTGGAAACATACCACAACTATGTACCTATAGTTATATATGAAAAATGTAATTTGATATTAAAACCTCTGACATATACATACATAAACTTCATCTAATGTTTTATCTATTCAAATATATATATAAAAGGAATGATTTGTTACTTGTAATTAATAAACTAAACAAACTTATTTCTAAGAATTTTTTGAAACTAAAAAAAAGAAAAAAGAAAAATAATCTATACTAACATCACGCAGTTACCTATAAGCTAGTTTTTGCATAGTAGCTAAATGTAAGCTTATGGAGAAACCACATGCAACATAAGTACTTAAGTTGTAAATTTTAATTAATTGTTCACATCCCATAATTATATTACAAAAAAATAAATAAATAATTATAAATAAAAATCAAACAATCATCTGTAAAATCCTTTATTACCTATTGAGAAAAATTATGTTTACCTTATAAAGTAACCCCTAAGTATTATAAGTAACCGATAAGATATTTTAAATATTTCTAATATAAAGAAGCAAAATTATCTTTTGTTATTAATTGAGCTTACAAATATTAGTATTCTGAGTAGATTTCTAATCACAGTAATTGTTTGGTAGTTATAAGCAGTTCTACAAATTGTTAGAGAAATAAATTAAAGAAGATTGTATTGAACTATAGGATTGCTAAATTAAAGTATCCTTACTATGAAAACTGTTTATCAAATTTATTTATTCAATTTAGTTCCCGTTACTTACCTTCCACTGGTTTTTCATTGTCCGGAAAATATGTAAAATGAGATGAAAGCCTTTTTGTCCCATTGTTAACACGTTTAAATAATTTGTTGAGATTCAAAACTCTTTGAGTTAGACTAGCCATATCGCTACGTAACGCCCGTAGGACTGTAACTTACTGTAAGGAATAAATTCAATATTATGTCTTATCTGCAATTGTAATTAGTGAACTTGATAATTTGTGATAACGTATGACGAAAGAATCGGGATTTTAACGCTATAAAAACATTGGTTTTTAATTATTTTTCAAATATAATATGTAAAAGTTTATGAACGTCTTTTAGAATGAAAATTACTATTCTGAATAAGAATATTTATAATATTGCGAAATGGTGAATACCTAAATACATTATGATATATAGCATAATTTTTTTTTTATAGTAATTATTCTTTACGCTCTTATGTTGTGTATGTTATCTATATATTTATATAGATAACATAATCTTTAATTACAAAAAACATTGACGTTGACGTTTTTGACTTGTACATTTCATTTTACGGAGTAAAACTACACGACTGTGATAAAGTTAAACATTTTTGGTACAGTTTATTTCAATTAATTTATTTGCTACTCTTGTTGTATACAATAGTCTTTTATACATAAAATTGTTATGAAAAAGCTATAATAGAAAATGGGTACAAAATCCTTCCTCGAATATTATAACTTTTCTATACTCCCATACAAAAGATTTGTGATAATACTTAAAAGTCAATTTGAACTTTAATACCATACGATAAAGTTTGTGTTAGGCGATACTAAGTTCGCCGGGTCAGCTAGTTATATTTAATTTTCTCTTTCGCAAAAAAATATTGGTCAGATTGTAACGAAATTGGTTATTATAATAAGTGGAGATCAAAAACACTCAATTAGACTTTGTTCAATGAGATTAAAAGGTTCGTAAATGATAGAGCAAAATCCAACTAGTTATCACGTTGACGGCGGCAGCTAAAATCATAGATTACTACAAATACGTAAAGTTATACTTCTTTTGGCATGTTAGGGAAAAATGATGAGAGTAAAATTTTATGATGCGCACGTATACCGTCACGAAAAAAAACTTAAACCTGAAATTAGCTAGTAAACAAAGAAGAAGTTAGTAACGTGAAGTTAGCTAGCCAATGAAGGATAACTTTTTACGTGCGTACTTATGTACTCACACACATTTTTTTTTCACAAACTTTACAACTAGGTCGGCAAACAAGTGTATGGCTCACATTATGGTAAGCGATTACCATACCTTAAAGATGCCTGCAACACCAGAAGCATCGCAAACGCATTGCCGACCCTACCCCCAATCTCTCAGGAGCTCTGGTCAACCGAGCTGCAACGCACCACACCACACCGCAATGCAAAGCAAGGAGGAGGTTCTAAATTCCATTGTATTTTTTTTTATTTTATGTATGTTACTTCAGAACTTTTGACTAGGTGCACCGATTTTGGTGTTTCTTTTATTAAATCAAAAGCTTATACTTATCATTTGGTCCCATTTATATTTAATTGAGATCTGATAAGTGTTTTTTGAGTTATATCTAATAATGCGTATTTACTTGACTATTTGTTCATCGACTTACGTTATATTAAACGGTATAACTTTTACCGGGTTTACCGATTTTGATGATTCTTTAATCGAATTTTATTGCTTGTCATGTAGTCTCATTTAAATTTGATCGAGTTCTGATTACTATTATTTGAGTAATCTTTGATAACGCGTATTTACTTGAATTGCTTGAATTTTTTTTTGTATTACACTTTATAACCTTCTACTGGGTGCACCGATTTTGATGTTTTTTTTTTTTTTTTATAAATCAAAAGCTAATACTTGTCATTGTGGTTCCATTTAAATATAATGGAGATATAATGAGTACTTTTTGGGTAATCTTTGATGACGCGAATTTATGAGACGATGCATACTTTGTCGCAACGCCAAATGTGAATATCGATCAAAGGATGTTATGTGGCCACATCTACTATAACGTAGTGAGCTGTATTAGCTAGGGTAGGTGTTTATTCTTTAAAAATAACTAACGACGCCTGCGACTTCGTCCGCGTGAAATAGTGAATTTGGACAGCATTTTTTGGATATATCTTTTGGTTTATTTTGGACACCAGAATAGCTCTAATATTTTGTCTCTTGTCGCAAGCTTATAAAACATTCATATAAACCTTACATATTTCCAGTCAAACTTTCATGCTCTATTATTCCCTATTGATATTTTATAACCTTGTCATATTTATTTATATCGAATCAACAGCCTAAAAAATAAGCTTCAAGTTTCTTGCTCTAAAAATGACCATCCTTCCATGCAACTTTTCATTTCCATCAGCGCGAACTTGTGGAGGCCTATGTCCAGCAGTGGACTGCGATAGGCTGAAGTGATGACGATGATGAAGGATTTTTGAAATGAGTCAAGAAAATAAAATAATCTATACTACTCGTAATATTATAAAGAGGTAAAGTTTCTAAATTTGTTTGTTTGTAGGGGGTAATATTCGCAAATACTGATCCGATCATGAAAATTCTGTTACTAACAGAAAGCTACACTATTCAGGAGTGATATAGGCTTATTAAACAAAAAATTCGGAAAAATGCGAACGAGACGAAAATTTTACTATTATTACTACAAAAATAATAATTAACGCCCAACGAAGTGGACACGGGTCGGCTAGTTGTTTATAAAAATAAATAATAATGAATATTTGATTATTATCAGCTTAAATAAATAGTTAATCTATAAATAAATATTATTTTTATTATTATTATTACTGCCTAAATAATATTTAATTTGATTTAATAATATAATTATAAAGTTGTTCTTCTTCCACACAGAGACAGTATGTTAAGAATCTCAAAATTTAGGACAAGTAATATTTAGACGCTAAGCGTAATTTCTTTTCCGCAGTTTTAGTTATGAAGAATGAATACAATGCGTTAATATAATTTGGCTCGAAGTTAATTCTCGGTCGTCGATTATATGTTGGTTGGTGAATGATTGACCTACGATCTCATTAAGAGTAAGGATCGTTATCTGATGCTAATGATAACAAACGAGACACAGTAGGACAAACGCATTGTAATTAAACAGTGAGTGATTTCTATACGTATAAATATCTTCTAACGGGAATAGAACCCGAGTTGCTCCGTAATTCTAAAATTTGTTACCGTTGTTGCATGCCGGTGGCGGGTAAAAAGTTATCTATACAAATAAATAAAATTGGAGTGTCTGTTTGTAATATTAAAATAACAGCTTTTTACTAAATACACATGTATACGGTACATATACCAAAATAATATTTTTTATAATTTTTGTCTGTCTGTCTGTTTTTTTCCGGCTAATCTCTGAAACGGCTGGACCGATTTTGACGGGACGGGATAGAGTAACTTAGGCTACTTTTATTTAAGAAATATTTATTTTATAACTCTGCGAAATGAACAATAATTTTTTTATTAAATTCCATGCGGACGAAATAGCGGGCACAGCTTGTTTTTAAATAAAACTTTCAAAAGAAACTTGGTATTATTTTCATAATTCATTTTGTTAGGGCTTCGATATTAATTAAAAAGTTTATATGTTCCCAGCTATCAATTTTTACAATAATTAGGATTTTCGTAATGTCTGTAATCTAGAATTCTAGAATTTTCAAGCAGGTGAAAAATAAAAATATATATAATAGATATAAAAATAAAGATAGCGTTTTCCACATCATTTAACAAATACCAAACGCTAGCTTCATCCCGCGTCTTAGCCCGCACTGAAACCAGGAGAAACATTGCTTGAGAGAGCTAGCGGCCTGACTTTTGCAACATTTTTCATTGAAGTTCCGCTCACATCGGTAATCTTATGATGTTATACAGCCTATATCCTTTCTCGAAAAATATTTTTTTGGTCGACGCGTGTCGGGGCAATTAGTTCTTGCACCCCCGACAAAGGAGTAAGTCCCAGTGTGGGCTATTGAGTGTGAGGGGTTTATTTATTTATTTATTCTAGTATTTTATATGCATAATATCAACTTGGCTTATTTTAGCCGTAATATGTTAGTAGTTGTATATAATAGTAATGCCATAGATTACCTGGCAGTAACCGCGGCTGGAGTCATTGGCCGTCCAGCGTCGTGACTGAAAGTAAAAGTCGGCCTTACAGCGCAGACAGACACATGCATAACATTACATGCGAGTCATAGACACGTACTGTGACCTGTTTAGTTAGGCAATGTAAAAAAAAACATATTTTTAACCGACTTCAAAAAGGAGGAGGATCTCAATTCGACTGTATCTTTTTTTAAATCTTTACTTCATAACTTTTTACTGTATGTACCGATTTTAATGATTCTTTTTTTAACCGAAAGCTGTTGCATGTCATCTAACATACACATATATATTTAAATTACGTATACGCATGTACATTCAAATTTCATCGACATCTGACAAGTATTTTTGAGTCATCCGTAATAATGCGAATTAATTGAGTAATTTTTGACCACCTGTGTTAAGGGATTGATAGACGTGCGTACTTAAAGTACGCGGTTTTTAATATCGCGAACTTATTCGGCTCGACGTCGGTGATACACGTGAAGCTTATTCATTCTGTATTGTGATGTCGTCGACAAGAAGCTTTGTGTTACTTAGGAATTGTATCGTATTACATTTTAAAACAAAAAAAGACGAAGTTCTGAAATAATTCATTTTGAGTAATTTCTCAATCAAAAGTAATAAGAATTACAAACCTACATTACAAGCGTTGCACGTCCACGGACTGGCGAAACATAATTGTGTGTAAAAAAACCGACTTCAATTGTATCAAGTAACACATCGTAGGTAGACGAAAAAACAGTCAAGTAAATACGCATTATTAGATATAACCCAAAAATTACGTGTTAGATCGCAATAAAATTTAAATGGGACCACACGACACCTTTGGTTTAAAAAAAAAATCATGGAAATCGGTCCACCCAGTCAAAAGTTCTGAGGTAACATACATCTAGAATCGAATTGAGAACATTCTCTTTTTTTGGAAGTCGGTTAAAATTGGCGGCTCGCTGCTCGCAGTGTTGCCACACATTCGAGCGGAGGTATGTTTCGAGCAAAATTTCAAGCTTGTTGGATCGCCAACGAACTTACTCGGCGGTTTTAAAGTAGGCGTACTTAGGGAGACACCTAGTGTGTCACGCTAAGTACGCGTACTTTAAAGGAGGTCGTCGTCTTAAAAAAAGGTCGTCGAGCCACAAGTTCGTGAACTTACTCGCACGTCTATCACCCCCTCATTACTTGTCGATGTAAATTGAAGTGGTGTTTGTGAGCAAACACTATTTTTCTCTGTGCATATTTCTGACACCATTTTATCGTTTTTTGAGGTGATCACGTCTTATAAATCGATGAACACCGGCTACACCACGGACCACAGAATATACTCCGTGGGCCACAAATCTTTTTTTTTTTGTGTATTAAAACCTTCCGTGGGCCTTAAGGAACATCCAAAAAATAAATTAGCCGATTTGGTCGAGCCATCCTCGAGTTATGCGCTTAGCAACATTCATTTTTACTAACGTAGTTATGCTTGAGTTACTGTACAATTAAATAAAAACTTTTGTGGTGTCATGGGACACCAGGTAGGAACGAAGTTCCTTCGGATAGTATAGAAGAAATACAATTTGAAAAAAAAATGTTGAATTTTATATAAATATTTTCTATTCTTGATTTTTTTTTTTATTTTGTTGATTGGTTTTTAATCTTCTATATAATATATATAAAAGCGAAAGGTCACTCACTCATCACGAAATCTCCGAAACTATAACACCTACAAACTTGAAATTTGGCAGGTAAGCTCCTTATAAGTCGTAGACATCTGCTAAGAACGGATTTTACGAAACTCGACCGCTAAGGGGTTAACCGGGGGTTGGAAGTTTGTATGAAAATCATATGTTTTTGAAGTAAGAGACTTGAAATTTAAAATGTATGCTCTATAGATGGTGAGAAGGTGTCTAAATAATGTATCTTTAGAAATCAACTCCCTTTTAGTGTTAAAACGGGGGATGGTAGGTTGAATCACTCATCACGAACTGTACTATCACCTACCTTGTTCCTTCTGCATATCAATGACCTGTTACAAACTAGTGGCATTCATTGTTATGCGGACGACAGCACCGGGGACGCCTTTTACACAGGCCGTCCTAATATTTCTCGGGAACAAGTCGATGAGCGTCGGAACAAACTTGTGTCTGAAATCGAGTCTCTTTTAGCCAAAGTGTCGCAATGGGGACAACATAAACTAGTCCAATTTAACCCTAATAAGACACAAGTTTGCGCGTTTACCGCAAAAAAAATCACCCTTCGTCGTTCCTCTCAAATTTGAAGGCACTCCCCTAACAGCCTCGGCCAGTATTGGGATACTTGGCGTCGACATATCGAGCAATGTGCAATTTCGTGGTCATCTGGAAGGAAAGGCTAAACTAGCCTCGAAGAACCTTGGTGTGCTCAGTAGGGCGAAGCAGTATTTCATGCCTTGCCACCGCCTACAATTATATAAAGCACAGATCCGGCCCAACATGGCTACCCATACTGCTCTCACCTATGGACTGGGGCGCCTCAGTACCAGCTTCTTCCATTTGACCGTGTTCAACGCCGAGCGGCTCGAATCGTTGGCGAAAAGATTCTCTCCGATCGGCTCGATTATTTGGCACTGCGTAGAGATGTCGGGTCACTCTGCATCTTCTACATCTCCGAAAATATAACAACTATAAACTTGAAATTTGGCAGGTAGGTTCCTTATAGGGCGTAAACATCCGCCGAGAACGGGAACCGTTAACGGGATAAAACTGGGGTTGGAAGTTTGTATGAAAGTCCTATGTTTTTGAAGTAAGATACTTGAAATTTAAAATGTATGGTCTATACATGGTGAGAAGATGTCCAAATAATGTATCTTTAGAAACCAACTCCCTTTTGGGGTTAAAACGGGGGATGGTAGGTTGACTCACTCATCACGAAATCTCCGAAACTATAACACCTACATACTTGAAATTTGGAAGGTAGGTTTTGTATAGGACGTAAAAGATAAAACGAGGGTCGGAAGTTTGTATGAAAGGCCTATGTTTTTAAAGTAAGAGACGAAATTTAAAATGTATGCTCTATAGATGGTGAAAAGGAGTCCAAATAATGCATCGTAATCTATATATATAAAAGAGAAAGGTCACTGACTCACTCATCACGAGAACTCTAAAACCGCTGGATCTTTGTCCATCCTGGATGGATGGACAAAGATCCAGCGGTTTTTGAAATTTAGCAGGGAGGTAGATTATAGTTAGTAAACGTCCGCTAAGAACGGATTTTTTGATATTCCACTACTAAGGGCGTTTGACAGCAGTTGGATGGTTATCCCGCCACCGGTCGGCTTTTTAAGTTCCAAGGTGGTAGTGGAACTATGCTATCTCTTAGTCGCCTCTTACGACACCCACGGGAAGATAGGGGGCGGCTATATATTTTATTGCCGTAACAACACAGATATTTTGTCCAAATGAAAGTCCAGTAATAAAATAAAAAATAAATAAAACAACTACCGCAGCTTAGCTGGAAGAGACTTCTTCTAGAGTTATCTCTACCGCCTTTCTACATATAAATTATATAATGTGTATAACACCTGACTGAGCGCAGTAGTCAGTGGTCGTCGTCCGGGCTACATCTGACGCCCGTTAGCAATAGTTTTCATTCATTAGTTTTGATTCATTGCATATTGGAAAATTACTAAAATCGGAAACATCGACATTTTTTTTATTGTCCGCTTAACTTAAATACGCCAATACGCCAACACGCCAACATGCCAAAACTCCAACACGCCAACACTCCAACATGCCAACACGTCAACACGCCAATAAGTCAATGCACCAACACGCCAACACGCCAATGTGCCAATACGCCAACACGCCAACACGCCAACAGTCCAATACGCCAGCATGCCAACACACCAATACGCCAACACGTCAATACGCCAACACGCCAACACTCCAACACGCCAATGCGCCAACACGCCAACACTCCAACACGCCAATACGCTAACACTCCAACACACCAATACGCCAATACGCCAACACCCCAACACCCCAACATGCCAAAACCCCACACGCCAACACGTCAACACGCCAACACGCCAATACGCCAATGCGCCAACACGCAAACACGCCAATGTGCCAATACGCCAACACGCCAACAGTCCAACACGCCAACATGCCAACACGCCAATGCGCCAACACGCCAACACTCCAACACGCCAATGCGCCAACACGACAGGACGCCAACAAAAATAACAAACTTGTTTAATAACGAACCGTTATTTATGATATTACATCTGTCCAGCCGGCCTAGCATGCATACAACGAGATATCTCTTGAAGAGAGAGAGAGATAATGTCTACATCGAGTATTTTCTCGATTACCCTAACATGCGCACTACGAGAGACAAAATTCTCTTCCGAAGACTTCGCCTTGTCGAGTAGAGAAACATTATCAACCATAATCACAACTGAATATCATTCTTATTTCTTATGTCGTAAAGTTGAATTTACAAGGTTATTGACCAATCGTGCCAAACCGGGATGAGCCAACGTTTGTATAATTTCAAACGAGTGACACATGTTTTATTTAACAATGTTCTCGGCCTTTTGGCTAAGATAAAAAGTGTATATCTAATTTAAAAAATCTAATATGGAAAATAAAACGGCGTAAGTAAATGAATTTAATTATATATGTAAAACAATATGCTCGTGTTGTGCTTTATATCTTGTCGCACATTAGATAATTGTAATTCTATCACGCATTGTTTTTTTTTTTTTTTTTTAAATTTTTTGAATTTTTTAATTTTTTTTTGATTATTGATTTTACTTTTATTCTATTTAATTTTATTTTTACTTATTGATTTTTTTAATATAATTTTGTTTTGTTTTTTATTCTGAATGTTGTACTAACCCAATATGGACTTATACTTTGGTCTGAAATAAAGTATTATTATTATTATTATTTAGAATAAGAAGCAACAGGGCGCAAATACGTTTTTTGTGTCATTATATGGCACACTTCACTCGACTTTTCGCATTTCCCGCTCTTCGTATACCGAATTATATAATTATAATAGGGAAACGCCATGGTATACAAAAAATAGGCACCCGGTTTTATTTATTTTTTATTTATCGTCTTTCTCGTCGATAATATTGAAAACGAGAAGTTTCTCTTCCTAAAACGACAAAATTCGACAAAATTACGATGTCATGTTAGCTTCCGTAGAGATAAATATCACAGATCACTAAAATTTAATGATTATCTCTTCTATTGACGTAACGAGAAGAGTATCGCGTGCACGCATGTTAGCTACTGTAGACATAGAGAGATAATACGAGAAAAGGGGTAGACAAAATTTTGTCGTGGCGCGCATGCTAGGCCTGCAGGTCCGGAAGAAGCCACTTCGTCATCTAAGGACATCGTGGCAAGTTTGCCGGGAAACTGGAGGATCCTGGGGGGATTGGGGATTGGGTCGGTAACGCGCTTGCGATGCTTCTGGTGTTGCAGGCGTCTATAAGCTACGGTAATCGCTTACCATCAGGTGAGCCGTACGCTTGTTTGCCGACCTAGTGACATAAAAAAAAAAAAAAACTTTGTGACTCACTGATTTAAACGCGGGCGAAGCCGCGGGCACAGCTAGTTAAGTACATAAAAGCATTTAGGAAATTTAGTATTTTAGAAAATAACAAATACCGTAAAATAAAATAAATCAAACAAAATAATAATAATTATTATAATTATTCAAACTATTAAGTGAATTTAAAAAAAAAATGTGTCTTTATTTAGTTTTGTAATATTTTAGTTTTATAAGCGTCATATTATACAGTCGTGTGACTGATATTACGTCACTTCCGTTATATATTTTTCTTACGATTTTAGTATCACATTTTTTTCAGTCGCTTGCCCAGCCAAATGTCAAGCCTGCTGTAAGGAACTTCGTTCCAAAAATATGTTACCTTACTTATGTACTAATACATTTTTTATCGTTCTCTAAAAACGTTTTTTCATGTTTTAGCCCTTTGTACTTCCTACTGAGTGACTGAGATCCACTTCTTTAATCCGTAAGGTTTTATTAGGCAGCGGTTTGATACAAAACAATTATTTTATGTTTTTTATTATTTATATTGTATCCGGGTACACATACATAAGATAATTGGCTAACTAAACGGCGTAAGCATGTAATTAGTTTTAAAACAAGAAAAAAAATAAGTTTTTTTAAAAGATATATTATTCGATAAAAGAGTATAAATTAATGATTAAGATGTGTGATTCAGTGGCGCGGTATTTCATGGAGGATTGTATTAATTTTATCTTGCCGATTCTTCTCTGCAAAATTTCTATTCCAATTCGATGGAAACTCACTATAATTAATTAATTAAAACTAATAATAGATTTTAACTAATAAAATATTCATAATTGAGTTTAATCAAAAAAATTGTAAAATAAAATAATTTTTAACAAAAAAAAACCGACTTCAAAAAAGAAACTAAAAAGTGAAAAATAAATTTACTTAGTACTGAAGTCGGTGCCAAGTAAAACAATAACTACTCTAGTATCTACTCGTAAGTTGTATTCAGTTTTGTTTCATTGACTATTAGGTTGAATACCGTTATTATTCTGTTATTGTTTTGACATATCTAATAATATATTTGTTATTGTAGCCAGGTTGTAGTATTTACTTGGCACCAACTTCAAAAATAAAATATTTATTTAATCATTTCTGATTAACTAAATCAAAATACGAATTACTTTGTACTAAGTAAAGTAAGTACTAAGTAAATTTATTTTTCACTTTTTAGTTTCCTTTTTGAAGTCGGTTTTTTTTTGTTAAAAATTATTTTATTTTACAATTTTTAGTGATGGGTAGACCTAACAAGTATGCTTTTTCTCTTATGTCGGGGGTTCGGAAACATACACAATACACAAGCACAAACACCCAGATCATGACAAACATCTATATGGCCAATACAAATGTCTGTCGTGCGCGGGGATTCAACCCACTAACACCAGCGTAACAGCCGGTGCTGTGACCGCTGCGCTAACGCGTCGACATACTATGAGTAAAGTTCGCTATCAGGTGTACGTAATAACAACTGGGACTGACAGCCTAGCGTTTTCTCCGAGGCTAGGTTGGGAGAACTACAAGGATTAACAACTAGACCGAAAATAAATATTTGTATAAACATAAATATCCACTCCGAGCGGGAATAGAACCCGCGAACGTCGTTGTTTAGGCGCCGCCGACACGGCACATGCACCATTATATCAAAGCGGTCGTCAAACAGCAAAAGGTAACTGCTGTAAATTGTTCAAAAATTCCCTCGAGTGTTTATGGGCTCCATCATCAAACCTGGCCCTGCACACAGATGATCACACAGCAGGTAATTGCTATAAATCGTTGAAAAGTTCCCTCGACTATCTTTCGTCTCCATCAACAGACTTTAATGGCACTTGTAACTTATATAGGTGCAAAGTTCTCATCAATAGAAACGAATTAAGTTCAAACAGCAGGTAATTGCTATAAGTCGTTGAAGAGTACCCTCAACTACCTTTCGTCTCCATCATCAGACTGAAATGGCACTTATAACTCACATACATGCAAAGTTCTCATCAATAGAAACGAATTAAGTTCAAACAGCAGGTAATTGCTATAAATCGTTAAAGAGTTCCCTCGACTAACTTTTGTCTCCATCATTAGACTGTAATGGCACTTATAACTCATACAGGTGCAAAGTTCTCATCAATAGAAACGAATTAAGTTCAAAAAGAAGGTAATTGCTATAAATTGTTGAAGAGTTCCTTCGACTATCTTTCTTCTCCATCATCAGATCGACTCCAGACCTTTATTAAATAGTAGTGCTTTATAGTACTTAATGAAAACATGATTAAATTTACTAGTCACCAGTACGATTTTTGAAAGTTTCCCTCGATTTTTCTGGGATCCCATCATCAGATCCTGGTTTCCTTATCATGGTACCAAACTATGAATATCTCCTTTCCAACAAAAAAAGAATTATCAAAATCGGTTCATAAAGAAGAAGTTATCTCCGAACATACATAAAAAAATATATATACGGTCGAATTGAGTAACCTCCTCCTTTTTTTGAAGTCGGTTAAAAAGTTACATCGACAAGTAATAAGTAAAACGTAAGTAAATGAAAAAATAGTCAAGTAAATACGCGTTATATTACAAAAAGAACTATATATTATATACCTACATGACTAACCCGTTGGCACAGTTTGTAGTGACCCTGCTTTCTGCTCCGGGGGTTGTGTTCGATTTCCACCCTAAGTCTGGGTGTAATGCAATGTATGTATTTTACTATTTACATGTATGTTTATCGAAAAAAAAAATGTAGCTATACTAATCGATTGTTACCTTAACACAAGCATTAAGTTGCTTACTTTAGGAACAGATGACAAACATTTATTTATTTATTTAAAGAAATACATAGATGTTAAAAATGTATAATTAGAAATACGACTTTTACGAGAATTTATACATTTTTGTACATCCTTCAATTGAGATACTTTTAGCGGTTTCAAAAGTTACAATTGAAAGAAAGTTTAAATGTTGTTTACATTACTATAAAGGTGTGTTAGCTAGTTGACGAAGATAATTTTGATTTTTAAATAAGATATTATAAAACTAACCGTATCTACCTTTCTAATGGGAATAATTTCAACTTAAAAACAAGAATGCTTTTAATTATAACAAATTGATTATAAGTATATATTAGTATTTAGTTTGTTCGTAAAAATTGTGGACAATTTTTACAACTTAATATTCGTTTTTTAATACATTTATGTCGGAACGTTAAGGATTTAGAATAAAAAGGTGTTTCATTCATCATCTTTCGTTTTAGATTCAATTTATATGAATAAAAATCGTATACTCATGATAATACTACTACAAGCTTAAATTCTTAATTTAAGATATTTTAGATTTGAATACCAAGACAGTCGTTAATCCTGAAATCCTGTATCGGTGTTTCCTGTACCGTATTGTCAAGTAAATATAACTATCAATCATTACAGCCTATATAGTCCACTGCTGGACAAAGACTTCCACAAGTTTACGCCAAAAATAACGTGAACTCATGTGTTTTGCCCATAGTCACCACGCTGAGCAGGCGGGTTGGTGACCGCAAGGCTAGCTTTGTCGCATCGAAGACGCTGCTGCCCGTCTTCGGCCTGTGTATTTCAAAGCCAGCAGTTGGATGGTTATCCCGCCACCGGTCGGCTTTTTAAGTTCCAAGGTGGTAGCGGAACTGTGTTATCCATTAGTCGCCTCTTACGACACCCACGGGAAGAGAGGGGGTGGCTATATTCTTTAATACCGTAGCCACACAGTACTATCAATGAAAATAAAAAATTGGGATAGTTAAATAAAACGAGTTTATATACTAATTTTATGTTCATTTCTAAACCTCGAATAAATAGTTGTGATAATTACCTCAAAATAAATATTGGTATAGCTGACGATTGCGCTATCACGGTATCGGAGTAAATATAGCCTATATATTAATAAATATATAGTCTTGCCCTAAATATTTAGATTTTACCACCCTATACTTTTTAAATTATCGGCTAAGAAATGGCCAGTGCATCTTTAATAAGCTACAAGTCCTAACTTTTAAAATACCCGAATTCTTTCCCTTACTGCTATGATCGCCTTTTTCGTACGAACATTACGTGGACAACCAGATCTTTTTCTGTCACAAACAAAGGTTTCATTGTACCTATTAATAGCCCGGTACACAAACATTTAACTAATACCAAGCGTTTGGAGAGTTTTAAAAATTGTATTTGGCTTCATACCTACTTTGTGTAATGCAATCACAGCGATTCGGTTCTCTTTATCACTCCACTCCATTTTAATATCACAAAATATTTTACAATGTATTGACGCGAAAATGCGAAATCACGATGAACAATCATATAGAAATGACAGATTCCAAATTCAAATGTAATATTTTGTTTATTTTTAATTGTAACAGTATTTATGGCCAGACCATGTATGTATTTTATGTGAGCCAAATGTACAACAAGATTTAATAATATTACAATATGGAAAAGATGCAAGTCGCAAACGGCAGAAGTGAAACTTCTTAAAAGTCCGAAGGTCGTTGCGATTGATTCTATCAACGATGATCACCGTCTAGTGAAAAAACGTCGTAAGCGCCGATATTGAATTACATCCTATTCTCTCTTGTTTTTTTATCGTGATGCATTTTCGTTTCATCGAGTTTCAAATCACAGCGATTCTAAAGAAGTTTCACTTCAATATTATAAAACAAAAGCTATACCTACGAAATCTCGAATATATTGTCGTATTAAAGTAACTTTAATATTAGAAAAATAAGCAATTGTTTCATACTTAACGGCCTCAAATGGAAAATACCTTGTTATGCGTCCGACAGACAATATACAACACAGGAATGTTTCATGAGCGTTGTCAAGCTGCAAATGCTAGAGAAATTGCCAGAACTGTGACCATTAGGTAGTCAAAATACAGAAGTTATAATTATCAGCTATATATAGTACATATTATATTTAAAGTACCCGATTCATTTGATTAATTAAAACATAATCAAAAGGCAAAGTTTTAAGACTGATTTTAAATCAACAACAGTTATATTAACGAAGTTATTTGAACAAGATGAAAGGATTACAGCGGCCGTTATAGTATTAGAGTTCAACGGGGATTCTTGAATTATGACGGCTTGCGGTTCCGTAATTAATTGGCTTATGGGTTGAAGACGAACTTATAGCGTTAAGGATGTTCTGTATATTATTGTATTGTATAGATGTTTGAAGTCCTTTAGTGAATGTTTATCTATCTGTGCGTCGAACGTAGATCACAGCTAGATAAAGCTGATCCGTGATTAAGGTGACCAGAGCTCCTGGAGGGATTGGGAGTAGGGTCGGCAAAGTGCTCGTAATGCCCCTGTTGTTGCAGGCGTCCATAGGCTATGGTATTCGCTTCGCCTGATGGTAAGCAGATACCATACATAGCCGTCCATCAGGCAGAGCGTACGTTTGTTGGCCACCTTCAGAGGTGTTGTTATTTACGTGTATAATTTCGGAACCGCTGCATGACGCTGAATAGTTATTTTTTTTGTTTTTATTTTTATTAGTACTAGAATACAATTAAATATTAAATCAAAATAACATTAAGAAATGAAATACATTGTTAGCAAGTTTCACCGTTGAGTTAAAATCTGAATCGGGCTATGCACGATTAATTTATAGATATTTTTTCCTCAAATTATTCTCGACAACATTATAGATGAATATTGCATATTCGATTGAATTTCGTGAAACAATAAATATCAATATTATACAGTTTAGCAAAGAAATGTCTACAAATAGTAAAAATTAAAAAGCAAAAAACTGCCTTTTAATTTCATTGCTACTTACAAAATTGTGGGGCAAATTCCCTAAGATCCAACAGTTTCGTATATGCCAACCAATGGTATATGATGTAAATTTTTAATAGTAAAATTTCTCCTGCCTACAATTAATTAACATTTCTAAAAATCTTAAATTCTTTGATTATATTTCAAATGAATACATAAAAAATTAAATATCCCTGAAAAGCCGATGAACATAAATTATAATCTTAATTATAAAGAAATAAAGCTATAAATAACGAATCGATGATACTCGACACAGGATATCCCATTAAGAAACGCCATACATCATGGTAACGGACACCCACAAAATGATAGGTGTCGGATGTCATGGTGTTTTATTGAAAAGCCATGTCTCTGGGGGAACATGGTAAGCTCATATGCAAATGGCCGCCTGGAGCGTCAAGTTTGCGTAAAAAAATATTATAAAACAAATTTTCCCGTAGTTTCCATACAGTTGACATTTATGGCTTTTATTCCTATGCTATATGGAACTACGTGATGTTTTATAGCCATATAAAAAACTTAAACAAAAATACCTCAATTACTAAAATCTAGTTACATAAATCAAACAAAGATAATTTATAAAAATCAAAAATCATTCTAGCAGATTCTGATAAGGGATCCGCTAGAATACTTTGCACTGCCCCAACATCGAACGAACAAAGTTTTAAGTTCCTAAACAATACTTGTCTCTGAGTCTGCAATTTGAATATTTGATACATTCCATCAACAAGTGATATAAATCTTCTTTAGTTCCACATGTATCACAATTAGGAGAGCCAATTTTTTTCATAAGGAATGTGGTAAAAGATTTTTGTTAATTTTATTTATTTGTATATTTTTTTTTTGTTTATCTTTCGTATAGACAGATACAATAAATGTTTTATTTATTTGATCATTCATGTAATTGTTTATTCATTTAATATAAAATATTTTTATACTATCTGTGCCCCGCGGTTCTGTCCTCGTTAATTTGAGGAAAAAAATAGCCTATAGCCTTCCTCGGTAAATGTGCTATCCAACACAAAAAAATATTTTTCAATCTAACTAGTGGTTTCTGAGATTAGCCCGTTTAAACAAACAAACAAATAGTACTATATCTTTACTTGCATAAATTGTCATATTTAATAGAAAACGTTGGGTTATTTAATATCTATCTCGGCGGTAGTAGGTCTCGCGTAAATACCGATTTATTGAAAATTCCGGAATAAAATCAGCCTATATGTTGCTTCACAATCTCCTCCACCTTCTAGTGAAAGTTCCAAAACATAAATTCACCCGTCCGTAAGATTAGCCTGGACAATCAGAAATTCAGACAACCAGACAACTTTTCAAAAGTAGTTTGTGTTTTAGTATCGTGTAAATAACTATATGTACTTTAAAAAACCGTTATTCTGAAATTATAAGCAGACACTTTAATTTTATTAATATTTTTAGTTTATTTATGTCATCTTCGATTGTCTTCTGTTCATCAGTATTTATTAATATTTGTTAATTACGATTTTAACGGCAAATTGGTTTCATTGTTTAAATAAAAAAATTGAATTTTAAATTAAAATTATTAAAATATATTATTACAAAGCGTTTATTAGATTTCCGTTCGTACGTACCTACTTATATTATTCATTTACTTTGACATTCATATTTATTGCTTGAAGGTAAAGCTGTCATATTACCCTTAAGTCATTTTAAATGATATGACATGACACTTATAAATATCCATTTATATTTTATTGTGTTGGCATTACCGTTTGTCATACAGAAGCGCGTCTGGTAACATGATACCAAATATATTTAAATACTAGCTGTGCCCGCGACTTCGTACGCGTGGAATTTAACAAAAAAGTTATTGTTCAGTTCGCAGAGTAATAAAATAAATAAATTTCTAAAATAAAAGTAGCCTACTACATCAGCTATCTGCCAGTGAAAGTCTCGTCAAAATCGGTTCAGCCGTTTCAGAGTTTAGCCGGAACAAACAGACAGACAGACGAAAATTGAAAAAAAAAATGTTATTTTGGTATATGTACCGTACATCAATATGCATTTAGTAAAAAGCGGTTAATTTAATATTACAAACAGACAAGCCAATTTTATTTATTTGTATAGATTTTGGGTCAAGGACGTCTTTGTGTCATCTTACTTGTAAAATAAACATGGTAACAAGATGCAGTAATTAAGTCAAATTTATAAGTATATACAAGTTATCCAGGGTCTATGGGTAACCAATAAACTTTTTAACATTTTGTTTATTGACGAAGGTTAGCTATAGATATAGTGGTGCGTGTGTTAACCACAGTTGCGGTTCTATCCCGCTCGGGATGGATATTTGTATTTAAGTATACAAATATTTGTTTCCAGTTTGAGTGTATCTTCTTCTGATCTCATTTAACGTTTGTTACTCATAGTATGCAATATATACGCAACATGCAACGCAGCATAATCCAAGAGACACGTTTAATCTAAAAAGTAAATTCTAGGCACCACATATAACCATTGCTGTGTGGTTACGGCATTAAAGAATATAGGCACCCCCTCTCTTCCCGTGGGTGTCATAAGAGGCGACTAAGGTTTAACACAGTTCCACTACCATCTTGGAACTTAAAAAGCCGACTGATGGCGAGATAACTACCCAACTGCTGACTTTGAAATACACAGGCCAAAGACGGGCAGCAGCGTCTTCGGTGCGACAAAGCCAGCCCTGCGGTCACCAACGCGCCCGCCCAGCGTAGTGACTATGGTCAACACACATGAGTTCATGCCATGTTTGGAGCGAACTTGTGGAGGCCTGTGTCCAGCAGTGGACTATAATAGGCTGAAATGATGATGATGATGATGATGACTAATACACAATAGAAACCTTAAAAAAATAATCAGAAATCTATATAAATACGAACGACTGCACCTAATTGCATTTTTTTTTGTTCTTTGCAGAATAATGTTGCTTTAAAAAATATTAAAAAAATCGATACGCACTTAAAAACGAGTATGTTTTAGACCACACGACTGAAGTAAATGATGATGATGAAAATGATGATGACATATAACCGGCATGTGGGTTGAGTGACAAGACAATTTTTACAATTTTATTCTTGAACATCGCCTCCGCAACGGTACTTAGTGTGATAAGAATATCTTTATTCATAAAATCTTAATTACGAATATTAATTACACTGAGCCTTCCTAATAAATTATTTGGGATACTTTTTATAGCAATAATAACTCGAAATTTCCCAAGTTCTTTAACTAAGATTTAATATAAACAGTAACAAAATGACACAAAAACAAAAAAAAAAACGAATGTGCTTTAGACCACACGACTGAAGTAAAACTTTTGCACAATAGGCCTCCACTGTGTCTTAGATATACGAAATGTAACTGGCTATGAGAGAAAGAGATTATGAAAATGCAGTGTGCTCGCATCTCTCTCTCTAGCTCCGTTCGCCTCACCCGATCACACTTTTCGTAACGCTATCATCACGCATTCACCAGGTTACTCTCCAAGTCAAGACTGCATAAAGATGTTTTAGTTCAAATCTTTTTTGTTAGTGAGGAAGTTATGTTTTATAAGCGTGTGAATGTGATCAATTATGTGTTTTTGTATGTGTGTATTATTGATTTGTGTTTATTGTTAGATTAGCTATGGCACCTGTACGTAGATTCATATAAGAACGGCTAGAAAGATGACAAATACAATAAAAGGAGGAGACTTGGGTTGTCTAGACGAAATGTCTAATTAGTCATGAACCCTATTATAATACTCTTTATTCAAATTGGCTTCAAAAGCGCTTTTGAATAGTCATTATGTATAATATAATATATTATCCTTATAATTATATTATATAGTCCTAAAAAAATTAGTTATGATTAATTTGAAGCTACCACCGCGATTCGGAATGTATATTTTGCAGGGAAAAATCGACAAGAAATTTAAAAGCTAATCTTCAAAACAAATTGGAAGTAACAAACATTCATCGTTTTATTCATCAATACAAAGAAAATATCACACTCGTAACATACACGTGTTCAGTAATTTTTTTTTTCACAATGTTTTGAATCTGAACTATTTTTGTTACACTAAATAAATATTGAAGTAATAAAGTATTGGAAAATAGAAAATCTGTATAATTAAGATAAAAATTTAATAGGTAACACGACTATATTTAGATTTTTTTTTCACCCAGAGGAAATCCCTAATGGATGCCTACAGCCTGAGGGAACTGGAGGGTATGTCCGAGTCGCACGGACTAAAACCTCTGGGGTGTTCTTTCGACACGCCTGGGCGGAATCACGGGGACGCAGTTGCACTTCCGCGATACCGCTAGCGATTACCATAAAAGCTCGATGCGATTCGTAACTCCTGAGAGGCTCCCTCGAACAAAAGGTCGCCTCCCTCCTAAGGACCGTGCAATGAGGACGATACATACCACGATCTATTGCCCACTGGTCCGGCGTTATGGCGGCAGATTGGCCAGGTAGGCCCTGCGTTGCCGACCGCGCCATCCGCGACGAATCAGGAGCGAGTTTGGATCTTGTTCTCGCTCCCGTTCTGCTGCTTCCTACTGCAGCATAATGGAATTGCAGAAGAAGGAAACTGCTATCCATTTTTCCTAATTGTCGACCATAGCCCTAATTAAAGCCAACAGCGAGAGATCCAGCCCAACAACTGGCGGCGCGCTCTTTACTCCACGCTGGATAGTCCGCGCGCGTGGGCTTCGTCGTGTCCTCGGCGCCGACGTCGCAGTGATGACACTCCGACGTTGGCTCCCGCCCCAGCACTCGGCACAGGTAGCGGCCGAAGCAGCCATTCCCAGTCGATACCTGTGCCAAGTGGAACGACACCGCACCGTGTCTCCTTACAACCCATTCACGCAGGCAGGGCCGAATCGCCGCCACTAGTTCCCGGCTCACCTCTGAATTCTCAAGGATGGCCGACCACTTCCGAAAGAGGTTGTCACGAGCAACTTTCCTCCATCAACTACATTTAGAATGTGATGCTTCAACATAAGAAGCTTTAAGGTTTAATTAATGTTTTTAATATGGGTAGTAAGACCTTTTGTATACCTAACTAAATTTAAAATTAATTAAAATCTTGTAAGGTAATCGTCGTACCCGCAAACGCCGTAAACTTGCTAATTATTATTAACCGACATTTGCTAATTACTAGAAAAGTATTTTAGCATTTGACCGTTTAAATTAAGGAAGATTTTAGTTAACAACATCTATAATAACAGTTCAGAGCCAAGCCAGACAGCGCGATTCATCCAGTGTTGCCTTATATTTAAAACAGATCTAAATAAATTAAGTTCATTTGATAATACACTTCTCGTCGATTATTTTACGTTTCGCTGACGCTTTTAATTATTAAAATCATATTTTCCTGTTTACGAGTTTTCCTAAATATTCATTGTGCTAGAAGACGAGTAGGTGTGCTCTAGATTCATCTATTCAGATTATGTTTTATCCAAGGCAGTCGGTGGAATTAAACGAAAATGGCTCGACAATTTTCCTAGTGATAAACATATGTTCATGAAATAAATTAACTATTAGAAGGCGCTTTTGAAGCTTATTTAAATAAAGTTATTTTGTTTTTGTTTTTATAATTTATTTTTCATTCTATTGGTATAAGCAAACATCATTCAACTACGAATGTTTTATAAATTTAATTTCACTTCAGCCTATCACGGTTCACTGCTTTTTTGTCTTTACGATTCTCCGCAGTCCTCATCTAGCCCCCACGCTGGACAGACGATCTACGTAAGTGTTTATACACTTACGTAGATCGTCTGTCCAGCGGGCTGGAAGGCGTCACATACTGCGTCCCCCCTACAGCGGTCCCTACTCCAGGATACGCTTGATCCAGCGACCATTGAGTTCGGCGACGGAGATGACCAGCCCACTGCCACTTCAACTTGCTTATTCTACAAGCTATGTTGGTTACTTTCGTTCTCACGCACATAGTCTTATTTATGATCCTATCTTTGACAGACCCCAAGCATAGCCGGTTCTATAGCACGATGAGTTACAAAATATATTTAAATAAAATTAAGCTTGAGAGTTTGATTTTTTTTGAAAGGCCATAATTAAAGGATGTATGGTATTGATATCAAAATATAAATTGTTGTGTTAGAATGCTTTTGTTATTGAGAAAAGTTAGATCATGACGTAACAACGCAAATAAGCGCCCAAAGGTTGTCTGGAAGAGATCGCTTTTCTAGCGATAAGACCGTCTTTGTACACTCTTCTTTATTTGTAATATGTTATTCTGTTGATTGTTGTTGTGTATAATAAAGAGTATTATTATTATTCTGTTATTAACTAAACAAAGGTAACTACGCCGGAAGTACAGTATTGAGGACCTAGTATTAATGATTATGGCTCTTCTGGTATATTTGGTATTGGTATTGAAAGTCACATCAAAGCGGCACTTGTTTCGCACTCAGAGCGAATATTATTATTTGGAAATATATTTAACTCTGGTCTTGGTGTTATCCTTGAGACTCTGAGAGGAAAATACCCTTAATAACGAAATACTTTTGAAATTGGTTCACAATTAGTACATACATCGTGTACAATCAAAAGAATATTATCGAATTGAAAAACACCTCTTCTTTTTCAAGGGAAATAGGGATTCATATATATATATACTAGCGGTGCCCGCGGCTTCGCCCGCGTTAAAATTAGTGTGTCACAAAGTTTTGCCGGCAAACTTCCAGTGAAACTCTCATCAAAATCGGTTTAGCCGTTCCGTAAACCTTCCTCTTGCCAATGGAGCCCTCTACAATGGTGAAATCGCATGAAAATCCGTTCAGTAAATTTTGAGCGAATCGATCACATACACTTTTGGGGACTTTGTTTATAATACAATAACTGTTGCCCGCGATTACGTCCTCGTGGTTATGAAGATATGTATCACTATTAAGATGTTTAACGCAACTTATTTTTTTATTCCAGTCACTTGAAATGCTTATCAAACTGAGTAACTTTTTAAAAGGCACAATTTAGTATAATTTAATAGTTATTTTTATAAAACCTCTCTACACACATTTTTGGTTTTATTTTCAGGCTGTATATGTTTCCTACAAACTATCAACCCCAATTAAACCCCCATTAGCGATGGAATATCGTAAAATCCGTTCTTAGCGGACGTCTAACTATAATCTACATCCCTGCCAAACTTTATCTTTGTCCAACCTGGATGGATAGACCATCCAGCGGTTTTTGAGTTCTCGTGATGAGTGAGTCAGTGACCTTTCTCTTTTATATATATATAGATTACGATGCATTATTTGGACACCTCCTCACCATCTATAGAGCATATATTTTAAATTTCAAGTCTCTTACTTCAAAAACATAAGACTTTGATACAAATTTCCGACCCCCGTTTTATCCCCTTAGGAGTCGGTTTTCGTAAAATCAGTTCTTAGCGGATGTTTACGCCCCATAAGGAACCTACCTGCCAAATTTCAAGTTTGTAGCTGTTATAGTTTCAGAGATTGCGTAATGAGGGAGTCAACCTACCATTCCCCGTTTTAACCCCAAAAAGGAGTTGACTTCTAAAGATACATTATTTGGACAGCTTCTCACTATCTAAAGAGCGTACATTTTAAATTTTAAGTCTCTTACTTCAAAAACATACGACTTTCATACAAACTTCCAACCCCCTTTTTACCCCCTTAGGGGTCGAATTTCGTAAAACACATTCTTAGCGAATGTTTACGCCCTAAAAGGAGCCTATCTGCCAAATTTCAAGTTTGTAGGTGTTATAGTTTCGGAGGTTTCGTGATGAGTGAGTAAACCTACCATCCCCCGTTTTAACCCCAAAAGGGAGTTGATTTCTAAAGACACATTATTTGGACACCTTCTCATCATCTATAAGGCATACATTTTAAATTTCAAGTCTCTTACTTCAAAAACATGGGACTTTCACACAAATTTTCAACCCCCGTTTAACCCCTTTAAAGGTCGAATTTTGTAAAATCCGTTCTTAGCGGATGTTTACGCTCTATAAGAAGCCTTCCTGCCAAATTTCAAGTTTGTAGCTATTATAGTTTCGGAGATTTCGCGATGAGTGAGTCAGCCTACCATCCCCCGTTTTAACCCCAAAAGGGAGTTGATTTCTAAAGACACATTATTTGGACACCTTCTCATCATCTATAAGGCATACATTTTAAATTTCAAGTCTCTTACTTCAAAAACATAGGACTTTCATACAAACTTCCAACCCCCGTTTTACCCCCTTAGGGGTCGAGTTTCGTAAAATCCGTTCTTAGCGGATGCCTACGTCTTATAAGGAGCCTACCTGCCAAATTTCAAGTCTGTGAGTGTTATAGTTTCGGAGATTTCGTGATGAGTGAGTGACCTTTCGCTTTTATATATATTATTATATATAGATATCTATATCTATATATATTTCTATATCTATATATATTTCAAGGGAAATAGGGATTCATATATATATATATATATAGATATAGATATATATATATATATATGAATCCCTATTTCCCTTGGTCACGCCATTACGCGTGAACGTCTGGACCGATTTCACTAATTCTATTTTGTTGTGTCTGTTATTGTCAGTGGTAGATTCTTATAGAATAAAAAAATTAAGAAAATTGCGCGGAAAATTATAAATTAAAAAAAAAAAAAAAAAAAAAAAAAAAATTAAGAACACTTAACCACTATATAAAAATATCTATACAAATAAATAAAATTGGGGTGTCTGTTTGTAATATTAAACTAACCGCTTTTTACTAAATGCAAATGGAAGTATAGAATCTTCTATACAACACATATACCAAAATAATATTTTTATAATTTTCGTCTGTTTGTTCCGGCTAATCTATAATATAAAAATGAGTTGCTGAATGTGTTGCTAAGCGCAAAACTCGAGAACGGTTGGACCGATTTCGCTAATTCTTTTTTTAAAATATTCCTTGAAGTACGAGGATGGTTCTTACGGAGAGAAAAATTCTAAAAAAAAAAATTAAAATTTCCTGAAAAAGTCTAAAAACAACACTTTTCTATACTCCCATACAAAAGATTTGTGATAATACTTAAAAGTCAATTTGAACTTTAATACAATACGATAAAGTTTGTGTTAGGCGATACGAAGTTCGCCGGGTCAGCTAGTTTATAATATAACCTTAGCGTTTTGGACAATATAAACTCTTTTAATGTAATATTATGACGTTTGACATAGAATTGACAGAAGATTTATATTTTTTATTAATTATAGCAATTCGAATTCAATATTCCTAGTAAAGACAAGACAAAGGTCTGTCGGGTCAGCTAGTCAAACAATAGTTTTTAACAGTAGGAAACATCCTCCTCAGAATCTGTAGCAGCCCGACTGGGGAAGTACCTGACAGAAGATTACAGCTAAACTATACTACTTTTAAGCAGTGTTGTGTTCCTTTGGTGAGTAAAGTGACCAGAGCTCCTGGGGGGAGGATTGGTAGGGTCGGCAATGCTCTTTCGATGCTTCTGGTGTTGCAGGCGTCTATAAGATACGTTAATCGCTTAGCATCAGGGCAGCATCAATAAAATTAATTTTCCTTTATACAAAAATGTAGAAAAATGCTTACAACAAATATTTTGCAACCTTAATATTGGAATCACCTTATCACTGCAGGTCTGCAAGATTTTTTTTAAGAACTGACGTTTTAATTTTAATATCATATTTTTTTTTATATTTATGTGAAATAAATAATTCTTAAGGAATGATTAGTGAAATATTCTTTATTATGGCTACATTTAGGTTGTAAAAATGATAAAACGCCCGTTAGCGACACGGACAGATTCTTTTATTTATTTTTTCAATTTATTTATCTAATAAACACCAATGTATTTATTTATTATAAATAGAATTTAAAAAACCACGCAGTTTTATGACAATGCTATGCAGTAAAAACCAATGAAACAAAAAATATAAAATAATCACATATTTACCCACCCTCCTATTAGGAGCAAGCTGGGACCGAAAAAAAAAACGAAACCGAAGATTTTGTAACAAGAAATTCCTAGAACTTGGTTCCAATGAATATTAAATTAAACAAACACAATCACCACAACACTTAATAAGCGTAGATAAAGACCCGTATAATTTTCTAAGCTACCTTTTATATTTATGGAGAAAACAAACATTTGTACCCAAATCGAACCCTTGAAGCGGGAATTGAATTAACAGTTGGTTGTTCATTCGTTTAAAGCTAAACATGGCAATGGAATTACGAGGTAATAACATTTTATACCTCGACGTAACCGGTGTTATTTCAGAAGTCATAAGTATCGTTATCAACGAATTTATCTTTTTCCTTTACGCTTTCTGTTTGCTGATAAAAAATGTTTAGTTTCAACAGTTTTTTTTCTTTTAAATTGGATTTTAATGTGCTAACTTTTTTTTTCAATTTACGTCACGTAGAAACGCGTCAGTATTTAAGTCTGACTGTTCGTTTATTTCGTGATGAAGATATGATTTTTTTATTATCCCTAGGAAGGCAAACAAGCGTACTAGCAATGGTATATGACGCCTTTAACAACGGAAGCATCTTAAGCACGTTGGAAAAATCCACTCCCCCTTTTCTAAGAACAACCGTAATCACCACAGAAACATAATACTTGAGAACTATATTATTAGGCTAAGATTCTGAAATATTAAGTTACTTCTCCAGTCAGGCTGTGCCAAATTACAAGATAAATTTCCGTAGCGTCTGTTCCGTATCTCAATAGCTATATAGCAATATATATTTTATAACTTCAAATTACGCAAACCATTTAAAAAATTAATACTTTTCCTTACAATTTTTTTTCATGTATATTAAAAATTTTATTCATCAGAATGATGTTTTCTTTAATTTGTAGAATTCTTTTGGGCTTGGAAGACAGTTTAAATGCATTTGGCACAAGGTACATATTTATCGACTACATGTGTTTTTAAAATGTTTTCCGAAGATAAAGTATCCGTTCGTAGTTTGAATGGCAAACCAATAAGCTATGAAACACAGAACGGCTGTACCAATAATTACCCTAAAATTATAATTACCAGGCTAATGAGTTTATCGATGTGTCTGACATCGTGCAAGAACATCTCGTAATATACAAAACATTACGCCAGAAATTGCAATTAATTTGCCATTTAGATTTACTTTTTTAATCATTAATTAAAAATTAAAGTCTAGCCGTCAACGGCTAGTTTTTCCAGAGTTCAAAACTAAAACTTGCACCAAGAAAATTTTCTGGCACCTATAGATTTAGCTAAATATTTTTACAATATGTATTCTGTAATTATTTTTTTTTAGATAATCTTTTCAGACTTTCTCGTTGGTAATAATTTAGATAATCTTTCATTAGCGATCGATCGATGCGTCGGCGTTCTTTTAGGTCCAAAGATTCGGGCCGACACCACGAGAAATATGGGACGACTTTTAATTATCGCCAAATTGAATATTCATGACGCGACGCTTAAAGACGCCCTACATAGAGGACTATCTTCAAATAACTTCTTTGTTTGTACATCGTCGGCGAGACTCTTGGATACAGAATAAGTAATGCTTTAGATTTCTTTTTTCTAATTGACTACAATGTTAGGTTATGATTTCAAAGACGAAAATGAATTATTCAATCTTGTGCTTTAATATTTAACTCACAATATTTTAAATAAGAAGTTTATTTTCTATAGCTGCCACTATATTTTTAAGTTGAATTACAGCATACAATGTGTCATATAATGGAGTTGATTTAAATAACATGTGACATTGCTAAATCTACAGTATTCGAGAACGTGAAAACAAATGCAGAAATGTGCTACCAAAAACCCCGGTTCCTGCAGGTCGAATTTATAGCGTACGCAGATTTAAGATAGCTGGCGTACCTTGTAGGTATAATGTTACCGCTAAGCACAAAAACAAAGAAATCATAAGGGGGCGTCCATAAATTACGTGAGATGTTTTTTTAAATTTTCTGTCCCTCCCTCCCCACCCCCTGGTGAGATGTCGTGAGATTCTATTCAACCCCCTCCCCCAACCCCCAATCTCACGTAAAATTTTTTAAAATGTAGGTTTCTTACGTAAACGCGTTGGATTGTTATTAAAATTATTTTCTTTCGAACGAATTAGTGAATGGTCTTTATCGTATTACGATTACGCTTAATATTAAATCTTAAGCATGTACAATCTGGATTAAATGGACTAAAATAGTATTTTTTTTGTTTCAATCAGAAAAAAAAGCGTGATATTTGCCGAGTCCCCCCTGTCCCCAACGTAAGATTAGATGAGATTTGACTCGACCCCCTCACCCCTTAACATCTCACGTATTTTATGAACGCCCCCTAATTACAACAAAATGCATAATTGTGTTTGCTCGCAAACGAAAAAAAAAACCGACTTCAAGTACATCGACGAGTAATACAACGTAGATCGACGAAAAAATAGTCAAGTAACTACGCGTTATCAAAGATTACTCAAAAAGTAGTAATCAGATCTCGATAAAATTTATATGTGACCACATGATAAACATCCGCTTTCGATAAAATTAAAAATTATCAAAATCAGTACACCCAGTAAAAAGTTATGGCGGATTTTTGAGAGTTTCCCTCGATTTCTCTGGGATCCTATCATCAGATCCTGGTTTCTTTATCATGGTAGCAAACTAGGGATATCTCCTTTCTAACAAAAAAAGAAATATCAAAATCGGTTCATCCAGTAGAAAGTTATGCGGTATAATACAACGTAGGTCGACGAAAAAAGCGTCAAGTAAAAACGCATTATTAGATATAACTCGAAAACTAGTCGTTAGATCTCAAATAAATTTAAATGGGACCAATTAGCACACACCATCTTTCGATTAAAAAAAAATTTGTCGAAATCGGTCCACCCGGTCAAAAGTTCTGATGTAACATACATAAAAAAAAATACAGTCGAATTGAGAACCTCTTCCTTTTTTGGAAGTCGGTTAAAAATGCGAGACTGTAACATACTTTTGGCATTATTGCATGAATGAAATTATATGTATTTATGTCGAATCACAATCTCGATTTAAGCTGTAACATCCCACAGCTGTGCATAGGTCTCTTTCTCTATGTAGGAAAAGGATTAGAACTTAATATACCAAACTGCCCTACTGCGGGATAATGGATATATTTCCTATTAAGAGTAACGACCGTTATCAGATGTGTATAAAAACGACGGGGACCGACAGCATAACGCGCTCTTCGAGGACACAAACATTTGTATAAATCCAAACATCCATCCCGAGCGGGAATTGAACCAGCAAACCGCCGGTGTTTAGGCGTCTACTCAGCACACCCATCACTACATCAGAGCGGTTGTGTGTCGAATGGTACTACCTAATTATCACGATACTTTGATAAATATCTCTGCCTTTCTAGTATTCTAGATGACGACGTCGGCTTTAAAATAATCACGAATTCGAGAGTGGGCATGATGCAACTCGCAGCGATCTGCTTACATGGATATACAGTGTATAGTTCGCGTCATGTAAAAAGAACGCTGGCCTTGAAGCTGCGCAGAAGCGATTTATCGGTCTATTTGGTGGTACGGGGTAGGGGGACGGGAGTGTTTATCATGTGTCGCATGCTTGCCGGTGTGCTATTGGTTGACAGCGGTTGACAGTTCGACGTCGACTCAAATTATTATCGCGCACAAAAGTTTTAAATTACAAAATTCTCCATTTACTATTTATTTCAATAAAAAACAATTATCAATTTATCATTTTAAACACATAAAAACTATTAAGATACGAATATCGAGAGTACAGATAATTATTATTTTTGAATACGACATTTCAATAACTAAAAAAATTTGTTATTGCTTTTGTTTAAAAAAAAATTGTGATTTTGTAATGAGATAATTATTATACTTATTTAGTCCGAATAATTCGCACTGGTATTTCTAGTATTTTTTAATGTACCTACCAATAACCATTATACGAAGCCGCGAGTGAAAGCCTAATTAAAAAATAAAACAGTAGTACTTGTGCGCGAGTATACCCATGCGCAAACGCACCCCCTCCAGTTTCTTTCAGCGTTCTTTTTACATGACGCGAACTATACACTCTTAAGATAGGTACATTTTTTCACTCTTGAATCTATCCCAAGGACCGCCTCCGAATCCAAATCGTAACATCGATTAGACGAGAGTGGTGCTCTGTAATCGAGCAATACGGTTACGAAACTATAAAATATTGTGGAGTTAAGTTACGTTACGTAGGCAAGTTGCGAATTGTCCAGTCGGCGCGCTACAGCGTCATCGTACGTCGAGCAACTCGCTAGCCACGGCAGTGCCGCGCCGACTGCTGTGCGGAACGAACGCCACTCGCGACCACGACGCGACCACACGCGCACCTGTGCACCTGTGCCCTGTGTTTATTACTCTCAAAACACGTAAACAAACGAAACAGCCGTGAGAAGTGCAGCTAAGTGAGATCGGAACGTCGCACGCACGCCATCCGAGTACGCTGGTGCCGAGTGACAGTTGCATTCTGCAGGTGCCTAGTTCTTTATTAATTGAAAAGTGATTGTAATGTGGTCACGGCCGCGGCTCACATGTCCGGCCCAGTTTTCACGATCGCTGCCTCCGTCTTAGAATTCCACTAGTTGCTTTGTTTGTTGGTAAATCTGGCGACACGAGAGCAATTCACGACGGTCGTGCTTCGGGCACTTGTTGATTCGGTTTCGGCGTCCTAATGACTATGATGTTTATTACATTATCGTAGTTGATCTTACTCTGCTCTTAATTCGTCCATTTCGTAATACGATGTCATTTGTAGTTGCTATAACAACAAATTATCTGAGAAGACTATTCTGAAGACGTTAAATATACACTACAGAAATGGGGGAAAAAAATTAAAGTTTATTTTTCTGAACGCAAAAACTAAGCGATAGGAAAATATGCTCATAACATTTAGAGCAAATAATACCATTTGCACACAATAAAATAACTATACGATTGTGGTACTTTACATTGGATGCACTTCAACTTCATTACCAAGAACTTGTTATTAAAATAGTAACAACTGATTATAATATATACTTGACATAAATCTAGATAAAATTTAACGATTAGTTAGTAAACACTATTAAGATGTATCCAACGCAGAATATAACAAAGTAATAATACCTACAATCGATTATAATCCAATTACTATTACAATTTAATAACTGCAATCAATTGGATTGTTTACTACCGAAATACCTTATCAAGAACTATTATGTGAGTCGAAAACGTATACCTATTTAGATAAATAGATCAATTGCGCAGTTCCGGCTTGTGATGAAATTAGATAATTTTTAATATTACCCGATGCCGCTTATATGATTAAATATTCTAATGCCAGATGTTTATCAATAATATGTATATTTATCTTCGAATGCCGAAATTTTATCAATGCGAATTTAAAATGAGACTCGTCCGTTTTGAGTTTACCTTAATTATTTTTTCTAATCACTACTAGAAACCAATTTTCGGGCAGAAGTTTTTCTTCCATAGTGAAATCTAGTAATGATACAATAAAATAATACAAAGTTAGAAGATTACCGCGTGACCTTTCGGATATCGGTACCTAGATTGTTAACATATTTGCGTCGAACACTCATTTTCTACTCCAAGTAACCTTTTCAAGTTGCCCCTTCACACTGTTTATAACTTATTATTCATCTATTTCCAAGAGAATGTCTGCCTCGTGTTAGATTTTGTCTCAATTACAACAATTTCTCGATTTTCAAAATCAAATAACTCTTATGTAAATTTTGCTATCCCAAGACATATTTCGACTTCGATATTAGGAAATTTAAAATCGTTTTATTTCATTAAGATTTCAGTTTAAATTTATTACACTCATTCGCCGATTTATTGGTACTTAAACGCTGAGATATAACTTTTCTTAATAAATCTACAATTAAGTGTGTTCAAAGTAATTGAATTATTATCAAAATGATATGTATTAGTTACATTACGCGCTTTTAGTCGGTATTCATTATTGCAGTTCATGATTTAAATTGAGCAAAATAAACGCATCGTTAGTTTTTTAGATTAAATTATTTATAGTTTTAGCAAATCAACTGTCGATATCGATTAAACGGTATTAATACTTATGTACTGAAAAGTAAAGTTTAAATTCGTATAAGAAATGGTACAGTAGATTAGAAACATTGAATTTTTTTTTTTGTTTGTCCATCAATTTTGATCAGGTTTAAAGAATGTTGGGGTTATATCATCGTCGTTTTTTTCTTTTAAGATAACCATTATTTATTGTTGTTGCGAGTTGCAGTTTCAATAAAACACGTTTTTAACCGACTTCCAAAAAAGGAGGAGGTTCTCAATTCGACTGTATTTTTTTTTTTTTTTTTTTTTTTTTTTTTTTTTTTTTATGTATGTTACATCAGAACTTTTGACTGGGTAGACCGATTTCGACAAATTTTGTTTTAATCGAAAGGTGGTGTGTGCCAATTGGTCCCATTTAAATTTATTTGAGATCTAACAACTACTTTTCGAGTTATATCTAATAATGCGTTTTTACTTGACGCCTTTTTCGTCAACCTACGTTGTATTATACCGCATAACTTTCTACTGGATGTACCGATTTTGATAATTCTTTTTTTGTTGGAAAGGGGATATCCTTAGTTTGGTACCGTGATAAGAAAACCAGGATCTGATGATGGGATCCCAGAGAAATCGAGGGAAACTCTCGAAAATCCGTAATAACTTTTTACTGGGTGTACCGATTTTGATAATTTTTAATTTAATCGAAAGCTGATGTTTATCATATGGTCACATATAAATTTTATCGAGATTTGATAACTACTTTTTGAGTAATCTTTGATAACGCGTAGTTGCTTGGCTATTTTTTCGTCGATCTACGTTGTATTACTTGTCGATGTAATTGAAGTCGGTTTTTTTTTCGTTTGCGAGCAAACACAATTATTAGTTTTATGTATAATAACCAAGTTTTTTTTTGTTATATTTATATTTGTGGTTAGTTTAGAGCTATTAAGATAGCTTGCGTTAATAGAATATTCCGATTTTATAGTAATTATAACATTACTAGTGGTGATAGAGAACTAGTTATTATGTCATCACATAAATCTGCTTCCATGTATTATTAAAATACATAGCCAGCTCAATCAGCCCGTTTTTTTTCTATTATGATTAAAAGTTTAGACATGTGACATTTTTTTTTCTTCTTTTAGGTCAAATGCCATAAACAATTACGCTCTATATAACCCTGGTTTTGCTTTGTATCAGATTATATATTAATTTCAATTTTATTTTAAATTAATGTTGCTATGCTTTTCATTTCATGTTATCAAAGATTAAAACTTTACATAACAGTAAAATTAATTTAAACAAGTTATAATTTTTGTACAAACCTATAATAAAAAAAAATCTTTAATTGATTATTTGTACGAATAAATTATTAAATTGCAAAAACGATTATAAAAATTATTATAATGTTAGGAAGCTACATTACCAAAGAGTAGTGTAGGCTTAGAAAAATCACTATATGACTTAAATGATCAAAGCAGTGACTAAATGTTCGCCAATTTTCATGTTATTTTCTTAAGCTTGTTCTCTTTCTGTGGACAAGTAAGTAGGTCATCCAATAGAAATGTGACAATCCACGTCGCCCTGTCCTGCTATCTAGTGACACTTAATTAAAAAGTCCTTCATAAGAAATTTCTTTTATATTAAGTAAATAATATTACTCCAATTTTCTATATTTGTAGTTCGTTACGATTTCATTACAATTGTTATTTGAGTATACACTTCTAGACGGTGGAGCGAAATGCAAGCAATACCAGATTTAACGTTACATCTCTAGGACCACAAATGTGATGAGCGCGTTTAATTGAGTGAGACAGATTTTGCTTGACGTCAGACAGACTGTGCTGCAAAAATTGAAAAATAAAAGTCATATACAAATATCGTCGCACAATCGTCACATCGTCACTGTATATAACAAAGCATGGGCGTACTCAGAATTTTGCAAGGGTGGGGCAAAAACAAATAAATGTAAAATTCAATAAGTACTACCAACTAAAAAAGATTTTTATTTGCTGCAACCTCTCATTTACAATCACTATCCACATTGCTCCATTAATAGCTTGCCGACGTTTTGGCTAAATTTACCTAAAACTTCCCTAATAAAACCTATATTATTTAGTACAAGTAGCTTCGAGTCAGGGTGGGGCAAATGTCCCAACTTGCCCCCACGATACGCCCATGTAACAAACCATTGAGTCACAGTATAACCACTAACAAAAAAGACAAAAATAAAAATGTTAGTAAGTTTTTACAACGTAAACTTTTAAAAGTTCAAAAGTTGTTAATGCTAAACTGACATATGAGATAGAGCTTGGAAGTTTCAAGTGTACCGTCTTTAAAAGTGCACTTGATGCGGTTAAGAGATAAGGCTTGAACAATCTTGGAAGTTTTATTAGAAAAATCTTTTAGTTGAGGAGAAAAATGCTTATTTACACCCACGTCTTGTTGATTATAACTTTAGCATCTTCATTTTATTCTGAAGGTTATTTTGGTAGATTCATCATTACAGCCTATACAGTCCACTGCTGGACATAGGCCTCCACAAGTTTACACCAAAAATAACGTGAACTCATGTGTTTTGCCCATAGTCACCACTCTGGGCAGGCGGGTTGGTGACCGCAGTACTGGCTTTGTCGCACCGAAGACGCTGCTGCCCGTCTTCGGCCTGTGTATTTCAAAGCCAGCAGTTGGATGGTTATCCCGCCATCGGTCGGCTTCTTAAGTTCCAAGGTGGTAGTGGAACCTTGTTATCCCTTAGTCGCCTCTTACGACACCCACGGGAAGAGAGGGGGTGGCTAAATTCTTTAGTGCCGTAGCCACCGTTGGTAGATTATTATTTTAAAATTACTATACACTCTAAACTCGAAAATCCGCATAACTTTTTACTGGGTGTACCGATTTTGATGATTTTTAATTTCATCGAAAGCCGATGTTTATCATGTGGTCACATTTAAATTTCATCGAGATCTGATTACAACTTTTAGAGTAATCTATTGCGTGTGTTAGGTCTACAGTCCAATTGATGATAATTCACTCAGCTTATCAACTCCAACAAATGTACTGTGTGGCTACGGCACTAAAGAATATGGCCCCCCCTGTCTTCCCGTGGGTGGTGTAAGAAGCGATTAAGGGATAACACAGTTCCGCTACCACCTTGGAACTTCAAAAGCCGACCGGTGGCAGGATAACCATCCAACTGCTGGCTTTGAAATACACAGGCCGAAGACGGGCAGCAGCGTCTTCGATGCGACAAAGCCAGCCCTGCGGTCACCAACCCGCCTGCCCAGCGTGGTGACTATGGGCAAAACACATGAGTTCACGTTATTTTTGGCGTAAACTTGTGGAGGCCTATGTCCAGCAGTGGATTGTATAGACTGTAATGATGATGATCAACTACGCCCGTCTTCGTTCCGCGTTCTAAGCGAAGTGCCCGCTAGGTGATCCGGCCTGCTTTTTATTTTCTACCCCCACCTAGACAAGTCACGCGGCAGAGCGCACGTTCAGATAAATTGCCGAACTACCCTTCATTGTAAAATCTGACTTTAATGGATCTAAACACCCAACGATAGTTATAATGGTGAATGATTACCCTTACAAATCTTTGATAATGCGTATTTACTTGACTAATTTTTCGTCTACCTACGTAGTATTACTGGTCGATATAATTGCAGTCGTTTTTTTTTTTCGTTTACTACCGACTACTTAGTCTCGGTCGCTATTGGTTGGTATGTCCAGCAGTGGACTGCGATAGGCTGGAGTGATCGATTAATTGATTAAGTTATCGTTAGTTGGTATTGGAATACAATTTAAGAACGCCAATCATATCTGCTGGTATTTATTGTCATTGGTATTTTTAGGAAACAACCGCTTTCGTGTCGTGGTGCGTGTAGCTTTAAACACAGACAGTTTGCAGGTTCGATTTCCGCTCGGAATGGATATTTGTATTTGTACAAATTCCGGGTTATATGTCTATCCTTGTAGGTCTAACCACTGTACCTCGGAGAGCACGTTTAGCCGTCGGTCCCGGTTGTGATTGTTACTCATATAAGGAATATACCCACCAACCCGAAGTGGAGTAACGTAATGGATTAAGCTCCAATCCTTCTCCTACATCGAAAAAGAGACCTATGCCCAGCAGTGAGATGTTACAGGTTAAATGGAGATTAATAAAGTTAGACTATAAATATCTGTGTATAATGTGAACTTAATAACTTAACCTCCTTAGTGTTGCCCAAATGCAAGAACAAGACGAGACTTAGCCAGTCTTGGTCTTGGTCTTGCGCCAATACACCTGGTCTTGGTCTTGGTCTTGGTCTTGCGCTCCCAGTCTTGGTCTTGGTCTTGGTCTTGCAGCAAGAGTCTTGCAAGTCTTGCAATTACCCATTAGTCTATTACTATTTATTAAAGTTTACTTTAAATCTTAGAAAAACGTATTAGAATTGGAACATTGTGAGCTTGAATTAACATAGCCATAGTAAAGATCAAGCAGATTAATAAATAACTGAAGATTTGATAAGAAATTCGAAAAATCAACTGACCTATATGTCGTTTTCCATGGAAGTAACTGTTTCTTAATAAACATTTATGATTTATAAGCTTACATTTGCTAAAACATGTAAAAAAACAAATTAATTACAATAACTTGACTGTATTTTAAAGAACAATACTTATCTGTCTAGAAAGAGATTGAACCCTCAACTTATAAGAAATTTAATAAAAGAGTTTTACGATTTATCATTTATTTGAATAAAAAATAAAATACAACACAAATCAACAGCTTTATCATTAGGTTATGATACTTTATATCAATTTTTTTGACCAAGAATTAATACAAAGTAACCATCTGGCTGACTCATCACTTAACCTATTTCTATGTTTTCTAATTACTAATGATGCTTTAGAAAATAACCTCTCAGCAGGTACTGAAGTTGCAGGTATTGAGAGAAAATCACGGGCCATTTTCGATAAAATCGGATACTCTGTCTCATGCGTCCTCCACCAATCTAAAATGTCTTCCGAGCTGGTTTTCTCAGGTACTCCTCCAACTCGTCTATCACTAAGCCTTAAAGACAAGATCCAGATGACGTCGAGGGACATTCATAGAGTTTATCAAAGTCTATTACGTCTTCATCTTCATCACATACTTTATTTTCTTTTTCTGGTAATTCCAGAGATTTGTTCAGTGAGTGTAGACTTTTATATTCTTCATAAAGTTCATTGAACTTGCGCAGACTTTCTGTTTTAAGTTGCTTCCCCCACATTGTCAGGTCAAAAGTCTGAGCCTTATGCCTTGGGTCTAAAATTAAAGAAGTACAATAAATCCAGTTGCTCTTCTTGTAATGTTTAAGCATTTTGTCTCGAGCTGCTTGGAAAGCTAGAATGAGCCTTTCATCCACTTCAGATCGATTAGGTTTCTCATCTAACTGTTTTACCATGGACTCAATTTTATCTAGCAAGAGATTGAATGATACAATGACTAGCGGTAATGTAACATATTTGTCTCCACCAAGTTTTGTACTTAAAAGTTTAAAGTTTATTAGAAATTTATGTAATTTTTCGAGTAACTGCCATTCATTAGCTGTGATTTGAAAATCATTTAATTCGGTGACAGAACTGCACAATATGTCAATGCCCGCTCTCACTTTTAAACCAAATCCAATCATATCATGTGTGGAATTCCATCTCGTTGGACAGTCAAGAATGGCATTTAGATTTGATGGCACGTCAGCTGCTTCACAAGCAGACTGAAACTTCTTCTTCACTATCTCACTTCTTTTTATTTTACTGGAAATACTGCGTAACTTTGTTACAGATGTACGCGAGTCAGCAATATTTGGTGCAGATTCTTCATCTTCCTCATCCTCAGTTTCGTCTGCATAGTCTTCGTACTGCTGATCTTGCGCTTTAGTGTCAGACTCACAGTGTAATGCTAAGGTCTTTAATAAATCTTGTACACCAAGGTTTAAAATGTGAGCAAAGCACCGGAAATGTTGATTGTCTGAATCAAAGTGTGGCGGCAGCTGTTTGCCCAGTTCATACATAAATTTGGTATTTGCAGTTGCGTTGTCGACCGTTATACCTTGTATTTTATCAATTATGCCATATTCCAATAAACATTCACGGAAAATCGTTGCAATATCTTCCCCAGTATGTCGACCGCGTGATGGTATAAAATCAAGAACTACAGATTGATACTTCCATTCGTTGTCTATATAATGAATAGTAACCCCGTAGTAACTCCTACCAGCAATTGACGTCCACCCATCAATGGTAAAAGACATTTTAGATGATAATTGTTGAAGTCGTTCCTTGATATTCAATTGGAGCTCTTCAAATCGCTCTTTGACTTTCCTTCTAAGTGTAGACCTTTTAGGAAACACCATATTAGGGCAAATACATCGAAAATATACTTGTGTAGCTTCGTCATCGAAAAATGAGAAGGGAAGATATTTTTTCACCACCCAATCAACTGTAGCTGTCGTGATGTTGTCACTGCTGTTTTCCGACTGAAACAAAACAATAAATCTTGTGTTATTATTTAAAACATACTAGGTTTGAGCGTATAAGAGGAGGAGGTTTGTTGTTGTTAAATCGAGAAAATCGTTAAATTGATATTTGTTATATTAAGGTTGCACTGTACTGTAATTTACCAAAATAAAGTACTTAGTTGTTACTGGCCGATTAAATGAAAATATGGGTGTTTATAAAAAATATTTAAGACGATAATTAAATACTTAATATATCGCACCCCTAGATGAAAACACCACTAACTCAAAAATACTTACGTAAGTTAATGGCGTTTTTGAAAGTATCGCATGAATAGCTACGCAGAGTTAAAATTCTTTTAACTGTTAAAAAAATATTCTTACCTGTCCACTTCTTCCAGCGGTTACTAAAAAGCTTGTGATATCTCCACTTAATTTTGGTTTAACAGGAAGAAATATTTCTGATTCCTTTTTGTGGAATGATATTAGATGTTTCCTTAAGCCTGAAGTGTTTCTGTTTTTCATTTTTATTTCAATCTTTTTATGTTGGCACAATTTACAGAAGGCAGTTTGGGATGCATGAATTATTTCGAAAAACTCCTCAAATTTGCTTTTGGGTCTTTTAGATCTGTGACTCAAACTCTCGTTACTTGGACTAGAATAATTTGAATCTTCGTCACTCATATTAAATTGTACACGTGATACGTTTTTAGAAAACAACGAGAATTAGTAAAAACAATTATTAAGTTAGACTCGAAGCACAGCTCAATTGGAAATGACTGGAATTAAAATAATTCCTTTATTTATAGTACGTTTCCTTGCTTTCTCTGCGCCGCCTCGCCACGTGCCGGCTCTATGAAAAGGATGCCGCCGCAAATCAAACAATGCCGCGTGCGGCGTACAAACACACACTAAATATTACCTACTTGTACAGACGCGACGCGTGAATAAAATATATGTAAAGAATTAGTGCCAATCACTATTCTTTACATATAAGTGAATGTTTTGGCGTACATCTATACTAATATTATAAAGCTGAAGAGTTCGTTTGTATGTTTGATGACAGAAGTTTTAAAATAAATAAATAAGTCCTGAACGTCACTATACCTCCAAAGTTACTATTCCTCGTGGACGAAGTCGCGGGCACAGCTAGTAAATACTTACTCTCATCATCTCTCTCAGAGATATTCGGGCTGGTAAGTAATACAAAACTCTTATCGCAGGCTTTTTATTTTATTAGTAGGTAAGTACCTACGCTTTTTATATTATTTTATTAGTTTTGTAGAATTTTTTTACACGTTTCAAGTATATTTAAAAGTGGCTATTTATTAAACGGGTGATATTTGAACACTTTTTGCTATTTTTTCTTGTAAAAACTTAAGAAATATAATGACTAAATGTACAATAATAGTACCTAAGTAATTAGTTTAAAACCATATAAGTAATCAATATTATAATATATACTTACTAGAATGAATTAATATGACATCTACTACCTATCCTTACCATTTTATCCTAATCATAATACTACTTGCGTGATCAGTATAATGTATTCATTTTCATTCTAAGCACTCTGAAACTTATTTATTCTTTGGAACACCTGTAGGTACTCTTAAAATTCGAAATTATTTTGCATGAGTATACCTACGCCCTATGGCGGCAATCAAATAGTGTCAAATGTTATGATTTCGGCGTGGCGACAACGATTGTTTTAGATTTCAAAAGAAGCCGCCGGCGCGTGTATCATAACCATGTACTTCCGAAAAGCGGCAAATTTCTTTGAGAAGTAAGTACAAAACCTTTGATGCCGCATTATCAAAGTGCCGATGGTTAAAACATAACTATGCATGCACTCAGTTTGATTTTAATAGATATTTTTTTATTCGCTATGTTTATGGTATTAGTCGTAATGCGCATAGGTCCAGTTTTTCATATTCTTTGATACAGTTTTTTGCGTCTCATAGAATTCCTAAGCGTACCTACCTATACACCGAACTGTTACACCTAACTACTCAGTGAAATAGCGCTAAGTCCTAGCTGCAAGACGCAAGAGTCTTGCAGGCTATGTCTTGTTCTTGCTCAAGTCTTGCACGGTCAGTCTTGGTCTTGGTCTTGCTAAAAATACGCGGTCTTGTTCTTGGTCTTGGTCTTGCAAAAACGCAAGAACAAGACCAAGACTGCAAGACCAAGACTGAATTTGGGCAACACTAAACCTCCTTCGTGTTCTTATTTCATTACACGCGACACTAGCGTCTTGTGCTAATATGGCATGTTTGTAAGCCATTATTTCAAACAAATAAATATGGACTTAACATATTCTTAAACCGATGTCTTAATAATAAAATAAAAAATTGAAAAAAGTATAAAAACGAAGATTAACATAACGGCCAACAAGATTAATGATACCTCTTAATTCTTATGGGAAAAGAACAATAAGTCCAGGGACTTTTATGGCTGTTTACAGCTGGTCTCGGGTTATCGTGATCAGAATGAGGTATCACGATGGTAAATTAATCATCATTTATTATGTTATGTTAACGACGTTAACTGTTGCGAATTTTAAATGCATGTAGTGGTAACGGGATCATAATTTTTTGTAAAGAAATTTTTATTAAGAACGTTGTTCACATCGTACAATTTTTACTTAAAAGGCTATAAATAACGTTTAACCGATTGATGCGTGACGATTATTATATAATTAATAAATGCTTTGAAAATAAAATGATGTAATTCAACATTAAGTCGAATATATTATGTACCTAGTTACCTAGTGATAATGTCGATAATACTGATGTCCGGTAAAACTCGATGAGTTTATGTGGCGTCTTATTATTAGTAATTGTATTTTATATTTTTACATGCATCTTAATAAAATAAATAATATAATAAATAATATAACAATTAATATGTGTGGATTTAGTGGCGTTGTTCATGCGAGATTTAAGTAATTTTATAATATTCACACAGTAACTTGCGGAGGTTAGACGAGGAGCTAGCCGATTCTTCTCTCCGCAATTTACATGCCTTTAAACAAAGGTGGCAACTTGTGTAGTCGCCGGAAGTTATGCTCGTATATACATTTTTGAGATTATTTTTTATCTATATTATAAGACATTTATATATTTAGGAAATTATGCACGTACCTACATAGTTTTTCACGATTTTATATCTATATGTAGACATTGGTTATCAATAAAAAGTATAAATAATATATGTATAGTAATTACTTCACTCTATCAGTGAGGTAATACAGAACACATTTCACCAGCGAAGTGGTGGGTAACAGCTAGTATGACGGTTACATTATCTTGTTTTAGTAATGCACCCCCCCTACGTCTGATGCAACTCAGCGCTGTCTTAGATCACTGACGTTTTCTTAACGTTGCATTGACGAGAAAGTATTTAGTTAACAATTGAACATACTAATTTAAATACGAATGAAGACTGCAGTTAAGAGACAGACATTAGAAAGTGTTGACGTAAAATATACAATTATTTTTATGTACGTCATATTATTTTATTTAATGTTTTATTTATTTAGATTTGCCAATCTAGTTATCTAGATCGTACGGCTCACCTGATAGTTAGCGACCCTATCCCCAGGAGCTTTGGTCATCTTAACCATCAACATGAAGAAACACTGTTGGAAAACAGTATTATTTCGCTGTGATCTTCAGTAAGAGGTACTACCCCAGTCCAGCTTCTCAGTATTTGGATCAGGATATTTTCTGCTGCGCCCCACCTTAGTTAGCTTCGCTCAGCAGAGCAAAACAAATAGCCTTAACATTTGTGTATATACAACGACATATTGTAACAGTAATCACCTCTACTAAGCACCAATGGTAACAACCGAGATTCCTAGATATGACCGGCAAGCCTACACTTCCTCTGAGCGCGAATCGAAAAAGCAACCGTCACCATAACACAAGAAAGGTTGTAATCTTCTGCAAAAGGTTATAAGATATGTCTTGTTACCGCGTTAATAGTTTCATTTTCATAGTAATAATTTAATTAAGCCTTTAAGGTTAATGTTGAATAGTTTTAAAAATCTAATTCACTATTGCAGTACTAGGATCATCTCGCTATGTTATTAAACATAGCTTGTAATGTAAGATTAAACATTCCCATACATCGAGCGGAGAGTTTGGATGAAACATTTCAAAAGAATAATGTTCACAGTTTCATCAGCAACTTGCTTTGACTTTGTATAAGTTGGATTACAACTGCACACACATACTTTATATAAGACTAGCTATGCCATGCGGTTTCAGTCGTCTATCTGACGAAAAAATGTACTAAATATCCTACTAATAGCCTTCCCCCGTAAATGGATTATTCAAGACAAAAATAATTTTTAATTCGAACGAGTAATTCCTGAAATTAGCGCGTTCAAAAAAACAAACAAACTTTTCATCTTTTCACATTTATTATAATAATACACATTTAGTATAATACTCATTTAGTGTAATACACATTTAGTATAATAGCTGCAAATTGTCACTCTCAGAGACGCTGTTGTTTTCTTTTGTTTCTTCGCTCGCGCGTCTTATATCGTTTTTCCAAGGAGTAAACCCCAAAAAAACAGTTAACTCATAGACTTCTCTTCATCTCTTCTTACGTTTAGCAGACAGAACTTATAAGTATCATCACTCATCATCATCATCATCACTTCTGTCTATTGCAGTCACCTGCTGGACATAGGCCTCCACAAGTTTGCGCCAAAAATGGCGTGAACTCATGTGTGTTGACCATAGTCACCACGCTGAGCAGGCGGGATGGTGACCACAGGGCTGGCTTTGTCACACCGAAGACGCTGCTGTCCGTCTTCGACCTGTTTATTTCAAAACTAGCAGTTGGATGGTTATCCCGCTATCGGTCGGCTTTCTAAGTTCCAAGGTGGTAGTGGAACTGTGTTATCCCTTAGTCGCCTTTTACGACAGCCACTTGAAGAGAGGAGGTGGCTATATTCTTTACTACCGTAGCCACACAGCTAAACTTTTAAGTATGTCGTCGACATATTTTGTAAGTAATGACTCAAAGAACGCTCACATTCTGAAATGCAAAATAATTCTAAATGTTACTTAGAGCGAGGTACGAACAAAATCTGCGTTGTTTAATCAAAGGATTTGAGTTTACAGACGAGTCGTATATGTATATTGAAACGAAAATTTATATATACAAATACATATTTAAACCTGAAATTATGTAGGTATAAAACTTTGGCGCAGTTGGCAGTGACCCTGCTTTCTGCTCCAAGAATCGTGGTTTCGATTGCCGACCGTAGTCTGTGTGTAGTATATAATTATTTATTTAAATATTCATATTTATTAATATTAATTATGTATTTATATATATACATTCCGAATCGGTGGTAGCTTTACTTCTACAGATATAATAATTTATTTTTAAAATTTTAATTTGCAAAATGACGATTCGAAAGTGCTCTTGGAGCCTGTTTGAATAAAGCTGTTTTTGATTTTGATTTTGATTTATATCTACTATATTAAAAGTACATTTATTGCAACTGTTATCTAAAACACAGGTAGGCCACCATTTTTAAAAAGTTTATTATAAAAAGTCAATAAGAGTGATATGATATATTGATTAAAGACCAATATAATTATTTAATACATATTGGCCTGTATGTAGAAGCGACCTTTCACTTAGGCAATATAACATTATAAGCGCAATATAAGAGCTATGACCTCTCACTCTAGAGGTCACATCTCATTTATTGATACATAGATAGCACCTACATTACAGATGACTTAACACGTCTTAATAGTACATAAAATTTTTGTTGGTAAAGTTTTTGCTCACTGTACTGTATTTCTGTTCAACTTCTTTAATATTTTTGTAATTTTCTAGTGATAATTTTTATACCGTCAACCCGCATTGGAGCAGCGTGGTGGATAAAGCTCTGATTGTTCTCCTACACGGGGAAAGAGGCCTATGCCCAGCTGTGGGATATTACAGGTTGAAGCGAATTTTATCCCGTACTGTAAATTATTGCCAAAGAGTTTCGGTCGTGTTTGGATGAATCAACCGAATCGATTTTTTTCAAAATGGTAACTGCTGAGATTCTTTCCTGAGAGTCTTCTCGACAGAATCTTCGTTGATTATCGGTGGTAGTTTCACATTTGCAATAACTACTTACTTAAAACCCAATATCATTTTATAGAATGACAATTCAAAAGTGTTTATGGAAAGCCTTCTTAAAGAAACATTTATAGATATAAAATATACAGATATGTTTGCATGTATGTATGTATGTATGTATGAATAGATGCTAAAACATACCGCCTTTCAAATTCTTTGACTATCACCTTGCTCAGGTAATCTCTTACAACATCCGATTCTAAGCTAGAATTATCAAAATAATATATGTACATAGTTACATCCATCAATTTAAATGTACAAGATAATCAAATTTAAGTCTGAAGTCGGTTTGTGAAATAATTATGAAAGCGTAACACAATCTAAGAAGATTCTGTTAATGTCTGCACTTTTAAAGTCTTACATCACGATAATAAATTATCGAATACTTACGTTTAATATGTATATTACGATGCATCTGTTACATACTTTCCTTTGACGTGCAGTTTGCAAAACGTAATTTATTCTAAAAAGTCTTCCATTCTTTATTTATTGAAAATTTGAGTAAAACAAAGAGGAAATATTTCAAAGTTTAAATTTTTTGGTTTTTTTGTCTCCTCTTGTCACGTATTCACCAGCTTACTCCCCAAGCCTAACTTGTATAAAGATGTTTTATTTCAATTTTATTTTATTTTACTAGGGTTGGCAATGCTTCTGATGTTGCAGGCGTCTGTAGGCTACCGTAATCGCTTATGATCAGGCCGTACGCTAGTTTGCCGATCTAGACATATAGTCATATAAAAATAAGTAGGTTCTAAAAACGGTTATTTTGCGAACCAAAATGACGGTCATTAATGAACCTAAATGTAGTGCAGATTCTGCTGATAAGAACCTGTAAGAGTAATCCTAAGAGAGAGAAGAAGAATCAAGAGAGAAATCCTAAGTTACTTTTTTTAATCTTTAAGTATTCTTGATTTATTTTCAATATAAAAAAATCACCTGAATTTTCCGCTGACGCCTTTATTTGAAACCTAATAGATACGTAGATTCATCTTCTCTAAAACATTTCACTAAAGCGTTTTAACCGCATTTTGTATATTTAAATATTAAATTTTAGTATCAAATTCATGCAGACCTCAAAGTTTTCTTAACTTAAACTTGGTATTTTTATTGCGTCTTGTTTTTGCGAATGTTAATTCGAAAATATAAAGTTAATTGTATGCCCTTTTTGAGCAAGAGTTGCGGATGTTGGAATAATAATTAGGTTTCTTTTATAATTTTGTGAATTAAAAATGTAGTTGTTTATGTAGTGTTTTTCCTATTTTTTACACACTCAGGTCGGCAAATAAGCGTACGGCTCATCTGATGGTAACTTGGTAAGCGATTACTGTAGCTTGTAGACGCCTGCAATGCCTAACCTTACCCCCCCCCCCCTTGACGCCGCGTTGGTGCTACTGTTACAGCCATGGATTGTACCTGTTGCACTGGCGGTTGCGGGTTCGACCACCGCACATGACAAACATTTGTATTGGCCATACAGGTGTTTGCCGTGGTCTGGGTGTTTGTGCAGTCCTTGTGGGTCTCCCCCCGTTCCTCGGAGAGCACGTTAAGCCGTCGGTCCTGGTTGTTATCATGTACACCTGATAGCGATCGTTAATCATAGTAGGGAATATATCCGCCAACCCGCATTGGAGCAGCGTGGTGGATTAAGCTCTGATCCTTCTCCTACACGGGAAAGAGGCCTATGCCCAGTAGTGGGATATTACAAACTGAAGTGAACTCTCCCCTAGGAGCTCTGGTTACCTTACTCACCACACGTAGATACTGATTGAAATTAATATTATTTAGCTGTGATCTTCTGTAAGGTCGAGGTACTTCCCGTTAAGGCTGCTCCAGATTTTGTGCAGGGCATTTATTGCTGTGCCCTACCTTAATTAAATACTATTCTGCTCAATCTCCTGTACTGGATTTCAAAAATAAATTGTGTTGGCGCAGTTTGTGGCGCAGTGACCATGCTTTCTGCTCCGAGGATTCTGGGATTTATTCACTCCTCGAGTCTAGGTGTTATATATAAATTTATTTAAAAATGTTGGCATTCGGCTGTTACCTAAAACTAAGCTGTTATCTAAAATACAGATATAAAGTTGCCTATTTTAGTAACAGAAACGTGTATATTTTGAAGATATAAAGAACTCGTGTTACTTTTACAATGGGTTAGGTTAGACATAGAATTTTAGCATAATCGAATTGTGTCGAAAGTCTATCTCAAGAAAGTAAGATCTAAGATAATTCAATCCTTGAAGCCGGAAAACAAACTTGCTGAAATCCTCAAATAGCTTGAGTACGTACGTAATGAAACGGTCATGACTTTTATATCCATTAACAGTATTTCACGTTTTTACTTGTGTAGTGTTTTGAGACTAGACTATTTTCTAATTTCCTAATTTTTCTTAAAATAATTTCAAGTTCTTTTTTTAATTTTATTAATTTTTAAATATCGAATACAGTATTTAATATATTGCTTATTTTTCTTAAAAATATTTTTTTATTTCCTTTTTTTATTTTCGGTATTAATAGAGCAACATAGTGCTTTGTAAAATTTTCTATAAGTATTCATTTAAGTTTTTTGACATTTTAGAATAATTTTTGATCCAACATACATATTTCACAATATACAACTAATTACGTATTGCTTACATAGCATTTATTTGAAGTAATCGATTTAGTAATCAAATCGAAGTTTCCTTTTATATGAAAGACCAACAAAAAGGCACAATAATTACGAATTCTATCAACGCTTTATAGGATAAAGTAACAACCGTTTCAAGTTGTTACAGACCTCAATTTTAATTTAGTTTTTACACGTCTGGGGATACTATACTAGTATTTGGTTTTGCGTCGGTTCTACGCTTAAAATCATTAATTTGTAATATAATGAACATGTGGAAACCATTTTTTCTACGATTGTTATGTAACTTAGATTAGTCAAACAGTAGCCATTAACGACAATAAAAGAAAAAAAGACTAAATATGCTTGTTCCTTTATTTCTAGGGTAAAATTAATGTCACGTCAATTAACGATGTATAAATTAGTGTACTAGCCCGAAAGAATATCAACTATCCTTTTTCGAACAGATAAATCTCTAATCAGAAGATTCTAAAAAAGAATTTGGCTCATAGCTTTTTCAAAACGTCCACTTGCTATTGTTTAGTAAAATTTAGGTTTCAGAGAGCAAGCAATGAAATAAAACGTAAAAATGTAAAGGTCGCAGGAAATTGCGACATCACAGTTGTCTATTCAGCAATTATTGTATTGAATTTCAAGTTTATTTTTTAACGATTTTCGTTTATAGATATATTGTTTTCTAGTGATTCTTGTTTGTATTTTTTTAATACATCTGTATATTTTAACTTGTACAGTTAAATAAAATTTAACTTAAATTTATGTCATTATGATGCAAAAACTTTTTCGGTTTTTATCTCGGTTTATTAGGTTTTTTACATGCTCGACGTTTCGGATACTTTACAGCAACCATGGTCACGGGAGGACTTTTATAGATAGGTTAAGAAAAATTAAATGAAACAAAACGATCACCTTGAAACTTTTAAATTATTTATTTATTATTTATTAATACTTATTGCACAATACATTAAAGAATTCCACAAAAGCGGGCTTGATGCTAAAAGCATTCTCTACCAGCCAACCTTAGGACGTACAAGAGCAGACGTTTGTAGGTGTGCAAAATCGAGTATTAGTAAAATTCAGATAAAGAAGACCAAAGGGAGAAAATATAAAGTAACGTTAGTGGCTTAGTAATTATAATGTTCTATTATATTAATCAAATACTAATTAATTAAATAAATAAATCTCTAAAATCAAAATAATTAAAGTTCGGTATTCGTAGCGTTTCGGTAAATAATGTTATATCTATACCTATTGTCTTACATAAGCAGCTGTATACAGTAACGTCCTTAACACAATACTTTTTTTGTGAGCAGTCTTGTAAAAATAATGAAAAAAAAACTTATGCTTGAAATATGGTAGCATCAATTAAAACTATTTAAAACCATGTTTCCTATTAGCATAATTATCAATTTTAAATATTAATCTGACATATACATGTAATGTTTAATATTCGAATAAAAAATGCAAAATGCTTTAAGTGTTTTTGTTATCATTTTCAATGTAACAATAATATGTGTCCATATTTCAAGTATATAAAATGCTAGTTACCACACTCCTTCGAAACGACTGGACCGATTATTATTAATTTTTTTGTGCATTTTGGGTAGTTCTGAGTATCGGCTAACATCTCATCTTCATAACCCTAAGTTACAAGGGGGGGGGGATTAAGGGGTTAATAATATATACATAACAACGTTCGCTGGGTCAGCTTATATCATAATAAAAATGATACGTCGATGTACATACGCGCATAGCTTTCGAACGACTCAAACAAAATGAATAATTCTTTTTTAAAATAAAACTTCTTTACGCGCGTCTGACTTGGGGAGTAAGCTGGTGAATTCGTGACGAGAGCGTTACGAAAAGTGTGATCAGCCGAGCCGAACGGAAGTTGAGAGGGAGATATGAGTTAGATGGAGATAAATAAGTTTTACTTCAGTCGTGTGGTCTAAAGGACAATAGTTTTTTTTTGTGTTCGTTATTGTCAAAGCAAGGTTTGTATATAAGAAAAAAGGTAGGGTACAAAGTTCACCGGAGCAGCTAGTGCGATATATTAATTCGTTTAGATAAAATACGTAATATATCTAACTACGATTATCATGGTTCATTGTTGTGAGTATAAAAAAACGCTTCACAAAATAAGAACAACCTTCTAGGATGTAAATACAACTAACACGCCCATGTCTACTACAGTTGCATTCAACAGGACATACAATCCAAAAAATAAAAATAAAATGTTTGTTATGTATAATTATGTACATATTTAAAAATCAAAATCAAAATCAAAAACAGCTTTATTCAAACAGGCTCCAAGAGCACTTTCGAATCGTCATTTTACAAATTAAAACTTTAAAAATAAATTATTATTTTAGTAAAATTTAAGCTAACACCGATTTGGAATTTAGATTCTGCAGAGAAGAATCGGCAAGAAACTCCGCAGTTACTCTTTTGAAAAATAATATATAAACTGTGTTTTAGTACAAAATTAGTAACATGTTGCATAAAATACAGCGTCACTAAGTCCACACATCTTTATCAACTATGTAATCCTGCACCGAATAATAACCTTTATCTATTAATTATTTTTTAAATAAAATCTTTAAATTTATTTTGAGACAATTCCAAACGTGTTTGTAGGATTTTATTATACATGCGAATACCATAACCCAGAAAGGAGACGTTTACTTTGCACAGTCGGAAACTTGAGTTACAATTTTGTTATTCCTTCTCTTTAAAGGTGACAACTGCCAAGTACGCCGGTAATTCCCCGATGTTTGTAATTCAAGACAACAATTTGATATTTATAGTTTCCGCTCAAGCATAAGAAATATTAGATGATTGACTACGTTTTTTTTTTTAATATTTACGTAAAATTAAAACTGGCTCTTATTAATAGTGATAGGTCGAAAATTATTTTCGAGAAAACTTAGGTACATTCAGAAAAAAAATGAAAAACTCGAACGACTGAAAAGAAAGAAATCTACTTTTGAATTTAGGATGTGGAGTGTCTATCGATTATGTATTAATTTTTGTAATTTGTGTTAATAATAAACATTTATGCGAAATTTTATAAAAACGTTTATTTTTTATGAATAAAAAAGTAATTATTACATTTATAACGTGTGAAACACAAACGACGACCGTCTAGCTATTTCAATATAATTATACTAAAAATAAATATTCTCCGTAGATCATTAGTGATGAAACGTGTTAACCTACATGCTTCGACTTGTTCACCATTTTATGCAAACCATATCTTACCATCTTATAATATTTTTATTGTCCGTATTTTATTCTTTTGATTTTCTTAAAAACCAGTCTGTTTTGCATATGTGATTTACTTATATGAAATGAAGTTCGTTGCCTACTTTTTAGCAATAGGCCCCTAGAGGCCTCTTATAAGGGATTATAACAATATTTCATTTTCTAAGTGACAACTGATCTCAATAGATTATCTGTATTTTATTTTTCTTTTTAAACACATTATATTTGACATAAACTTGACACAATCAAACATTCTTTATAGATATACTAGATGACTCGGCAAACGTTGTCTTGCCACTAAACATTATTTAAAAATAGGGGTTGGTGGTAGAAGGGTGAAAATTTAGGGTTGTATGTATTTTTCAACGCCAAATCATAATAAAATAAAAAATAAATAATTTATCTAAAAATTAAAAAAAAAAATCGGGTGGACTACCCTTAACATTTAGGGGAATAAAAAATAGATTTTGTTCGATTCTCAGACCTACCCAATATGCACACAAAATTTCAAGAGAATCGGTCAAGCCGTTCCGGAGGAGTTTAACTACAAACACCGCGACACGAGAATTTAATATATAAATACTCAAGATTCAACCGTGCCCCACTGGCACAACCGAGAGTTATCAAACAATTAATCAATTGGTTAAGATGAATTCACAATAAAAAATTAAGTTACTAAGTGCTTAAGTCGAATCGATGAACTAAAATTTTTAGTCAATTACGTTTTGCGGAAGTATAATCACCTTATGCATCTTTTGTTCGTTCGTTCGAAATATTCGATAATTTGCTTATATTCTGTCACCATCGACCCAAATATAAAGAGTAATCGAGGTTGGTTATTAGGTCGAGATAGCACTATCTCCGCCTACGACTATATATTTGCAATATAAATCCTGAAAGTTCAATTAAGTACATCGTATAGGCATATTGGTTTCAGGCGGACAACTTATCACTAATTTCTTTTGGATTTTGTCAAAGTATATAACGCTTATTCGATGATAACAATATACTCTTTATTGCACACAATGAAATTAAAATAATATTTCACCACAAGTAAACAAGTATAAATCTTGTCACTTTATTCATGCTGTTGGACAGCTTGAATATGCAGCTTCTATATTGCTGGAACTGTTCCTGGAGATGATTTTGTCAATGTCAGGTAGGATGGAGAATACACGAAGGATATTGATCTGTGAGTTTAAGATTACACAACACACACAGACACACACACACACACACACACACACACACACACACACACACACACACACACACACACACACACACATACACACACACATCAGCCTATCGCAGTACACTGTTGGAAATAGGCGTCCACGAGTTCGCGCCAAAAATGGCTTAAACTCATGTGTGTTGACCATACTCACCAAGCAGGGCTGGCTTTGTCGCACCGAAGACGCTGCTGATGCCTGTCTTCGGCCTGTGTATTTCAAAGCCAGCAGTTGGATGGTTATCCCGCCATTGGTAGGCTTGTTAAGTTCCAAGGTGGTAGTGGAACTGTACGTGTTATACCTTAGTCGCCTCTTACGACACCCACGGTAAGACGGGGTGGTTATATTCTTTGCTGCTGTAACCACACAGCCATTGAGATTATAGTCTTCGTTAAATTTAAAGAAACAAAAAATAGTAGTAATTTAGTAAATAAACTTTCATATACTTAACAAATTTTAAATTTAGAACTATATGTCACATAAAAACGACATAATTTTATTAAGACGACCAAAATAAATATTTACGAGTATATTAGTTTTAAAATACTTAATTTTATTACGTTCAGTGTATTTACATAAAAAACGACGTGTTGTTTTTAGTTTATTTGTTATTAAAATATAATTTATTTGGGCCCTGTACGAGGCTAAGGGGAAAACGAGTAATTTTTCGACTGTAAAGAGTCATATTCAGTTAATTATCAATTAGTTTTCGTTAGATTAATTACGTTTTTAATAAAGGAAAACGATAAACCAGCTGCAGTTGCGGCGAGCTTGCAGCGTATGAAAATAACTGTAGATAACAGACTTGATTATGTAAGTTTGGTTCAAATATTAATAACCTTAATTTAAGTCTTTTTGTTTTATATTTTGTTCTCTTTCCTATGTTTTCGATAAACAGTGCCAAATTAGTGAGTTGTTTGAAAATGTTCACGTCTTAGCGATAAGGAGCTTTGGCTACAACACTGACAATTAACACAAGACTGCTTAAGACTAATATTATTAAGCTGTTAAGGTATGTACGTTTGTAGTTGTGGCCTATATTCTCTACTTAATTTTAATAGAAATACTACATCGCAAAGCTATATGCAAGTAGGTTTTCGTTGGTATTATTTGGCTGTGATCTTCTGTATGATAGAGGTGCTGCTTTGTACATTAAAATTGCATATTAATATTTAGTATCTATATTCTATTCGTGTGCAAAAACTATAAATACGTATGTTTAAGAGGTATTCAACCTGTCACAAAGGGACAAGAGCCTTAGAGCAATCTGTTTTACTTTCACCGTACGTGACGTAACACTGGCGAGCGTACAATGGTCTTATTGTGCTTTCGAACTGTGCGCAAAATAAACTTGTACAGAGATTTTATTACGAGTGAATTTATTTCTAAAAATATTTGAAACTCGTTTGTAGTAGTCTAAAATGTTTTAAAGTAACTTCCTTTTTTGCAATGTTGGCTCGTTTGTGGTTGAATTTATTTTCAGAGTTTTGTGGGATATTATGATAATAATTATAATAGAAAAAATGTAAATAATAATAATATAAATTATATTATAAAACTGAAAACTAACGTATAAATAGTAGTAGTAGTAGTAGTAGGTGGTAGTAACAATTTAATAATGATATCAAAAGCATGACGTTCTTTCCATGTTTTATTATACCAATCGGTTTTCCAAAAAAAAAATTAGAAATTTTGATTATTGGAGATATAATGGGCTATAAAATGTAACGCTACAAGATACATAAAGCAAGTATACACACGATATAGTGAATATTAAAAAAAAAAAGTACAGTTGTAAGTTGATGGCGACTCTGCGGGTAAAGTCTAAGTGTGTTTACAAAAAAAAAAAAAAACAAATATATAGTTATAATTAAAAAAAATACGTATTTACAGTATAAATTGTGGGATCCATTAAGACACATTAAAACACATCCGTATGTAATGAAGAAAATCATTGTGCGACCTTCGAGTTTTAATGGATTATTCATTAGTATCAAGTTAATAGGTTGTATTACGGATAATCATCATATAGTAATTAAAAACGGTTCAGTCAGCGAATGTTGCGTAAAATAAAATAAAAAAATAATATGTACGATTTTTATTTTTGTGTTACCCACAATTAGGAATTCTAAACATTTTTGAATATCATATCAAAAATTGACCGCTCCAGCGGGATTCGAACCCGCGTCTTCGACATACCGTGTCGACGCTCTAGCCAATTAAGCTATGGAACGATATACTCGCCAGAGCGAAACTTTTGATATGATGATTTTTACTTTCGGTTTAAGCGAACCGTGGCGCCGTCTATAGTGAGTTCTTTACAGAGACTCGTAACTATTCAAAGTTTCATATTACAATGAAAATCTTTGACAGGAGACGACACCATGCTATTTTAATATGTACGATTTTTATTTTTGTGTTACCCACAATTAGGAATTCTAAACATTTTTGAATATCATATCAAAAATTGACCGCTCCAGCGGGATTCGAACCCGCGTCTTCGACATACCGTGTCGACGCTCTAGCCAATTAAGCTATGGAACGATATACTCGCCAGAGCGAAACTTTTGATATGATGATTTTTACTTTCGGTTTAAGCGAACCGTGGCGCCGTCTATAGTGAGTTCTTTACAGAGACTCGTAACTATTCAAAGTTTCATATTACAATGAAAATCTTTGACAGGAGACGACACCATGCTATTTTAATATGTACGATTTTTATTTTTGTGTTACCCACAATTAGGAATTCTAAACATTTTTGAATATCATATCAAAAATTGACCGCTCCAGCGGGATTCGAACCCGCGTCTTCGACATACCGTGTCGACGCTCTAGCCAATTAAGCTATGGAACGATATACTCGCCAGAGCGAAACTTTTGATATGATGATTTTTACTTTCGGTTTAAGCGAACCGTGGCGCCGTCTATAGTGAGTTCTTTACAGAGACTCGTAACTATTCAAAGTTTCATATTACAATGAAAATCTTTGACAGGAGACGACACCATGCTATTTTAATATGTACGATTTTTATTTTTGTGTTACCCACAATTAGGAATTCTAAACATTTTTGAATATCATATCAAAAATTGACCGCTCCAGCGGGATTCGAACCCGCGTCTTCGACATACCGTGTCGACGCTCTAGCCAATTAAGCTATGGAACGATATACTCGCCAGAGCGAAACTTTTGATATGATGATTTTTACTTTCGGTTTAAGCGAACCGTGGCGCCGTCTATAGTGAGTTCTTTACAGAGACTCGTAACTATTCAAAGTTTCATATTACAATGAAAATCTTTGACAGGAGACGACACCATGCTATTTTAATATGTACGATTTTTATTTTTGTGTTACCCACAATTAGGAATTCTAAACATTTTTGAATATCATATCAAAAATTGACCGCTCCAGCGGGATTCGAACCCGCGTCTTCGACATACCGTGTCGACGCTCTAGCCAATTAAGCTATGGAACGATATACTCGCCAGAGCGAAACTTTTGATATGATGATTTTTACTTTCGGTTTAAGCGAACCGTGGCGCCGTCTATAGTGAGTTCTTTACAGAGACTCGTAACTATTCAAAGTTTCATATTACAATGAAAATCTTTGACAGGAGACGACACCATGCTATTTTAATATGTACGATTTTTATTTTTGTGTTACCCACAATTAGGAATTCTAAACATTTTTGAATATCATATCAAAAATTGACCGCTCCAGCGGGATTCGAACCCGCGTCTTCGACATACCGTGTCGACGCTCTAGCCAATTAAGCTATGGAACGATATACTCGCCAGAGCGAAACTTTTGATATGATGATTTTTACTTTCGGTTTAAGCGAACCGAAAATATTGTAATATGAAACTTTGAATAGTTACGAGTCTCTGTAAAGAACTCACTATAGACGGCGCCACGGTTCGCTTAAACCGAAAGTAAAAATCATCATATCAAAAGTTTCGCTCTGGCGAGTATATCGTTCCATAGCTTAATTGGCTAGAGCGTCGACACGGTATGTCGAAGACGCGGGTTCGAATCCCGCTGGAGCGGTCAATTTTTGATATGATATTCAAAAATGTTTAGAATTCCTAATTGTGGGTAACACAAAAATAAAAATCGTACATATTAAAATAGCATGGTGTCGTCTCCTGTCAAAGATTTTCATTGTAATATGAAACTTTGAATAGTTACGAGTCTCTGTAAAGAACTCACTATAGACGGCGCCACGGTTCGCTTAAACCGAAAGTAAAAATCATCATATCAAAAGTTTCGCTCTGGCGAGTATATCGTTCCATAGCTTAATTGGCTAGAGCGTCGACACGGTATGTCGAAGACGCGGGTTCGAATCCCGCTGGAGCGGTCAATTTTTGATATGATATTCAAAAATGTTTAGAATTCCTAATTGTGGGTAACACAAAAATAAAAATCGTACATATTAAAATAGCATGGTGTCGTCTCCTGTCAAAGATTTTCATTGTAATATGAAACTTTGAATAGTTACGAGTCTCTGTAAAGAACTCACTATAGACGGCGCCACGGTTCGCTTAAACCGAAAGTAAAAATCATCATATCAAAAGTTTCGCTCTGGCGAGTATATCGTTCCATAGCTTAATTGGCTAGAGCGTCGACACGGTATGTCGAAGACGCGGGTTCGAATCCCGCTGGAGCGGTCAATTTTTGATATGATATTCAAAAATGTTTAGAATTCCTAATTGTGGGTAACACAAAAATAAAAATCGTACATATTAAAATAGCATGGTGTCGTCTCCTGTCAAAGATTTTCATTGTAATATGAAACTTTGAATAGTTACGAGTCTCTGTAAAGAACTCACTATAGACGGCGCCACGGTTCGCTTAAACCGAAAGTAAAAATCATCATATCAAAAGTTTCGCTCTGGCGAGTATATCGTTCCATAGCTTAATTGGCTAGAGCGTCGACACGGTATGTCGAAGACGCGGGTTCGAATCCCGCTGGAGCGGTCAATTTTTGATATGATATTCAAAAATGTTTAGAATTCCTAATTGTGGGTAACACAAAAATAAAAATCGTACATATTAAAATAGCATGGTGTCGTCTCCTGTCAAAGATTTTCATTGTAATATGAAACTTTGAATAGTTACGAGTCTCTGTAAAGAACTCACTATAGACGGCGCCACGGTTCGCTTAAACCGAAAGTAAAAATCATCATATCAAAAGTTTCGCTCTGGCGAGTATATCGTTCCATAGCTTAATTGGCTAGAGCGTCGACACGGTATGTCGAAGACGCGGGTTCGAATCCCGCTGGAGCGGTCAATTTTTGATATGATATTCAAAAATGTATAAAAAAATAATCTAAAAAATATATAATCCTTTAAAAAATTTACTAATATAATAATGTATTAAGTATTTTGATGCACGTTAGTTTTTTTTTTTTTATTTTATTTTTATTTAAAATTAACATCCAAGGGTTGTTAATTATGTTTTTAGTTGTGAGTTTAGTGTATCCCACACATGAAAAACGTAGGAATGTGTACAAGGGAACTATAGAATAACTCCTAAATAAAACTACCCATAAACAGTAAACACAAAAAAAAAACAAGAAAAACTTATTATTTTCTTTTCTTTTTTTCATTTAGTTTATGGGATTCACCATGACTTATTACGTTGTACACATTGCATATATTTTGATACAAACTTCTTATAACTAAACTATTGCCTATAAGATCAACAACCCTCGTTATAAAACTATCATTCTAAAACAATCTTGATATAATTATTACAATCTATTTCCTAAGCATTTACTCAATCGTCTGTTTGTCTATCTAAATTCTTGAATAAGCAGAGCATAAAGAATTAGTATTCTAGGCAGCCGCCAAGATCCTGCAACGCATCTTAAAATCTTTCTTATAGCGACGTAATCCAATTTCAAAAGATTTGCCATTTTTATTCGTTTTTTTTTTAACAGTTTTTCGTCTTTTGAATTTTTATATATATATAATATTTTAACAGTTTTTCGTCTTTTGAATTTTATATATATATATATATATATATATAATATGTCTGTATTTTTTTATTTAATTAAAAATAAGTACAATAATACAAAATAGTATAAGTTTCTAATTAGGTCGATTTCTTCCATATAAAAATAAAATTGGGTAAAAAATTTATTAAATTAATTAATAGTCAACTATTTTAACATCAACTGTCATTTACTACGAGCTACGAGCTAAAAAATGTATTTTACCAAAGTATTTTGTTTTATATATATACCTATTATACAGCGGAGTTTGAACAATGCATTATGAAAATTCTGGATCGAAATATCATGACACATTTTTTAACAGGTTTTTGTACTATTGGTACTATTGGTACTATCTTCTTACTATAATATACACTAGCTGTACTCTGCGCGCGTTGCTACGCTTATTTTTTGGTCGTACCATCACATCTCACGATCATGACATGATTAAATGTATAGTTTACGATTCTATAAAGGACATACAGACAAACATCCTTTTTTATATATATAGATTAAACAATGTCCGGTTTGTTCGAATACTTATAACTCGAGAACGGCCGGAGCGACTTTCATGGTTTTTGATTTGTTGTATTTGCCTCCATCGCGAATAGCAGAATAACTATTAAAACATTGGAAATTTGACGTAAACATTAAAAAAAAGAAAAAAAAAAATCCAATACCAAATGTTCATGTGTTTCGAAACTGACAAATATTTAATGTTCATCTCGTCGATACAGTAAACTCACCCCTCAAATTAAAGAACGTATTTAAATAAAGGCTCGAGCCTTTCCAGGAGCTCTAGTCAACTTACTCATAGGAACATAATAATACTTGAGAGTATTATTAATTTAATAGTAAAATCTTTTGTAAGGTTGAGATCATTCCCTTTTCAATCTTCTCGATATTTTGAGCAGGATATTTCCTGCTGTGTCCTATCCCAATGATAATTAGGTTATTTTGTGGGTGTCGTAAACATAACTGTAGTGCGATGTTCTGTTTTACATATGCACCAATATGTTAATGACCGTGAAAATTTAAAATTTAAACATAAATATATTCAAAATAATTAATAATCAGTAGGTATTAGATTTTTTTTTATTACAATTTCTTTGGATTACAAATCGATAATAGATACTTCATCATTACAGTCCTAGAGGCCTATGTCCAGCAGTGGACTGTATAGGCTGTAATGATGATGATGACTTTTTTTTATGTACAAGTATTTATCAGACGTTTAATGGTGATTGAAGTGTTTACTTCGTCAGTTAGTCAGAAGTCATAGCCTATGACACCATCTATGTCTATGGCCTTTATCAGGTTTTATAATAAAAAATGTTGTGTCAGAACATCACCAACGTTGTCGAAGTCAGTTAAAGACACATTATTATGGATAACTCAATAACTACTTTTCAGGGTTGAAGTCGGTTAAATATGCCAATCAATCCACGCCAACGCCTCGTACATTCGGAATCGGGTTGAAAAGGTAATTTACTATATCAGGGTCCGAAAATGCTTAGTAACATAATTAAGGCCCAGATCACAACTGTCATTTGAACGAACCAGTGGCGTAGAAAGGGGGGAGCATCATGCCCTGGGCGCTACTCACAAAGGGGCGCCAAATGGTCCGCTAAACAAAAAATTGCTGGACATATTATTTGGTTTTCGAATGAGGAGGGGTGTTTAAAACGGTATTGTGCCCCGAGCGCGAGTTAAGCTCCCTACGCTTCTGGAACGAACATACAATTTTTCTATGAATATAATAGAGCATTATATATGACGCGTTGGCGTAACGGTCACAGCACTGGTTTGTGGCTTGATCTGTCTGTCTGTCTGTCGACTGGTTTGGGGTTCGATCCCCGCACATGAAAAACATTAGTATGCAGATGTTTGCCGTGGTCTGGGTGTTTTTGCAGTCCTTGTGGGTCTCCCCCCGCGCCTCAGAGAGCATGTTAAGTAGTCGGTCCCGGTTGTTATCATGTACACCTGATAGAGATCGTTACTAAAACGCCAACCCGCATTGGAGCAGCCTGGTGGATTAAGCTCTGATCCTTTTCTCACAAGGGGAAAGAGGTATATGCCCAGCAGCAGGATATTACAGGCTGAAGCGCATAATACAAATGTCTGACGAGGATCGAATCCATCAAGTTACTGAAATCAGTTGCTAAAACCAATGTGTCGAATCGTTATGAAATCTGACGGTTCAAAAAACAGTCTTACTTATCTATATAATAAGTAAATGTGAAATAACGCGAATAGTTAGAAACAAAAAAATGCGTAGAAACTAAAATAGGGAACGCAAATCCCATTAAATTTATATTACAATAATTAAAACCACTCCACGAACTATCGCTGTTAAACGATTTCAATTAATAACGATCGAAGGGAATTCTCGACATACCCACATCATAAAAACAACATGACATGAAATTAAGCATACCTCTATTACGTTCCTATGAAATGTTATAAATTTTTATGCGTATTTTTAAAAGCGTAAAACAGTTTAAATTAATTCAACGTTACATTTATTCCAATATACTTTTGAAAATAATTTTGAATTGTTAATTTATGATAATGTATCATAGTAAATGTGTAACTACCGTCACGTTTTAAATGTAGATGTCACTGAAACCAACTAGCAAGAAACTTAAGTTACTTAGTCATTATGATAAAAGTCTTGACATATAACAAATTAATTAAATAAATGCCACTTAACCATTATCTGTAAGATATTATCACCATATAAATATATGTATGAGGTAGGAAGCAACAGAAAATATCCTATTCAAAATCTAGAAAACCCCACTGGGAAAGTACCTTAACCTTACAGAAGATCACAGATAAATAATACCGCTTTTAAGGAGTTTTGTGTTCCTGTGGTGAGTAAGGTGACCAGAGCTCCTGTGTGGATTGGGGATAGGGTTGGCAACGCGCTTGCGATGTTTCTAGTGTGGTAGGCGTCTATAAGCTATGGTAAGTGCATCGGGTGAGCTGTACGCTTGTTTGCTTACTTAGTTATATAAAAAAGTATAAGGACCGCAATTTTAATAGTATAATTATAAAAGTGTAATGAAGTGGTAATCTAACTGAAATGATTGCTAAAAATATTACAAATAACCTTGCTTTAATTTTGATAATTCAATTCGCTTATCGATTATAACACAGAAACATACAAAACATAATTTATCCTTATATGTCAACCAATGTGGGTTATTTTGTTAACGATTCAAACGTATTAGATAAAAAAAATGCACGTATTAACGCAACGGCGCGCCGCGCGGCGTTCCTGCATAGCCCTTAGTTACAGAAGTGAGTGCTCCAAGGTTTTCAAGTCCGCTTGTGATCGAATTTCGTACTAGTTTCAAACATTATCTATGAAATTATATATACGCTCTCAATTTAGATTTTTTTTTTTTCAATTAAATTTGTACCATATTTTTTAATTACAATCCGAAATGATCTCTATTTCAAACGAGAAAGGTCGAAAATTCTGAGCGCGTTGTGTTTTTAACGTTTACTCGTTTTGGAAGTGGCTTTCCTTGTCTGCTGTATTTGATTTATCGGTATGTGTTAAAATGTTAGCTTTAAATGATGTATTTGGACCTTTTACACTAATAAGTACAAATGTTAGCTACGTTTTCGTTGTTAGGCAAACGACGGTACGTATTGTGAAGATTATTTAAGGTAAGTATGATGTTGGACCAAAGAACGTTTAAAGTACATTTATGTAGATAAAAATTGCACAAGTTCTCGTTGGAAAGTTTCCCAACTTTTATAATTAATTATACAATAATAAATAAAACACAAAACTTAGATGTCTTCTCTTTAATATTGAAGTAAAGTACATTGAAAGGGCATCTTCATATTATATTTACGTTGCTAGACCTTTGCTGAGTATAAGTCAATCAACTTTAGACATGTAATCTTCAAAAACTATAGAGAAGGTTCGGGAATCTCATTTATGAGCAACGGAGATTGCAAATCCGTAGCTTTGAAGTGCATCATTAAAAATGAAAGACTTTTGCTGGAGTCAGAAATGAAGGTCTTTTAGTGTTATTTATGAGGGAATTGGAATAGTGTGATGTGATAAGCTTTGATACGTACTCTTCAGTACAAGTATATATCCAGGATTTTGAAGAGGAAGAAGGTTAACTTAGGAGGAATATTTTTTTATTTGGTAGTGTCAGACGTTTGGTGAAAATGCTTAACTAGTAGTCCCCTTTTTAAAATCTGTATAATTTACGCTATTCTATAAGAGTTAAATAAGGAATCACTTAAAAACTGAGGTAGGAGAAATGTCCAGTAAGATTAAGGAAGTTCTTTTTAAGCTTCTGCTTCCAGTTTTTAAATCAAATTTAATTTGCTTTTATTCCGGTAAGTTTCCTTAAATCTCAGAATTTCTTGTTACAATTTCTCGCTGCCATGGCTGGATTCAGCCAATAAATTCCATGTATTAAATGGCTGGATTCAGCGCATCGCTTACCAATTTTCCAAAATAAATTTATTTTGTGCAATAATATTCTATCAGCTGATAATATTGTTTTATGTTACTCTTTAATAAATAAATTATAAGTAGTTAATGAGAACCTACCAACGATTCGGAATATAAATTTTGCATAGAAGAATCGGCAAAACTCTGGTAACTCTTTTAAAAATCTGTCAATTATTAACAAATGTTGTTGATATGACGTTATCAGTTAGTTCACTGTACGCTAATTTATAACGTGTTATAATATGAATACTTAAGGCAATATCGTACGTTCACAGGTAAGTAAATTATACCAGTAATTATACTAAACATCGCCCTACAGCCTTGGCATTTTTAGCGATCATTGAATATTATCTATATATTACATTTGCAAATATTAACATAACAATGTAACGTTACTTATGTTGAGGTAGGTATCATTTTTTACTAAGGATATTTTTACTGTCATATAAGTTGACACTCGGTATAACGGTTATTTATTAAATATATATTGCATATATTAGATATTTATTTATTAAATATATATTGCATATATTAGATATTTATTAGTTGTGTTAAATTACAATTGAATTTTATGCACATGTCATAATATTATTTATGGTGTTGTCTGTTGTATGAAATCATGTTTTGCTTTGATAACAACCTAGGACTAGACTTCGCACATTTAATGCTGGAAAGTCATCTTCTCCTTCACATGATAAAAGGACATATTAAATCGCCAATAGGAACTTTTTTGTAACAACGCAGTAAATTATTCCTTTATATTTTGACATTTTTTGACTAAAATTTTATGATTTTTTTATAAGTTAAAAAAACCAAAGACGGGCAGTACGGGCAACCCGCCTGCCCAGCGTGGTGACTATGGGCAAAACACATAAGTCCACGCCATTTTTGGCGTGAGCTTGTGGAGGCCAATGTCCAGCAGTGGACTGTGGTAGGCTGAAATGATGATGATGATGATTATTATAAGTTAATTATTGATTGATGGTATTGTATAAAAAATTGTCAACTGATTCGTAGTATTAAGATTCTGGTACACAATATCACAAGCTTGACAAAGCGTTTCGGATTTAATAACCCTTAGCCGGAGTCTCTAATTTTTGTAACACAATTGGAGTAAGGGGCAAAAATGAAGATACAAAAAGGAATAAGGTGACAGAACTATCGTAATATTGCAGACTATATCGAGTTCTATTGCTATATAGTAATTTTAATTTGTAGTTATTGTAGAGTATAGAATTTACTAACATAAGTATAATTCTAATGTTCATAATAGTCCAAAGTTTTTATTCTATTTCGAATGAATAAAAAAATTGAATTTACATACTTAATTGAAATCTATTTTTCTCTAGAATAAAACTTCAAACAAAAAAAAAAAATTAAAAAATATATTTTCCCTCTCATAATAGAAGTAGATATAAGTATTTAATTACAATATTTTCTTTAAATCTTGTATATTTCATCATCTCTAATTCGAAGCTCATTGAAAGCCACTAAAACTTAATCTCAATCAACGCGAACATATTTTAATAGATTCAACACAAAGTAGAGACTTACAAATTAACGAATCGAGGTCTTATTTAACTTATTTCATTAAATATTATATAAATACCACTGGTTGATATTTAGATATCTTGTAATTTTAAGTTCTTTATAGACACGTGTCAAATACATAATAAGCGAACCATACTTAATCACATACATGTATATACTGTTCAATATTATAAATAAACACCTCATTCGGTCTCCAGAAGCCAACTGCAGTAAAACATGTTATTTGAACAAATTTGATTAACTTAGTCCAGTCCTAGTCTGTATAACATTGGGATTTGACATCTCACAAATACATAGGATATGATAACATGTAAAAATAATCATAAATAGAACACCAACATACTATTTCTGTTCCGGAACACACACAAATATAATCGCGCAAATCACGAGTATCGGATCTGCGGTCAACCGTTCCGCTGTCGCGCCGTCGTTAAAATAGCACTAAAATAGATAATAACCATTAATTAAATAATTAATATTTATTAAAGCAAAAACTAAATACTGAATAAATTATAAATGTTACGAGAACGGTTGGTAACATACATATAATGTGTTTTGCTTATAAACTTAACATAAATAAAATGTCGTATTAAAAAGTTACGTACATAATTAGTTTTCTTATTTTTAATTATTATTCGTTCGATTTAATTTCAAATGGTTATTATTATTTTTTATTATTTATCGCGTATTTTTTCTTTCTTTTTTTTTGCACGGTATTCAGATAATTGATGGTTATCAAGTGATATTATAAGTAACTTGTAGTCGGAGTAAACAGATGATGTATACGAGAGTTCTATTTAGTTATTATACGCCTCTGGTGGTTATGTGCTATGATATACAAAGAAAAAGAGTGTGCTTTATAGCTTTTCGCTAACTTATATCTCCCTCTAAACTTTCGTTCGCCTCGCCCGATCACACTTTTCGTAACGCTCTCGTCACGTGTTCACTAGCTTACTCCCCAAGTCAAACGTTGCGCCAACGCGTCGTCGGAATTTTTATGTTAGATATATTCAATATGATTTTTCCTTTCAAAAACACCGAAACGAATGTAACACAAATATTACGTAAAATTGTTTTTGATATCGACACTGCACTGCACGTGCTAATTCGCAACACTTTATGGTTTTTGTTAATTTTTTTACGATAACCGGCTGACGTTTTACTAGCACTAATTATTACTTTACGTCAGACTTGAGTGCGAATTGGTAAATATTGAAGTAATTTTAACAGTAATTACATTACTACACACTAATTCGATATCAATTTTCACTTCAGCTGCTGCGGATTTTTGACTTAATTAGTAAGTTTAAATTTATATTAACCCCGCCTAACAGAAATGTTACCTATGGATATAAATAAACAAATATTTTTGCTCACAAGTCGTATTGTGTATCTGTGGTGAGTAAGGTAGCTAGACTCAATGGGTTGCGTCGTGTTGTCAAATGGGGTAGAGTCGACAGCGGACTAGCTATCGGTGCTTTTAGTACTTGAAGGCGTCCACTGGTTACGGTAACCGCTTTAGCAGTAGGTACATAAAAGTATGATTGTTTCCTACAAGAGTGGTGTGAAAAAACTCTAAAAATTAACTCATAGAATTGTTTAAATTTTATTAGGAACCATTAAAAACTTCTGTGGAATGTATCCAGAATCATTCATCACTATTCTATGGAATTACCTAGGTTTTATAATAACAAAAAATCATTTATACTTTGTGATTAGTACACAAGTTTTTGACATTTAACAAGTGAACTCGGCTACAATGACAGGTTCGGACTTGTTTACTCTGTGAATTATTAAGCAGTGGATTGAATTTGTTTTATTGGTTCGAATGAATTCAAATAACTAAATACTAACATTATTAAGCTAAAACGTTTGATTGTTTGTTTGTTTATTTGTTTGAACGCGCTAATCTCAGAAACTAATGGTCCGATTTGAAAAATTCTTCAAGTAACTATACAACTCGGACGAAGTCGCGGGCAGTAGCTAGTTCTATATAAAGATATTTTGTTTTAGTTACGCTGGCTTTTATGCATAACAGAATTATGTTTGATTTTGTTATATTATTTTGACGGTTTTTTAACAGTAACTGCTAAGTGATTTTTCTCATTCTACTCAGCAGAATCTACAAAAAACTGATTATTGAAAAGTGGAATTGAAACGGTTAATCAAAGATAGATTTCGTTTTTTTTTTTTTTCAAAAGCGATATCGTATTCACATAACGTTCGAACAAACGATCGTTTTATAATACTAGCTGACTCGGCAAACGTTGTCTTGCCGCTAAACGCTATTTAAAAATAGAGGTTGGTGGTAGAAGGCTGAAAATTTAGGGTTGTATATATTTTTCAACGCAAAATCATAATAAAATAAAAATAAATAATTAATCTAAAAAATAAAAAAATAAAATAGGGGTAGACTACCCTTAACACTTAGGGGGATGAAAAATAGATGTTGTTCGATTCTCAGACCTACCAATGCACACAAAATTTCATGAGAATCGGTCAAGCCGTTTCGGAGGAGCTTAACTACAAACACCGTGACACGAGAATTTTATATATTAGATTATAGATAGGATTGTTTTTCAGATCATAGATTATTCATAATAACTAAAAGATTATATAAAGACATTACTAGCTTATGTCGTAATCACCTAATAGCAGTGCCTTCACCAGATTGATGTCTAGAATGAGATTGTTATGTATTTTTCATTTAAATGAGAACTTGTATGGCATTCTTAAATAGATTATAAGGTATGACGTAATTTGTACAAACGTATTGGGATAGTAAGACAATGTTTTTTTTTTTTTTATAATAAAAATAAGAAAAAGTCCTAAGGTGGCGTGGCGTTCTCAAATTTTTTTTTGGTTTTCTTTTTTCTTTTTTGTAATCAATAATAAGAGATTGATAAATAAAGGATTAACTTATGTCTCACTGCCACGACGCGTAGGCGCAACGGTCAAAGCACTAGCTCGTGGCTGTTGCGCTGGCGGTTGCGGATTCGATCCTCACACATGACAAACATTGTTTGTTGGTCATGCAGATGTTTGCCGTGGTCTGAGTGTTTGTGCAGTCCTCGCAGGTCTTCCCACTGTGTCATTTGTTACCTGAAATAAAGAATCATTATTATTACTGTGCCTCGGAGAGCACGTTAAGCCGTCGGTCCCGGTTGTTATCATGTAGATACACCTACTAGCGATCGTTACTCATAGTAGGGAATATATTACCCGCCAGCTCTGATCCTTCTCCTTTATGGGGAAAGAGGCGTATGCCCAACAGTGCAATATTACAGGCTGAAGCATCATATTTTATTAAAACTTTTTTTTAAGAAGAGTTGGCACGCAATAATGATATTTCAATCACTATCCAATAATCAATCAGTCACATCTGTTATGTGTTTTTATATGTTTATAAATATATAACTGTGAAACCATTATGAAAACTAAAAAAAAACCATAAACTTTTATAGAAATATGTAATTCTTAGGAGCGCCTTTTACGTTCTACTAACCACTAACTTATCTGTTACTTCTTTGTGAGATAAATTTTATCAGCAACAAAAAAAAGATCTTTGATTAACCAATGTAGTATACTATAAACTCTACAACGCGTTTCAAGATTTTTTTAAATAAAATAAAGTTAAAATCAGACGTTTTCAAAAAAAGATGCGAGCGAGGTTAAATAACTTTGCTTTATTATATCTAATATTTTAGTCTTATTTACTGAAGGCCTACGCGAAAAAGGTTTTTTTATATTTACGAATTAATGTAATATTAATGCCTGTATTATAGGAAACACCTTTATATAGCTACATATATGGTATATATAAAAAAATGGTAATTAAATATATACGTTTTAATCAAATCAATGGCGAGTTCACGTTATATAGTTATCGCTTGACGCGGAGTAATACTTTCATCCGTGACAGCGATTATTATCGTGTTTTTAAAATGGCTGTTGATTAAATATTGCGGGCACCGTTGTACCGTGTCGCATGGAGAATGGTCCGTGTGTTACTGTGTCTCTTTATTTTTTCGCCTATGATCTAACGATTAATTGATCTATTGATCTAATGATACGAAAGTGCTGAGTGATTTTTTTTATTGCAAAGGTGGCAAAAAGACGTACGGTTCGTCTGATGATAAGCGGATACCGTATTTATGGTAACACCAAAAGCCAGCGAATTGCCAACCCTAACCCCAACCCGTTTCAGGAGCTTCTAATACCTTACTCGCCACAGGAAAAAAACTTAAGTGCAGTGTATTTTAACTGTGCCCTTCTGTAAGGTTGAGGTACTTCTCCAGTCGGGCTGCTCCAGATTTTTAAAAAGATATTTTGTAATGTATAAGTTACATATACGTTTAAACAGTAAAATTATATTAAAAACAGACGTGGAAAATACCGCCGTATAAGTGCACACGCTGGAATTTTCTACGCTGAATTATAGTATCAACCATAGCACCAGCCTATAAATAATAAAGAAATATCGAGAATTCAAAATAGCCAATGTCAAAATATGGTAAATAGCCTGTTTTACATGTGCTTTTTTACAAATATTCTGTCTGGTCTGGTTCGCATATATCTTCAAACTATGTCTAGGAGAGCACGGTAAGCCATTAGTCTCGGTTGATATAATAAATACCTGATAATAATCGTTTCTTCTGGAAAGAAAATTATTTACCAATCATCAGTGGAAGACTTTCCACCTTTCTCACGATTGAAAGATGACGCGAACAAAGACGTGTCTTGACAAGAACGTCGAACGTTCCGAAATCTATTCCTCAACGCCTGTGATTGAGCACAAGTTACGATAGACCAAAACGCTTTCTCGAAAATATGAAATTGTCAGATATTAAAATGTCCAAGCCGTTACAGAAATTGACACCAATCATTAACCTAATTAAATTATATTGCATTTAGAACTTGCACCCATCTGGGTCCGACTGGTCTAGAAAGAAAGGCGTTAAGGAAGCCAGTGTCCAGAGAAATGAACCGTGTCCAGAGAAATAAGCCGAGCTAGCTCCAACTAAAATATAACAGAAAAACAAACTTTTCTAAATGGTGATAAATAATATTGGCTATTTTCTCCGTTGTTATACAGAAAGTGACCGCACGATACCAATCGGTGCATCACTAAGCGCAGATTATCCGGGTTTCATACCGTTTCTAACCGGCTTTAGATATACTGCGCAGTTTGTAGCATGAATTATGCTGTTTTTAAGACTAGTGTTATCAACTTTTTAATCACTTAAAGTTTTTTATACAGTTTATAATTTACTATTGTCAAGGTTATTAGTAAAATCCTTAAGCCCACAATTCCTTCGCATTGAGAAAAGCGTGGGTAATTCGCTTCTAATTTTATACGTTTACGCAATTTTTCTGAAAAAAAAAATCATTTTTTCTAGCTCGGTTAGTAGCGAGTTGAGTAATTTCTTGAGCAATCTATTTGTAGATAAAGACTTGTCAAAATCAATTCAGTAGTCGGATAGGAAATTTAGCTGGACTTTTTGTTTCTGTTAAAATGAAATAATTTTAAGATATAACGACGAAATGCTACCATTATTCTTCTCCTTAATTCTATACGAACTTGATATGTAACACATAATATCTGTAAATAATTACTTTTGAGATTAGCATTATGAAAATATGTTTATGCCTGCAAAAAAATTGTAACCAGTTATTAAATACAAAACAATTGTATCTATTAAAGAATAAAACAATAAAGAAAATTTATGGTATACAATAATTCCATTATATTTATGAATTTAAATAGTTTCAAATAAGGATTATTGATAGTAAATAGGTTTACTTTAAATGTATATGAGTTCTTTTATATTTATTTAATACTATTTTTTGCATGCGTTTGCGATTGTACTTTTCAACTATTGTCATTTCTTCCAGATGACCTTTTTGGCACAATAAAGGAAGGATAGGTTTACAAACATTACGTATCACAAAATATGTCCTCAAATTATTGCCGCGTCAAAATATAGACGGACAGACAAAATATAAAAAAATAGCTTCAGCGCTTATTAACCTTTTACAATATTGTTATAAATATATAGACAAGAAAGCACATTAAACGTTTATTTATGGCATATTTTGATAACTATGTGTCAACGCGACGAGTCGGAATTACGAGGATCAATGCCAATATATCTTTAAGTTCTTTGCCAATTGTATCGTCTGTACTCGTATGTCGGATAATGTATATTGCATTATGATGGTGTACTTATTAAATTAATGTCACAGAGCCCTTATCCCACATAACTTCCGTATGTGTGTATTAAAGGAAGTTTTGACGCTAAATGACAGAGGGCAACCTGTCAAAAGTTCGGCTTTTCCAGTAAGTGGTCAAATTAAGTTTCAAAACAAATCACATCAGTTTACAGTAATGGTTATTGCTCTACTTTTAAAAGGCACAATGTGAAGTTTAATTACTATTGAATAAAGAAGTAAGCCTACTTCTTTAATCTATAGTATAATCTTAAGTCTATGAGTAACAATGAAAATAATTTTCCATTTAATAAGAATAAACTTCTTTGATTTTTGGAATAATCAAGGAACAATATTGAATTACCTTTAAACGAAATTTTTTTGAACGTTAACGAAAGGACATAAAGACACAATAACTTACTGAGTTAGGTCATATTAAGAAATATCCCGCTCAAAATCTAGAACACCCCGATTGGGAAGTACCTCGACCTTACAGAACATCAAAGCTAAATAAAACTGCTCTCAAGCAGTGCTGTGTTCCTGTGGTAAGGTGACCAGAGCTCCTAAAGATCGTCGGGAATAGGGTCGGCCACGCGCTTGCGTTGCTTTTGATTTTGCAGACGTCTATAAGCTACGGTAATTACTTACCACCAGGTGAGCCGCACGCTTTTTTACCGACTTTATTTAAAGACACACACTAACACAAGACTATATATATATAGATATTCAATAAATTCTTCCGTCCTAACTTATTGCGTGATGTTTGACTTAACGTAATATATCAGAGCGTCTTCCCCGAGATAATATCTTATGCACACAAAGCTATTGTTTAAATATTCACTTAATACTATTTGGGGTTTGTTTCTCTTCTATAAGATTATCTTAAAAGCTTTAACTCAAAGGCAAGATTCTTACATAATATGTAAATTTAACGTCTTATGAATTACAGATACACTAGGAAATTCGGAAACAAATGGGCATAACAATGTCTATTGTTTGGAGTTATTCTGAGTCTGACCCAGCGAAATTTGTTACCGACATTTTTTTGTGAATATACATTTAAAAAAAATTATACACAATTGACCTGACGATTAGAGACAAAAAAAAAAATATTAAAAAATCGTGAATATTTCATTTTTTACTTTCTTTTGTCTAAACACACCTTATGCTGACAACGAACTATCCAATTTAGTGCAGTCATTCAAAAGTTTTGCGTGTATATTCGGCGATTCCTTTTTATTTAGGTATACCCACCACCACGTTGGTTATTTGAATATTTATAATGATACAAGTTTTTCGGATTTTCGCGCAGTTTATTAAGTTTTTTAAATACCCGACGTTTCGGATACTTTATAGCAACCATGGTCACGGGAGAACTCAAATAATGAACCGCGAACCGTTATTTCATTATAATGAGTGTAATTTGCGTAAACATTAGAAGACAATATTTTTTTTTTCTATTTTCTGTTCTTTAGTTTGTATTGAATCATAAATAAAATGAGAGTAGGTAGAGCTTTTAGATGTACGTCTCCTATTTCAGGCGCCGTTCTCAATGTCATGTATACTTGATAACGGTAACAATTGAGTCTATATATGTACATTTCAATTTTTACTCCACTTTTCTGAGGGCAAGTTTGAAAGTAGCACCCGTGACGGAGAAAATGAGGAGGAATAGGTTAGTGCGGTATGGGTATTTAATGAGGAGGGATGACCGCTATGTTTGTAAAAGCATGTTAGGGATGAATATCGAAGGACGAAGAGACGAAGACGGTAGACCAAAAAAGCAATGGATGGATTGTGTGAGTGAGGATATGAGAAAGAAAGGCGTAAGCTCTGAAGTGACGAATAATAGAGAGGAATGGAAGAGGAAAACATGTTGTGCCGACCCTACATAAGTGGGATAAGGGCAGAAAGATGATATATGTAAAAAAGAATGTTTGTCTGTATGTCCTTTATATAATCGTAAACTATGCATTTGATCATGTCATGATCTTCAATGTTCTGCACGAGCCCACAAAGTTCCTTAAGTTGCTAGACGCAAAAAAAAATATTTAAAAACAGCGTAGCAACGCGCGGGATACAGCTAGTATGTTAATAAACATATGTGAAATTGTGGTATTTAAGAGTAGATGCGGCTTATAGAGTATGTTTGTTGGTTTCAATCGGTATTTTATTTTATAAGAGCTCAATTTATACCAGGTCTACTATGCATAATTTATGAAACCACCGGAAAATTTACTTCTTGTTTGGAAACGTTCAATTTCGATTCCGGTCTCAAACTAATTAGAAAAAATAATAATAACAAAAGGTGAAAATATAGCTGATTGCTTTTTGAAGGCACGAAATTTATTTTGATTTAAAACATGTTCTTTGTTAGGCTTTTTTTGCAATAGTGTACCATTTTTTATCTTTTTACTTCGTTAGTTTAAAATTTATAATCTATATATTGTGGATGAATTATTGAGTGTTTATCATTATTGCAAAACTTGGAGGGTAGTTGTGTAAAAATGTTGATCGTATTGTTACTGTTAAGTTGTTTTATTATGCTATTGACTTATTTTTGATATTGTGAGCGTACGATGTCGAATACCGGTGTGCGTATAAATTAAAGATGATTTTTGTCACACCGTTGAATGTTTTTAGTTAAGATTATTTATATTTTAAATAAACAAAAAAATATAAAATATGATAATTTAAAATTTAAAATTTCGTATCGATAAAAAAACATTCTACAATACGTACAAACGTAAAATAAAATAAGTTAATCGATACAAAATGCTTACTTTACAAACGACTTTCTTCTTTGTCCATTAAGCTGTACTTCATTTGAGTGTAAAAATATTCATAATAATATTTTCATCAGAATTAATTAACTAAAACAGTAAAATTAATGTAAATACGAGAAGGTATGATAAAATTGTCACCCGAAGTTTTCGTTCAGAAAATAAACGCCTCTTTACTATGTTAAGGTAAGTGGATAAACAAATTCTACAAATGATTTTGACGTGTGTTAGATTTCATTCTGTCAAAAGTTCATAGTAAAAATTTAAATTTGTTTAAAAAAAATTTAAGTATGAAAACTTCCGTGGGCTTGAGGAACATACAAATAAAAATAGGTAAAAAAACTTTTTAAGTTAAACGGTTTTATGTTAAACATACATTGCAATGTTTAAGATAAATGTACTAAAAACCAAAAAATAATAAAATAGATACAGTCGTGGGAATTATAAACATATGCATAGACTAGACTAAAATAAAACCGTGGGGCACGTCAATTGTCTACAATCGTTGATTAAAATGTTTGTTTTGTAATGTTACACTATAATTAGGCAGTTGTTCAACCGACAACGATGGACGTGTGATAAGTAGGGCTAGAATGTGGAAACAAGCTAGCAAGCTCGATTATAAGCGAGTTTTAGGGTTTCATAGTGGTGAGCGAGTAGTACTTTTATCATATGTTTTGTCGATTAAAGACAAACTACGAGCAGTGAAACGATTCCTCGCCAGCCAGCAGTGTGAATGTCCAACGATAAACTAGTTGAAACATCTCTTTTATTTACATGGAGTGTATAACTATTGGAATTTCCATGAGCAAGAAAATAGTAAGTAATTTCCTCACCGTCTGCGGGCCAACTGCCTATTTTAACGACGAATTAAACGATTCTTCTATCGCACATTAAGTCGATAATTTGTAGACAATTGACGTGCCCCACGGTTTTATTTTAGTCTAGTCTATGCATATGTTTATAATTCCCACGACTGTATCTATTTTATTATTTTTTGGTTTTTAGTACATTTATCTTAAACATTGCAATGTATGTTTAACATAAAACCGTTTAACTTAAAAAGTTTTTTTACCTATTTTTATTTTCTAGTTTTTAGTTTTTATTTCGCATTCTGTTTAATTCATTTAGTGCTTCATTATTGCAAGGCCCATCTTAAATATTGAGGTTGTATAGTGCACTGTATTCTTCTTGTCAAGCCCTTTTATTTGATACCCATATTGGTGGGATTGATAAAAAATTGTTATCAGACATTTGGTAGCGGCGGCCAGCTTAGATTTCAATTTTGCATAGTAAATTGTATTCTACTTGTTGAGACCTTTCATTTGATACCCATGTTGATGGGATTGATAAAACCTAAGTTATCCGCCATTTTGTAGAGGCCGCCATCTTGATTTTAATTTTATATAGTACATTGATTATACTGGTTGAGCACTTTCATTTGATACCCATATTGATGGGATCGATAAAACCTACGTTATCTGCCATTTTGTAGCGGCCGCCATCTGGTATTTCAATTTTTTATAGTATATTGTATTTTGCTTGTTGAGCCCTTTTATTTGATACCCATATTGATGGGATTGATAAAACCTACGTTATCCGCCATTTTGTAGCGGCCGCCATCTTGGATTTCAATTTTTTATAGTATATTGTATTCTGCTTGTTGAGACCTTTAATTTGATACCCATATTGATGGGATTAATAAAACATAAATTATCCGCCATTTTGTAGCGGCGGCCATCTTGAATTTATAATGATAATGAATAAACATAATTGTATTGTCACCAAAATCCAAAGTGTATACAAAATTTCAGATTAATCCGTTGACAGGAAGAGGGTGAAATTTGAATTACTAAATTTGACCCAAGAATAAATAATAAATAAAAAATAAAACAAACAGGGTGAGCTAAATAAAACCGTTTAAAAAATAAATTAGCCGAATCGGTCGAGCCATTCTCGAGTTATGCGCTTAGCAACATTCGTTTTTATTTATATAGAAGAAGATATACAAAAAATTATTTCATGTCCAAAATACATTACTATATATATTATATAATGAGTTGGTTGTATAGGTTTAGTGGCGTTGTCGTTTACCCGGAATAAATGGCTGAACACCCAATGATTATCTTAATATATATAAATCTCGTGTTACAATGTTTGTCCTCAATGGACTCCTAAACTACTTAACCGATTTTAGTCAAATTTGCACACCGTGTGCAGTTTGATCCAACTTAAAAGATAGGCTATATTTTATTTTGATATATTATGTTATTATTATATTTCAGAAAAAAATAAGGTGATACGAAGTTCGCCAGGTCAGCTAGTAAATAATAAAAATAACTTAATGGTAACACACACGCACGGTCGTCTGTTCCTATGTTAAGCAACTTAATGCTTGTGTTACAGATAACAACGGAGAGCTATTGCTATTTTTTTTATTAATATACATAGAAACAATACATATATAAATATATGAATACATATCGAGGGGTGAAAGGCAAAAAGGTTCAAGCGACATTTTGGGTGATATTGAGATATGTATATATTCAGAATCAGCGCATTTTTCTGCGTCGATTGATCCAAGTAACGTCTAAATCGGAGCACTTTTTTGGCGCTTGAGACAAAGCTATTTTAGGATTCAATTCTAAGGGCCAGTGTATTATCTGACATTAATTTATATATTTTTTTTTTCGATGACGGACTTAAACCTGACATCGTTATACCCACCCTTGATATAAGCTATTTTTACTAACCCAAATTTACAGTCCAATGTTGGTTCAAACATTTAGCCTTCCACTGATTATACTGTGTGTTGGCGCTTAAAACATTTTGCCTGCCATTACTTACACGGTGTGACTTCGCTTCAAACATTTTGCCTGCATCCAAATTCTATGAGGAATGTCGATTAAACTATTTAGCCTGCACCTGATTTCCACCCAGAGTGACGCTTCAAACAATTTTTCCTTTCCTTTATATATCTACAGACGTCGTTTAAAACATTTTTAATCTACCATTTTTATTAGAACTCTGTTCATAGAGGTTATTTGATAATGATTATTGTTTGATAATTATTCATAGTTCCTATAAGTCCTAATATCCTTTATTTTTAAAAACCCCAAATAGGACTTAACTTGTATACAAATGACACAAATCTCCTTTTCAATTTAGGTTTAACTACCAATTTTAAATATTGATGTCAAAAATTGAGATATAAACATTTAACATTTTAGAGTAAGGGTCAGTTGAACTATTTTTCCTTTCAGTCAAAATTATCGCAGGTGTAACATAACTCAAATAGCTTGCAGTTAATATTTCTATACTATGTCGCATAAAACTTTTTGCTTTACATTAAAAAGTTTCAGATAATGCGCTTACACTTATTTGGCAGCTACGAAGAATCGATATGATTGTCACTTAAACCGTTTTGCCTTTACCTTTTTAAAACCGCTTTTGTATTAAGCGACCATTATTTTCTTATCTGTAGCTCTAATTAATTTATTGATATCAGCAAAAGTTAGAAATTTTTAACTTTCTTTATTTAAAAATTTCTCCCATAGAATAGCTACAATAGTTTTTTTTTTAATGATTTTTTTTCTGAAATTTTAAACTTTGAATGGCTCTCCTGTAAAGTTCACAAAATGTCGCTTAAACCGTTCTGCCTTTCACCCCTCGATATTACACCCAGACTCGACGGTAATCGAAACCGCAACCCGCGGAGCGGAAAGCAGGCCCACTACAAACTGCGCCAACGGGCTAGTCATGATAAAAAGAAGTCTTGGATTATTTATTTTGACGTACATCAAATTTTTCCGAGTCTATAACTGTAATCAATTCGCAATACAGTGTGAGAATGCAGGGTGAATGAATGGTTTCAATTTGATCTGGCTCGCTGCCAGGTGCAACAGGTGGCCTTGAGGGGTCATCGTCAGATGGTTCAAGTTCGTTCTTATGTAATACGACGTATCATGTGCCAAGTATCGAACTGGCCCAACATTTTCATTGTTGTCTATTTACGTTGATATTTTTTTATGGGTTAGTATTATTATTATTTAAGAAGATATTATTAAATTCCTTATTATTACGATTCCTTATGGTAGTTCGAAGTCTGACGGCTTTTATGTAAATATTTAGTGATGTGTTTAAAATTTACTGTCGTGTAAATTGTGACGACTTTGACAGTGACTGAGTTTAATTTATTGTTTGTTTATTTATGTTCCGTTCCGTATATGATGTTAATGTAAATTTTACGTCATATTTTTAGCATGATAATTAACAGGAAAATTAGCGACGTAATTTTGTTACTTGAACACTAAAATATAAAGAAAATCAGCTGGATTTTTGTCTGTCTCCGTAAGATTTCCTTATGAGTTTTGGAATCGGAGTTTATAAATTGCAAACAAAACACGTTTCCATAAAAACACGGTTGTGATACCGCATCCTCAAAGAATATCAAGTGAGCTTATCTCCCATCTCATCTTGTATGTATTTCTGAACATCTGATGAAGGGTGAGTGTCCTTTGACGTCGTGGTGCAACTCGGCGTAGTCCGGTTTGCGCAAGTTTATTTAACTACGTTTATTTAATAGCTTTTTTTTCAGTAGCCAGTTGCACTGGTATAGTGTCATAAGTGTTGCTAAAATTTATTAGCCGTTTTAGTGTAAATACATTTTCCTGGACAAAAATAGCTCTGAATTTTGCTGAATTTTAGTTCAACAATATCGTAGCCCAAATACGAGCGCCAAATAGAGCTCCTGGGAATTGGGGATAGGGGACTTCTGGTGTTGCAGACGTCTATAGGCTACGGTAATCGCTTACCATCAGGTGAGCCGTACACTTGTTAGCCGACCTAGTTTTTATATAAAATAAAATGAAAAAACACAAATGATTTGATTATACGCAGACTTCATTGTCATATAGTGATGTTGGTTTTTCCAGTTCAATAGTTTATTATTCATTCACGTCACGTCGATTTACACAATTATTAATAAAAAAAAGTTTTTACTAGTAACATTAGGTAGTATAAATTAAATAACAAATCACGACTCACAGAAATAACAAATACCAAACAAGTATTACCACACCCAAAGATGTACAGAAGCAAAAAAGAAAAAAAACAGGGTCTCGAGTAACTAGGCGTAGTACGTTGTAATCAACGAAAGAAAAAAGAAACAAGTTGTGACCAAGTCAAGAAGATATTTTTAACCTTAAAATATTGGTGTGAAAATCTAAGATATCTACCAACTTCTTGTGGAGCAGTCGATCAGGCGCTTCAATGTTCAGCCTTTTTTTTCATTTAGTAGGTGATGTAATAATAATACTCTTTATTTTATACCAAACAGAAACGTAATAAAAAATGATATATATAAAGAAATATGTACAAAAGCGATCTTATCGTTAAGACCGATTTCTTCCAGACAACCTTTGGGTATAGGATAGGGCGTGGAAAATGAGAAGCGGTAGTGAAGTTTACGAAGAGTTGATAAATAAGTGGTATGGAATTTATAAGCTATATAATATATAAAAAAGTAAATATACTAAATATGTATATACATAAACATATAAAGTTATATTTTTCATTCAAAGATATCCCTTCAGCTTGTTTTTAATAATTTGGTCTGCTGAATAAGTCATGAAGTTTACTGCTTTCAACATTACTTGCTATTTCTTTGATGATAATTATACATAATATTCCATGCTAGTACAAATCAGAAGATCAGTGGCACAGCATTCAACTCACACTTCCCATGAATGTGGCGAAATGCCAAATATAACATGCAATTTTGTGTCATTTAACAATGCACTAGTTACGTAATAAAGTTCAATGCGTATTTGCGAATTTTGTAATAATACGTTTGTTTTCGAAATCGCACAGTTTTATCTGATACAGTATCAAATTGCATAAGTTGTGAGACGATTGAATTTTAACGGATAATACTAGTTGGTAGTGCAATAGCGCAGAAAATGACGTTTATGTTTTTAATTATAATGCGGTCTGATTATCTGGTGGTCATATTTCAACAGATAATACATAGAAAAGGTTAGACGAAAGAAACATTTTATATACCTTTTACCTATATATTATGATTGTTATCAAAATTGATATAGATTTTTTTTCTTTAGAAAATTAATAATCTGCATCCTTTTTGTGTCTAAGTACTGTACATAAATTGTGTTGGTGCGCCTTAAAAAAAGTCAAATTTGATTCTTACCATCATTACGTATTCCAATTTTAAATAGCGACTCAACGTTGTCGAAAAAAAAGAATAGACGTAAAAAAAAAAAAAAACAAGAACAATCTTCGTTCGAAATACAAATTATCTTGTCAATCATGAGCTGTTATTTTTATGTCTAAATTATACAAGCTCTCATAAAATTTAACGCTTTCGTCGATTACTCTTTATTACTGATCGAGGCGATACATCTATCTCTTTCTTTTCTATAGTAAATGGAAAAGACAGATAATCTATAGGGGTGGCACTTGTTGCTTGGCTTATAACCTTGACACGAAATATGGGTCATTGGAATAGGGCAACCTGTTGATGTGTGGGAGAGAGAGAGAAAGAGAGAGTTTTGAATGCGTGCGTGTCTTGATTCTAATATAAAAATACGGTGACAATAATTTGCGGTTCCTTGAAACGTTTGTAGATTTTATGACTTGACAAATGTTTATGGCTGTTATGTAAATATTGTTTGATAAAATAATACTTTTTGATAAAGCTGATGAGTTTTTAATTCTCAATGTCTTTTGCTTCGTTTTGGTAGTATGCCTATTTTAGCACATAGCATGCTTTGACTGAAATAAAATTGTGTTACTCGTGTGAAGGTACATTTTTGATTATTAAATTACGTTTTTCAAATCCATTTGTAACTTGTGACTATGAATTATTTCATCAAAAACAGTTATACTTATTTATATTATATTAAAATATTTTGTCAAATCTAAACTAGAATTTATTTATTTATTTATTTATCTATTTACTTGTTTATTTATTTAAACATTATGAAATATTAAAAACTAGGTACTAAGATTATTTTAAGAGTTTCGCACTCGCCAGACACAAAACGGCTGTGTAATAACTATCACGATGGCACCATGCTGTTGAAATATCACTAAACTTACCTACGTATACCACAGATCAATTCAAAACCAGCAAGTGCTCGAATAATAATCTACAAAATAAAAAAAGCCATAGCTAAACTATTTAACAAAAAAATAAATAAATAAAAAATAAAATAAAATATGGCCCTGAACATCTGTATGTTTAAGTACATTTGTGTATTTGTCGAGCATAAAATATATTTTTGATACAATAAATATTGTATGAAACACACAAAGCGGACAAGCGATCAAGCCACCGGTTTCGACGTGCCAAACGATGCGTGAAAATGAAAATCTGTAAACGTATTCATCTCGCGTCTTGTTCGATTTACATTGTAGTGGTTTTGACTGTCACGCGCCCGTCATGTTAATGGTTTGTTTGTGTGTGTAAATACGTTTGTACTACCGTATGAATAAATATCTTTAACATGCACACATGATCTTCTGTTCCTGTAGCCACCGAAATTTAGTTGTCGATCCTATCCCCCGACCCTTTACACTCACCACAGGAATACAACACTACTTGCCAAGCAGTATTATTGAACTGTATTTTTCTGTAAGGTTGAGGCACTCGCCCACTCGGGCTGCCTCAATAATCAATACTGACATATCAGAAGAAATACATGCTCCTTAACTATTTGACTCAAAATATGAATATGAAAACGGAAACACGTTGCAAACGTTTACCACAATAATATGTATAAATGAATAAAACGAGAATGTAGGAAATTGTGCTAAAAAAATACTGAATATATTAGATTTTGTGCTTTTTTATATTCACATTGATACTTCTAAGTGATGTATGTGATATAATATTGTGTATATTGGATTCTCAACTGTTTATATTTATATTGATTACAGATTGTTAATTGACTATTATTGGAACAGTTTAATATTTTGTAAGTACAATTTTATTTGTCTCTTAGTTAAAAGATTATTTATAAAGATGGTTTACGATAAGATACGATTACGATAAGAGATAGATGTATTAGTAGTATTTTTTAAGTCTTGTATTAATTTGTATATTTTTGGTTTGCCTGGAAGAAATGGCTAAAAAGCCACCACCTATTGTTACACACAGTCTGTCACCTATCTTAAACTATGTTTAATGTCTAATGAAGTTGTGGTTTAGAAAAATCTATACTAATATTATAAAGCTGAAGTGTTTGTTTGTTTGTTTGAACGCGCTAATCTCAGGAACTACTGGTTCGATTTGAAAAACAATTTCAGTGTTAGATAGCCCATTTATCGAGGAAGGCTATAGGTTATATATCGTCACGCTAAGACCAATAGGAACGGAGCACCAATGAGGAATGTTTCAATATCGGGAGATTTTTTCTTGTGCGCTGCGTAAACAGTTAAAGTTTCGCAAAAATCATGTATGAGAATTGTTCCCCTTTAAAAGTTCCACGCGGACGAAGTCGCTGGCAGAAGCTAGCTATAAAAAAAATAAATAAATGATTTACATTCATATAATTAGAGTTTGTTATGCTAATCTTAGAATTCGTAACAGTTCATTACAAGTACGATCACTTAAAATTGAACTTAGTTGAAGAAATTAATGTCAATAAAATAAAAGTATTTCAATTTAATCATTTTGTTAAATTGAAGACATTCAGACAAATTGTTGTTTATAAAGTTAATCTATTTTCTTAATTTATTAATTATAAAATTAGTGCTTATTAAATTGACAACGAAAAAAACTTATTTCTAACATGTTATTTATAATTTCAAGCTTATCTTTTATAATCAATATTGAATCCACTAGTTACAAAAATTATATAGTTGTATCTTGTAAGTATAACTTTGAATTACTTTAGAAATTGTACATTTAAGAAATTCTAAAACTAATGACAATAAATCGATCAGCAGTATCCGTCAGTGTTAACTATACAAACTTTTACTAAAGTAAAATTTCTTTACGTTTTTCTTACGCTATTTCTGACGCTTGACTTGGAAAGTAAGCTGGAGAATGGGTAACAAGAGCGTTACGAAAAGTGTAATCGGGTGAGGCAAACGGAAGTTGAAAGCGCCCTCTCATAGATAATAGGATCAGAGGTCCTGGGGGATTGAGGGTAGGGGTCAGCAACGTGCTTGCGATGTTTCTAGTATTGCAGGCATCTATTAGTTACGGTAATCGCTTACCATCAGGTGAACCGTACGCTTGTCTGCAGAACTGCCTGATTTAAAAAAAAATATGAAATTTTTTTCGGATTTTATCGCGGTATTTAGGACTCAGTCCTCCCGTGACTATGGTTGCTGTAAAGTATCCGAAACGTCGGGAATCAAAAGTTAATAATAAACCGCGATAAAATCCGAAAAAAGTTGTTTCATTAAATGAGTAAAATTCGCGTAAACATTAGAAAAAAATATGAAATTGTATATGTGTCATATTTGTCCTTGCTCATTTTGAATTTCCAATATTCTTAAATATAGCAAGGGCTATGCTTAAGGGTTACCATACATAGGTAGGGCTTATTAAAATTCATAAAGATTAAAGGATGTGCCAATTGTGTTTTAAAAAAATATCTGTCAAGTATCTTGACAGTTCTCAAGTGAACTTACATTTCAAAATTTTCAATAGCAGCTTTGCATTAACATGAAACCTTATTGCAGTGACGATCCAAAAGAAATTTTATAGTCTGTGTGAATAAATAAGTTATGAATTTGAATTTAATCCTTTTTAGAACGTATGAATATTTGTCCAAATAGATGTAAATGTTTTAAGAATATAATGCACGTTAATACATGAGTTCCCGCCATTTTAGCTTGAACTTGTGGAGGCCTATGTCCAGCAGTGGACTGCGATATTCTGAAGTGATGATGATTATAGCACAATTATATTCTATATAGTTTAACGCCTAATCTATACATACATATGCATCCACCCTATCACATCCACCACATCTACCACTTTGCATCAAACATCTATATGACATAAGTAAACATTAGCATCTAAATTATGTAAATATTTGTACCAACACTTTGTAAGTTTTATTGAATGATAAATTCAATAATTGTGTTCGTTTTTAGGCTTCCATTTACATCGACAAGTATAGTTCAATACGCATTATTAGGGATAACCCTTAAACTAATTAAAAATAAAAGTTATGAGGTAACACTCAAAAACCAAAAAAAAAAACTAAAAAAAAAACAATCGAATTATGAGCTTCTTTTTTTTTACGTCATTTAAAAATACATTACCTTTGCAGTTCGGTCGAATGGATATCTTAATTCCTACCATCGCACTAAAAAATAAGTATCCAATTACAAGCTACAACAAATCGCGTAATATCACGTCGCTAAACTAAAAACTAATTTATTTACAACAGAACATGAAGTAGTCACAATAAACATTATCTTAAGAAAAGTTATTTCCGCGTTATTTACGTTTGATTTTATCTGAGACGTCGTTATCGATTATTACAGGTAATTTTCTGTCACGTTACCTGACCCGTCGGCGGGTCAGTCGTGAGAGATCGGCCGGGTGTGCAAACCGACACGTAATAACCGTCGCTAATCGTAACATTGATGTGTACAATTAATAGCTTTATTTAATAATAATAATAATAATAATAATAATATATTCTTTATTGTACACCAAAATATAAACAAACAGTAGTAATTAAAAAAAAAAAAGATGTACAAAGGCGATCTTATCGCTGAATATTTAAATTATATAGATGCGAATGTAAGTGAAATAAAAATATACATAAAATGACTAGTCCTATTTTTCGTTTTGGTCGTGATCATACATTTTGATTATACGAGTATCTCCCCTCCCAAAGGACCTTGTTGAACTGCGAGATAAAGAGTATGTTATTACTCATCTTTTGAATCGTCATATTGTACACTTCCTATCCGACGCTACTATGTCGTGTCCTGTGCCCAAGGGTTATCTGGAAGAAATCGCTCTTCAGCGATAAGATCGCCTTTGTACATTTTTGTTTTTATTTACTACTCTGTTTGTATTTTTGTATACAATAAAGAATAATAATAATTATTATTATTAGTATTACCTCTTTTGACATATCTTTATATTATAGGTATGTGTAGGTTATAGAAAAGTTTCAAAATTTCAACAAACACTTTTATCATTATTAATGTAGATTTTAAATATAATTATTTAAATTGAAAAAAAATCACGAAAGGGGTTACGGAAAACAGTAAATATTCCAAACACTGTCATTTATCAGACGATGATTGCAATTCTCTTGTCGTACACGTACTTTGAAACAGCATCTAAATGTACTTTCGTATATTTAGTTTGAAACATTCACCTGAATGCTAAAAGCAATATTTCTTAAATATTGATTGCATTATCGAAAGTAATTTCATACAACGTTACTTGCTAAATACGGCTAATTTAATCGATTCGCATTACGTGCATCAATTAAAGCTACCGTAAACTTTATCGATAATTTAACTCGAGTGTTTTGACATCACTAAGTTTATTTCCTTTGCATATATCTAAATATATTGATTATTGTTGTCGATTGAGTAATTTGTTTTGCTATTACTCGCGCTTGACTGCAGTTATTCAGAAGCGTACAGAACATTCTCACCAAGATTTACAACATGGAAATCTTATAAAAAACACACGCGTCCATTAGCGTTACTCGTCCGTTTTCTATTTATATTTCTCATAGTCCAGCGAAGCCATATTTAGTCAACACTGGCCGACGTTCTAACAGCGACAGGCTTACACCTGCTCCATTAAAACCGGTCGTTATAAAATACCACCAATTTATAAGGAATGCTTGTTTATTGGTGAAAAACCCGTCTCGAACTCCAGTGCGCGTCTAGTAGTTGTAGACGAGGTCACTGTGTCGATTGCGTTTGGAAGAGAGCGAAAGTCGAACTGGATACTATCGCCTCTGTTGACCGTTTTACACCCGCTTCCGATAGAACACCGACAGCTCACTAGCTTTCATAGTAAAAACTCTGCCTTTTTTTGTCAGACAACTTTATATCAACTACTTGAATCAATGTGATGATTGCAGCTATTATAGTGGTTAGTTCTGGATTCTTGGAAATTCGTGAAATTTCTTTAACCAAAACAAACAATATTCGATTCATGTAAACGTTAAAACATATTTTAACAGGTAAATTTGTCCACAGGTTTCGAGCGGTGAACGGGTGGAGCGGAACATGTAGTGTTGATTTGAAAACGAAAAGTGTGTTTTAAATCGTACAACATGGCTGACATTGATGAAATGAATATCGACTACGAGGTCGGCTACGGGTACGACACGAGTAAGATACCAGAAATCGTTACTCCCGATGACACGAATGAATCTGGCTACCAGGAGGGTTCGGAGCAGAGCTATGGGGATAGACGAGATTCGAAGGAGGGTTTCGGTGGCGAGGGGGATTCCGATAGTGGTGTCGATGGGGTGAGCAGTGGATGTAGCACAGTCGATGACTGCCCGGTTGTGTCGATAAATGATGTGGTTGCGTACTATGATGACATTCGCCCGAGGCGGCGACACGTGCCTCAGCTCAATTTCTATCACGTGGATATCGAGAGGATGGCCTTGGACGCTGTTGTTCAGGTGAGTGGATGATCTTTTGACATGGCAGGATCTTCATTATTCTGTAAAATTAGGTCAAGTTATTGTTTGAACGTTACACATTTTAATTTGTTTTTTTACTCAAACATAATATGCAAATGGTGGGCAATAATCAAGATAAAAGTATACTTTTTAAAGATTTACGAATTAGTGATAGGATACTATGTTGTTCTAATGTACAGATGATGGTTTCTTGATTAAACTGTTCCCCTGCCGTTGTTGGCATTTGACGATGATGCAAAAAGAAAAAGTAACATCTGAATATGTTGAGTAATGATGAAAGAAGTTAACTCATTTTGCAACAAAATTGTATCTACTCTGTTAATATTGGTTGTGTTGCGGTAACTGTACGGTATCAGCGAACCGAGATCGAATGGCATTCACAATAATTGTGTCATAATCGACTCGTACAATCATAATAAAATTAAATTGTATGTTATTTGTGTTTTTGTTAATCAGATTGCTTTAGTTGTGTTAAACTTAGAATAAGGAATGGACAGAAATGATAGAGTGACTCTGTTAAAGAGTTGATACCTAAGTTTAAGTAAATATAAACAGTGGGTACTTTTAATTAAATATGACTTCTGTATCAAAACATATAATAAAAATGTAACGAATCGCTGTTTGTACATGAAAGATGTATGAGAAAAAATAATATTGATACTTTTATCATCGTAAATAGAACCCAAAACAATGATTGTTAAAATTTTTGTCCGTTTTTCTGTGCTTGTGCACTCTAATCTCAGAAACGGCTTATCCGATTTAGACGTGGTTTTCATTAATATATTGTAGTAAGCTTTACTTAACATTTAGTGCTTGTTTCATGTCAATCCCTTCATAAATAAAAAATGTATGCTAATTTAAAGAATTACGTAGAACTTGTAAATACTCAAAACGCGGACGATAAGTCGCAATAAAGGTTTGTTTAATTGAGGTAGGACTCAACAGGATATATTTTGTCCTAATCTGGAGTAGCCCGACAGGGGAAGTTCCTCAACCTTACTAAAGGTCACAACCGATATTACTCTCAAGAACTATTATTTTCCTGTTATGAATTGGTAGCCTGAGCTCGTGGATATGAGCTGTGTTCATATCGAGAGTATGATCGACGATGCAATTGTGATCCTCCTGGCGTCCAGTACGCTTGTTTGCCACCCTAGTTTTTTAGAACAATTGGAGTCAACTCACAATTAGTATTATACGTCCATTCGTGTCTTGGGTCATTTTCATTTATACGTCCTCGACATTTTGACTTCCAGACAACTTTTGAACGTTCGGGATTTAGTTTTATTTACAAGAGGTTAGTTTAAGAGATATTAGAACGAATGTTACGCAAACGAGAACTTTGTTACAAAACGTTCCATAAGCCAGCGTATGTTGGTCTGCCTTTCTCTTTACTATCGTGAATTCTATCGTCGGTTATTCGCAATATCGACAGAATGACCAACACTTTTGTTCTCAAATTGACAGGTACAAACATCGCATCTGCTATTTAATTGGTATGATATAGTCTCGGTATAATTTTATATACGCTTCAGCGTATAATTTGCCACTGCTAGGCATAGTCCTCTTTCCTCATGTAGAAGAAGGATCAGAGCTTAATCCACGACACTGCTCCAATGCGGGTTGGCGGATATATTCCCTACTATGAGTAACGATCGCTATCAGGTGTACATGATAACAACCGGGACCGAGGACACAAGGACTGTACAAACAACCAGACCACGGCAAACACCTGTACGGCCAATACAAATGTTTGTCATGTGCGGGGATCGAACCCGCAACCGACAGCGCAACAGGTACAATCCATGGCTGTAACCGTTGCGCCAACGCGGCGTAATTTTATATAATGTTAGATAATACAGGATGCTGGTTCGCCATGGTGAGGTTCGAGAATCTATATCGACTTTAATTCTTAATCCAATGTTTAACAATTTAATAATTTATTATACGTACAAAACTATATACAATATATATTTTTCTCATGAAGACTCATGTATAATAGGGGTGCTTATCTCTATAAGAGATTTCTTCCAGCACACCCAAAAAGGGACGGTTATAGACAGAAATTAAAGGCGGTAGACGTACAATAAGAAAACATTAAAAAATGTTCTTTTTTTAATGTCGAAAGTTTAGTGATACCGCAAATTTATTAATTAGGGAAATTTCTCAAAGTAGGGTAGACTTAAAGGGATCAAATTATGTTTTTTTTTTTGTTAAGAGAATATATAATCTTTTTTGTTTCGAAAGTTTTAGAATTTTTATAAGTCTTAGATTTGGTTTCGTTTTTCTAGTTGTTTATTGGTTTTTAATCGACTTCAAAAAAGGAGGTTGTTGAAATGTATGTTCGGGGATAACTTCGTCGTTTATAAACCGATTTTGGTAATTCTTGTTTTGTTGGAAAGGAGATATCTCAAGTGTGGTACCATGACCAAGAAACCAGGATCTGATGATGGAATCCCAGAAAAATCGAGAGAAACCCTCGAAAATCGTAGTGGCGACTGGTGCGTTTGCAAATTTTTTTCGTCTACTTACGTTGTATTACTTGTCGATGTAATTGAAGTCGATTTTCTACGTTTGCGAGCAAACACAATTATAATTATTTTCTGTGCTATTTCTAACTACTAACCTTTTATTTCCTGCGGTATAATCCACCAACCCGCAGAAGCTTGGTGGATCAAGCTCAGATCCTTCTCCTACATGGAGATCGAATCCTATGCCCAGCAGTGGGATGTTAGAGGCTTAATAGTATTGCTGTATATTGTAAAATATAAATTTTAAAAATCACTAACACCACTTTTATATTATAAGTATACATTCTAGAATACGCATGTTTTTTTTTTTATTCTCTCTGTGTTTCCGGAAAACTATAACCTCGTCGCGAGTGAAAAGGTTACTTCTCGGTAAGCGTGCACCATCTTAGACCGCATTTTCACATATCACCAGGTGAAATAGTGGTCAAACGCAAGCCTATCATTGTATAAAAAAAGTCAAGACGTCTTTTCAAAAGTGCTTTTAAGTATGTAATTGAACTTACAGTAAATAATACTTAATATTTAACATTGAACATTAGTTCTATTACATCGAATAGTATTTTTAACAATATGTCTGTAAATAACGTAGAGAACCCTTTGCTAAAATAAAAACGTACTTAGAAGCAAAATGTCATATTTTTTATCGCGAACAACACTTTTAGTTACGTTATGAAATTAGCATACAAATTCAATTTAGTATTAGGCAACGGTTACGATAGTACATTATTACGTAATACATAGTGCATTACTCCGATATTGTATTTTTGTACATTATTTGACCTTTCCTTGCGAATTTATCACGAGGTGAATGTCTAACTCTTTCTAAATACATGATATTTTATTCATTTTATTTATTGAAGTACAACTTCTTTACGCACGCTTGACTTGGGGAGTAATCTGGTGAATGCGTAACGAGAGCATTACGAAAAGAGTGATCGGCCGACACCACACGGCATTATTTATGCCGTTTGGTGTCAAAACTAAATTTCTCAGTCAATGAGGCCGTTTAATACGAGTAATAATTATTTTTCCTGAAACACCAAGTAATTTCGCTCAAATTTGCGAGACTAATGAAAGACTATGACTGAGATAAAGTACAGAAGGAAATTTCCTGCTTAAAATATGGAGTAGTCCGACTGGGGTAGTACCTCGACCTTACAGAAGACCACCGCCAAATAATACTGCTTTCAAGCAGTAATGTGTTCCTGTTATTGAGAAGTGTCCAGAGCTCCTGAAGGGGGATTGGGGATAGGGTCGGCAACGCGCTTGTGATGCTTCTGGTGTTGCGGTCGTCCATAAGCTACGGTAATCGCTTACCATCAGGTGAGCTGTACGCTTGTAAGCCGACCTAGTTTATATATAAAATAAAATGAAAAAAAAAACACAAATGATTTTATTATACGCAGACTACATTATCATATAGTGATGTTGGTTTTTCCAGTTCAATAGTTCATTATTCATTCACGTCACTTCGATTTACATAATTATTATATTTATAAATACTAAGACGATCCGAGCGATTTCACTTGTTGATTTCTATGGCTTCTGTTCCGAACTAGTCGTAGAACGATTTACTATGGCATTTTAACCTTCCCAAGAAAACAAAATTTCTAAAAACAATTAGGACTTTCGTTAATTTCTAACCAAACTTCAATTTTACTTTATACTTATTATCTTGACCTTGCCCACTTAAGAAGAGTTAATTCTGAAAAGGTTATGAAACGACCTTAAATAAGTTAGTATCGAGTTCTTGTGAAAGTTGTGATAAATATAACAAAGGATGTTTACTTGTAATAAGATGACATCGAAGTGTCAGAGAAAAGGAACGTTTTCAAGGTTGAATTGAGTTAAACGTTTACTATACTGTTCCAAGTCTGAAAAGTATCAAATAAATAAAATTTGTGACGGTATTCTACTATTTAATCATATGTATGTAGAGTGTGTTTTCGTTTAAATGTGTAATGTTGTTAAGTATTGTTGTAATGCACACGTGAAGCCGTATTGTCGTTGATTCTATGTGCGTGTAAAATCGATACCTGCGTAGGCGGATACGCTCAAGGGCAATTGATGTTTGTTTCAGTTTTGTACATTTTGTGAATCTCTTTTATTTACTGTTTGTCTAATCTAGTTTTATTTAATGCTGTCGAAACTCAGAAAAATATAATTGTTACATGATAATCTTATAATTTCAGTCGAAATGACTCAATCCACTAAACACTTTAATTTTGAAAGAAAAATACTGTTTGAAGTCGATGTGGCACCACTAGTGAGGAAACAATGCGTACAACCTATTTGTACGTACGTGTTTTGAAACAAAACAGTTTGTATATTGCAGTTACAGGATTTGTTTAACTTAGAAAAAAAAACAATGGGTTCATTAACTTTATCATTAAGATTTTAGGAAAAAATTAAAATATTCATAGGTTTATTATCATAATGATGCCGGTGGCAAAAATGAGGATCTTACTGAAATTACCATGTAATTATTAAAACGTAATTACGTTACTAGGTACTAAGAAAAGTTTACGTCAATGTCTCGTTGTTCTGAAATGAATTAATTTTTAATTGTCCATAATGGAAAACTTTTCTTCTGTGCAACAAGTTATAAGCTCCAAGTTTTCAGTCGAGTAAGGATTCTCTTAAAGTTTTTTGTAAAAAATCATTATTAAAAGAATAAAATACAGGTTGTTCTTTTCCTGATGTTATCTTCAAAATACTTGGAAATTTTTAAACGCAGTCATGAAATTTATATTAAAGCAATTGATCTGTCCTGTACTACGTTGTCGTATCTTCGGTGCGACAAAGCCAGCCATGTGGTCACCAACCCGGCCAATCCAGTGACCAAGCCACAATGCGGCATTTTTGGCGCGAACTTGAGGCCTATGTCCAGTAGTAGACTGCGATAGGCTGATGTGTGTGTGTTGTGTGTGTGTGTGTGTGAATCCTTTACTACGTCTGTTTACATAAGCATCAATCAAATTCTAAGAACAATGTTAATCGTCACGCATTATGCTTAAATCCCAGAGACGATTTAATTGTTTGTTTTGCGTACCGATAGCCGAAGCAATATTTGCGCGTACCGTTTTTGAAGTTATACTTCTTTTAGAGAGTAAATTTTTACGATGTGCGCGCACACAGTCACGAAAAACCCGACACAGTGAAGCTTACCAAATTCTATTAAGGATCTAAAGACACACTCACTCAAGAAGACAAAAAACTCGAACGTCCAGCCAACGACAAAATTTAATGTAACCATTAAAGCTTTCAAGCGATTCAGTTGTCACCACTTTATTATGAAATATGGAAAATTTATGTTAGACAAATATTCATAAATCAAATTCATCATTAGCACATATAAAGGAAATGTTTTATATACGGAATGACAAATATTAAGGATGGAATTTAAAGTAGCTCACATTATATACGCATCGTTAACGTCTAAAAGCACTCTTTACGAGCAAGAATTGAACACATAAGGTCGTAGGTATTTTTTAAAATCTTGCCTTTTAACTAAATAGTTATTATTGAATTTGCTATCATCATCATCATCATCATCATCATACATATAATAAAAATGTAAATGTAATATTTTGTGTACGCTAATTTCAGAAACGACTTATCCGATTTAGATGCGATTTTCATTAATATATTTAGTAAGCTTCACTTAACATTAAGCGTTTATTTCATGTCAATCGTTCATAAATAAAAAAGTTATGACAATTTAAAGAATCACGTTGATCATGTAAAAACCCAAATGACCATCCTTAAGGAAATAAAGACGCTCCGAGAAGCCTGTGAACGCCCCAGGAAGCTTCTGAGCTTCTGGAAGGAGCTGGGCTGGCTGAACTAGTCAGCCCACTTTTCACGCATAATGGACCACCTTTGCGTCTAAATGCGGAAAATCGAGCCCAATACAAACCCAAACGACGGTGTTTATAATCCAAAATAAACCAAAAGATATATTAAAAAAAAAAAAAAAAACTATCCATAGTCACTATTTCACGAACGAAATCGAAGTGGACGAAGTCGTGGGCACAACTAGTCATTCTAATATATCGGAAACCTTACAGTTTCTTCTCACACTAACTTATAGTTACAATGACCTGCACAAACCTGTGTGGCCAATAACCTGTACAAATCCTAGAATAATCGGAATATTTAAATCTAGTGTAGGTATAAAAAATATATAAGATCAATTACAAAAAGATAATAAATAAAACCATATTATGTAACTGAATGACTGGCGCAACGGTCACAGCTATAGATTGTTCCTGTTGCGCTGGCGGTTGCGGGTTCCTTGCACATGACAAACATTTGTATTGGCCATGCAGGTGTTTGCCGTGGTCTGGGTGTTTGTGCAGTCCTTGTGGGTCTCCCCACCGTGCCTCGGAGAGCACGTTAAGCCGTCAGTCCCGGTTGTTATCACGTTCACCTGATAGCGATCCGCATTGGAGCCGCGTGGTGGATTAAGCTCTCATACTTCTCCTGCATGGGGAAAGAGGCAATGCCCAGTAGTTGGATATTACAGGCTGAAGCATATATTGTGTAACAAGCTGGGATTCGTGATTCTACCCGTGCAATTTACAATCCCATAGGAAAGTCGGGATACAAATTATCCTATGTGTTATTCTCTATCTACAGCTATCACGTACCAAGTTTTATTACAATCAGTTCAATAGTTTTTCTTACAAACGATGACAAACATCCATCCATGCTTTTAACTTTCTCATTTTTATTATCAGTGGAATTCATCCAATTTTCATTGTATAGTATAAAGTATGACGAATGGAAAGAAGAACGTCACGTCACGTTATCGATGAGACATTTATAACTTAAAGGCGACCAATCATCGTTGTCTGTCTGACCTATTTCCTCGATTGCCTTTTCATATTAGAAATAGATTCTTTGTAAACTTTTCTCTTTCATTACTTTATGCTTTTATCATTCATAAATAAATAATAAATAAATAAATGTTTCACACTCAACGGACACCCTCAGTAGCATTATTTCCTGTGTCGGCGGTCCGGAAACACACAATACACGAGCACAAACGCTCAGACCACGGCAAACATCTGTATAGCCAATACAAATGATTTCAAATGCGGGGATCGGACCTGCAACCGCCAGCGTCACAAACCAGTGCTGTGACCGTTCCGCCAAAGCTTTTCCAAATAGCATATAGGTTGAAGAAATGAAATGAAAAGTTTTCCAAAACCGTTCATATATATATTCAAATTCCGAATACAAAACCCTGTGGAAAATTCCCATTTTGCAAAATGTCAGATAGAGTTCTAACACTAATTCTTGATAAGAGATGCCATTTACCATGAGTGATTCATTTATATACACAAATAAATAAAATTGAAGTGTCTGTTTGTAATATTAAAATAACCGCTTTTTAATAAATGCATATGGATGTATACACGGTACATACATCAAAATGACATTTTTATCTGTCTGTCTGCCTGTCTGTTTGTTGCGGCTAATCTCTGAAACGGCTGGACCGATTTTCACGGGACTTTCACTGGCAGATAACTGATGTAAAAAGGAGTAACTTAGGCTAACTTTATTTTAGAAATTTATTTAAATGACTCTGCAAATTGAAAAATAACTTTTTTCTTAAATTCCACGCGGACGAAGTCGCGGGCTCAGCTAGTAAACAAATAAATAAACATCTTCTAACATACACACACGAACGTCTGTTCCTGAGATAGGCAACTTAGTGTCTATGTTTATAGGTAACAGGTGCCTGATATTATATACATATATTCTTTATTAAAGGACAATCTTGTAAGGATGTTAATATAGTAGTTTATGCAACTGTCATATAATGAAGGGTATTAAAACACGAGTGTGAGTTTATGAAACGAGCGCAGCGAGTTTCATAATAGTAACGAGTGTTTTAATACCCGTGTTATATGCAGTTGCATACACTACTTTATCTTCACTAATGCAATTAATCAAACAACAAGAGTAAAAGCTGACAATAGTTTATTTATAATAATTGTTCAAATTTTGGATGGTACAATTTTGAAAGTTAATGTTAATTATTGATCCAGCAGCTGTAGCGGTCGCGGGACAAGCAGTAGAGCTCGTAGACGGAGTCGGAATAAGTTATTATATTCTTTTTCATATAATTTTCTAGATTTTTCTGGCAAAAGATTGTGAGTTAATTTTGTTGCCAATTCTAGAATATCCGGAGGCGTACAAATATCATCGTCGCTATCCATTTTTAACTTTTAATTTATTAAATTAAATTCACGCGTACGTGTATTGTCACAGTGATTTTGCCGCCATTAAAATCTAACCAATGAGAGCGCAGCTGCGCGCATGCGCGCGATGTTATAATGAGATTTTACGATATCGATGTGGATATTATACCATCATGTGAAATTGCTAAAATTGAGTGTTTTGTTGTCTGCGCTATAACAGTAGTAATTATAAGTCAAGTATTGGAAACATAAGTAGAATGTTACAACATTAGTGTAGATAAAATAAATTAAAATTTTCGTTAATATTTAAATGTTTGCCTAATATTCTTTCACGCATCGTGTGATCAGCGGATTTTGGGAAGCCGGCGGTCTTATGCGTAGCGAGGTTGCGTTGTGGGTCACACGTGTGTAGTGTAATCAAATTAGCTGACACTCGAATGTTAGGCGTCGCGTTTCTATTTTGAATGAATTTTGATTACTTTGATTTTTTTACGTTATTCGTTATTAAATTGTTGGAATTTTGTACATGTTTATAATTTTATGTAATGGTTGAGTGTGATGTATGAAATATTGGGTGAAAGGTTGGAATTTAATGTTTTTGAACCTATGATGAAAATCTTATTGAATAATTCTTATTTTTGTTTACAACTTCGTACGGTCATGTTCGTATTGGTTTTCGTAATTACATGATACATTTTTTACCTCAATCTGTTACACTGACCTCAATAGACTGAGGTATTCCTGTAGTTAAGGTAGGTAGAACTGAGGTAGAGCACAGCGGGAAATATCCTGCTGAAACCTGGAGCAGCCGGTAAGCACCTCAACCTCACGGAATATTACAGCTAAATGATACTGTTTTCAAGCAGTGTTTCTGCAGTGTGTTTCTGTGGTGAGTAAGGTGACCAAAAGTCCTTGGGGGAAATGGGGGTAGGGTCGACAACGTGCTTGCGATCGTTTACCAACAGACGAGTCGTAGGCTTGTTTGCCGACCTAGTGGTATAAAAAAAGAGATGATTTTATGAAAACACATTTATATTTTTCCAATAAAAATTAATTATAGAGCATATTCAAATAATTCTTGAAAATCGTATTCAATTAACATTCGCTGTAGATATAATTTGTTCTTATATAACATAAGAATACACGAGCATGACCTTTCTTAGAAACGCCTCGTCATAAATTATTTACTCTGCGGTTTTCATCTCGTGTCTGACCATTTTTTATTTTCATTTTCCGTAGAAAAGTTTTTAATAATAATTGCGTTTGTTTGAAAAGTAATACAACGCAGCTATTCGATAAAACAGTCAATTAGAAACACGTCACTCAACAACAACTCGAAAAGTACTCGTCAGATATCGATTAAATTTGAATAGGATCATGGTTACTTAAATTCATTACAGCCTATACAGTCCACTGCTAGACATAGGCCTCCACAAGTTTACGCCAAAAATAACGTGAACTCTTGTGTTTTGCCCATAGTCACCACGCTGGGCAAGCGGGTTGGTGACCTTCACTTCATCTATAATAATATAAATAAAATTATTAAAATATATCTATATATTAATACGTGAAGCAAATACTTTGTACCCCTTTTTACGAAAATTGTGCGGACGGAGGAGTATGACATTTGGCTCACTTAAAAACAGAAGGAGGTTTAAAAATAGAAAGAGTGCAGAATGCTAATATTTTTTTTAAATTATGCATAAAAATACATGAAATTATTAAAAATACATTAACAAACTACCATATATTTAACACACACACGTATATATCTTCTTCGTCTTTTGCTTATTATTATATATAGAAGTATATATAAGACTATAAGTCTTTGACAACAGAACCTTAATGATGTTCAAACTTATAATTTAAATTAATTTATGGTCGAATTCTAATCACTGGACGACCACTAGCATAAAAAATGTAATAATAATTTAAAATTATGCTTCAAAAGTACTATTGAAGCATATTTGAATGAAGTAATTTTAATTTTTGATTTTGAATAAAATCATCGTTCATTAGTACATAATGGTCTTACCCTATAAGATCGACGCGGTCTGAACTAGATACTAAGATCCCGTTCTATGGACCTGTTTGACGATACAGGACAAGGGGACACAGGTTCGATGAACTTTTTAATACTGGAGCTAGTCGCTACTGTGTTTATTTAATAATCTTAAAAGAGTGTCTAAGCTGCGAGGCTTTTTTCTTTTTTTCTTGACTTGATTTTATTGTAGTGTTGCTCACCTTGGTGTAAAATAGAGTTAATATTATTATTACTCCTCATTTTCGTAGAAAATATGCTTAACTAATTACCGTCACCGTTAATTGCTAAGTTCTTAGCGAGTAAATATTATATTATAGATAATCAAAGATAATATCGAAGCCGTTTTGGAAAAATAAGAATCACAAGATAAATTTTTTCAAGTTTTCATTTTTTTAAAATACGACACACAAAAAATCAGAAAATTAAAAAATGTTATATGTTATCACCATTTGAATCACAGTTATAATTAATTTGTGGTAACTAAAATATGACACATAATATATAAAATCAAAATCAAAAACAGCTTTATTCAAATAGGCTGCAAGAGCACTTTCGAATCGTCATTTTACAAACTAAAACTTTAAAAATAAATTATTATTTTTGTAAAAGTGAAGCTACCACCGATTTGGAATTTAGATTCTGCAGAGAAGAATCGGCAAGAAACTCCGCAGTTACTCTTTTGAAAAATAATATATAAACTGTATTTTAGTACAAAATTAGTAACATGTTGCATAAAATACAGCGCCACTAAGTTATAGTTATAGTATATGTCTGAGATCTAATTTTATACTTTATCAATTAAAAAATCAACTACCATCTACGGTATTTCCGAACTGATACGACTTAGGGACTTCAAAAAAAGAACATACTCTTATTTGAAAGGCCGGCAACGCGCCCGCTAATGCTCTGATTGTAGTGGGTGTCTCTGGATGGTGCTGTCACTTACCACCAGGTTAGCCAACTGTCCGTTTGCCCCCTCTTCTATATAAAAAAGTAAGAAGTATCGAGAAAAATTCTTCGTCCCAAAAATAACAAAAAGTTGGAGAACATGAGAAGTAAATATGTTTTTATATTTATTCCGAGTTAATTATAAATAAGCGGAAAATTTCGAGACTTTGTCTTAACACGTCATTTCTGTGATCAAAGATTCGAATGAATTGGTATTTTCTGTACTCTTTATAATTTTTACATCGATTCTTAGAAACCTCTAAAATCTGTAAATGTTGACTATAATATACATAGGTATACAAGTAATTCGTGCAGTGTAAAGCAAAAAACATTTAACTGTGTAGAAATAGAAACTAATAACGAAAATTATAAACAATGAAATTTATATACAAAAATTAAATTTAAAATCAAGTTAACAATTTTTATTATAAAAAAAAAGTTGTTTAGAATTTCCTAATGTGTGGGGTTTTTTCTTATGTTACTAGGTCGGCAAACAAGCGTACGGCTCACCTGATGGTAAGCGATTGCCGTAGCTTATAGACACCTGCAACACCAAAAGCATCGCAAGCGCGTTGCCGACCCAATCCCCAACCCCCCAGGAGCTCTGGTCACCTTACTCACCAACAGGAACACAATACTGCTTGAAAACAATATTATTTTGATGTGGTTTTCTGTAAGGTCGAGGTACTACCCCAGTCGGGCTACTCCATATTTTGAGCAGGAAATTCCTGCTGTGCCCTACCTCAATTATAACAGTGGGTAACATAAAAATAAATCGTACGAATTAAAATCAACTTAATCAAGTAGGCTTTTAAAGTTAATTTAAAATGTTAGTATAATAAATGCTAAATACACAATATGAAGCTGTTTTATTGAAATATTTACAAAAAGAAGAAAGTTCTCAAATCGACTATTTCTAGAGTACTCTTTAAGAATCGATATTCATATAAGGCCCCAGTAAAAAAATATGAAGAGTAAAATCTACTGAACGAATGACCTCATTGCGTTTCTCGTAACGATCACGTAACGCCATCTATCGGAACCCCACTGAGTTCCAATAGATGGCGTTATTTGATTCGCTTATTTACCATTTGATATGGTATTAATCTTTTCCTTAGACTAGTACGCCTTTTTGTGCCTATTTAGACAGTCGATCTGAAGGAGCAAACTCCAGTCGTGCGTCGGAGCTGACACACACACTTTTTTTATAAACACAGCTTCTTCAGCATTATAAAAACACATTTTTACGTAATTTTACAATACTTCGCCTTAGGATGTCTTCCCATTACTATCAACAAAGTTCAATGTCCTAATATGCTTATTCTGCAGTAATCAAAAGTCATTATTATAAAGTGTCATATGTTTGGTCAATCGTATTGAAATAATGAGTGGTCATAAAAAAGCGTGTGCAGTGCTTGCTGTTGATCACGAATTTTGCATTATATTATAATGTCGTGATATTGACTGGTTGTACGTTAAAGGATGTAGTTTTGATAACGGATCTTGATAATATAGACTATATATGTGTGTAACTTTTTAAATATTAAATTGCTTAGTACTGTTTTCCTGTTTTTCAGTCCTTTGGCACAAGCTTACCTGAAGATATAACTTACATCTGATCTTCTATATTGTGGTAAAAAAAAAAAACAAAAAAAGCATCTACTATAATAATGTAATATGTAACTTTTTTCAATATAAATTAAACAGGTTTACTATTTATTTACTATTGGTTCATTTTTCAATATATAGTATACTAGGCGACCCGAGCTCACTTTGATGGGCGTTAATTATTTTTGTGATGCAAATATATACTCGTAGCAGTTTTCATCTCGCTCGCATTTCTCCGACTTGATTTACGTATACTATTATTTTTTACTGAATTTCATGTTCAATGACAGTAAAATATAGCCTATATCGCTCCTGAACAGTGTAGCTTTCTGTTAGGTATTGAATTTTCATGATTGGATCAGTATTTCCGAAGATTACCCCCTACAAACAAACAAAGTTAGAAACTTTACCTCTTTATAATACGAGTATTAGTATAGACTAGCTGACCCCGCAAACGTTGTTTTGCCATATATTTTATTAACCTTCTCAATCCCCCCCACTCTTATAACTTAGGGGAATGAAAAAAAGATGTTATCCGATTCTCAGACCTACCCGATATGCACACAAAATTTCATAATATTTTATTAACCTTCCTACCCCTCCCCCTTATAACTTAGGGGTTTGAAAAATAGATGTTATTCAATTCTCAAGACCTGCCCGATATGCACATAAAATTTCATGAGAATCGGTCAAGCCGTTTCGGAGGAGTTTAACTACGACCACCGCGACACGAGAATTTTATATATTAGATTAGTACCTACTGGTATTTAAGAAACTTCCTAAAAACGGAACATTGTATAGGTACCTAATACTAGCTGAACCAGCGAACGTCGTATTTTTTTAATGTATTTATCTATCCTTTTTTTGTGCGAACATTGTCCTGACAGTCGAGTCCTGACAGTTGAGAACTCAAAAAAAAAATCCAATTTAGTGCTGATGTTCGTAAATTATATACGTTTTGGCGATTTATTTTTGTTTATGTAGATTCTATATTAATACACCCTGTATTACCCCTAGTAAAGTATAACTTTTGGTTATACATGTGAAATTTAATGTCTGATAGATCAGTATAGTCTGAAGATGCAAATAATCAAAAACCCTTATCTATTGTATAACGTCATGTCGTTAATAACGTAACGAATTGTTTAATAAATATTTGAAATTGGACTGTAGACAATTAAAAATTAATATAATGTTTTTAAAATGTATAACATAGTTCGCTGAGTTAATTATATGTCATAACTTCTCGTGTATATTCGCTGGAAGTGGAATCGAAGTGGGATGCAGAGTAGTGCAAGCTGTGGCCTTTGTCCTACAATGCGACGATAATTGAGCGTTGAGCGCGCTTCATAAGTTTTTAGAATGTTTATTTTATATTCATTTTTTCAATTTAGTTTAGTGGTTCTTTTTTTAAAATGCTTTTCTTGAAATAAAAAATAAAAAAAGATTGGTTTATAATTCATGTTTTAATCTGTTGCGATAAAGTTTACGTGTCGTGAGGAAGGAGCTGGAAAAAATTAATAGTTACACTTTTGAAAACCGTCTCTCAATAAGTTCAATTCACGATAAGTTTAATAAATTATACGGTAATCTGTAGCCCATAGATCCCTCCAACACCAGAAGCATCGCAATTGCTGACCCTAAAAATCTTCTCACCTCAGCTACATAAAGTGTTATGTCGTATTTCAGTAGTGACTGAGGGCAGTGTTATTTAGCTGTGATCTTCTGTAAGGTTGAGGTGCTTTCCTAGACGAACTACTCAGATTTCGAGCAGGACATTTCCTGCTAGGATTTACCTCAATTAAAATTCTTTTATTCGCTATAAACACAGCCTGCATGAAAGTCACCACTATTAAACTCAATCAGACCAAATATAAGTAACTAAGCTACAAACAAAATGTGAACAACCTACAACAACATAGATCAATATAAATTGAAACAAATTTATGAAATAGTTATTAAATTTACCATATCTCGGTAAACATTGAGTAATCCACCTGTTTTCAAGTAATAAATTGTAGGTTTTATGAAAGGTTTGCAAACCAATTAAAGGATATGTTTTAGTGTCTATCGTCTTGTCGGGTACAGGTTTTACGTTATTACTTTGAATGAATTTGTGAATCGTATTCATGCTCATCACTAGCTGTTCCCCGCGGTTCCGTTCGCATTAATTTGAGGAGAAAACCTACTAAAATACTCTATAACCTATACATAACTATCTAACATAAAAATAATTTTTCAATTCAAACCAACGTTCTCTTCAGCTTTATAATATTTGTATTGATCGACGTAGTTAGTATAAGGTACAATTTTGTTTATTGAAGTTATTTAAGAATAATTTGTGAAGAGTCGGTCTGGAACCCAGAACTGTATATTAACTGTTGTTTCTCTCTGTTAGTAAAGGCAATCTCTATTTCAGCATACACATTCTTGTGTCTGTTCCTTAGATTAGAAATTTAATGCTTGAGTTCTAGGTAACAGCTGTCTAATATATATATATATATATATATATATATATATATATATATATTTTAATAGATACTGCGTCAGTTGAGCCTATTGCAGTCCACTGCTGGACATAGGCCTCCCCAAGCCCACGCCAGACATCCTGGTTGAAACAAAACTTAAGGTTTTATCTCTATCTTAGTCTCTACGTCTCTATTAATTTTTTTTATACAACTAACTCGACAAACAAGCGTGCAGGTCACCCGATGGTTGCTTATAGACGCCTGCAACAACAGAAGCAAACGCGTTGCCAACCCATCCCCAATTCCCCCAGGACTAATACTGTTTTTGTTGTCGTATAGTTTTGCAACTTTCTAAAATGTATTTAATTGGAATGATATTGCAATATTTTGTTTCCATGTAGCTTATCTGATTCTAGATCCTGAAGGTGACTCTTCAAATGTCACTAGTAAATCGTCCGAGTCTAGTGTAGTTTTTTTTTTATTTGACACTAAAAAAAAAGAAAAAAAGTAGCTCAGAGAGATCGTAGTATGACTGGTGTTTAATGTTCGTAATTACTCACTAACCATTCGAAATCGCTTTAAAAAGTTAATTTCATAATCAGTAATTGCTTGTTTCCAAAACACAAATCAATAAATAAAATAGGATATTTCGTTTAGTTGATTGGCTCATTTTGTCTCTGCCTCACACTTAAAAAAAAAGAAACAAATTAGCAGATAAGTGAGAACGTAGTATGACTGGTGTTTACATTGTAGTATGTACACACTCAGCTCCAAGTATCCAGTCGAAACCGGTTATACCAATCGACAAATCTGCTCTATCGTTTCAATTTGTTTAAGTGACGTAACGTCTTCGATAATGGTTTTAAAAACGATTACTAACTGGATATTGGGTCATGGTGAAAATTTAATTCATATGATGTTAACTATATTATGATTGCATTTTACACCTTTCCAAATGGACGTTACTTCACACTAAATTAGTGTCATTATGAGATATACGTGTACCTAAATCCTTTTGAAGATTGAACGTTTTCAAGGACATATCTATTAAAGCGTGTTATTTATGTGGGCCATGGTATTTCAGTTTTTATGTTGATGTTTGCAACATTGTCACTACATGAATGTTTTTTTTATTTATACAACTACGAGCAAACAAGCATACGGCTCACCTGATGGTAAGCGATTACCGAAGGTTGTAGACGCTTGCAACACCAAGCATCGCATGCGTGAAGCCGATCCTACCCGAAATCCCGCCAGGAGCTCTAGTCATCTTGCTCGCCACAGGAACACAACACTGTTTGAAAGCAGTATTATTTAGCTGTGGTCTCTTGTAAGGTTAAGGCACTTCCTCAATCGGTCTGCTCTCGATTTTGAGCAGTATATTTCCTTCTGTGCCATACCTCAGTGAAATGATCAAATATTATGAAGTATTTGAGTTTATAAACTCAGGAAGTAAAACTTCTTTACGCACGCTTGCCTTGGGCAGTAAGCTGGTGAATGCGTGACGAGAGCGTTACGAAAAGCGTGATCGGGCGAGGCGAATGGAGTAAGAGAGGGAGGTGCGAGCGCACATTTTTTTCTCTCATAGTCACGTTTCGTATATCTAAGACACAGTACAGGCCTATTGCTAAAAAAGTTTTACTTCGTTCGTGTGATCTAAAGCACACCCGTGTTTTTGTTTTTAGTAATATCAAGTAATTAGATTAATAAATGTAATTGTAATTGGTTCTCTAGAATTTTGCGTAAAATGCGTATAAAAGGTATTATAGTTTCACATCCTATGGTCACTTGAAAGTCCCGTTTAAATGAAAGTGTTGATGCAAATCTACTTGATGCCCTTATACGATATTGATTTTTCGATAAAGAATAATCAGGCAGTTAGTATAATCAGTTTTATCATGCCTACATGTTAGTCGTTACGGTTACGTTCGCGTACATAGTGATTGGGAGAAGGGGGAGGGATAAATATTCCGTTTATAGGATAATTATGTAGTGGAGCTTTAAATCTCTCGTTTTATTTATTTAAGTACTAAATAGTTGCATGCATTTTTACTAGCTGTATATGGATATATCACATTCGTAGGCACTACTAAATAATGTTACTTTTTACTATTAAATTAGTAACATGAGTTTAGTCATTTTAGTTTTCAAGCTTTTGCGCTCACTATTGACTCTTTTACTATAAGAAATTTTATTTATCGAGTAACACACACACACACACACACACACACACACACCAAAATCGGTAAGGAAAACGTACGACTATTTTTTTGGCAAGGCATGACGTCTGTTGTGTCAGCTAGATTATAATATAAGTATATTAACAATTTATAATTATAATAGTTTTATTAAGATTAATTGCTTGATCAATTCAGCCTGTAACATCCCACTGCTGACTATACTCGTAGGTCTCTTTCTTTTTGTTGGAGAAGCTCTACGCTGTTCCACAGCGGCGGTGTATATATTCCCTACTACGAATAACGATCGCAATCAGCTATTAATGATAACAACCGGGACCGACAGCTTAACGTGCTCTCAGGGGCACGGTGTCGAGACCCACCGAAACAGTCACCCAGACCGGAAAAAATATTTACAAAAACGCTAATATCTATCAAACGCTAATATCATTCAAATACTCGAGCAGAAGTCTAATACGAACGATCAAATTGTAGAAGCCGCACTTCGCACTTTAATTACATTTTTTTTTAATTTAATCAAGCATAAGGCTCTCTTTCATAGCATAATTTAAAAATTCTTTCATTTCGCGTTAAGTAGCGGTGATGAATTTTTCTTTAAAGCGCACTAAGAAAATTTTATTCTCGGTAAAGACCTTTACTGACTTTTTTACTCAAGAGAGAAAAATTAAAAAAAATAAACCTTGTTAAATTTCCCTCAAATCAATCAATATACTATACTAGCTGATCCCGCAAACATTGTTTTGCCATATATTTTATAAAGCCCCTTAATCCTCCCCCCACCCCCCCTTATAACTTAGGGGTATGAAAAATAGATGTTGTTCGATTCGCAGACCTACCTAATATGCACGCAAAATTTCATGAAAATCGGTCAAGCCGTTCTGGAGGAGTTTAACTACAAACATCGCGACACGAGAATTTTATATATTAGATTAATTGAATTACTTCTTGTTTCTGTTGATAGTTCTTAGTAAAATGTAATCCAGTGTCTGTAGAGTGAGTGTGTGTGTGTGTCAGGTCCCTTAGACAACGACAAACACGCTTTATGTATACAACAAGCACATTAAACCCTGTTCTTGTGATCACTAAACCAAACTAAAATAACCTTGATAACTCAAGGCTATTTTTTATTCTTGTTTTTATTTATAATGTTTTATATCTACGGTTATAAATTAATGAAAAAATTAGAAACTAATAAAAAGTAAGCGATCGAAGTAAATAGCAAGCACACAAATAATACTCTAGACACTGTCATCACATGTTGACCGCATAGGTTTGTCGTAGGTCACGAATGAGTGCACACTACAATTTACAAGTTATATTAAACCATAATCCACTGTAATAAAGATGAAAACAGCTTGGTTGATTGAATAGCCATTGTCATGGGATTACGATATCCGCCTGCCATTATTAAAAAAGATCTGGATGATAGCCAAACTATTAGTGTGTTTAAATGTTTTTCAAACTTTTTACGTTGTAGTTTTTTCCTAATATTTTTCACAGAAGTTCCCTTCTATAGTAATGTTAAAGGCATTATTTTTATACAAAAAGACGCGTTTAGGTGCGTCTTAAAGCCCGCATACAACTTTTTTTTTTCAATTAATCGCCTATAGATTGGATTTTATCTTATGTTTGGTAATAAGATGAACGAGCCGTGATAATATTGAGAGTCAAGATTAATTGCAGGATATAGCTTGTATGAGTTTCGTCGACAAGAAACAAAAATTTACCCGAGTATTGAAATACATTTTCAAAAGGAAATTTAATAAATTAGATGTTAATTTTACCACCCAGGGCTATTTATAATCCGATAAATGCGGTGTTTGTTAAGAACAGGCCAAAATACGTCGAAAAATACGTAACTTCCACAGGAAAGCGTCTTTATTTTTTCATCTTTATTTGTCGTTATTACAACCACTGTAATAGGTATTCTGAGAATCTTTCAAATGTTTGTATCTGAAGGTTATAAAGATATAAGCATGGTCACTCCTTCTTACTAATGCGCTAGTTTTTCCGGTAATGATCCAAAAGAAAAATAGTTGTGTAATAATTCAGATCGTGCTGTGTGGCTACGGCACTAAAGAATTTAGCCACCCCCTCTCTTCCCGTGAGTGTCGTAAGAGTCGACTAAGGGATAACAAGGTTCCACAACCACCTTGGAACTTAAGAAGCCGACCGATGGCGGGATAACCATCTAACTGCTGGCTTTGAAATACACAGGCCGAAGACGAGCAGCAGCGTCTTCGGTGCGACAAAGTCAGTACTGCGGTCACCAACCCGCCTGCCCAGCGTGGTGACTATGGGCAAAACACATGAGTTCACGTTATTTTTGGCGTAAACTTGTGGAGGCCTATGTCCAGCAGTGGACTGTATAGGCTGTAATGATGAAATAATTCAGATGTTTGTCGTAGTCTGGACGTTTGTGCTTTTGTATTGTGTTTGTTTCCGAATCCCCGACACCTAATTCAAATTCTGCTGAGTGCGGTTTAATGGGATGAGTTTAGTTTTGTTTAATTTATTGCTTATTGTAGCAACCTACTTGAGGATTGACAGTAAAGTCTAAGTTCGGGTAGCTATTTGGATTTTGATCTTTGATCGATTTCGTATACGCCCTTTCCTTTAAATGTAAAATTATTCTTGTAACATAAATTTACAATTGATCGTAGTGTTTGACAAAATGGCCACAACAAGCAAATAAAAAAAATGTAAAACAAGATGCAGATATTTTATGGATTTTGCCGGTTTTTTTTAATTATAATTATTTCTTCAAATTCCATCTACAAACCGCCTGAACTTCTTTGAATCACTTGTATCTATTGTTGAAGAGCTAAAGTAATACAGAGTCAATACTCGTATTAAAATCTCATCAACAATTAATACATCTTGCTTTTCTTTTTAAATGCAAATGTGTTGTTACTTAATATTTGGAAACCATTGGAAAGATATATAGACGATATTTTTGATTAAGTTCTAATTATTTTAAGTTTTATCTTATTGATGATAGTAATACAAGGATGACTCCGACTCAAATGGGGGGTACTGAAGGCGAAATAGATCACGTTTCGTGCGAAAAAAAAAATCATAACCAATTTTTCAAATTTGACTTGTTTTGGTAAGGTCGAGGTACTTCACAAGTCAGGCTGCTCCAGATTTTGTACAGGATATTTCCTGCCCTACCTACTTCAGTTATCCTTAGTATGTAACGTACTAAGTGTACACTTTTTGTTACAAATACAAAAACACGAATTACGGAATTATTTAAAAATTCCACTGTGACTAAGTTACTGTTAAAATTTTCGTCATTCAGGGAAAACCTTTGTTTTTAATCATATATATGATTCTTTTAGTATGAAAAATAATGTAGATATGGCTGAATTTTTTTCAAATGTCAGTTACCTCATAACTTCTCACTGGGTTTACCAAATTTTATATTCTAAAGGTAGTGTTAGCTAAGTGGTCTCATTTAAATTTGCGAGAGATCTGATGAGTAGTATCGCCAAGTATACGACGAAAAATCCACTTTATATTTTGATCCAAAGCCTAAATAGTTACCGACTCCATTACGTTTCCTATTTGACAGATTAAACGTAAGAATAATTATAATTATTTTATTATTAGTAGTTTTTCAAATAAGTTTTCAAGGATTTCTACGAAGCCGCGCAATGATATCATTTGCTTTAAATTACTGTCATTCAAATTGGTTTTTATATATTATGCACTTGGGGTTTTTTGAATAATATAACTATCTATTTGTTTAAACACACCAGTTTCCAGATCTTTTGCAGATAGATATAAAACTAAAGGCTTTGTAATTTAGACTCTTAGCAATAACCAAAATGCTAATTATTATATTTATTACCTAGCTTCGGTTTCACCCGATTCATTTAGTGCGAAATTAGTGCGTTCAAACAAACAACTCGTCAAATTTACAATAATAAGTATAAATTAAGCGCTAAGTATAATTATATTTATGAGGTAATAACCACTTAAAAACTAAACAGGACATAAAATACATAGATACTTTCGGCAATCTCACGTAGAAATTACTGCATAATTAGTGTTGGTGGTTTTTTTTTTCATTTATACACAGAAAAGGCCGTTAAAAACGCAATAGAATGATGCCACAAACTGTGACACTACGGTCAAAACATTGACCTCGGTCAAGGTCATACTACTTGGGTGACTAACGAGCCTCCTAAATATGATCACAGTATATCAGACATTGTGACTTTTGTTTGTTTATGTCTTGTATTTCCGTTATTCTTAAATAATAAAATAGTTTATTTAGACGACTAGGTATAGTAATCAATGTTAGTATTCGGTTTACTTAGTTAATAATTTAATCCTAAGCAGGGCTTAGTCCTCCTGACTATACGGCCGAACCTCGGATATTCCCTACTGTCAGCAATGACTAGCCACGTTGTGGCATTTAAAAAAGGTGTGTGTGCTTTGTGGTTGTGTGTGTAGTGCGCGCACATCGTAAAAATTTACCCTCGTAATTTTTTTCTAATACGCCAAAAAAAGTATAACTTCAATAATTACAAGGATTTTAATTTCTACTTATATCAAAATTTGTGATATCCTTATGGTTGCAGGTTCACACACATATAACACACGAGTTCACGCCATTTTTGGCGTAAACTTGTGGAGGCCTATGTCCAGTAGTGGACTGCGAAAGGCTGATGTGATGATGATGATGATGATGATGATGATGATGATGATGATGATGGTTGCAGGTATTACACACAACAACCTTTTTCATCAAGTGTTCTTGTTGTAGCATGATATTTTAAAGCCTATACTTTAAAAATCTTGTAACAAGAAAATAATTCCTATTTATGATATTGGTTTTTTGTAAGCCTCACAACTAAAGTATACCTTTAATGACATACATTCTGTTTGTAATCTAGAGATTTTCGCTTAGTCAGGTATAGGTTATTTTCACTTACTAACTTGTCATTTTGGGAAACAAAAGTCTTACAACAACAAAAGCGCCTAAAACAAGCTATAAGCTTTTTGCATTAATATTTCATAGTCTAAAATATTTGCTGTCGAGTTTTTATAAATACTCGTACATAGGGTCGGGATCTTAATAGGATATTTCTAATTGATGTTGGAGGGCGTTATAAGACAAAATCGCTTAATATTTCTGGAATTACATCGAGCCTGACTGTATGAAAATTGATAAATATTGAATAAAGTTCCTGTTGATATACTTACAGTAAAATGAACAGAAATAATTTCAAGACAATTGAATATTGGATTGTGGGTATGGTATAATAATTTTTTTTCAATTAATCTATCGTGTACAAAATAAATTTGTCTACCAGAAGCAGAAAATTCAAGAAAACACACCATTTGAAAAATGTTAAAATAGTAATTTGATAAATTTTGCCATTATAATACACCTCCTTTGTGGATGTAATAACATTTTAATCGATTACGTAGACAACGAAGGGCTTCAACCGAAGCGACGACTACACTTTCTATTTTTCAAGTTGCTTTTTATTAGCTTCTCATTTGATATAATTGGTCATCGTTTTAATCCAACTGCTATTGTTTAATGATCGGTTGATTACAGTCGGATATGACGTAAGCCAATAAATGAGAATACGGAAGAGTTTAAATATGGCGAAATTTTTTTGGATCTATTTCTGTTTGAATCACTTTTTTTTTCTATAATATTATAAAAATCATATTAAATAATAATTGATAGTTAAAACTAATATATATATATATTTACTCTTTTTTTAAATTATAATATTATGCCCAATAAAAGACTAAATTGTAAGTGAAAGTTTGAACCATATTGTTTGTTAGGAAAAGGTTCTTAGAAAGTTTTTTGGTGTAGTGAAATATGGAAGTGATTTCCCAAATTGAACTTAATAAAAATCATGATAGCATAAATAATTTCGCCAATTTCATCTAGAATGACGAAGATACAAATGAGATTGATCCATTAATGTCAGAATTGAATAAAAATTGGCGTCTTTATTTAATTTAATTTGTTTTGGACATATTATGCGTTGTATTAAATGTTATTTATGACTACCACAAAAATAGGTTCAAAATCATTAATCACTGATTATAATTACGTAAAGCATGGTGTATACGCACATATGATAGAGGTCTTGACATTTAGAGTTTGTTTAACGTGGAAAAACTGATTAATGTGGGCGTATGGTACGACGGAGTACGGACGGAACCCGTGTTTTATATACCTTTATATTTATCGAGAAACATTTATATTTATCTAGAACAACACACAAGATTAGGGGTTTGTCTTCATATTTACATGTATATTGTCATTTCCAAAGTAAATTGTTTTTTTTTTTATATACAAATATCTATGTTTGTATAATATTTTTTCAGATATTACGATATTAAATATATTTTTATCATAGTTTCTGTATTTAATATATTTGTGTATGGTTAGTGCTTGTATGTCTGCAGCTTGATGTTTAAGGCTGAATAAATAATACATTAACTAAAATAAGCGCGGTAAAGCAAATAGAATCAAGTCTCTTTGCTTTTCACTGATAAATAAATATGGTACGATGTACTATAGCGTTAACAAACGTTGATACATTCCTAGTTAATTCGATTACACGTGTCAATAACTTTCATCTATATATATATATTAGCTGTGCCCGCGGCTTCGCCCGCGTTGAAATTAGTGTGTCACAAAGTTTTGCCGGCAAACTTCCAGTGAAACTCTCATCGAAATCGGCTTAGCCGTTCCGTAAACCTTCCTCTTGCCAATGGTGGAGCCCTCTCTACAATGTTGAAACCGCATGAAAATCCGTTCAGTAAATTTTGAGCGAATCGATCACATACACTTTTGGGGACTTATAATACACTAACTGTTGCCCGCGATTACGTCCTCGTGGTTATGAAGATATGTATTACTATTAAGATGTTTAACGCAAATTATTTTTTTATTTCAGTCACTTGAAATGCTTATCAAACTGAGTAACTTCTTAAAAGGCACAATTTAGTATAATTTAATAGTTATTTTTATAAAACCTCTCACCACATCTCACCTCATACACCACATTTTTGGTTTTATTTTCAGGCTGTATATGTTTCATACAAACTATCAACCCCAATTAAACCCCCTTAGCGATGGAATATCGTAAAATCCGTTCTTAGCGGACGTCTGCTAACTATAATCTACATCCCTGCCAAACTTTATCTTTGTCCAACCTGGATGGATAGACCATCCAGCGGTTTTTGAGTTCTCGTGATGAGTGAGTCACTGACCTTTCTCTTTTATATATATAGATTACGATGCATTATTTGAACACCTCCTCACCATCTATAGAGCATATATTTTAAATTTCAAGTCTCTTACTTCAAAAACATAAGACTTTCATTCAAACTTCCGACCCCCGTTTTAGCCCTTTAAGGGTCGAGTTTCATAAAATCAACTCTTAGCGAATATTTACGCCCTATAAGGAACCTACTTGCCAAATTTCAAGTTTGTAGCTGTTATAGTTTCGAAGATTTTGTAATGAGAGAGTCAACCTACCATTCCCCGTTTTAACCCCAAGAAGGAGTTGATTTCTAAAGATACATTATTTGGACACCTTCTCACTATCTAAAGAAAGTACGTTTTAAATTTCAAGTCTCTTACTTCAAAAACATAGGACTTTCATACAAACTTCCAACCCCCGTTTTACCCCCTTAGAGGTCGAATTTCGTAAAACTCATTATTAGCGAATGTTTAAGCCCTAAAAGGAGCCTATCTGCCAAATTTCAAGTTTGTAGGTGTTATAGTTTCGGAGATTTCGTGATGAGCGAGTAAACCTACCATCCCCCGTTTTAACCCCAAAAGGGAGTTGATTTCTAAAGACACATTATTTGGACACCTTCTCATTATCTATAAGGCATACATTTTAAATTTGAAGTCTCTTACTTCAAAAATATGGGACTTTCACACAAACTTCCAACCCCCGTTTTACCCCCTTAGGGATCGAGTTTCATAAAATCCGTTCTTATCGAATGTCTACAACCTATAAGGAGCCTACCTGCTAAATTTCAAGTTTGTAGCTATTATAGTTTCGGAGATTTCGCGATGAGTGAGTCAGCGTACCATCCCCCGTTTTAACCCCAAAAGGGGGTTGATTTCTAAAGATATGTTATTTGGACACTTTTTCACCATCTATAGACCTTACATTTTAAATTTCAAGTCTCTAACTTCAAAAACATAGGACTTTCATACAAACTTTCACCCCCCGTTTTACCCCCTTAGGGGGCGAGTTTCGTAAAATCCGTTCTTAGCGGATGCTTACGTCTTATAAGGAACCTACTTGCCAAATTTCAAGTTTGTAGGTGTTATAGTTTCGGAGATTTCGTGATGAGTGAGTGACCTTTCGCTTTTATATATATTATAGATATATAAAATGAATGTTTGTCTTTATGTCCTTTTATAGAATCGTAAACTATGCATTTGATCATGTCATGATCTACAGCAAAGTGTTGTGCACGAGCCCACGAAGGTTTCTGCGTTGGTACGAATAAAATAAATAAATTAAAAAAGCGTAGCAACGCGCGCAGGTTACAGGTAGTGTGTAATAAAATAAAGCGACAAAATTACCATATTTGGTTTGAAATTGTATGTAGTATATGTATCACAGATTCATTTTCTTTTATTCATGAGAAGTTACGTAAAATCATTAATAATAAGTAAAGTAAGGTAGGAAGGTATCTTGCTCAAAATATGCAAAAGCTCAACAAAGGAAGAACCTTAACCTTACAAGAGATCACAACCAAATAATATTACTCTAAGTAGTGCTATAAACATTTAAAATACAAATAATAATCAACATTAAATAAACATTTTTAACAAACGGTATCAATTACAAAAATTTACTTATGCAAAGGGTTAATTAGAATTTAGCCACCCCCTCTCTTCCCGTGGGTGTCGTAAAAGGCGACTAAGGGATAACAAGGTTCCACAACCACCTTGGAAGTTAAGAAGCCGACCGATGGCGGGATAACCATCCAACTGCTGGCTTTGAAATACACAGGCCGAAGACGGGCAGCAGCGTCTTCGGTGCGACAAAGCCAGTACTGCGGTCACCAACCCGCCTGCCCAGCGTGGTGACTATGGGCAAAACACATGAGTTCACGGTATTTTTGGCGTCAACTTGTAGAGACCTATGTCCAGCAGCGGACTGTATAGGCTGTAATGAAAGGGTTAATTATACAAAAAAATTTGAGTTCAGACTGATCATCCTATATGGATTATAGATATAATCTGTTTTAAGGATGATCAGCCAACCTCCCCTATGCTACAATATATAATTTTTTTTTAATCATCCTATATGGCTTATAGATATAATCTGTGGTAAGGATGATCAGCCAACCTCCCCTATGCTACAATATATAATTTTGGCACAAGTTGTATATAAAGGGATAGACATATTCACAACAGATACAATCATACAAAAGTAATAGAGCGTAATTATGAGATGCTGAATAAGAAATGTATATGTGAGTTAGTTTGTGTATGTGTGAGTGTAAGTGTATGTATGTGAGTGTAAGCGTATGTATGAAAGTGTGAGTGTGAGTATAAAGTTCTATTATATAAGTTATTTTTTTTATTTGAAAATATGATAGACATCAATTACGCAGTCGATTTGCGTTCACACTCGACTGTGATTCCATTACTTGCGAGCGCTTTATTGTCTTTGCTGTATTTATTGATCCAATGCATAGGTTCCCAAACTTTTATGGACTACCGCCCCTTTTTAACCGACTTCCATAAAGGAGGAGGTTCTCAATTCGACTATATTTTTTTTTAATGTATGTTACATCAGAACTTTTGACCGGGTGGACCGATTTCGATATTTTTTTTAATCGAAAGGTGGTGTGTGTCAATTGGTCCCATTTAAATTTATTTGAGATCTAACAACTACTTTTCGAGTTATATCTAATAATGTGTTTTTACTTGACGCTTTTTTCGTCGACCTACGTTGTATCATACCGCATAACTTTCTACTGGATGTACTGATTTTGATAATTTTTTTTTGTTTGAAAGAAGATATCCCTAGTTTAGTACCGTGATAAGGAAACCAGGATCTGATGATGGGATCCCAGAGAAATCGAGGGAACTTCTTGAAAATCCGCAATAACTTTTTACTGAGTCTACCGATTTTAATAATTTTTAATTTAATCGAAAGCTGATGTTTGTCATGTGGTCACATATAAATTTTATTGAGATCTGATAACTACTTTTTGAGTAATCGTTGATAACGCGTAGTTACTTGACTATTTTTACGTCGATCTACGTTGTATTACTCGTCGATGTAATTGAAGTCGGTTTTTTTTTTTGTTTGCGAGCAAACACAATTATACAAGAAAACAATCCTAACGCTTATTTTCAGATAATAGTTAATTACACCAATCTTATATGTCTATCCATTATCTTTTAGTGAACGATGAAAAGAACTTTGTTGTGATGAAATATTTGTCCAACAATTTTTTTTATTTTTTTTTTCTACAAACTTCTAACACTAACGAGCCTTAAAAAATGGCGCGAACTTTAGAAAGTTATGCGCGTACATGTATTTTGGAGCTTCATTTTTATTTTTATAGATAATATAACAATGTAATAATATATTTTCGTATCACGCCGACAACGTTAATGCTAAGTATGTGTTTTTTTACTTTCATTAAACATGGCGGCGGCCATTACCGTGATCAGGAGCATGGCAATCAAGGTCGTCCATATTGTCATCGCTATAAAACTACTCTGTTAACTTATTGCTTGGATTTTTATGTGTATATTGTATTCACGCGGCATTGCCAACGGGGATTTTTTTAAACCATAAGATCTTGATCAATCTTGTAGTTCAAACAAACAGACGATGTAAAGTATAAAGCATGTAGTGTGGTATAAAATTAATGGAGCAAAAAAAAAAAACAAAAAAAAACCATAGTCGTAAATAATTATCCAAATTATTTACCTACATAAATATATATGTATATATATGTATATATATCTCTCACGGTCAGTTTTGGACTCACCATCGAATTAGAGAAAATAAGCTTTAGTTCGTAATTTGAAGCATGCAATGTTGAAAATAATACGCCTAAACGCTTGAAAATTAAAATGTAAATAAAAAAAAAAAAACAGAGGAACGAATTATTATAAGTAAAAAAGTTTGTGTTTAGTTGGTTTGATAATAATTTACCTACCAACATGGTATTGTATAATTGTGTGCTCGCAAACGGAAAAAAAACCGACTTCAATGACATAGACCATTAATTCAACGTAGGTAGACGAAAAAATTGTCAAGAAACTACAGAGTAATAGAGATAATTCAAAAATACTCGTCAGATCTCAATCAAATTTAAACATGGTCCCCATGTGACACACACACACACACACACACACACACACACACACACACACACACACACACACACATACACACACACACACACACACACAGCCTATCGCAATCCGCTGCTGGACATCCATGGCCTCCACAAGTTCGCGTCAAAAATGGCGTGAACTCGTGTGTTTTGCCCATAGTCACCGCAGACCGCAGGGCTGGCTTTGTCGCACTGAAGACGCTGCTGCACGCCTTCGGTTTGTGTATTTCAAAGTCAGCAGTTGGATGGTTATCCTGCCATCGGTCGGCTTTTTAAGCTTCAAGGTGGTAGTGGAACTGTGTTATCTCTTAGTCGCCTCTTACGATACTCACGGGAAGAGAGGGGGGGTATTCTTTGCTGCCGTAACCACACAGCCAACCTTTCAATTAAAAAAAAAATCATCGTAATCGGTCCGGTCCACCCAGTCAAAAGTTCTGAGATACATTTAAAAAAATACAGTCGAATTGAGAACCTCCTTGATAATATAAATTTACTTGAAATATAAAAACGCAAATGCGGTTTGAATGCAAAAAACTAACTGCGAAATGGTTCTAATTATATTTATTATTGACTGACATTGCAATTATTAATTGTTTTTATAATATATATTCTTAAAAATGCGATGTTTTTTCGACAGATGATAGAGATATATTTTTACGTCAGAATAAATAATTGTGTTCGAAGCGAGGTTAAGGATTTATAGATAACTAGAAATTTTACGTGTTTTTAGTAATATTTTATATACAATCCTGAAGAAAACGACTTGGAAATAATAATAATAAAAAACATTATAAATAACAATAATGAAAAAATAAATAAAAATACCTACTTTATTTTAAGAATCTTTAAATTTACGTTAACTGTACGAGTACCTACTTGTGTAATATTTACAGCATCATTTACTAAGAACTGATGTTAAATAGTGAATGAAACGGAAAATACAATGTATTATAAAAATACGCGTTTGTTAGAAAATTCCAGTTAATGCATTCTAAAATGGACTCTAGGGAATAAAAAATTAAATATAAAATCTGTTGAACATTTAATATCGAGTCAAGGTAAATGGAGCTTTATTGCGTCGAGATAAGTGCGTTGTTATATTTTATTAGGTCACAGCTTTCCACGACCGTGGCGACCTGTTGATCGTATCGATCGTGGCGCCATCTGTCATTAGTGTCTGAGAAAACGTAAACGTGCGATATGAATAACTAACATAAAATTTATTCTAGGTTAAGGGTTAGCGGAAAAATAACATTTCTTTGATCTTCAATATTTTATTAAGTTTGTAATCTCGACCGCGTTCCTCAATATCCATTGTGTCTTCTCCATTCTCCGTGACATTGTCAAAATCATCCATTGTATCTTAGGCACTTAAATACGTATATTAATTTTTACTCATTAATTCAGATGAATGAATAAGCACTATAATCAGATTTTGATGACAATTTATATAAATCGCTTCGACATAATCAACGCTTCTTTGAAAAGTGTAATTTTCTACTCGGAGCTAGTGAGAACTTTCGTCTGACACGTGGACACCATTTAGTGATGGTAAACACATCGATGCCGCCGATTCTTACGTTGCCGTCTGAAGTCCTCTCAGTAAACGTTACTGTAAAAAAAAAAATTTAAGCTTTAGGTGACACATTCTATAGAATTAAAGTCCTTAAATACACTTACACGCAAAATATTATTATGTAGTAGGCCTCAATATTAAGTAAACGTCCCTGAATCATTACAAATTCATCATGACAGTTTCAAAGTTCCATGTAAAGTAACCACCAGTTCTGAATGCAAATTCTGTTCTTCAGAGCCAACCAGTTAATACTCCTCTTAATCTCCCAGACCAATAGTTTTTCTTGAAAATTATAATTACTTTTTTCCCACAAAATTCAAAAAGTTCCAAAAACCATCTGATGTTAAATGGTTACCGTCGCCCATAAACTTCAGCAAAATTATAGTAATTGCGCCTGTGTTGCCGGACTCCATATTAGATGAGTTTGTAAAATATCTGATTTAAGCAACAACGATGTTCATTTTAAAGGTAAAAGAAGGCATTCAGCTTTTTTATTAGCTCAACCAAACCCTGGACATCATTTGGGTGAGTATGGTATTACCAGATAGATAGGGCCAGCCGCATGCGGATTTCCACCTAATTATAGATAATCCTTAAGCTCTACTACAATAGATCCTTTGTCGAAGAATGTTTACGGCACAATAAAATCTTCCTTAAGCTGACAATCTCGGCGCGGAATATTCCCTAACGCTCTTTGTTGCGATTGTTTGAATAATTACGATATGAATAAAATTTGATAGCTACAATAAGAAAATCTTTATCAGATAAGTTCTTCTTGTATGAAAGTGTTAGAATATTAATAATTATTTATCATTACCTAGCATAAAACGAAGTCGCTTCCCGCTGTATGTTTGCTTAGATCTTTAGAAATACGCAACGGATCTTGATGCGGTTTCTATAGTAAATAGAGTGATTCTAGAGGTAGCTTTATATGTATAATACATGCATAATATAGTAGAGGAGCACTGATAGTTTTTCCAACCGTGCGAAGCCGGAGCGGGTCGCTAATAATTTATAAGGCATGAAAAGAAATCTAAAGTAGATATTGTTTCACCACTCTAATACGATTGATTAAGAGTTCATTAATTAGTCTTAGCATTGTCTGTCCTTGTTTTAATCTCCGCTCACGACAAATGCTTGGACAGGCCATTAAGATATTTATCGTGTTGCGTTTGTGTTGGGATCAGTATTTACTTTTTCCCTAGGGGTCGTTGAATGTAAGTATGTAGTACCTAATTATATAAGTTTCAAATCAAATTGATATCTATCAAAAGAAATGCTTTTAAAATAAAATCAAAAGGAATAGGTTCCTTTCAAATTAATTAGTACCGTTTATTGAAATGAAATGAAAATATTTATTTCACTATATGATGATTACACACACTTAAGAATGTCGAAAAAAATTACATTCACAAAAAAACTCAACAAAAAAAAGTTCAGGTTGTAAAACAACAATCAATTTAAAAAAAATTACATGTTATACATTAGGTACATTACAAACACCCCTTAACAATTGTTTTACAATTATTTTAATTATTATTTTACAATTCACTTCGAAAATTCCGCAATGCTTGAAGACAAAAGTCTTCGAACAATGCGCCCTGCCTGTGTTAACATACGGAATCGAGACGTAGACACTGACGAAGGGACTGGTCCACAAGTTTAAAGTCGCTCAACGAGCAATGGAACGGGCTATGCTTGGGGTTTCTCTCAAAGATAGGATTAAAAATGAGACTATTCGCGAGAGAACGAAAGTAACCGACATAGCCCACAGAATTAGCAAGTTGAGGTGGCAGTGGGTTGGTCATCTGTGTCGCAGGACCGATGGCCGTTGGAGCAGACGGGTCCTGGAGTGGAGACCGCGTCTTGGCAAACGCAGTGTGGGACGTCCTCCGGCCCGTTGGACCGACGATCTACGTGAGATTGCCGGTGTAGGCTGGATGAGGATTGCGGAAACCGGGATGTCTGGCGCGAACTCGGGGAAGCGTATGTCCAGCAGTGGACTTCAATAAGCTGAACTGACTGACATTACAAACTAAGGTTTTAACCAGCAACCTTAACTTAGTCACAATGTTTAATAACCACCGTATTACTTTGATTCTTGTCAACTATTAATTTATATTTTGGTAAATACATCCAAGTTTTATACAAGCATAATTGCGTTTGCTCGCAAACGAAAAAAAAGACGATATCAATTACTCCAACAAGTCATACGATGTGGGTAGTCGGTAAAAAAGTCAATAAAATACGTATTATTAGAAATAACTCAATAAGTACTCGTCAGATCTGGATCACCATTAAATGGGACCACTTGACAAATAGGCACCAACTTTCGTTACAGCCTGTAAAAAGTTCCAAGGTTACACTTCAGCCTATAGTAGTTCACTGCTGTACATATGCCTCTACAAGTTTGCGCCAAAGATGGCGTGAACTCATGTGTATTGCCCATAGTCACCACGCTGGGCAGGCGGATTGGTGTTGAAATACACAGGTCGAAGATAGAAAGAAAGTAGTCGAAGTCGAAGAAGAAAATACAGTTCGAATTGGTAGCTCTTGCTTTTTCGAAGTCGGCTATAACCGAGTTAAACATTTTCATAATTTTCTTGCGTGTTCCTGTGTCGTCTTGATCTCGTGCCCGCACTGTTATGTCATAATTATGATATTAATCTTTATTTTTCTCATCGTAATTCAACCGCATTGTTATAAACATTTTCACGTCTAATTAGATGTTTTTGTTGTGATGTGAGGTTATCTATATATTAAATACGCGGAGAAAAAACTTGGTATCCCTTTTTACGAAAATTGCGCGGCCGGAGGAGTTTCGTACACTTATAGTTTATATAGAGAAGGTGCGCTGAATGCTAATATTTTTTTTTAAATTATGCATAAAAATATATTAAATGAATAAAAAAAAATTACACACACTAACATGTATTAGAGACACATACGCATATTATGAGTATAATCTTTTGTTGATTGTCAGTCTGTAGTCAAATTGAAAAATTTAAAAAGGTTCTTTATTTTCATTAATTTTTTTTCTAAAATAATGACGGTCGCATTTCGACCACTGGGCGACCACTAGTAACGTCTAATGTCTATGAATATCTGATTCAAACCTTTTTAAAGTACAGTAGTCTTTTTAGTAGGGTTATCAATTAATATCTATGCTTAAATTACAATGTTGAAGGGTGTTTGTTTTTTTTATCGCTTAAATTGGCAGGACCGATAAAAAAGGTAGGTATTGTACTTTTTACACTTACTAGTGGTCTTCCAGTGGTCGAATTTCAACCATGATTAATTTAAATTATAAATTTGAACATTACTAAGGTTTTGTTTTCAAAGACATGCCAGTCAGTCAACCTTATTAAAATGACAATAATGTCATCGCATGCATGAATAATATATTATCTAATAGGATTTACGAACCTCAGCCAGAGCATTCTAAACGGCAACGACTCATATAATTTTGGTATATTATAATTTTTAATATTATTAATATATGATCATTCAGCTCAGCTCAGCCAATTGCAGTACACTGCTGGACATAGGCCTCCCCAAGTTCGCGCCAAACATCCCGGTTTTCCTCAATCCTCATCCAGCCTACACCGGCAAAGACATGTACTTCCGTAATAATAAACAAAAGAGTATATAGGTATGCGTTTGTGTGTCAATTACATGGTAGTGTGTGTAATGTTTTTCTATTGATTTAACGTATTTTTTATGCATAATTTAGAAAAAAAAAAATATTAGCATTTTACACTCATTATCTATATAAACTATAAGTGAGTCCGCGCAAATTTCGTAAAAAGGGGTACAAAGTTTTTGCTTCGCGTATTAATATATAGATTATAATAAGCATTTATATTTTATAATAATAAATGAAATTAAAATATATATTTTTTTACAATATCCATTGTTTATTTTTAACAAAAGACACTGACATAAAAGCGTAAGTGAACGTTTATTTATAAGTATGAGGAAATGAGAACCATTAAAATTAATGGCATTTTGTAATACTTATGATAATAATCGACGCGCCAAATAAGGCGTAAGAAATCTTATGTATTTCCTTTAATAAATATAGAAATATTATAATTTTTCGTATAAAACTAAATATGGAAATTTGTTGGTGGAAAAGTACAGTCGAATTGAGAGCCATCTCATTTTTTCACGTTTTAAAAGCAGTAGATTCATAAACTTAAAAAAAATCAACCATTGTCTGTTGATGGATCGCCAGCGCATAAAGTATGGTACCATCATGGTTCGCGTGTTTCAAGCCTAGTGCATTTAACAATGTCTAACCCTACCCTGTGCGTTATGGAGCAACCCTAACCTAGTCTGTTTTGACTAAATCCTAACGTCTCGGTAGAAATTACCTTTCTAATGAACCCTCGGCTTTATTAAATATTATACAGTAAATAAATTAAAATAATGTAGGTTGAGAGAAAAAAAGTCGGAGGGCAAAATCTCTCAGTACTCTTTTTAATTTTAAAGTCGTTGTTGTTTTGCCATATATGTTATTAACCCCCCTCAATCCCCCACTCCCTTTATAACTTAGGGGTATCAACTCTGAGTTATCTGGAAAAAATCTGGGCTGTCTGGAAGAAATGGCTAATTAGCCATAAGTCCACCCATTGTACTTCATTGTCGGTTACTATCTTTATGCTTTCTTTGTATTTGTACTGTACAATAAAGTATATAATAAAATAATAAAAATAAATATGAAAAATAGATGTTGGCACACAAAATTTCATAAAAAGCGTTCCAGCCGTTTCGGAGGAGTATGGTAACTAACATTGTGACAAGAGAATTTTATATATAAGACTAGCTGTGCTCGCGACTTCGTCCGCGTAGAATTAAAAAAAAATCAGTTCGAAAAGTTACAAAATAAATAAATTTCTAAAATAAAAGTAGCCTTAGTCACTCATTACATCAGAGATTAGCCGGAACAAATGAACAGACAGACAGACAAAAATTTGTTATATGTACCTTGTTAAACTTGTTACAAAAAAGTTATTGTTCAGTTCGCAGTTACAAAATAAATAAATTTCTAAAATAAAAGTAGCCTAAGTTACTCCTTATTACATTATCTATCTGACAGTGAAAGTCCCATCAAAATCGGTCCAGCCATTTCAGAGATTAGTCGGGACAAACAGACACACAGACAAACAGACAAAAATTGTTATGTTGGTATATGTACCGTGAATACATCCATATGCATTTAGTAATAAAACGATTATTTTAATATTACAAACAGACACTCCAATTTTATTTGTAAAGATACGAAAAATAAAAATTGCAACAATATAATAGATATAGTAAATAGTTTACTGATCTAACTTGTACATAATTCAATATTAGTACGGTCCAGTAACAGTTTGCATACCGGTGTATCGGCACTTAAACATGCAAAGTTCAGCATCTCAGAGGTCGTTTATGCAATATTACTTGTATTTGACGACTTTGGCGTGTTAATTTGCATAATAGTAATTACTTTATTGCATTTACATATGTATATTAATGTGTAAATGACTGATTGGATCGTCATGTAATTTAGTTTTGTATTTTTGTTGTTTATTGAAATTCGAGTGCAAATTATCACATAATAGTGTTTTTAAAAGTGACGATTGGTTAATTTAACACGTAAAGAGAAACACAAGTTGAACTGCGTGTACATATAGTATGACAAAAAACGTATCAAAAGTAATCTTAAGCTTTCTACACGCTTAATGATAGTCAACGAAGTATAATTTTTAAATCCTTGTTTAGAAACGGAAACAAAACAAATACAGACAATTAGATTATAAAAAATAACCATACAAAAATATGATACACAAACATTTGTCATAAAAGTATCATCGAATCCGAAACTACTAGCACAACAGCTATTATTGTTACTACTGCGTCAGCTAGTCCTGAACTTATCAAATAAAATTAAAATATACTAATACTTCGATTTCCATATTTATTGGCGTAACAATTTCATAACGTCTTGAATCTCAGCTATATCTTCTCTAGCCATTCTAATCCCGTATTAACGCTTCCACGATTTACAAAATGTATTCATATATACGTATAAATTCGTAATCTTATCACCATTAATTAAGGTACCTATTACGTTAATGACAAATGAAAACATGGATTAACCAACTTAATCAGAACCTAGTTTTATTGTAATTGCAAAACAATCTTTAATTAATTTGCGATGGAGAGAGGTCTAGTTAGATGGTAATGAGTCATAAGTCGTTTCTGCGGTAGGACAGGTGTTGCACAACGGCTCAATGATGACTCTTACGCCACTGTTTCGTTATGCAAATCTGGATTATCTTATCTCCAGCGTTAAATAACAATTTGTTATTGTAGAACGTCTAAATACATAATATTATTATTTTGAAAGTTTGTTTATTTTGTTTGATCTAGAATATTTTTTGCTATAGCCTGGGAAAATTTTGGATATTGTGATATAATTAGCCTCAACTGGAAAAGTGAGAACGAAAGTACGAGAACCACAATTGATAGGACTATAATGAATGTGTTAGCGTAAACAGACTCCTTCCCAGACTTGTGAATCGGGGGCTTAATATATATGCATATAAAACCGGAAAAGTGATTTCAAAGCTATTTTCCAAGCTATACATGAAGAGTGCTGCAGTTAGTTGACGTCTAATTCTTCAATTTAGTTGTACTTAGTTTTGCATTTAATTTAACTGTAGATATTTCTCGAAGAGCAAAGAATTGACACAACAAATCACCGCTTTCTAACCTATTCCTCGATTGCACGAAAGCAGTATTATTTAGCTTCTGTAAGGTTTAGGTACTTTCCAGTCGTGGTGCTTCAGATTTGAAGCAGGCTATTTCCTGCTGTGCCTTGCGTCAATAAAATATTGTCCTATACGCAATCGAGGCAGCACAGTTTATGTAATACGATACAATAAGATATATACTGCTCAAATTCGAGAACAGTCTCACTGGAAAAGTACCGTCAACTTTACCAAGCTTACCGGAAATCACTGTCAAATAATATCATCATTCATCATCATCATATCATTCCAGCCTATTGCAGTCCACTGCTGGACATAGGCCTCCACAAGTTCGCACCAAAAATGCATGAACTCATGTGTGTTCACTCAGTCACCACGGTGGGCAGGCGGGTTGGTGACCGCAGGGCTGGCTTTGTCGCATCTAAGTCTTCGGCCTGTGTGTTTCAAAGCCAGCGGTTAGATGGTTATCCCGCCATCGGTCGGCTTCTTAAGTTCCAAGGTGGTAGTGGAATCTTGTTATCCCTTAGTTGCCTCTTACGACACCCACGAGAAGAGAGGGGGTGGCTATATTCTTTGGTGCCGTAGCCACACAGCACAAATAATACTACTGTCAGGTTATTTTGTGTTCCTGTGGTCAATAAGGAAGCAAGAGCCCTTGTAAATACTCAGTGTTGACAGCTAAGTAAGGGTCGGTAACACGTTTGTAGTGCTTCTAGTGTTACAATGTCCACAGATTACAGTAACCGCTTACCATCAGGCAGACCTCCATGTTTGCCAATCTGGTGATATAAAGTAATCTTTCAGTACGTGTCATTATCAAACTTTTATTTATTAAAGAATCATATGTTCATATTTGCTTACCATATTTATTTTTTGTCAATATGTCGCTTTTTTCCAATTTTCTTTTGTACAATGCTTATTCTAACAAAAAGAATTATTAATTTGGTGCAGTGGTTTGGTAGTTAAGTGTATATATACACTTTCGCGATTCATTTTTATTTCGGTTCAGCCTGTAATACCCCACTGCATGGGCTGGGCATGGGCCTCTTTCCCCATGTGATGTGATATGATAAGGATCAAAGCTTAATCCACCACGTTGCGCCAATACGGGTTGACGGATATATTCCCTACTATAAGTAACGATCGCTATTAGATGTACATGATAACAATCGGGAACGACGGCTTAACGTGCTCTCCGAGGCACGGTGGGAAGACCCACAAGGACTACCAATCAGACCGAAAATAAAAATTTTATTTCTATAGATGCTATTATTGTTCGGTGTATTTTGTAAACAACACGCGTAATTATATTTTTTACTTCATAATTAAGTATTATAAGATCGTTTAAGTAACTCTAATTAATCTTATTTTAAGTTAAGTGCGTGTTACGTTTCCATCGTTGTAATTGTTTGGCATTTAATTAGTGTTGTGGATTTCGTATCGTTAATCAGTTAATTATTTTAATTATAATTTGTAACGATATTTAAAAAAAAATAGATTTAAGAAAATATGTGTAACATTATAATTATTCTATTTTGTACATAACTCAATATTTAATGATTTCATGTACCATACAAATTGGGAATAAAGTTTTAATAATAAAAACGTTTAAATACTAATAGTAATACTAAAAAATCTGAAAAACAAACAAATTAAATATCCTGAAAGAAAGCAAATATGGTACTTAGTGAACACTTCAGACTGCCTAAGGAAGCTGTTTATTTGTTTTAAACTTTCAACTAAAAAACAAATGGAAAATAAATAATTCGTCCAACCCCATTTGTTTAATAAAACGTCAGCATTTGATTGTTTTTCTTATGCGATGTCTTTTTTATATATACAACTAGGGCGGCAAAAAGCGTGCGGTTCACCTGATGGTAAGCGATTACCGTAGCTTATAGACGCCTGCAAAAACATAAGCATCGCAACTGCGTTACCGATCCTACCCTCAATCCCCCCAGAAGCTCTGCTCATCTTTTTCACCACAGGAACACAACACAACTTAAAGCAGTTGTATTTAGCTGTGATCTTCTGTAACTGTGATCTTCTAGCTGCTCCAGATTTTGAGCAGGATATTTCCTGCTGTGTCCTGCAACAGTCACTTGTCTAAATGTGATTTGTTTCAAATCAAACTGCGCATATCATTGCGTGTATCCATAGCAAAACGAACGGCGCTGTTTGCTAATCGTTGCGCGGCGAGGGGTGTTACTAATAAGTTTATAGAAGGCCATGAACGAGGGCACGTTCAAGTTATTCTTAAATCCCTTTTAAATGGATGTTTATTTACGTTATGTAAGAAGCGGAATGAGTGAGATGTTGAGGATCAAGGACATATTGATTTAATAATTACTTTTACACTTTAAACATAACATAATGCAAAGGCGGTCTTATTACTAATAGTGATTTTTTATAGACGGCCTCAGTGTATCAAGGATATATACTTGTAACAATAAAAAAATACATGCACTTAAACGGCCTGCTTTTGGTATCATCTGCAATGACTTTTTTTTGTAATGAAAAGCCCGTTTATCAATGGACGATATTTGCTAACAACTGTATTGCTACGACTTATGCCACAGGCTCTCGCGCCTGTTGTCTAGAAACCAGTAAAATACAAATTCAAGTAATGTAAAAATATCAGCTTCAAAGTCCTAACTATATGAAACCTAAATTACCCTAATCCTTTGCCCCTTTAGGGCAGCCTCTTTGTATGGTCTCTGTTGACAACATCTGGCAGGCGGCAGCATTATATTATATTGTACTTTAATAATATTTCATTATAAGTTGTTTACTACGTAAAGTTAATTTAGAATTCTCACACACATAATTAATTTCGTTTTAATTATCTAATTAACTAAGATCGTGTCATCATTTAATAATATTTTCACACATAATAATATTTCAAAGATAATATTTTATAGAAGTGCAGTTTTATTATTTATTACACTATAGTTTTAATTTATTGGAACTAACATAAAAGCTATTAGTTAAATTGTGTTTTTACTAGGTGTATTTACAATTTTTGGGGTAGTTCTCATTTATTTCATTCTATACGTATTTTGGAGTGCTGAATCCGAATCTGAGGTTTGCGGACAAAATTTCGTAACGCAACATTGAAAAAATCGCAAAAAAAGCAAAAAAATCTTCTTTTGTTCGGTTTTTTGCCTAAAAATCTAAACTGTTGAATTTTAGTAAATGGTTTATAAAAATAAATGTACTTAAAATTCTCTAGAAATATCACTATTTTTCACTTTTTACCAACCGTTCGGTTTAAAATGTGAGTTGAAAATTGGCAATTTTCAGCTGTCTGCAAAACCCACTTTTTACATTCCAAAACTTTATTTTTTATTAGAATGCTGTTATTTGATAAATATCTTACAAATAAAACTTAAAATATCGTTACTTATGTATTAATAATATTACAAATTATAATATGCAAAAATTATATGAGTCGTTGCCGTTTAGGAGGTTCTGGCTGAGGTTCGTAAATCCTATTAGACAATATATTATTCCTGCTTGCGATGAAATTTTCGTCATTTTAAAAAGGTTGCTGGTATAAATATAAATATATTTTGTTATGATACAAAATACACGATATACACAATAGAATATTTTTTCCTTATATTGTTACTTAAAATATTTGTAAAGAACATTTGTAAAGAAACAAGTTTTTCGGATTTGATCGCAGTTTATTAAATTTTTTAAATGCCCGACGTTTCGGATACTTTACAGCAACCAAGGTCACGGGAGGACGACAGTTGAGACAGACAAAAAGTTGTTTCAGTTGTGTCATTTGTATTTTATTAATATACCCTTGGATCTTGAATGTATCTTTTTATGTTTCCTCCATTAAAGAGTTTTGGCCAGGAAAAGGGCCTTAGCAAATCTCGTTACACGGTCCAATAGCGTCTAGCTGCGTTATCGTACTACGTTAACACAGATATCTTTATGTCAGATAGATACGGAAATTATATCAAAATCTTTAATCGATTTAAAAAAATGGAGAATCTCAATTTGACGGCACGATTTTGATGATTCTTTTTTTGCTAAAAAGCTAGTGCTTGTCGTATGGTAGCATTTATAATTTTGTTTGCTCGCAAACGAAAAAAAAAACGACTTCAATTACATCGACGAGTAATAAATACAACGTAGATCGACGAAAAAATAGTCAAGTAACTACGCGTTATCAAAGATTACTCAAAAAGTAGTAATCAGATCTCGATAAAATTTAAATGTGACCATGATAAACATCAGCTTTCGATAAAATTAAAAATTATCAAAATCGGTACACCCAGTAAAAAGTTATTGCGGATTTTTGAGAGTTTCCCTCGATCTCTCTGGGATCCTATCATCAGATCCTGGTTTCCTTATTATGGTACCAAACTAGGGATATCTCCTTACTAACAAGAAAAGAATTATCAAAATCGGTACATCCTATAGAATGTTATGAGGTATAATACAACGTAGGTCGACGAAAAAAGCATCAAGTAAAAACGCATTATTAGATGTAACTCGAAAAGTAATTGTTAACACACACCACTTTTCGATTAAAAAAAAATTGTCGAAATCGGTCCACCCGGTCAAAAGTTCTGAAGTAACATACATAAAAAAAAATACAGTCGAATTGAGAACCTTCTCCTTTTTTGGAAGTCGGTTAAAAATGTTGCGAGATCAGGCGATTTTTTTTTGAGTTAGCCTCAATAATGTGTATGGCACTATATTTGTCAATATAAATTGAAGTCGGTTTTTCTTTGCTTCAGAACATATACAATTGTTATAGATTTTTTGGAGTATCTCCATAAGAATCGATTTTCATTAAAGGCCCCCAGTATGAAAAAAATATATAGAGTAAAATCTGAAGGAACGACCTCGTTACGTTTCTCTTAACGCCATCTATGATATAACGTGATGATAATCTATGATACGATAGGGTTATTTGATTTGTTTATTTATCATTTGATATGGTATTAATCTTTTTCCTAGACTAGTAAGCCTTTTGTGCCTATTTAGACAGTCGATCTGAAGGAGTAAACTCCAGTCGTGCGTCGGAGCTGACACACACACTTTTTTATTTTTTTCAACGTGTTTAATTTACACACACGGTCGCCTCAAACACTATTATATTTATTGGAAACTGTTATGTGTCAGATAGCTTTATAACTTACTTTTTGATAGAAAAGATAACAAGTCGCTTTTAAAGTTGTCTAAGAATAAAATGAAGTAATGACCGCTTAATGGCAACAATTTAAAGGTTCGTAACATTATCAAATATTAATTTTACTTAAGAAACTAAGTTACTAATTTCGCTGTAATTTTGTAACTTAAATAAATCTTTCAGCTTTAGTTTATTACTGTCTTTACCGTCGCAGGCTGTAACTTACTTTCGAAGTGACGTATTTTTTACCGACTTAGCAAGACAGGGTTCTGTGTTTTGATCTTGAAACGATATTAAAATATCTTTTTTTTTTTGAGTTTCTAAATTAATATGTGATAATAGATAAATAAATAAGTCTAATAAACACACACACTCGTTTCTTACTATTGTCGGTAATAAAAAAATTCTAGACAATATTTATTAATGATTTCATATATAATTTATTTTTATTAAGTTTATTACAAATACAGTAATTTCAACCTTGAGGTGTAAACTATTTATTTAAAAGTCATTCAAAGCGTCCCTGATGTCATTACATTTATATACAACATATAAATGTACACATTTACTGAAGGTAGTTTTACAAAATATCATTAGATGTAATATCGAATCCGAAGGGCAAAGGTAAAGACAATGTTAAAGTAATTTTACACTCGTTAGTCAATCAGAAGCCCATTACAAGTTAAAATGATAGATGTCAGGTACTTAGGAGACCCTTATTTTTTTAAAATAGAGTCTAAAATTGAACAAAATTTTTACATTACCAATACCCATCCACTTAGTCGTATTGATTTATGAGTGTCTCGTTACGACATGTTTCGAAGTATATAAGTATATGTGAAAAATAAATGTAAGTTTTGTTTTATAGACCGTTTGATTCGACGAACTTTGTACCTTCGTAATGTTTTTTCGTGATTGTATCATTTTATTTTCTTATATACAACCTTGTCCTTCTGACAATAAAATAAAAGATTTATGCAGTTCGGTGCAGTCAAAATAAATAGAATATAATATTAGAACAAAAGACGATTGGAAGAGATCGCTATGTTAGCGATAAGTCCCCCTGTTGCATCTGTAATTTTTTAGTTTTTCATTGATGTGGTTTATCAAAATTTTTTTACTAGTAGAGTAGTACTTTGCCAATTTTAACTATGTGAATTCTGTTAGTGAGATACGATTTTAAAATTTTATGCGCAACTCCTGTGATACCGAGAACTTTCAACTTTGCTAATAGTAGATTGTGGCTTATAGTATCAAAACCTTTTTTCAAATCGATAAATACCCCCAAGGCTATTTGCTTGTTATCAATATTTTGGTTTATTTTTGTGATTAAGTCTATTGTGGCAGATAGAGAATTAGATTAGGTACATTATTTATGTTGAACAAAATAATAAGTAAATAGGTTTTTTTTTTGTGATGTTTTTTAGTAGGTACCTAGTAGGTATCAGTGGTCCAGGAATATAAGAAACCCAAAGAATACTTATAAGAAATACATGTATGGCCCATACAAACTTTTGTCTTTGTCACAATATACCTACGACTGCTAGCTACAATTTACCGCTGCTACCGCTAGCATTTCATTAGTATATTTTTAAACAAATAAGTCGGCAAACAAGCGTACGATTCACCTGATAATAAGCAATCGCCGTAGCTTAAAGACACCTGGAACAGCAGTAGCATCGCAAGGGCGTTGATGACCTTAACCCCAATCCCCTCCAGCAGCTCTAATCACCTTACTTATTATAAGAATATAACGGTGCTTGAATTTATTTAGCTGTGATCTTCTGTAAGGTAAGTACTTCCCTAGTCAGGCTGCTCCAGATTTTGTGCAGAATATTTCCTGCTGTGCACTGCCTTACCTACCTCAGTTAATTCTTAATACCCCAGTTACTATTTTTAATATTCAACAATATTTTTCCTTTTTAAACCGATTATAGAGAGTAGGAAAATATTTTTTTTTCTGTATCAATGATTTCTATTTTCTTTGCTTTAAAGGTAACTTGAGATATCTCAATGTATATTTGAATTTAGAATCCGACGCACCCACGCGACTCGTAATGAAAAATGAAAATAATTTTTCACCTTTTATAGCTGATACCTGATATTATTTTTCTGATATATTTATTTCTCCATTCAGGATATGAAATGTATTCTCATTTGAAACTAAGCGATGTAATTTTTAATATCGCACCGCCGTGATATATTTATAGTTTACCAGTAAACATTTTTTGTACCTTTTTCTCTCTGCTTGTATTAAATTAATGTTCGCGTTTGTCGTACTATTTTGTAAAGACATTTCTTTTCTATTTATCTATTAATTCAAAGGAGTTTTATGATTTCATAATATTTATAGTATATAATTTGAAATTGTGTTTATTTAACAATTATGAATTTTTAATTACAAAATTTACATTTGTTACATTATATCCTTTGCAACGATATGTTTAAGTAAATTTGTACATATTATATTAATGCAGAAACGCTTCACATTCAACGGCTCTGTGTCGTCGTCCAGAAACACACACAATACACAAGCAAAAACGCCCAGACCACGACAAACAACTCTATGGCCAAAATAAATGTTTGCGATGTGCGAGGATCAAACCTGCAACCAGCGCAACAGCCACTACCAGCGCTATGATCGTTGCGCCAATGCCTTGTCGAGAAAGAAAGAATTAATTTCTTCATAGTAAATAGATGGTACTTTAGAGATGGGTGGGTGGAAATTTCCAATGCTGTATTACAAATTTATATATAAATATATATATATACAATGAAATAAATATTATCAGATAATTATAAATAAACATTATCACATAAGAGGAAAACTGCAATAAAAATTTCATCATCATTTAATTTGACATTAATGTCTAAACAGGACGCCAGCTATCTCCTCATCACTATCATAAATTCAAGCTAAGGTGATTGCTTACAGATTGGTACTGTCTATTAATTATACATTGGCATTTGCATCCAGCTTGGTCCATCAGCTTTGCCTCATATGTACCACAGATATTGCTTAACGTTTGTACTTGACTAATAAGCGTTCTACGTGACATTGGCGAAATCATCTGTGCTCGTTTGGCACTATTGAAAGCCATTAACCCTAAAGAAGAAGAAGAAGAAGAAGAAGACTAATAAGCTTGTATTGTTGTAAGTCAGTTCTGTTATGAAGAGAAACAACAGTTCCGTATTCGATACTTGTTTATGGCAAATGCTTGAATAGGACTTTTATTCCGCTGGGTATCTTTAAGATTTAAGGCTTTATTAGAACTGTTTTTTACTCATATTACTACATTTATTTTAGTTTAATATAAATTGAAATTTGTTTGAAATAATAAGTGCTCAGACTCGAGCCTGACTGGTTTTTATTCGTTGTAACAATGAAATGTCCAGTCATAGTTAGTCATGAATCGTTTTATTTAAACGTCAATGAGGTAACGCTTTATCATATCACGCTAGGTATTCCCTGTGACACAATATATTTACAAGTACATAAGAAGGTTAGGTTTATCTGCATAAACAATTGATGTAACGAGGTCGTACAAATATTTAAAAATTAAACAATTGTATTAGATTATTTAAAGCGGATGTCATCGATTTAAAATTTATTTAGTCAGTTTATGTTATAAAAAAAATAAAGACCGCTCTAAGCATAGGCCTCTTTCCCCATGTAGGAGAAAGATGCTCCAATGCGTGTTGGCGGATATATTCCCTACTATGAGTAACGATCTCTATCAGATGTTGATAACAACTGGGACCGACGGCTTAACGTGCTATCCGAGGCACGGTCGGGAGACCCACAAGAACTGCACAAACATACAAACCATAGCAAACATCTGTATGGTCAATACAAATGTTTGTCATGTCTGGAGATCGAACCGCAACCACTAGCCACAAACCAGTGCTGCACCAACGCATCATCAATTTTCCTATTATAAGGTGGTACAGGCTTAAGACCCGCCTGATGATAAGCGGATACCGTAACCTATGGATCCCTTTACGCTCTTCTGGAGCTCTGGCTACTTTAATTACCAGATATCTTTTGTAATTTTGAGGAAATTCCCCAGTTGTGATGCTCCAAATTTGTAGCAAGATTCCTGTTGTTTGATATTCCAAACTCCTCCGAAGCGGCTTGACCGATTCTCATACAAATTTTTATACATACTTAGTAAGTCTGATAATCAGTCGTAAACAATTTTTTATACCCCAAGTTACGATGGCCACCCCAATTTTATTTTTATTTTTTTTCCAAACTTTTTCATTTTTATTTTATTGTGATTTGGAATTTAAAAATACACAGAAACCTAAATTTTAACTCTTCTACTACCAACCCTTATTTTTTTAATAACGTTTACATGTATCACTTTTTTGTAATGTTTCTTTGTGGTGTTACTGAATGTCACTCCGCCCGCCCAATACATAATAGATACATATATTATAATAACTACTTATATAAATAATATAGTAAATTTACTTATACTTACATATATAAATATAAGCGGGTGGAGGAATACGCCCCGGCAGGGAGATCAAACGGCCGGGGGTTAGGGCTGTAGGCTGAGAAACCGGCGGACAATCCTAGCCGAGTCAAGTAACACCGCCTTCTGCATCCTGGCTGCGAGCGAACCGTCCCGGATCCCCAGTTGCCTCAGATGGTGAGCAAGGCTAACCGGGATCAAACCATTGGCAGATATTATTATTATTAACGTTTAGCGAAAAAAGTCTAAATTTCAATAGTTGTAGCATAACCTCATTCAAATGAGGACATGACTAAACAGATTTTACTTTCTACCATTAAAAGTTAATAATTTATTCGAATAAGCTAATCTCAGGCTCTATTGCTTTGATTTTAGAATTGCTTTTTGTGTTTGTGAAATAATTAGTGTCCGGTCGAAACTGGTTTTCATGCGAAGCCGAAAATAAACAGAAATTTCGCCCTTGGTCTCAGTTTCGGCTGAAACCGAAACCGAAACTCACATGGACAATGTCCCTAGCGTATTTTTAACCTACTTCGAAAAATTGGGTTCTGAATTCGACTGTAATTTTTTTTTGTGTGCTATATCATAACTTTTTACTGGGCGTACCGATTTTGATAATCCTCGAAGTCTAACCTACAATCTGGACAAACAGTCTGAAGTTATTTTCTCTATAAATAATTTTAAAGAAATTTTGAAGGACGGACTTGATTCGTGTATGCATTGTTAAATTAAAATTGTATAAATCTGAAAATAAATATACGTAAATATAAAAGTCGTCCTCATGTAAACGATCGCCCTAAGTGAAAATTAGTCATGTGTCAAACACCCGGCGACACAAGCGTTGCTACTAAATAGTGCGATGCGGCGCCGTCGCGTGCTTTGTGCGTGCTCGCTACCGTGCAGACTGACATTGGATGCCTTTCATACATCACAGCACGCCGAGGTGTCAACTAAAATTGGCTTACTCTAAATCTATACAATACTATTGTCATAAAGCTGAAGAGTTTGTTTGTTTGTTTGAAAGTGCTAATTTCAGGAACGACTGGTTCGAATTGAAAAAATCTAATAGTGTTGACCAGTTCATTAACCTTTCTTTTTACGTGGGTAAAATTACATCGACAAGTAATACAACGTAAGTAGACAAAAAATTAACAAACACACACCCTAGTCACCACTATGATTTTCGATTCCCCTCGATTTCTCTGGGATGCTATCATCAGATCCTGGTTTCCTTATCACGGTAATACCCTTGGTATATCTCCTTTCCAACAAAAAAAGAATCAGCAAAATCGGTTTATAAACGACGAAGTTATCCGCGAACACACTTAAAATATATAATACGGTTAAATTAAGAAACCTCCTTCTTTTTTTACCTCCTAACCTCCTAAACCTCCTAAAAAACCTCTTGATTTTATATACATAGTCTTCTAAAATTTTTCATAATATATAGTACCTAAAAATTATCAATTATGCAAGCTAGTTCTCGACCTCGCCTTCGTACGCTTTCATTAATTTCGCTTAACATTGTCATAAGTTTATTTTATTTCCCTTTACACTTTATTGTTATATTCGGGATATATGATCTTAACAACTAATTTCCTATAAGTACAAAGTAAATAAACAGTCCATATACCTCCTCGAAGCATTAAAAGGTCAATAACCTTACATAATATATTCCTAAGTGGTTTGTATGTACTTTTGCTAGTTAAGGCTTAGCAGTACGATTATGACGGTCAAAACCATTCTGGTTCTCTTAGCTAAATGGATCTTAGAACTTGGTAACAATGGCTATCCACTACGTTTCGCTAAGTGAATCTTGAATATATGTATTAATATGGGTTTTCAAGGCTTTATAACGTAAAAAAAGAATTTTGAATTTTTCCTTTTTGTGTTTATTGAATAATTAACAACTCAATCGTGTTAGCATTTAAATTTGTAATTCTGACAATTATTAAAAATACTGGATTTTGTGTCGATATTACTATTATTGTTTATTCGCTTAATAGCGGAACAGTTCAAAGATGGTGACGCCATCTTTCGAATGGTTAAACCTATTAATTTACGATTAGTCAGTCACTATCTTTGTTATATGTTTTGTGGGGTAGTTACACAATAAAAACTTTTATCATTTAAATTTGAGCTTCTAATATTTTATAAGATTGTATGGTTCTTATTTTGATTATTATTCTTTGTTAAAGTACTGGAAGAGCATAGAGATGGAGACACCATCTTCCAAATAGTTAATACTAATTTTCTGAATGGTTCGTCGCCACCTTTGTCATGTATTGGCAGGATTGTAATTAAAAGTGTGTATTGTGAAAATATCTATAGATTTGAGGTGAGAAATAAATGTTTCGTTGGGTGTTCTCAGTCGTGTTCTATAATCGTGATATAAAGTGTTAACGAACACAAAATTCAAGTCACGACAAATATCAATGTGACATGATCCATTTGTCTTGTAACTCGAAAACCAATATTTTGATTCGTCAATTGATTGATTTAAGTACGACTTTTTTACTTCTAGCTCAACAAGTAATAATATTTTGTACTTTTTTTTTCTTTGCTCTGTTTCTCAGGTAGGTCACTCATTACTTGTGTTTTAGGCAATAGCCATTTGATATAGATAAGTATATATTTTTTGACTACAGATATTACACACAGAATCAAGGCGGAAATAAGCGCTTAAATAAGCCCTTAAGCGCAGCAGAAGTCAGAATCACTGAAAGTGCGCTAAAATGCTAGTCAAAATTTAGATCTAAATGTTAAAAAAAAACAATTTCAAATTAGTTTCTAGATTAGAGCAAAATGTCTGCGTTACAACTTTAGTTTAAATAAACAATGAATTTCCAAGTAACGCTCAGTTAATTAATTTATTAGTTCAAATAAGACCTGAGTCTGACGCAGTCTGATATTCAGGTCAGTAAGCAACCGGGTTAAATCGCGAATTGATAATACGTTTAAGTTCGTCCAGGTATACCTTGTTTGTTCGTTAACTCATCACTCTTGTCTTTGAGTCTTACTCAACTGAAGAAAGTAATATCTCGTCTTGTTTACACGTGTCAGTGACGTATTAAACACATCAAGCACACGTAGATTGATCGATCTGAATATATGAGGTGTTTTGATACATTTTTGGTAGGATAAAGCTATATTAAATTCCTCCAATGGAAGGTTTTGGGAGAAGGAATTTTTGTGTGGAATTACAGTTTGGGAACGTAGCCCAAGTGGCTATAAATTCACTCAAGATGCGTGTTAATGTAATTAAGGTTGAATATTTTATGACTGGTTGTATTTTACGCAGTTTATAATTACAATAATGTCTTAATACTATTCGATTTGCATTAATAAATATACTTCCTTACAAGGAATTCCACTGTTCTGTAATTGTTGAGACTTCGTTTTGCAATTTATCACATGCATCAATGTGATTACATGTAATTAGTTATAAACAAAAGTATATAGATTTTAATTATTTTATTTTGAAAATTATGCCTTTGAATAATATACATAAGGCTTTTTTATAACCCCTACTAATATTGTAAATGTGAATGTAAGTTTTTTTGTTACGTTTTCACGTGAATACTACTAAACAGATCATCATAAAACTTTTTGCACACATATAGTTGGAGGTATTAGAAGTTGTATAGGATACCATTTATTAAAAAAAAATCAATGCGAGCGAAGCCGCGGGTATAAGCTATTTAAATAGAAGTTATAAATACGCCTGACCGCTGTCTCGAGTCAGACTCCATTTGACATGGCTTTTGATAAATTTTATATTTATGAATCTCTGAATGTTTTACTAAACGCAAAAGTCGAGGACAAGTGGAGTAATTTGGCTAATTTTATATCAAGTTATCTTATACTTGTATCCTCTCTCTGCTCCTTACGGAATGTAAAATTAAGAAAAATAGAAAAGTTGAATCTTTAACGAATGCCTTGAAAATGAACAAGAATGTAGTTAGATACAAATAAATTTCAGCATTTGCCAAAACATCTTCTTATGTACAAAATCATCCAATAGTTTATAGTTTCAAAGGAGAACGAATTCGCTACAGATTTGTGATGATTTGTAATGTAATCATTTTGCGTCTAAATTTTCATTGTTTTATTTTGGTTAACCGCATTTGTAGATACAGTGTCATATGACAGATTAAGAAATGTAATGGTTATAAGCTCTCACACTCGGATAATATACAGGGTGGTAAGCAAGAGATTTTAAAGCTATAGACAAAAATGGACAAAATAAAGGATAATAGTAGTTTAGGATAACAGTAGTAGTTTTAGCAATAGATATTATTGCAATTAAACTTACACTTCTGGATATTTTTATCCAAACCTTTGTACTAGTGCAATCGTATGGAAGTCAGAGAAATTAAATGTTGGCCAGTTAGCTGGCGAATCTGTTCCCTACTAACGATACCAGATATGCCTTACTGTAAATTACTATCCACACTGAGCTTCGGCTATATCAAGAGACGGACATGGAATGTTTTTTTTTTAAATTTATATATTATTTTTGTTACAGGTAAGCAATTACACATGTCACCAACACTCGGTAAGTTTGATAGAAGGATCGATTCTCTTTGATACAAAGACATCACAGACTCGAGAACAAAAGAAGACTTTACCGAATACTTACGAAAGTCTCAGACGTAACTATCAACTAAGCGTAATTCAAATTTCTATCTAATTCCTTTTGTAATAAGGTTAAAAATTGATATCGAACTAGAAAATATTTGTCTTTTTGTCCAATCTTCGTTTGTAGATATACCTGATTGAAATAAGTTGATGTGTGTAACACAATTAAGTGTTTGAGAAAGTAAATGGTTACAACTTTAGGTATTGTACTAGACATCTATATATCTACCTAAAATTAGTTATTTGTGGAAGTACAGAGTATTTTTTTTCTACCTTTTCAAGATGCGAAATAAGAAAAATGTACTAACTTTTATAAAGAAATGCTCTAAATTAAAGAATTATTCTGACCATGTTTCCCATATTTCTGTTAGAGGATCTTTATAAAACCTTTTCATTAAGAAACAAACTTACTGAAAAAAATATATTTGCTGTAATAAGGTCGCGATACGTTCCATATTTGCATGTTTAGTAACGCTTAAAGCAGATAAATCTGTAAGTATCGCCAATTTAAATATTCAGTTATTAATGATTACCATCATTTTTAACCGACTTCAAAATAAGGAAGTGATTCTCAATTCGACTGTATTTTTTATGTGTGTTACCTCGTAACCTTTAACTGGGTGTACCGATTTATTAATAGAAATCTGACGGGTAGTTATTGAGTCATTGCTGACAATGTTTATTTAATTGATAATTTTTTTACTAGTGATATTACGTTACTTGTCGATGTAAGTTGATGCCGGTTTTATTCGTTTGTGAGTAAACACAATTATGTATCTTTAAAGAACAAAAAAAAAAATTAGAATGTATATTAAATTAAACTTCAGAGTAACATCTTACAATCATTTATCAAGCACCGTGACTCGAATAAAGGCGTCTCTTGTTTAAAAGAAAAATATTGTACGAAAATAATTTATATGCAAATACATTTATATTTTATTAAATATTATAAGAATTGATTTCAATTTTTGAGGTTCTTTAGTTTTCGTCGAAATAGCGTTCATTTGATTATAATAAAATAGTAATATGTGTGTTAGCTAACTGAGGTAGGGCACAGCAGGAATTATCGTGCTCAAATCTGGGCAGCCCGACTATGGAATTACCTCGACTTTACAGAAGATCATAGCTAAATCATACTGCTTTCAAGCAGTGTTGTGTTCCTGTGGTGAGTAAGGTGACCAGAGCTCCTGGGAGTAGGTAGGTGGGGGTTGTAGTGCTGCAAGGGTCTATGGGCTACGGTAATCGCTTACCATAAGGCGAGCTGTACGCTTGTTTGCCGACCTAGTTGTAAAAAAAACTAACACACGGCCGAGTATTCCTAAAATAGAAAGAACAGAACTTACAACCTTATTGTACGTACATTTATTAGAAAAATATGTATCTATAATAGCCTATTATCACCTAAAACACAAACATTAAGTTACTTACCATAGGAACAGACGACAGTTTTTGTATGTTAAACAATAAACATATTTATTTAATTATTTGTAATATATCCCACAAACCCCGAAGGAGAAAACAGGCTTAGGCTCCTTGCAAACTGCGCCAATGAGTTGGTCAAAAATATGCTCATGTAAATACATGCAGATCGACATTTTGCATTATAACTGTGTTTGCTCAAAATGAAAAAAAAGTTCAATTACATCGATAAGTAATACGATTTAGGTAGTTGATAAAAACAGTTAATCAATTCATTCATTCATTCAGATTAATGGCTTCCAACAGTGCCAAACTAGCACAGATGATTTCGCCAATGTCACGTAGAATGGAGAAGACACGAAGGAAACAGTCAATTAATTTTGCATTATTAGGAATAACTCAAAAAGTGATTATCAGATCTCGATCAAATTTAAATGAGACTATATCTCAAATATCAGCTTTCAAATAAAAAAGTATTATCAAAATCGGTATACCTATTAAAATGTTATGAAGTAATAATAATAATAATAATAAACGCTTCGCACTCAACGGATCTCTCAGTAGGATATGCTCTTGTGCTGGGAACATACAATACACAAACAGAACGCCCAGACCACGAATAACATCTATACGGTCGATATAAATGTCTGTCTTGAACGGGAATCGAACCCGCGACCGCTGGCAAAACAGCCAGTGCGTTAACCGTTGTCGCCAACGGGTCGTCAGTAACATAAATGATAAAAAGTTTGAGGGAATACATTCAAATTCTTCTTTCTTGTTATGAAGTCTCTTAAAATTGTGTACATGTAAACACATGTATAACATTTAGCAGTAAAATGGTTAGCAACAATAAACACTAATAATTCTAGAAGTAATTACTCGCAGTCTGTGATCACGACGGGGTTAGATTAGTCCGGCGCCGTCGCTGACGCCCTCCGGCCCACGAGCACAAGCGGCGACATCATGTCATGTTGCTAGGAACTTGTATAATTGTGACGAAAAGTGTTAGTTTTGTGTGAGTTTATGTTGCTAGGAGCTGGTATATGTTAAGGCTACTTTTAATATACAACAAAATAGATTTTTTAAGAAATATAAATCCAGACTCGTGTTGTCTTTCTAAAAAGATTATAAATTATTGTTTGCTCGCAAACAATAAAAAATGCCGAACGCCTTTTTCGCCATCACACTGTGTAAACAATTTGGCGAAAAAAACACGAAAAATGTTAAATAACTTGATATTAAGTTTACTATATTGTAACATTTGGGGGCTAGAGAAATAATTAATAATTTTTTTTAACTATCGTTATGATTGCTAGTATAAATACAAAAAGAGCATATCAAACTACTTTGGCGACTGTACATTTCAGTAGTTCGAGCGTAATTCGGTTTCAGTAACACGTGTCAGATGCCATGACATTGGATGCTTGGACGAAAACATTGACCAAACGTTGGACAAACGCTGGACAAAATTAGTTATTATTATGTCACCTAAAATGTAATGGTTATTTTATTAGTTACCATATAACACGATTCCATCGTCGTTAATTAGATTAACTGGTAAATGGAAATAGGTTTTTGATACTTGTATCTGTCACTATTGAATATTCTAGATCACTGTTTAATTTTGTCTGTATTGTTTCATTTTTTTGTGTTCCATATTTAAATTTAAAAAAGGTACTTCGTTTTGTTATTGGATAATTTAATAGGCGTTGTTCAACCTTTTTTTCGTATTTTGTTCTATTATCTCGTTAAGACCTACTTTTGAATGACTATCGTTCATTATGTTCACCCATTCAATTACCATTCCCTCGACAGCAATTAATCTAAATATAAATTAAACAAACGATTTTAACGTCAGACAAGATCATAAATTGACAACCGTATGCAAATAGCTTTGATACAAAGTTAATGGGTTTATAATGGAAAATTCTAGACGTCCTTGACATTCTAGGCTTTGATAACGGAGATAAATTAGATACAGAAAAATGGTCGTACTTTTTCGTTTAATATATAGATAGGTAGACAAGCAAAGCTTTTTCAGTTGTTATATCTATCCTTCTCCTACATGGGGAAAGAGGCCTATGCCCAGCAGTGGGATATTATAGGCTGAAGCGATATCTATTGAAATTGCTTCGCTTCGCAGAAGGATCAGAGCTTAATCCACCACGCTGCTCCAATGCGGGTTGGCGGATATATTCCCTACTATGAGTAACGATTGCTATCAGGTGTACATGATAACAACCGGGACCGACGACTTAACGTGCTCTCCGAGACACGGTGGGGAAACCCACAAGGACTGCACAAACACCCAGACCACAACAAACACCTGTATGGAACTTACAAATGTTTGTCATGTGCGGGGATCGAACCTGCAACCGCCAGAGCAACAGGTACAATCTATGGCTGTAACCTTTGCGTCAACGCGGCGTGAAATTGCTTATAGAATAAGTAAATGTAGATGACCACTGTAACTTGACAAACATTTGTATAAATCATATAAATGCGATTACATAAAAAATAGTAAATATAAATTATTTATTCTAGAAGGTTTAAAAATCAAATTTGAAACGTCATTTTACAAACAATATTTTGATTACTTTTTATTAAATTAATGATAGTTGTGAAGTTACCATTGATTTGGAATGTAGATGACGCCGAAAAGAATAATCGTAGAAGTCGTAGAATAGTAGTAGAAGTAGTCAAGTAAATACGTATTATTAGCGATAACTCAAAAAGTACTCGTTAGATCTCCATTAAATTGAAATTAGCAACTACTTTCGATTTAAAAAAATCAAACACATAAAAATACAGTCGAAATGGAAACTCCTGCTTGTTTTGAAGTCGGTTGAAAACAATTCTGATATATGTATGTGATGTAAGTACGCAAAACGGACACATACCCACATTCACCAAGCTTCATAATATATAAATAGTGTTTGCTCGTTAATGAAAAAAACCGACTTTAATTACATAGACAAGTAATACAACGTAAGTATACGAAAAAATTAACAAACGCACTAGCCGTCCCTACGATTTTCGAAGGTTTCCCTCGATTTCTCTGGGATTCGATCATCAGATCCTGGTTTCCTTATTCCTTTTATCATGGTACCATGCCTGGGATATCTCCTTTCCAACAAAAAAAGAATTATCAAAATCGGTTCATAAACAACGAAGTTATCCCCGAACATACATAAATATATATATGTGGTCGAATTGAGTAACCTCCTCCTTTTTTGAAGTCGGTTAAAAAATGAATAAAACGTAAAGCTTTTTCATAACCCCGCGTAAAGAATAAGTAATAATATAATAACTTATTTTTATATTAATCTTCATAAAATTCCGTCATTTTTACTTAAAATAGAAATATTACGTTTGAACCGTAATAAATATCGTTATTCAATTGCTCTTTCGAACGTTGAACAATTATTTTTCAAATTGAAGAGACTTCGATACGGTAAAAAAATAAACTTCCATTTTTTTTAATTTTTTTCATCTCTCTAGTAAATGTAAATATTGGTTTGGAATTATGAATACAACGTCAATTGTAATACTTATTTAATATCGATGCGTTAGATAAATTACTTCAAGAGGTTTTGTTTTTCAGTTGTTATATCTATCCTTCTCTTACATGGGTAAAGAGGCCTATGCCCAGCTGTGGTTACAGGCTAAAGCGTTACATTATAAGCGCGTTATCGTGACATACATATTTGTATGAATAAGGTAAGAAATGTTAAAATTTATACTATAGGTATATATTATTTATTTTTATGGATGGTGTTTAATTATAAATCAAAAAATGTTCATTTTGAACAGCTTTCAATTCTAATCAAAATTTACACGGCAAAACAATTACATCAAAATATTATAACGTTAGTAACGACATATGTTCGTGGCGATTTGCTATTTATTCAAACACAGCTTTTTATGAACGCATATCTCATAACGACTAGTGCATAATAAACTTGTTGGATCATTTTTTATTAAACGACGGTTCTATTTTTGATCATAATTGTTATTTATCTAAGAGGAAAAGCATTTTACTCGAAATAATAACCTGAATATTATATAATTATTACAACTTAGTATCAACAATTAATTATAAAACAGCATAGAAACAGTAACAAACTTCTACTTGTCTGTAATATTATTTAATTGTAAGCAGGTTTTATATTTAATGGGACGTCCATGCATCTTCCTTTTTCTAATGACTTACTTTTACATGCATATATAGTTCTTTAAAAATTGGGGGCAGGTTTGTTTCCTATTCATCCAGGCGCTTATTAGTGTGGACAAAACATTTACAAAAAATAAATTTTATTTTTAATCGTCGAAAGCGTAAAAAAAACTTAACCCAAGGCAAAGAGCTAATTATCTGACTACACAATAACAATTGCCTTGCAATGTACTTTATCAGATTATCTGAAACCCACATTCACAATGTCGAGGCAATGTGATAAGGAAGTTAGATTTATAATTACGTATTCCGCCCTAAACATTATTTATAAAACGCTATTTATGACTTGGTCCATGACAACTATAAGCAATAGTGCTATACAATATAGTGCGTGTCATTTGAATTTTTAAGTATTTTATATCCAGCAAGTTTTGACATTCTAATAGGAAACATACTGCAAGAATTCGCTGTACTATCAGTATCTTTAAAACAATTTTTTTTGTTTAACTTCTGAGAAAAAAATACAAACAACTATTGATGTTAATTTTCGAAATATTGGTAATGTTAGTTTTGATAATCAATTGGTTTAATTGCTGTGAAATAATACATTTGATGTAAAAATAATTTAATTGTTGGACATTTATTCCTAGGTAATAAGTTAAAATTTCGATGTAGCATTAAAAATAACCCAATTTTTTAGGTTTCTAACAGTAGTGCTGTTTCAAAGTAAGACAAAAAACAATTTGACGAGAGCATACGCTTACAAACGGTCGAATCGAATATAAAATTTCTTTTAAGACTGAAATAAAGCGATTATTATTATTACTTATCATTTCTAATTCTATCTGTACATACTTTTTTTATATAATAATTTTACTACTGCTAACTTTACAAACTTTATCCGAACTAATGTAAGATAATTTTATATCTTATTAAAAAACGGTCGTCAGTTCCTATGGTAAGCAACTTAATGCTTGTGTTACAGGTAATAGCTGTCTGTTATAGCTATTTTTTTTAAAATAAAAAATAGTACATATATAGATATATAAATACAAATATTACACTCAGACTCCGGCGGGCATCGAATCCACAACCGGAACAGAAAGCAGTTCCATTACAAACTGCGTCAACGGGCTAGTCAATGAATTTAGCGCTATAAAATAAAATAAGAAAAAAAAACACATGACGAGGTCACATTGACGACCACTCAGGTGTAATGGTGCGTGTGGCGTGTCGGCGGCGCCTAAAAACACCGATGCTCGCAGGTTCGATTCCCGCTCGGTCTCCCCATCGTGCCTTGAAGCGCTCGTTAAGCTGAAGCCCCCGGTTGCTATCATGTACACCTGATAGCGATCTGTTATAACCCTGATTAGTTACCCTTATTCCCTATTGAGCACTCCTATTCTGCCTATTCAGCATTTCTATCCTTTAGCAGGTGTTATTACTTATCCGACACAGTCAGTCTCATTCCCATCTTCCATCCGCGCTAGACGTGTGCTTTAAAAATTAATTTTGTTTCCTTTTTTTAAAAAGACTCTCGCCTTGAGGCTCCTAACATTGGTGGCAGCGGAAAAGGGATCTGAAAGGTCCCAGGAAAAACGTCTCTCCATTTTAAAGTTAAAATAAAATTCAATATTGAATTCATATCTCAAAAGTGCGCGAGTTGAACGAGTTCCAAGGACGCTAAAATTGTGTGACAACCCCGATTTTGTGAAGTTTAACCCCTGTCATAAATATAAATCATCAGTGTACACCTTAGCAACAAAACGCATGCAACAAGAACCTGTGACCTATCGACGCAATAACTGATAACCGATCGACGCAACGCTCGGAAGAAATACGACACGCAAGACGACGCGTGGGACGAACGGAAATGAATCGCATCGCTATCGCTCTAGCTGCATTACTGTAAGTCGAATTCATCTTTGTAATTTGGTCATTGCGAGTCATTTTAATCATCAACTGTTTATAATAATTATTGTTAATTATAATATAAGGACATTTCTGTACATATTATAAAAATAAAAATGGCAACCAGCAGAGCTCCGAGCCCAAAATTAGAAAATCCAGATATATATTTAACAACTGAACAGGACGGTGCTACTTGTACTCCTCCTTTAGAATCACTTCCATCTGGACCTATTACTAGGTCCAAGAAAAAAATTGCTACTGGAACTAAGATAGAATTAGATCTTTCAACTTTATTAAAATTCATAAAACCATACGATGGTTCCAGAGAAACCTTAAACGCGTTTCTGGTAAACTGTAGTAACGCCTATGACCTAGCCACAGAACCCCAAAAAGATATATTATTTAAATATATACTTTGCCAATTACAAGGTAAAGCCCAAGTAGCTTGTTCGATTAAAGAATTTTTAAATTGGCCACAACTCAAAGAATTCTTAAAAACACAATTCAGCGAGCGGAAACATTACGCTCATTTATTGACAGACCTTCAAGAGTGCAAACAGCACCCAAATGAACCTGTTAGCCAGTACGCGTTGAGGGTTGAAACTTGTTTATCGCAACTCCTCACCGAAATATCAATTAGCCACGGTCACAAAAGTAGAGAAATGATAGGGAGAACAGCAGCCATGGAAGAATTGGCACTTCATCATTTTCAAATGGGATTAACACCACGTATCTCAAACATAATCCGGTGCAAATCCCCAAAAACTCTTAATGAGGCTGTTAATATAGCAATTTCAGAGGAAAAAATTCAACAATTTCTTTACAAAAATTCTCAGTCTAGCGCGAGATTAGAAAAACCAAGAATTATTAAGTCTAATTTTAATCAAAATTCGAATAACCAACAAAATTATAAATTCAATCGCAATTTTCCAAGCCAATCAATTTCAAAATCACCTAATAATTATTATAATAATCATAATCAAGCCCCGATCAATGGCTCAGAAATGTTCTGTAGATACTGCAAGACACCCGGTCATATCCTAGAACAATGTCGCAAACGACAATATAACAATGAACGGTCTAAATTCAATTCCAATAATTCTAGGACACAACACCGTGTCCATTTACTGACTGATAACCCCGATGAGGGTACAAGTCATCCAACAAGTCCAGCTAGTCCCACAGAGGGCTACGACACCGTAGATTTTAACTCAAAAAACGAGTAAATGTCTCGTCCCGGTATCGTGCGGGACCTAGTCGAACACAAACCGATACCCTCATTCATAATACTAACTCTAAATCGAATAATTATAATTACCAATCCCCGACTCCGATACATGGAAGTCAAATTTCTCAAATCCAACATAATTCTAAGCCCGCGTCGTTACATGACCAACAGGCTAATATTGTTTCTGAGCCCAATCACAAACAGGGTAACCAGCCCCAACCTTATAGTGGCTATAATAATACTAAATCCAATATTTTTGAAATCACTAATGACCCAAGCATTATGCTCCTACCACATGTAATCGTGGAATCCTTAGTATCCGACATTCCTCTTTCCCTACTTGTCGACTCAGGATCTTCTGTAAGCTTAATTAAACATTCATGTCTGCAAAATCATCCTAAACTTATAAAAGAAACTATCCAACTTAAAGGAATCGACTCATCAGGAAATCCTATCCTGACACGAGGTCACTTTCAGTTAAAATTAAAAATAGCTAAATCAAACGTTTCTTACAAATTTCATGTTATTGATAAAATTCATTTACCCTATGATGGCATCATTGGTTCTGACATGCTCAACGCGCTGAATTGTAATATAGATTATAATAAAGATATACTCAAAATCGGGAAGGCGGCGTTAAAATTACATTTCAATGATCCTGCCTATGTCATCCCTCCTAGAACTGAGCAAATTATCGAATGCTCCGTTTCAAATCCGGAATTAAAGGAAGGATTAGTCCTTGATCAAAAAATCTCCGATTCATTATTAATAGCCAATTGCGTAGTTCGGGTTAAAGAAAATAATAGAATAAATTTATCCGTAGTTAACACCTCCGAGAATGAAATTACCTTAAAGTCTAATTTAAATCTAAAATTGATCCCTATTGAGCCTTACGAATCCAACGGGTATCAATCCGCGACCGTTAACCATATAAATGCTTATTCTAATGTTACTAAACGTACAGAAGAAGTTCTAAAACAGCTTCGCGTCTCTCACCTTAATGAAGAAGAAAAGGGTGCCCTTATGCAACTATGTTCCGATTATTCCGACATTTTCCATTTACCAGGCGAAAACCTAACATATACGAATGCATTAAAACATGATATAAAAACAACCACAGACGTCCCAATTCATACTAAAACTTACCGGTTTCCTGAAGTGCATAAAACTGAAGTCCGTGATCAAATTAATAAAATGTTAGATCAAAATATTATTGAACCATCGAACTCACCCTGGTCTTCCCCAATATGGGTTGTACCCAAAAAGTTAGATGCGTCTAATATCCAAAAATGGAGAGTTGTTATAGATTATAGGAAATTAAACGATATAACAATTGGCGACACTTATCCAATTCCCCAAATTACAGAAATTCTTGATCAATTAGGCCAGAGTACTTACTTCTCCACATTAGACCTCGCATCCGGCTTTCATCAGATCCTGTTAAATGAAGACGACAAATCCAAAACAGCGTTCACTGTCCCAGAAGGCCACTTTCAATTTCTCCGTATGCCGTTTGGCTTAAAAAATGCACCCTCAACTTTTCAGAGGTTGATGAATTCTGCTCTCTCCGGACTACAAGGTATACGTTGCTTTATATACCTTGATGACGTCATTTGCTATTCTCACGACATAAGAACACATATACAAAATTTGGAATTGATCTTCCAGAGAATGCGAAAATTTAACCTTAAGTTGCAACCCGACAAGTGCGAGTTCTTACGTCGAGAAGTCGCCTATCTTGGCCATGTCATTTCTGCCGACGGCGTCAGGCCGAACCCAGATAAAATCAAGGCCGTCCTCCAATTCCCCACTCCACAGAATCCTAAAGATATTAAATCGTTTCTCGGACTAGTATCTTACTATAGACGGTTCATACCCGATTTCTCGAAAACCGCTAAACCATTAACCAGTCTCCTGAAGAAAGATCAGCCTTTTGTTTGGCAAAACCAACAGCAAATGGCATTAGAAACCCTAAAAAATAAACTCATTTCAGCTCCTGTTCTTTGTTACCCTGATTTCACTAAACCTTTTACAGTCACAACGGATGCATCAAACTATGCCCTCGGAGCTGTTCTTTCCCAGGGTCCCTATGGTCAAGAACGGCCAATCGCCTACGCTTCCCGAACTCTAAATAAAAGTGAAAGCAACTACAGCACCACAGAGAAAGAATTACTGGCTATTTTATTCGGATGCAAAACTTTCAGACCGTACCTCTACGGTCAGAGATTTAAAATTGTTACCGATCATCGCCCTTTAAAATGGCTTTTTAACCATAAAGACCCCTCAAGTAAATTACAAAGATGGCGTCTCAAGCTCGAAGAGTTTGACTACGAAATAGTTTATAGGAAGGGCAAGCTTAATTCAGCAGCAGACGCTTTATCTCGCTATCCCGTTAATCCTATATATCCAGAAATCGAGAACCCATTACCATCAAATAGCGATCCAACACTTCTACCAGAACTTTCTATTGGCGATAACGAGCTAAATGAATGGGCCAACGAGAATCCGTTACCATTAATTAATGACCCTACACCTTTACCAGAACCACCCATGGGCAATAATGACCTTGCTGAATGGGCTGAAGTAACATTTAGCCCTTTAGATGAAAGAAATTTGGATTTCGTACCATTAACTCCTCCTATTGCTGTTGAAAAAGCAACCACGCCCATTAAACCGAATCCAAACCCGATTATTGATCCCCAACCGTCGACCAGCTGGCAGGCACCATCTATACCTAATATTTCTAACTCTGAACCAGATTATCAAATACCGGAAATGTTGTCAACATCAACCGACGAAACAAATCTTGAATTAAATCCAGAACCTCAATCTTTAATTACGGAAGAAGCATCTCTTCCCATGGCCGAAAACCTCGGACCTTCTTTAACCCATGAAACCTTACCAATACCTTCAAATGAGGCAGGAAGTTCTGTCGCACCACAATTACCTGATGAAACATATAACAATTTCTTAAAATCACCTACGAAATCCTTTAACACACAAATAATAGAACACAATAATAGCCTGCTTAAGAGCACCCAAAAATTGATTATAATACCTACCTCAGTAGACATGGATGAGTCTATGCCCTACGTCCAAGAAATAATTAATAACTGTCCAGAACCTGCCCGCAGCGAATTTTTGAAATTAGAAAGAAGTCCCTTTACCTGCTTACCTTTAGAATATGAAACTAAAACTTACCTCTTCGCGTTTACGAAAGTTCACTATTTCGATGATCATTCATACCCAGATATATTTAAAACCTTAAAATATTTACGAGATGAGATAATGATAACTTATCCAACTGAAAATGACATATGTATATCTGACTTCAAAAATCCCTTTGATAGACATTCCTTCGTAAAAATTTATAACATGTTAGGCTACCTGTTTGATGGAACTAACATTAGAATTCACATATATCATGATCAAATAATATATCCAACCTTAAACGAAATCCCAAAAATCCTTAAGGAGAACCACGACATACCTATTGCCGGTCATCTTGGAACCAACAGGATGCTTAACCGCATTAAAGAGCGATATTTCTGGAAAAACATGCGAACCGACATTGAATCCTATATCAAAAAATGCCAATCTTGTCAATCTAATAAAGCCCTGCGCAAGATAAATCGAGCACCGATGGTTATAACATCTACCTCAACTTCCCCATTCGAAAGATTATCCATAGACATTGTGGGACCTCTTCCTGAATCTGGAACAGCTAAATTAAAATTCATCTTAACTATGCAGGACGACCTAACAAAATTTAGTTTAGCATACCCAATCCGCAGTATCACCGCCGAAGAGACAAGCGAGTGCCTTTTACACTTTGTGTCTCTGTTTGGCATACCTAAACACATACTTACTGATCAAGGGACAAATTTCACTGCAGAGTTATTCCAAACAACGTGTCAATTTCTGAAAATCAAACACTTATTTTCCTCACCATATCATCCACAAACCCAAGGTGCGTTAGAAAGATCGCATTCTACCCTAAAGGAGTACCTCAAATCGTATATAAATGACAACCAGGACAACTGGCCTCGGTATGTTTACACAGCCATGTTAGCATATAATACAGCCGTCCATTCAACTACTCATTACTCCCCATACGAATTATTGTTCGGACATAAACCGCATATTCCAACATCCGTCTACGAGGAATCATCTACAGCTACATACCCCGAATACGTTAGAATGCTACAACATCGCCTAAAATTCACCCGCGACAAAGCATTAGAGTTTATACACAAATCCAAAACGACATCTAAAGAATACTACGACACTCGCACTCGCCCTGTAGAATATAAAGTTGGCGATTACGTTTTACTCAAAAATCATCTAAGGCTACGTAAAGCCTTATCTCCAATATGGAAAGGGCCATTCAAGGTAGTAAAAATACATGGTGACCACACGCTTTCACTACTCATTAACAGACGCCATGTCAAACACCATTATGATGAAGTTAAACACGCTGAAATCGAGGATACATCTCATTCTGGAAAATAAAATATTATAATTAAGACCATTTTACTCTATAACATAATATTTACAAATTTATCTTTCCTTACAGCACGATGGCTAATGCTCTTCAAGAGTATACCCGTCCAATCAAGTCTGGACCAGGCATTTACTTTGATCCAATCGGGAAACTTAAGATTAACGTCGGTCATCTAGATATCGTTACCGCTTACGATATGTCTTATATTGAACCGCATATGGAAAATATTAATTCTATCTTAGGTACGGTACGATTTTTATGTAGTCAGATCCAGATGGAAACAATAACAAACCTAGAATGTCATAACACCTTAGAACCGCTAACTGTAAAATACAACGATATTGTATCAGCATATTCCTCTATTTCACATTTAATTGGTAGTAAAAGATTTAAGAGAGCCTGGATAGGTGCCGTAGGAACTTTATCAAAAACTATATTTGGCACTTTGAACGAAGATGACGCAATAAAATATGATAACGCAATACAAAATGTCCAAGATAACGAAAAAAGGCTAAGTTCATTGATAAAAGAAAGTATCTTGGTCACAACTACAACCTTGTCCAAATTTAACGATACTCTCCATAAAATAAAAATCAATGAAGCTAGCCTTGATGAAGCCGTTAACAACCTTTCTTTAAAACTTAAAAATATCTCCAAAATTTCTGTTGAATTAAATTACAAATCGAATATAGATTCAATCTTGACTAGTTTAGAGGCATCCTTGCTTACATTGTCGTTCCAAATGGAGGATATAACAAATGCCATCTTGTTCAGCAGTCGTAATACTTTGCATCCCGCTATATTACCTCCGAAACAACTGTATAAAGAGCTTGTAGACAACTATAGATACTTACCAACTAATGTTAAACTACCAATAAGTTTAGAGTTAAGGAATATCCATATACTATTAAATGTATCTAGTATAGCTTGCTATAGTTTAAATGATAAGATAATATTTGTGTTAAGATTACCATTAGTTTCCCCAAGGGAATATGAATTATTTCATAGTATAGCATTACCCACTCCACACGATTATGTAAACCCTAATACTTTTAGTCTTATAAGACCTAGTAATAAGTTTATCGCAATGACCAGAGATAAGACAGAATACTGTAATCTGGAATCGCTTACGGATTGCCAAGCAGTTAGCGCAAATGAGTACATCTGCTATATAATGAGTGTTTATCCCACAAGTGCTCATCCGAATTGTGAAAGTGAGTTATTGTCAAAAGTGATCAATGTTCTACCCGTGCAGTGCAAAACCGATTTTCTTAGTGGGATATTAGACATTTGGATGCCCATTTCAGACAATAACTGGATATACATACAATCCCAGAACAATAAAGTGTATATGGACTGTATTAATCAGAAAATTTTGGAATTAGATGTAGTCGGTACTGGTGTTTTGAAGGTACCACAAAATTGTGTCGCATCTTGTAAAACTACAAAATTAGTTCCTAGATTTAGTGGTTTAAGATTAAATATAAGTGTTCCTCGTCCTAATTTTAATTTAATAAAAGATCCTTGTTGTATTTTAGATAAGTTCCAAAATGAGATAAGTAATGAGCCCCCTATTCAACTCCAAAATATTGATTTAGATATTTTTACTTCAGAAACTAGCTTAAGGTTAAAATCTATGTCGAAGGAAGCTGATAAAATCCTTAATCAGCACCAAATTATAAAATACGGGACTCACTACTCAATAGCTATAATGATACTATTTTCTGTAATTTGTATTTACTGTATATTCAAAATTTTTGTATGTATTAAATCGCAACGTCTTTCCTATCGCTTCCCTAACGTCTCCCAACCAACCCAAGAACAAGACATAACCCCTAATCCCGTTAATCCTGATAGGAATCCCAAATCCTCGGTAGAAGATCCTTCCCCTATTAAACCTGTCAAACTCTCTTCGGGTGAAATTCCTTCACCAAGCATTAGAGTCAAGGTGTGACCTTGTATCTCCTAAACTTCAGGCCCCTGAAGTTTATTCTACCCCGGGGAGGTGTTATAACCCTGATTAGTTACCCTTATTCCCTATTGAGCACTCCTATTCTGCCTATTCAGCATTTCTATCCTTTAGCAGGTGTTATTACTTATCCGACACAGTCAGTCTCATTCCCATCTTCCATCCGCGCTAGACGTGTGCTTTAAAAATTAATTTTGTTTCCTTTTTTTAAAAAGACTCTCGCCTTGAGGCTCCTAACAGATCGTTACTCATAGAAGACAATATATCCGCTAACCCTCATTGAAGCAGCGTGGTGGATTAAGCTCTGATTCTTCTCCTACGTAGGGAATATCAGCAGTGTGATATTACAGGCTGAAGCGAGGTCACATTCAGCATTCTTCACTAGAAACTAAACACACACAGCACATGTGTAGCGAAACATTCAAATTTGAAGAAATAGTTTAAAATTCATTGACCCACAACACATAACACTTACATAATAGTTAACTAACCGTTAATTTGGTATTCAAATCATTCTAATGGGATATTTATAAACAATATGTTAATTACGGAGATAAGTGATTGCAAATAAGAATGGAACTCTCTACCAGCGTCTGTTTGGAAACCTTATACCCTGGGGATCTTTAAGTCGCGAGTGAATAGGTCACTTCTAGGTAAGCGTGCTTCATCCTAGACCGCATTTTCACTTAGGTGAAATAGTGGTCAAACGCAAGCCTATCATTGTATAAAAAAAAAGTAAAAGTTGCGAACTTAAATCAAATCAAGGTATCTGTTGGTTAAATTTTATGAAGTGCCTTTGACTAGCTACTTTTTCGTAATAAATTTGAAAATGGTAAGAACTAAGTTCTAATATGACGGGCAGATAAATTAAATATGGTGGACGTTGGCTTATTCTATACGTCTTAAATTTATTCATATATTTTTTTTGTTAAAATATATTATATTGCTCAAAACCAGCATGTCAGTAATCCTCGTTTGAGGATTTCTATCATTCGATTGTTTTACGCAATTACTTTAAAAATTGTCACTTCTAATCACAATAAAAAAAAAAACATTCAACACTTAGAAAAAAAGAAAAAATCATACATAAAAGATTAATAAAAAATAAAAATAAAAATGGATTTTCTATTGTACAAAAATTCTTGACAACCGAAGGCAAAGAGGCCTTTCAAAAGCTTGGTATAATTTGTCATTCGTTTTACTTATATTATGTCTCTGAGGTATAATAGAAAATCGACTGTAGGAACCTTGAAGAATTTTAACAAAACGTAAAGTTAAATCGTTTAAAAAATATCTACATCCTTTGGAATTTATAATATTTTTTATTTAGAAAAAAAAATAGCATCCGAATGCTCACACGAATTATTAAAATCAAATATTACTTTATTCAAATATGTTTTTAAAGCACTTTTGAATCGTACACATTTACGTACAAATTAAAATTGTATTACTTTTTAATAAATTAGTTATACATATGTATATATATATATATATTATATTAATTTGAAATTTCCATTCGAAATGTAAATTCTGAAGAGAAGAATCGGCGAGAAATTCCGCAGTTAGTGTTTTACTTTTTTGATGATCTTGAAACGTACTTGATATTAAATACTTGAATGTTAGCCAAACGCTTCTAATACAATATTTTAATTCAATTGCCTTTAAAACTATTAGTAAACAACACATTTAAATACTTTTAATGTTTTGAACCTTAAGTATCTGTTTGAAAACACTAATCGCAAGATTCACTAAAATAATTTTCATCAGATTATGAACATACCACTGTTGGGCCTTTCTTAGGTTAGAGTTTGAACCATCACGCTACTATAGGCAGAGGGTTGACAGATAATTTACATGCTATGAGTAACAATTGCTATCATATTACTGTGATAAATAACGAAAGAGTATATTATTTATGTATATGTTATTCCAACATTTAAACACAGATTGATAATGATAGAATTAAATCTAGCATGTTCTAGCCTTTTGTGTACCACAAAAACTACAACATTTGACATGATATTTGGGAAACAAAAAAAAAAAAAAATCAAACGTAATTAAAAACTCTTGAAAAACAATTTCAGTTAAAGCGTATCTAAATTAAAGTGTTCTCAGTCAACAAATGAAGCGATAAATTTATATCAATTTCTGAGTGTCAAATTGTAATGAACGTAGATATATTAATGTTTATTTATGTAAATTTATAGTTTGAATACTTAAATGGATAAATTACAATTCTAATTTTGATGTACAACGTGACTTAAATGAATGTATGGTATAATGTAGTATTATTAATGTAACAGGCTTGTAATATAATAAGGAAAATCGTAGCTATGGTAATTTTATCCAATAATAGCTTTAAAACAAAATGTATGATGATCAACGCTTATACTTACGCTTCAACCTGTAATATCCCACTCCTGGATATAGGCCTCTTTCCCCATGTAGAAGAAGGATCACAGCTTATCCACCACGCTGCTCCAATGCGGGTTGGCGGATATATTCCCTACTATGAGTAACGATCGCTATCAGGTGTACATGATAACAATCAAGACCTGGATGATCAAATGTTAGGTAAAAATGGTCTAAAATTGACGATTATACAAAGTTAATAATATAAATAAATATTTGTATTAATTTTGTTAGTCAGTACAGATGATTAATTCTTTAATTGTTTTTCAAATCAAATCAAAAACAACGTTATTCAAATAGGCCTAAAATACACCCTTGAATCGAAATTTTACAAATTAAAATTTCAAAGTGATTATTATTCTTAAAAGTGAAGCTAACACCGATTCGAAGTGTAGATTCCGCAGAGAAGAATCAACAAGAAACTCCGCAGTTGCTCTTTTGAAGATGATAAATATTCATAAAACAAACGATGTTTATCAAGCAATTAAAATCGATATGTGGTACGGACCCACAATACATAGGCTTTTTATTCATGAATACTGTCTGTTAGTTGTAACTTCATTCGCATGGAAATTTTACAATATAACTAGCAGTTCCCCGCGGTTTCATACGCGTTAATTTGAGGAAAAAATGTACTAAAATATTACATAGCTCATAATCTTTCTCGGAAAAGGACTATGCAACAATAAATTTTTCAACAATAATTTTTTAAGTTCCTAAAATTAGCGCGTTAAATCAAGCTGCTTGCCAAAAGAAAACCAAAATGCATAATTCATGTAATATTTTAATCGATGTTTTGTTTCTATTGCTCATAGCGTAATATTAAATAATCAATAGTCTAAAAAAGTAATTTTCTGCAATACAAAAGAGTAGTTCCAAAGATGTCGCGTTCACACCAACTCTTGTATTGCAAGGGACAAAACTCAAAAAACGAGATCTATTCGGCATTTTTTTTTGTTAACTTTTCCAGTACTTTGTAAAGAGGTTTTTATGGAAAAAAGAAGAAAATTACACAAAACATTTAAAAAAACGTAACCATGAGTTTAACATGATATGATTGACAGTTTTCAAGACAGGATAAAGTCTGTCGACTAAACTGTAATCATATATCGTATAGCAGATATAATTATAACATATTTACAGCGTACAACAAGTGGACTATTATAATAAAAAAAAAATCGTAATAAGACAATAGACACGACAGCGACGTAAATAAAGACTGAGGAATATAGAAAGGGGTGAAAATATTGAATCTTATTGTATTGGTATAATATTTTAATAAAGTGGGTGTGGATTAAACTCGATCGCGTCACAGTTTTGGATTACAATCGTGACGTGATCGGAGTCAAGTGGTCTGCTGACGTCACACCATGATAAAACCATCAATTTCACTTGTCGCCCACGCCTGACACAATTGTGTGAAATTAAAAATAATTTACACCAATACACGCCCTCCATACGTCCTACGTCAGGATAATAGCGAGAAAATGAATGATGTATGAAATTACAGTTTTTTTTGTCTTTATATAACTATACTTTACTCGAAATCCTTTATTTCTCTCTTTCTCTTAATATACACGTGTATATGTGATCATAATTTTCAACGAAAACTGTTCTAATCAGTTAAATTTGGATGGAGTTATCGCTCTTCGAAAACATATTTTTCAATAATAATTTTTGTTACTTATCAAAATATTAATAAAAAAATCTTTTTCAAGAGTTCTATAACATCTTTTAAGTCTCTCTGTGTTTTCATTAGCTAATTGCACAGCCAAAGTATTTCTTTTAGTGCTAAGAAATATGTAATAGTGTTAGAAAAAGATAGCTAAGAATTATATACTCTTTCCTTTTCTTTTAAAGTTCCTTCTAAGCTTCCTTTAATATTTCGTTGACTTTCAGAAGAACGCAATATTTACCATAATAACAGGATCAGTTTTACCATGTGTCAATTCTTAATGTAATTTCATATAAGCTTATGTATCAATTCTTAATCTTATTTTGTATCAATTTATTTAAATAATGTGTCATAAAAAATATCTTGTACCGTCTGCGTTATTAGATAGACTAAGACTCAACAGGCATCCGGCGCCACGGCGTCGCTTGCCTGATTACAGGCCTTCACAAACCGACCTAGGGCTGGGAATGAAACTAGAACGAACCACTTTCTACATTAGGAATTAAGGCTTTTCTTCCCATATACTAGTAAATAATTCCCTGTGTCATTTTATAAGTACGTGACTTCGTTGTAATCATCATTTGAGTTAAGATATGATTTTGTATGTTTTGTATGATGTGTTATTATTTATATACGTTTTTGATTGATTTTTAATTTTTTTTTATAATTTTATTTTAGTTCTGCTCCAATGCAAAATGTCCTCCACAATCGAACAGATTTTTACGTTCTATTCCAATCGTGCAATTTGTTTTAACTTTTCGTTCAGTAACGCACTAATTAATCGTGAAATGTTAGCGCTTATGACATTTAACGAATACTTTTTATTTATATAGATAGTTTTTATATAAAGACCTATTTCAATTAGGATTCACGAATATCTAATTTACTACTCAATTCAAGGAATCACTTTTAAATGTATATATCTCCTTTCTTAATTGTAGTTTCATGAATATCAATTTTAAATCGACGCCAAATGATATCTACCTTCTCTACTAAAAAATTATATATAAAAAATTATGTGGTGTCATAGGACACCAGGTAGGAACGAAGTTCCTTTGGATAGTATAGAAGCAACACAATTTGAAAAAAAGAATGTTGAATTTTATATATATTTTCTAGTTCTTGATTTTTTTTAATTTTGTTGATTGGTTTTTAATTAAGTACATAAAAGTATTTAGGAAATTTAGTATTTTAGAAAATAACAAATACCGTAAAATAAAATAAATCAAACAAAATAATAATAATTCAGACTATTGAAATAAAAAAAAAAATATGTATAAAATTACAAGTTTACTAGTAATATTTTAGTTTTACAAATGTCATATTATACAGTCTCGTCGTGTGACTGATATTACGTCACTTCCGTTATATATTTTTCTTACGGTTTTAGTATCACATTTTTTTCAGTTCGGTCCCCAGCCAAATGTCAAGCCTGCCGTAAGGAACTTCATTCCAATAAATGGAGAGCCGGTTGTTTTGTTCGGTTATACTGCGAAAATTACCTAACCGATAGAAATAATACTTATACCATAAGATGTAGCGTGTTTGGAGAAGGTTTTAGTATATGATATGTTGGTTATTACTTGTCGTGTAAAAAAATATGGACGGGCAGAGGTCGCTAGTTTATGATATATGCATTTTTATAATTTTACTAATTTTAACTTAGCTAAACTTTGAATTTAAGTAAAAAAAAAAGGAATCGAATGACAGCCCTGTATAAAAACAGGTTTAGTGTTTAAAATAATGTTAAGATATAATACAGTGTTAATGTGTACTTATTTTTTAAATAAATGTTTCGTCGCGTGAATAACGATTTGATGTTATTTATTTGGTGTAATAGCAGTGCTATAATCTCTGTGGCTATAATAGTCTGTTCGTTATTAATACGGAAATCGGTTAGAAATTAATTGCTGGTTTCATGTTGTTTTAAATCTAAACTAAGTCGGAAGCCTTTTTTAATGAAAAAGTCTACGGCGACCTGATTTGTACTTATCCGCGACTTATCCGCGAATATGTTTGTGGTGATTATTATGTTACAGTCAAAAAAAACTAAGTATATAAGTTAATTTTTTTTTATGGTACAATACGATTTAACTACAATTTCATCGAGTAATAATAATTTAGGTAACGTATCAAGATGAAACCTATATCAGATTTTAGATTAGGCCTCCAGGCCACAACGAAATAGCTTTCAAATGTCGTGCAGTGAACTTTCCTCGACGACGAAATAGACACATAGACAGGGAAACAGAAATAAGTTTTAAACATTTGTTTTAGCTTCTATTGTCCAGATGTCTTCTATAATTCGCCTCTCCTCAATATCCCTAATATAAAGTCATTAACTTACCATCAACACTTATTATTTGTTTATATACTCATATGTAAATATTAAGAACTGAGGTAGGGCACAGTAGGAAATATCCTGCTCAAAATGTGGAGCAGCCCAACTGGAGAAGTACCTTGACCTTACAGAAGATCACAGCTGAATAATGCTGCTTTCAAGCAGTATTGTGTTCCTGTGGTGAGTAAGGTGACCAGAGCTCGGGAGAGGGTCGGGAATGCGCTTGCGATGCTTGTAGTGATGCAGGCGTCTATAGGTTACGGTAATCGTTTACCATCAGGTGAGTCTGACGCTGGTTTGCCGATTTAGTTGTATTTAAAAATGATACAATACTTACGATTCGGGTGTATTTTTGTGTGTTACCTTGTTACTTTTTACTTGGTGTAGGTACTTTGTTGTACTATTTAAATTTGGACATGATCAAACTTAGTACATATTGTGTTATCCTTAAAAATACGTAATTAGTTGACTTCGAAAAATGAAGACGGTTTTTTATGGGAAACAATTCTTAGTAGATTAAAAATTTAATTATTAAAAATCTAATTCCGATTTTGCTCTATTTCAAATAGAGATATAATAGTGTGCAAATAAGTTTTAAGGCTTTAATGAATTCATCATTTCACGTAACTTGAGTGCGTAGGTGATCTAAAATACATGATCTTAGATTCATTAGTGACTTAATTAAGCCGATTATCATAGATGATTACAGAAGTCGCTTGAGCACACGTAACGAATTCTCATTTAAAGAGATTTGTCATAATATGTGAGATAGATCATTAATTCGTGTATATGGAAGTGAGAGGCTGACGGGTAAAATTTGAGCTTTGAAAATAGTGAAGCAGTCTAACGAGGATAACAAATATTTGCATTATTATTATTGAAACAACCGTGTGCCAAACTTGAGACAGACTAAATCATCTTTATTGAAAAAAGTTATACATAGGTGGCGCTACTTGTAACAATTTACAATTTATTAATTTTTTTGTTATCTATATTATAACACCCCCACTTAACAAAATAAATGTGAATTCCTAAACAAAATACATAATATTATTTGTCCTTAATTCCCAGTATATTCATAAACTTATAATGCTTAGTTGACAAAAGTCCTTTAGTTAACAAGTCTGCAGGCATTTCCTGAGTTGAAATATATTCAATATTAATTAATTTATTTTTAACAGCATCCTTAACATAATGAAAACGCACATCAATATGCTTTAATCTACTATGTGCCTGATGACTTGTTGCTAATTTTAATGCACTTTGATTATCACATTTCAATTTAATAACATGTTTAACACCAGTAAGCTCGTACAACAAATTTCTTAAATAAACAGCCTCTCTAGATGCTTCTGAAAGAGCGACATATTCTGCCTCAGTACTAGATAAAGAGACACTCCTTTGTTTTTTACTTTGCCAGGAAATTACTGAACCATTCATTACAAAACAAAACCCACTGTAAGACTTACGATCTAAACTATCACTGGCCCAGTCTGCATCCACAAAACCAGTCAGCTCTACATTATTCTTATGATATGTTAAACAATAATGTTTTGTTTTTTGTAAATATTTTAATATTCGTTTAGCATAACTAAAATGAGTTTCATTATAACAATTATTAAACTGACTGAGGTAACTAAGAGAATATGATAAGTCTGGTCTAGTCAAAACTGCCAAATACATAAGGCTTCCAATTAGATTTTGATATGGAATGTTTACTACACAGTTTTCAGCCTTTTCTAAATTTAACTTACTCTCAATAGGAGTATCTATAGTTTTACAATTAGACATATTAAACTTAGACAATAATTGCTCTATATATTCCTGTTGATCTACAGTAATAGTCTTACATTCTTTATTTACATTAATTCGCATACCTAGGTAACATTTAACAGGACCTAAATCTTTTAATTTAAATTCAGAATTTAATACTTTTTTTAATTTTTTAGTCTCAGAATAACTATTCGAAAAAATTAAAAAATCATCAACATAAACAGCTACTATAATCTTAATATTTTCACAAAAACATGTAAACAAACATGGTTCAAATTTACTTATTTTAAAACCAAACTTAAGCAAACAATCTTTTACTTTTTCATACCAGACTAAAGAAGATTGTTTAAGTCCATATATAGCTCTTTTAAGTTTTAAGACCTTTCCAATTTGCTTATTTTCAAAACCTTCTGGAAATGACATATAAATATTTTCTTTTAAATGACCATTTAAAAATGCCGTTGTTACATCTAAATGTGTAATGTCCATATCCCACTGTACACTTAGAGCAAACAACATTCTCAGTGTAGAATGTTTTACGACAGGAGAAAAAGTGTTCTCGTAGTCTACACCCCTTCGCTGCGTAAAACCTTTAGCCACGAGTCTTGCACGATATCGCACTTTATTATTCACATCTAGTTTTTTATTTAACACCCACTTATTTTGCACAATTGATCCGTTACTTGGTATATCAACAATTTCCCATGCATCATTGTCCTCGAACGACTGAAGTTCCTCTCGCATGGCCTGCTTCCACTGATCAGCTTCTGGTCCATTCATAGCTTCTTCATATGTCATCTGGTCTTCGTACAGACTCATATCTGTTTCAACACACATATTGCTATAACCATATCTATCAGGCTTTTTCTTCTCTCTTACTGTTACTACAGGTTGACTTATCTTAGCAAGATTCTTCACCTCATTCATCGGTAAACAGTCTGAGAAATCATCAGAACTACTTGTTTCACTCTGTTCTTCTACATAGGTAATGTCATCATTACTTATCACTGTGCTTACAGAATTGCGTTCGGAGTCAGATTCTGTGTCATTGTGCTTCTTCGTATGACCTAATGATGTTCCTTGACCTTCACTTATATTGACCTGTGTCATTTCTGGACTATCATTGGGTTCCAAGATGATAACATCTCTGCTCGTAATGACTTTGTTACTTTTGGGGTTGTAAAGACGGTAACCTTTTACATTATCAGCATATCCCACTAAATAATGTTTTATAGCCTTTTTATCCCATTTCAAACGTTTTTCTTTGGGCACATGAGCCATCACTACACTACCAAAGATTCTTATGTGACTGATATTTGGTTTTCGGCCAGTCCAAACTTCATATGGAGTTTTCTTATTTAATCCTGAAGCTAATGTTCTATTCTTTAAATATACTGCTGTATGTACTGCTTCTGCCCAGAATTTCTTCTCTAATTTACCATCATAAAGAAGACAGCTAGCTCGCTCAACTATAGTTCTATTGAACCTCTCGCACATACCATTTTGTTCAGGAGTATAAGGATTAGTTCGCTGGTGAATTATTCCACACTGTTTTAAAAAGTTCTTCATTTCGTTTGAACAAAATTCTGTGCCATTATCTGTTCTAAAAATTTTAATTTTATAATTTGTTTGGTTCTCAACCATGAGCTTAAATTCTTTAAAACGGGTAAACACTTCACTTCTATTTTTCATGAAGTAAACAAAAGACATTTTGCTATGATCATCCACAAAAAGCAAAAAATATCGAGATAATCCAATGGATTTTGTTTCCATCGGGCCACATACATCGGCATGTATCACTTCTAGGACTCTCTCACTTCTATGACTACTATTTTGAAAAGGTAGTCTCGTCTGTTTTCCTTCACAACACACTGTACAGTTAGCTTTACTTATGTCTGCTCTGTTAGTATAATCCATACCTTCTACAGCACCTTCCTTCATGATATTCATATCACTACTATTAATATGACCGAGTCTTCGATGCCAAATGATATCAGAAGCTACTGTAGCCGAGGCTGCTAACAAACATGCTGGTTTGGTCTGTAATCTATAGACCCCGTTTGTCATTTCTGCAATACCAATTAAAGTATTTTCTCGGTTTCTGATATAACAATGTTCATCACTGAAACTAACTTTGTTACCATTCTTTATTAAATTACTAACTGATAACAAATTCGTCGTGAGATTTGGAACACACAACACTTCTTTGACAACAATATCATATTGTAACTTGCCAACAACTGTTGTAATCTGTGTTTCTCCTGAACATGTCACAGGCATAGTCATACTATTTGCAACTGTAATCTGATTAGTCTTTAGGTTATGTGACGCGTTTATTATATTTTCTTGATTATTTATCATGTGAGTGCTGGCTCCAGAATCAATATACCACTCGTTTTTGCCAAAATTACCATTAAAGAAAACTGTATTAAATGCATTCACTGGTTTATCCTTTAATAATGGACACTGATTTTTATAATGGCCGGTTCGTTTACATTTATAACATTTAATTACTTTGACAGATCGAGTATTCGTTTCCGCAGTTTTGCCAACCTTATTTTTTCCTCGCTGCAAACCTTTAGATGTCAAAAATGCACTTTCCGGCTCATTGCTGCCAACATTATCACACATATCGATCAATTTGGATTTTATGACATCTGTTGAGATTTCGATTCCTGAATGTTCGATGGCCATTAACATAGGACTATATTTTTCGGGTAATCCTGCTAACATTAATGCTCCTATCCATTCATCCGTAATTTTGAAGCCCGTACCTTGTAATCTCTGGCTCGTTTCTACAATTTCGGTTACATACTGGGTCATCGAATCACAATTATCAAGCCGTATGCTGATGAGCTTGCGTAACAAGCCTATTTTCCTTGTATAGCCGGTATCATCAAACATTTTCTTCAACTTGATCCATAAATCAAAGGTTGTTGATGCATGCTTAATATGCACATAAAGTGATGGGTCAATTGTCAACACTAATTTTGCTTTAGCTTTGGCGTCTTCATTGATCTGGCTAGTCGTAGGTGAAGCGGGTAGCTTCTCGGCGATAGCATGCGCCATGTTTTCTAACACCAACACATTTTGCACTGCAAAACACCAATCCTCGTAGTTTTCGCGCCCTTTTAGTTTTGGAATATTAGCAATGTAGTTCATGGCCATTTTATTCACAAAAAAACAACAGTACTACGCGTTATAACTTTTAAAATTATTTTTAATGTCTGGGCCCATAACCTATTGAAACAACCGTGTGCCAAACTTGAGACAGACTAAATCATCTTTATTGAAAAAAGTTATACATAGGTGGCGCTACTTGTAACAATTTACAATTTATTAATTTTTTTGTTATCTATATTATAACAATTATAAATACATGGTTTGAGCAAGTAAAGAAGCATCAGCGTTGATGAAACTTTTTTAAGAAGAAGACGCTTTGTCGCAGCAAACAACACTGGCTGTTTCGCTTGCAGTTGCGGGTTCAATCCTTGCTCATGATAAATTCGGGTTGTCTGGAAGAAATGGCTAACTAGCCATAAGATCGCCTCTTGTACTACACATTCTTAAGTTGTCTGTATTATTATTATTATGTATTTGCATATTGTGGTGTACAATAAAGAGTAAATAAATAAATAAATAAAAAATAAAATAAATATCCGTAGGGTTCATTTGTCGTGGTCTGGGCGTTTGTGTTTTTCGACCCCCGACACAGGAGAAACTGGAGGCCGTTGATTGTGAAGTGTTTATGTTCAGGTTTTTGCAACTCAAGCAACAGTTTTTATCTATGTCAGAAGCTGTGTTCTACTTCTCAACAGACGTGAAAGCCTTATTTCGTTTGAGAATTTTTATTGAAGATCATTTAACATAACATGTTTTTTTCACAAAGGGGGAAGTTTCTCAATCCGACCGTATATATTTTTTATGTCTGTTTGCTTTCGTCTTCGTCGTTTACGAATCAATTTGGCTGATTCTTTTTTTTGTTGAAAAAGAGATATCTCACAGTGTTGCCGTGATAAGGAAACCAGGATCTGATGATGGTTTTCCAGAGAAATCAAGGGGAACCTTCGAAAATTGTAGTGGCGACTAGTGCGTTTGTTATTTTTTTTTTTCTACTTGTCGATATAATTGAAGTCGGTTTTTTTCGTTTGCTAGCAAACAAAATTGTGTCAATAATAAGATAATAATACGATTGTAACATTTTATTAACAATTCAGGAAACAATACGTTTTACATAAAATCACTCGTGAAATGTCTTTGAAGAGCCGGTATGAATAACTTTGTGTCAATTATTTCTAATATTTCGTTATGAATAAATGATTCATTAAATTATTCGGCGCGTTCCATCAATGTTTCGAATAAAATAATAAAATATGTAAATTCTGACATTTTACTATATTTAAAGCTTGTTGTCACGGCAGTCAAATGCTATTCATTAATAATCCAGTCATCACATAGAATTACGTATTATGTTTGAAATTTTTTCGTTAAGCTTTTTGTTCTTTTTCATATCCACCGCTTTATGATTCCCTGGTCAGTTCATATTTGGTCAGAAATGTATTGTAGCAGTCTTTGCTTTCATCAGCAGTGGGATACAAATAAACATTCCATGGCTGGGCAAATCCCTCTTCCCTATAAATTAGAAGTGGCTTCCACTACGTTTCTAAATGAAGGATGGGCAAATTAATACACTTTTGCTACGGAATATCGTGTAATCTGACAAACAGAACATGTATTTTTATCAACGTGCACGATAGATGTTTACGAAAATCGGTTCCAATTTTGAATTATATAGTTATCTTTTAATTCTGGTTTCCGTCTACCAGTGAAGAAAGAGCCCTATTTCAAGCAGTGGAATATTGCAGCCTAAATCACCTATAAGTTACCTGAATGTCATTACGTATGGGTCACTAAGACTCCATCACAGAAGTGTTAATAAAAACTTATATTAATAAATCCATTAAGGAAAGCTGTTTCACGCTGCGATAATTGAGGCTAATCGTATCTTGGTTTTATGATTCATTCACGAAAATTATACATGATCTATCGAAATATTAATTGGAAAGTTTGTTTGTTTATAGTTAATAATAGGAACTTTAAAAAGGTCATTTGTTTGGAAATATTTACAGAGTAATTGGTTAAGACGAGAATGAATTATGTTTTTTGTTTATTTATTTTACAAGTATAGTTTAGCGATTTTTACACTATTAGGATCAAAAAATACAAATGCAGAGTAATTAATGTGTATTGAATTTGTCACTTAAAAAGTATACAACACCTCATATCTCTAACACTCATATGACTATGACTTATATGACTTGACTAGACCGTTATATATATATATATATATATATATATATATATATATATATATATATATATATATATATATATATATATATATATATATATATATATTACTTACTACATTACATTTGATTAAAGAAAGCGTAAATTCACTATATATAATTAATAAAACCTTCGTTCAAGGCTCGAGTAATATCGTTAATTATTTTATTTCAGTATTCTATATCGTGAAATATTAATATAGACGAAGTAAAAGCTCTTTCAATTAAAATATACTAAACTTTTTTAAGACGTCTATTTTTAAATTATTTTCGACGTCTCAAAATAATTATTACTTTTAATAGATAACCAAGAAAATGTAACAAATAAATAAAAAAGTGTGTGTGACAGCGATACGTGAATGGATATTAATTAACTAAATCAATAAAACTTTAAAATCAAAAGGTGCTATGTGGTTACGGCAATAAAGAATCACACCCTCTCTTCTTGTGGGTGTTGTAAGAGGTGACTAAGGCATAAAACAGTTCCACTACGGAACGTAAAAAGCCGACCGATGGCGGATAACCATCCAACTGCTGGCTTTGAAATACATAGGCCGAAGACAGGCAGCAGCGACTTAGGTGCGACAAAGCCAGCCCTGCGGTCACCAGCCCGCCTGCCCAGCGTGGTGACTATAGGCATTTCATTTCATCAATTTTCTTTTAGTTAATTATAAATCAATTCAGATTTGTAGTTCAAACATTTAAATAAACAACAACTGTATGGTCATTACTGTAACATGATATACCTAATATAGCGATCCTTCTTAAGACATAGGCCTTCGAGCAAATTCCACCGGTCTATTCTTATATAACAACGTTCAAACTAAATATATAATAGCAAAGTGTATATGTATTGTTTTATATACGATTTATATATCGTGTGAGGAAGATAACAGTCTAAGTTTAAAGGTAATTGCCGTGTTTCGAAAATCCCCAAGCAATTACACGTCGTATTCCGTTGACAAAACCGAAGTTGCTTTAAACAGACTGCCTCTTCACCGAACACAGCTAGAAGAAAAGATTTATCTATACTATACTACCTACCTTTACTATTGAAAGTTTTAACTGCTATCACAATTTAGTAACAAACTCCTCAATCATACCGACCCTCAGTAGATAGAACGGCCTCCAGTAATAAATAAATATTTCACATGTACACATACACACAGAAAAAGTAACAAGAATTACAGAGAAAATTCATTACATGTCAGTGTTCCCTTGGCAATTGAAACGTGGCTCGTTCCGCTACGACAGCGTTATCTAAGGCTACGTGTTCACCGAGTAATAATAACATATAGGAAATTTTCCAGTACTTAGGAACAATTGTTCTGTAGTACTTACAGTTCTGGAGAGTGATGTAACAGTGTGTTAAGTTTCTCGTCCGCTATCGCAAAGGGAAAATCCTTCGACCAGACGGGTTTTGTGTCTAGTGGGCGACTGGCCCAACGGCTGTTGTCGGGTTCTCGTATATATTGTTCAATCACTCTGATAACTTTGATATCGCGATTTAGGATACGTCAGTTCTAAGTTCGTATATTGCGCAATAGATGTCGCTACAATGTGCGTGGCATACAAGCTTATGGTATGATAGTAACCAGTTTCCGTAGCCTATAGACGCCTACAACAACAGAAGATTCGCAAACGCGTTGCGACCCTACGCCCGTCTATTTTCAGCTCTCGCCATCCTTACTCACCACAGGAACATATGTAGCTCTGCTCAAGTTATTTAGCTGTGATCTTTTGTGAGGCAGACGTACTTCCGGATGGTCTGCTCCAGATTTTATGCAGGATATATCCTATTGTGTCCTATTTCAATCAATATATTGTTGTTTCCACTTTGATAGATATTTGTATTTTTGGTCCTCAGAGAGCACGTAAAGCCGACGGTTTCAGATAGTTTTTCTATGGTCTGTGGTTCCAGATTAATTAGGAGCTTAGACAGGAGTTCCAGTTTAATTAAAGTGCTCATTAGTTGTCATAAGTACGTGATGCATGTAGGAGAAGAGATTTTTGCCTACAATGTGACAGTTGAAGTCATTTAGAACTCGCGACGAGGGCGACGAGGACTCTTCGATGACGCGTTGGCGCAGCGGTCAACTGACCCCAGACACAGGAGAAGATACAACTGGGGGCTGTTAATAAAAAAAAGAAACAAGAACTATGAAATATGTTTCATCGTCCACTGACACATAATGTTTTAATAATAAAATTAATAAGAATAAAATATTTAATTAAAATTAAAATGCTCAAATGTAAATTAACATATCAAAGTAATTTGATATTGAGATCTGAGTGAAACTTTGTTAATCTTTTTTGGCTTGTAAAGATAATGTTTTCATATACTTTTTTACACAAGGTAAAACAAGCGTACGGCTTACCTGAGGTTAAGCGATTACCGTAGCCTATAAACGCATGGAGTACCAGAAGCATCGCAAGTGCGATGCCAACCTTAACCCAATCCCCCTTAGGAGATACTTGTCAAAATACTAATTGTATATATAATATCATAACGTGTATCTGTGATTGTAAATATATAATTGATGATGATTGGCACTTGTTCAAATTCGAAATTCAATTTGTAATCGTAAGCCCTTTGAATAGAAGTCGCTTTAATTTCATTTTATTAATATGATTTTCTAAGTTTTCAACCAAGTAACGCTCCTAATTGAAATTTTTCATATTTTCTAACACATCGAATTCGATCATTAATATTGCTTTATCAAACATACTCTGATTTATATATGTATATGTATATGACACTGCTTTTGACGCGTTTGAAACGCTAATTAATACCTACAAGTACTCACAAGTCTAGAATCTAAATATCTAATTAAAATAGTGATTACCATTAAATCTACATTTGAACGAAGACGTCGCCGTAGCGTACAAGCTGAAACCGCGTTAGTTAGGAATATACATAACTTCTAACTTCGCCTCCAGTTAACTTAAGACGAGCGTAATTACTGCAGAACATTTACTGAGTAAACTATACTAGTGGGTTCTAGTCTAGTAGCTCTGGTGTAGTGGAGTGTGTAGGTGCCTAAAGAGTGGCAGTCGTGGGTTCGATTCTCACGATATTTTTGTTTCAACAAATATTTTTTTCCAGTCTGTCCTTGTGAGGCTCCCCACTGACCCTTGAACAACTCATAAAGCTATCGCGTACAGTTGTTATCATAAACATCTGATAGCGATTGTAACTCATATTAAGGAACTATCCACCAATCGCAGTAGAGCAGCGTGGTGGATTAGTGGATTAAGCTCCAACTTTTAATCTATATGGATGAGACTCCTTCGTCCAGCGTTGGACGTGACAAAGTGTAATGATTTATGTGTGAAACGATATATTTATTATGTTTAATATCGGTTATTTTGATAAATTTTATAACAATGTTCGAAATATCGGGAACTCAAAACGACCAACAAAATATGAATATAAAAAAGAGTGTGCTTTAGAAGTCAGCGTGCGTAGAGAAGTTTTCTTTCCAAAATAATGTTTTTTTGTACTAAGTAGGCTTCAAATGTACCTTCGAATCATCATTTCAAAAATCAAATTATATTGTATTTTAATAATGTAATTATAGTTAATGTAAAGCCACTACTGATTCGGAATATAGATTTAGCAGAGAATAGTCGAGAAGACATGAGAATGTGTGCCGTGTGACTACGGTACCAAAGAATATAGCCACCCCCTCTCTTCCCGTGGGTGTCGTAAGAGGCGACTATGGGATAACACAGTTCCACTACCATCTTAAAACTTAAGAAGCCGACCGATGGCGGGATAACCATCTAACCGCTGGCTTTGAAACACACAGGCCGAAGACGGGCAGCAGCGTCTTAATAGGTGCGACAAAGCCAGCCTTGCGGTCACAAACCCGCCTGCCCAACGTGGTGACTATGGGCAACACACATGAGTTCACGCATTTTTAGCGTGAACTTGTGGAGGCCTATGTCCAGTAGTGGACTGCAATAGGCTGGAATGATGAGTCGAGAATAGCCTTCGCAGTTACTCTTAAGAAACCTATCAATCACTATTAAATTAGTTATATCTTGTATGAAATACAGCAAGCACGAATTTGTGTTGTCTCTACCACCTGTAATAACTTACCTACCTACATTCGTCCATAAGTTCAATAACCTTTCCAATACAGCTCAAACTACAAATATCAAAACGTCAAAACACTATCGTTACGAAATAATTAACTTTCATCTGATTTATGAGACGGTATTTGTATATTTTATTACGAAAAGCGCTCGTTGACAAGTTAATAAATCCAATTTAATAATACCCTTGTCACAGTTATACCGTAGACCCTACGAGTCCTCAGACCGACGTCGAATGCTTACATCACTAGTTATTATCCTTTGAATTATTGTATATAACTAAAAAAGTCGTTCTATGTGTTTATATTTATGTATTATATATTAATTTGGCGTTAGACGAGGGCTGTATAAGAACCGCATTTTGATATTATTCTTTTAATAATTCGTTAATTATTCTTTAGTACGCGTAATTATCTTAAATCTTCTTTTCTTTTTTGGAGTTAACTCCTTAAAACGCTATGTAAAGTCCGTGGTATAAAAAATATGTAGTGTATAAAAAATATGTAGTATAGTAATCATGTGAAACAACTTAAGCTGACTCCAGACGCTCATTGACTCGACTACAGCTCGTTTCATTTCGTATAAGGCTTAAATTTTTAAATATGACAGTAATAGTTTCCAGTGAGTAAATTCCCTTTGAGTACCGGATCTGATACACACATTTTTTCGCATTTTTCTAGTATATAATGAAGGGTAAAAAAGCGTTGCCGTCTGCCGGCTGTGTCATTCAGTTTATGTATATCAGGGATGTCAAAGATATGGCCCGTTATTGCAATGTATCACATATCTAAAGAAGAATCCTGACTTCACTCGATTCCTCTACGGAAGTCTTAAGATGCGCACACCATATTTATTTTATTTGAATCTGACCCGCCTACACATTCTAAATTATATTGACACCTGCAAAATTGATCTTGACTCCCCTGATGTATATGAATATCATTTTTTTAATATGTACGATTTTATTTTTGTGTTACCCACACATTAGGAATTCTAAACATTTTTGAATATCATATCAAAAATTGACCGCTCCAGCGGGGATCGAACCCGCGTCTCCGACTGACCGTGTCGGCGCTCTAGCCAATTAAGCTATGGAACGATGTACCCGCCAGATCGAAATTTTTGATATGATGATTTTTATATTCGGTTTAAGCGAAAAAAATCCGCCTAAAACCGTATGACAACACTAGTCTATAACTTTGCGTTCGACCTACATCAGACATAAAAGTTGTTAGTCATTTCTAGAACAGCAAATTATGTATTAGAGTAATTGTCGCGTGGGTAGCGTCTGATGGGTGAAACATGTGACAATCTTGATTTATACGAAAATCAACAAAACTGGGAATATATGTGTTAATATACTGAAGGCTGGTTTCGCCGCTTGTGGATGAAGTTTATCCTCAAAATAAGTTACGAATAGACTCCAACAGCGGGATATAGGATAGGTTATTAGGAAATGTTCTGCGGTTTATAAACTACAACTTAGATTCATATCTATATATAGAAATATCTCATAAATATAGTGGAAGAAGAGGGTAAAATTGATAAGTTTTCTAATACTTTGTAGAAAAGTCATAGCGAGACTGAAAAATTTAAGAAATTTTGCTGAAAATCGGGAATATTCAGAATATGTAAGGATTTTTTTGATTGCACGAGTTTGACAGTTCACCAGTTCACATCGCCTATTGGGTTAGCTAGTAATAAATAAATATTTTTAACATTCATACAAAGCGTCAGCTCCCAAGGTAGGCAACATAGTTCCAGTTTTTTAGGCAACACTTAAAAGCCGGCTGATATAATTACATATTTTAAAGTGAAACCTCCCTAGAATCGTTGTGATTTGATTGACGCAATGAAACAAAAAATGCGTCACGAGAAAGAAACCAACACACAAATGTGTAGGAGAGCATGATATAGAATAGATTTCTACTCAAAAAGCGTATGCGACGCGTTTTGAATGGCTCATATGACCTTTTTTACGAGACCTTGATCATCCTCGATAGAACAAAACCGCAACAACTTACCTTCCTGCGAAATTTCAGAAGTATCACTTCTGCCATATGTGAACTGCATACACACACACACACTTTTCTTTTAATGTATGTGAATAAATATGTCTCAACCGTTGATCCGGCGAAATCATTGCATTAAAAACTACGCCACTGGTCTTATTATGTTTCTTTATATAAATACATAATAATATATAAATGTATAATAATATGTATAATAAAGTCTAATAAAATCAAAATCGGTTAAAATCAAGAATAATCTCATTCAAATAGGCTTCAAAAGCACCTTTGAATCATCATTTAACAAATTAAAATAATTACAGTTGGATCGAGTACAAATGGACTCGGCTTTCGGACAGTTATATATTAAGAGGCAATTCTGAATACCTCGTTAGAATTAGCTTAGATAGCAATATACTTGTGTGTAGTGTTAAATATAATTCATAGTCTCGCCAGACAAAGCATTTCGATAAATTATGAAACGAAATGAGGAGCCGTCCTCGACTGAACAAGAGTCGGTTTCGCAAGAGTGAATGTGTGAACAATCACTCGATATTGTGAAATATAGTTTACAATTATACTTATTTAATAAATTTGAAGATTGAAATTATTTATAGATTTCAAACATTAATGATTATAAAGAATGGAGTGAACTTGACATGTTTACTGTTTTAATTAATGAAATGAATTAATTTCATTTTTAACCGCTTTACACAAAAGCAGGAAGTTTTCAATTGTTTTTTTTTTATGTATGTATGTTATCTCAAAACTTTTGACTGGGTGGGACCGATTTCGATGATGTTTTTTTATTATTAGGTGGTGCGTGTCATGTGGTCCCATTTAATTTTAGTTCACCTCTAACAAGTACTTTTCGAGTTATATCTAATAATGCGTATTTACTTGATTACTTTTTCGTCGGCCTACGTTGTATTGTACCGCTTAACTTTTCACTGGGACTACCGATTTTGATGATTCTTATTTCGATCGAAAGCCGATGCTTGTCTTGTAGCTCTGTTTAAATTTGATCGAGATCTGTTTATTATTTTTTGAGTAATCTTTCATAACGCGTATTTTCTTAACTACTTACGGTCTTGTCAGTCGATTGGTACACGTTCCTATGCTATTTTTTTTAAATACGATTCAAAAACCAAATATACAAATGGCGGGAAGAGTAATATGTTAAACCAGCTTACCAGCAGTTCACCAGCTAACTCCCCAAGTCAAGTGAGTCTAAAGAAATTTTACTTCAAAGAATACAAGTTCATGTTATGTAACAATTGCTAAGTCACATTACAGTTTCAACTTGTCATTTACAAATCAACAATGTTCACAACAATACGGTGACATATATACAAAAAGTCGTAAAATTAAAAGCCAAGCTCTTATCGAAAACAACGTAAAACGTAAGTCAGATAAGCTTTATGTTTCCGTAGCAGTAATTAGTTCGTTGACACGATGTTTCAGTGTTTCGGGGTCCTTTGCATGGTTATGGAGACGTGTAACGTACTTTATAAGTTACCTAATATGCAAAGCTTATGAGTTAACACACATAAAAAGCCTAGTAAACGTTGTCCGACGCTGACTCGTTTTCCTTTTGGTTACAATAACTTAATTATTTTTTTGTTTACTGTACATTTCCCATTTTTCGCGTATAGCCTAAGCTGTAAGATACAGATTAACAACACGTAATATATAAAAAAAAAACAAATAATTCTAACGCGTCACCCCAGGGAGAGGCGGGTCTCGAGTACTATTATATTTCTATTAAAGTAAATTACGTTTCGTGTGAGACATTAGAAATCATATTATGAACTTTTTTTTTCTATTGTTTTCATGTTAATACTAAATGTGTTTATTACGATTCATTATATAGCATTCTACTGCTGGGCTTCTCCTTGGGCTGAAGCGTAATCCACCTCGTTGCTGGGTTTTCGCAATAAATATATGTATTACATTTAAACACGATATCGAACCCACAACTCCCGGAGCAGAAATCAGGGCAACTACAGCAGGAAATTTCCGGCACAAAATAAGGAGCAGCCCGACTGGGGTAGTACCTCAACCTTAAAAAAGACCACAGCTAAATATTCCTGTTTATGAGTAAGGTGACCAGAGCCAGAGGATTGGGGATAGGGTCAGCAACGCGCTTGCGATGCATCTGGTGTTGCAGGTGTCTATAGGCTACGATAATCGCTTACCATCAGGTGAGACGTACACTTGTTTGCCGACCTAGTTACAAAAAAAAAACTGCAAACTACGCCAACGGGATAGTCACAAATCGTTTTGTAATTGGCTTCGTTTTAGATTTACATGTTTTAACATTACTAAATTTTCTAATAACCTGTAATAGACCTCGCATTCTCGTTGATCCTTATCGAAATTTATCTTAGGAGTGTCCTGCCACAAGTGTTTTCCATGTATGAAAACCTGTTTAAGGTGATCGTATCATAAAACTTTGAGGCTACAAAACAAATTGAATGTTTGTATACATTCTAAAACTGGGTTATCGTTAAGTGATGGGTTGTGGAATCTGTAATACAAATGGGCGGTAGCTACTCTTTGACTATAATGAATTCATTAAAATTGTAAAAGAAAATCTAATCTAAATAATTATATTTAGCATCTCAGCTCCTAGGGGATTGGGGATAGGGTCAGCAAAGCGCTTGCGAGGTTTCTGGTGTCGCAGGCGTCAATAAGCTACGGTAATCGCTTACCATCCGTCGAGCCGTACGCCTGTTTTCCAATCTAGTTATATATTTATAAAAAAAAAACAGCACAACACAACTCAGCTCAGCAAAACTTAAATTCAACACATCTCCGCTCAATATCTCAACAGCACTGCTAATCGATAGCCTCAATACTACTTCGGTGTTTCCCTGTTTATATTACCTACTCTCCATTACGCCAGATGTGATGTGACTGACACACAATTATATTATTTCGTCTTCCGTAACAAAAACAATTTTTTTTAAATAACGATTTAATTTAAATTACATTTTTATTTTTATTTTAAGACGTTAGATATTTTTATTTGTCTAGCCCGTTGGCGCAGTTTGTAGTGACCCTGCTTTCTGCTCCTGGGATTGTGGGTTCGATTGCCACCCCGAGTGTAATATATAGATTTATTTATATATGTATTATGTGTATGTTTATCGAAAAAAAAATACAGTATGTAGCTATAACCAGTCGGCTGTTACCTATAACACAAGCATTAAGTTGCTTACTTTAGGAACAGACGACCGTGTGTGTATTGTGTAGATATTTATTTATTTATCAATTTTATGCTGATATCAGCTAATATGAGCTTGAAAATAATTATAATAATTTGTACAAAATTTGGGTTGCTGAAAGCATTCTCTACCAGACTGAACAAATTTATATTAAAATACAAAATAACAAATTGATTGACGATCATTAAATAAATGTACGAGTTATATGTGCACGTACATACACATACAAATACGGTTTGATGATTACAATGTAGAGATAAAGTGTCACGTAAATTTAAATACATCGGTGTTCTAATCAAAGGATTATATTTTTCTCGTAGGTCCCTAGATCGCCCCATGTCGCTAAATTACCCGCATATCCGGTCAACGAACCCAACCATACACGACACAACAGTGTCTATACACGACATATAAATATTATTTACACATACAAACAAAAATGTGTTTTCGTATTAGCAACTTATAGAGTATGCATGTCGAGTTTTTGCTGATGACCAAAATTTTATAAACCAATTTTATACTTATGATGTTACAGTTTTTTTTTTTTTTTTTTCGTTTAGATGCTATTGACTGATTATGGTTGTAGTTTGTACTGAGCCTTGTTTACCAAGTCCTTTATTTATTTATTTATTATCGCATTAAATTTCCTTATTGGTTCCCACTCTGCCAGATTGATAAACATATTTTATACTTGTAATAGTCTTAATGCTGATGCTTCGTAGCTGCATTCAATTGGACTGCAAAGAAAGGTTACGTTTTTCTTTACTGAATACAGAACTCCATTATATTAGTAAAGATATATTAAAGGGAAAGATCGTAGCGTTATCTATAACTTCGACAGTCCATTGCATATTGTAGTATGTTTACCAATAGGTCCGCATGTTCATTTTAGTCGTTTTCTCTATCGCCACATTGAACTAATTTGGAATAAATAATAAAAACCGCTAGACATTATCATTCAACGGTAATGGAATTAAGACACGAAAATTCTACAGAAAGGGACTTTTTTAACCGACTTCAAAAAAGGAGGAGGTTACTCAATATATATATATATTATGTATGTTCGGAGATAACTTCTTCGTTTATGAACCGATTTTGATAATTCTTTTTTTGTTGGAAAGGAGATATTCATAGTTTGGTACCATGATAAGGAAACCAGGATCTGATGATGGGATCCCAGAGAAATCGAGGGAAACTTTCAAAAATCGTATGGGGGACTAGTAAATTTAATCATGTTTTCATTAAGTACTATAAAGCACCGACTTCAAAATTATAAAAATTTATTTAATCATTTCTGATTAACTAAATCAAAATACGAATTACTATGTACAAAGTAAATTTATTTTTCACTTTTTAGTTTCCTTTTTGAAGTCGGTTTTTTTTGTTAAAAATTATTTTTTTACTATCAGTTCAACTAATCAATACATATAATATAAATGTAACGGGTCGCTGTCTGTACATTTAAGATATATGAGAAAAAATATTATTGGGGCCTTTACCACCACAAATAGCACCCAAAATAATAATGTTTGTCTGTGCGTTTGTGCACGCTAATCTCAGAAATCGCTTATCCGATTTAGATGTTTTTTTTATTAATACATTATGGCAATCTAAGCTTAAAATTTATAGTGTTTCGTGTCAATCGGTTCATAAATAAAAAAGTTATGCCAATTAAAAGAATCACGTTGAACATGTAAAGTCACTATTCCACGCGGACGAAGTCGCGAGTAGGTACAGCTTGACTAGCTAAATAAAGTAAAAAAAATTTTGTCTTTTTCACTGTAGCTATTATACATAATTTATTTTTGTTATTTTAACAACAAAACAATATACATTATTCCATAAATTGTTCTATAAATAACATGTTCCGATTCGATCGAATGAAAAATAAAAATCCCCAATAGCTTTGCCCGTATGTTACTTTACCACAATCCGGGTGTACGTGCCCTGTAAGCTAAGCGTATTTCAGCAAGAGATTACATATGCATTATTCTAAACATTTTATCAACGGATACATTACTTCGGCTTTTTAATCAAAATTTTAATCTGTTTTTAAATACCTATATATGTACTTAAGGTTATCTGTTCCTTAGGTAACATAACGTTTTAGGTAATAGTTGACTGATATCCTTTTTTAGTAATAAATGTATATATGTATGTAGGTATATACGTAAGTCTAAATGTACATTTAATATAAACTAAACCCAGACTCAGGGCAGGAATCGAATCCTCGACTTTAGAGTATAAGGCCGGGTCACTACCAACTGCGCAAACAATCCAGTCAACTGATTCTTTTGTGATGTTTGGGATAAAAACCCAAGTTTCATTTACATTATACTAAATTTAATTTAAATATAGAAAGTGCGATTTCTGGTTTTGACAATTATTTTAATAAGCTATACAGATTGTCAGAGTCCTGAATTTATCTGTATTATGTGTCAATTGTTTGTTGGGTGTTTGTGCACTCCTTGTGGGTCTCCCCACCGTGCCTCAGAGAGCACGTTAGGCCGTCGGTCCCGGTTGTTATCATGTCCACCTGATAGCGATCGTTACTCATAGTAGGGAATATATCCGCCAACCCGCATTAGAGCAGCGTGGTGGATTAAGCTCTGATCTTTCTCCTACACGGGGAAAGAGGCCTATGCCCAGTAGTGGGATATTACAGGCTGAAGCGTATGTGTGAATTCTTTGATTGAATAATTTATTCCACAAGTAACATCTTACTGCTGGGACTAAGCCTCTTTCTCAATGTAGTAATACACTCGCAACTTAATTACCTCCTAAGATTATATTCATTTGTAAAATGTCTGTAATCACACATCGCATTTCAGCTATGTTAGTATATTACAGTTTAACTGTCTTTCCTTTCCCCGAGGAAACATTTGCGAGTAAAACCGACCGACATAATTAAATTAATTTAATACAATGCTATACCAGGGCACAGCAGGAATTTCCTGCTCAAAATATGGAGCAGCCCGACTGGGGTAGTACCTCGACCTTACAGAAGATCACAGCAAAATAATACTGTTTTCAAGCAGTATTGTGTTCCTGTTGGTGAGTAAGGTGACCAGAGCTCCTGGGGGGATTGGGGATTGGGTCGGCAACGCGTTTGCGATGCTTCTGGTGTTGCAGGCGTCTATGAGCTACGGTAATCGCTTACCCTCAGGTGAGCCGTAAGCTTGTTTGCCGACCTAGAGACATAAAAAAAAACCAGACGTTTGAGATATAACAGTCAGGACTTTAGTATATATTTTTATAAATATATGTTCATTAAACGTTATTGTAATGAACAAAAGCAATGACATATACATACATTTGACACAATAATTTAATGATTTAAAACCCAGGACTACCTTTTAATGAATTTCAAGTTTATATAATATTAATTTATTTCAATTTTGCCAAAAGAGTAAAAGCAATTTCGCTACAGCTAGATGGAATAGAGAGAACAATTCAAGAAAACGTGTGTCTAATGCCAAAACATTCGATTTTCGAATTGAAAGCCTTGAATATGTTAGGAGTTACTGACATAATTATCAGTAAACATGAATGCTTAATGCAGGTTAAAAGTAATTCATTATATATTTTTTTCGTACATCAACAATAATTTTACGTATTATTGAATATATTCACAAATTCGAACGTGAGAGTTTACCCGCAGAGCGGATCTGATTAAGCTTTGTAGGCGCACGATATCTATAGACAGGGGTTGATGACCCCTTGTACAACACGAGTGACAATAAATTTTATTATTTAACCCACAATTTATTGAACAAGTTTATTCATGATTAAGTTTTTGTTACATTATAAGGCATTAAAGTACCCTCAAGTCGACGGTCGCAGGTTAGCAGAGTGGTAGGAAAAGAATTTTACATTATACAAATTTGAAGTTGAAGTTTTTACGGGTTTTCCTATTTTTTATATAAATAAATATCCCTAACAGTCACACGTGGTCGTCTGTTCCTACCATAAGCAACTTAATGCTTGTGTTATATGTGGATAACAGATTGATATGGCTACAGACATTTTTTTTTAATATAAATACACACAAATAATACATATTAAAATAAATACATATATTACACTCAGACTCAGTTTGGATATCGAACCTACAAAATCTAGTCCCAGTAAGTACGCAAAGCCGTCAGTTTCAGCTGTTTCGCTAGATTTTGTCTCTGGTCTCGTGACTGGTGCCTGGTGACTGATAAAACACCTAAACTCGTCGGTCTCAGCTGTTATCCTAGATACTTGGTAGCGATTGATACTCATGGCAAACAAAATATTCGCCAAGTCGAGTATTTGGTGGATTAAGTTTCAATCCTTCCCCACACGATGAGTAGTCTTTTCGTATTTACTCAGCTCATTTAGTAAAGATTAAGTAGTCTTCTGCTGTACTTAATTGTAATCTTTCTCTATGACAAGTTAATCTAGATCTTATCAGCCATTCTAGTATGATTGAGTTACACACGTTTATTCAATCCTTCGCATTTATATATAGTGATCGTTGTGGTTGAAATTCGACAATAATTAATTTAAAGTACTTTTAACATTATTTAGGTTATGTTGTCTATGACTATACTTCTATATATAATAATAATAAAGAAAAGATTACACATGCGTGTTTGCGTCAAAAAATGGTGGTGTGTGTAATGTTTTTTTTTTTTTTTTTTTTTTATTGAAGTAATCTATTTTTTTGCAAAATAAAAAAATTACAAATAGCGTTCTGCACTCCTTCTCTATATAAACTATAAGTGTGGGAAATATCATGCTCCTCCGTCCGCGCAATTTTCGTAAAAAGGGGTACAAAGTTTTTGTTTCACGTATAATATATAATATATAGTTCACTTCACACTTCAGCCTATCGCAGTCCACTGCTGGACATATGCCTCCACAAGTTTATTTATTTATTAGTTCGCGCCAAAAATGGCGTGAACTCATGTGTGTTAATATATAGATGTATAGTAACAGGATAATTATCTTAAAGTAATCATTTAATCATTTTTATTTAACACATGAGTTCACGTTATTTTTGGCGTAAACTTGTGGAGGCCTGTGTCCAGCAGTGGACGGTATAGGCTGTAATGATGATGATGATGAATCATTTAATTAGTGTTTAATAAATTAATAAATATTTTATTTGTTACAGGTGAGTTAGCTGAATTAGCTGCCAAAATTTCATTGCTATTATAAAGTAAGTTTTAATTGATATTACAAAGTAATTTGGACCTTTTGTAAAATTAATAAGACTCAAAATATAACCAAACATATGATACGTTAATTTAGTAATTAAGTAATATGTATGAAAGTTCGTATTTCTCAATTTAATTTTAGAGTTATAAGATAATAATTAATTTTAAGATTATAATTAAAATTTTTGCTTTATACTAATTATTTTGCAATGGTCCCAGCCTATCATCGAATAAGGTTATCACATTATCACGTTACATAAAATAAGGACTTTTATGCTGGACAACGTCCCTCAATAAGGCCACAAGCAAAACGTATAAGAGTTCAAATGATACAGTTCTTTTGATCCTAACCGATAGCATCTTATTGTTAGTAGATTTGAACTAGAGACGATCTCCAGGTGACAGAACAGATAGACCTGTCACATGAAAATGTTTGACTTTTGTATGTTAAAAAATTAATCGTAAATGGATTTACTAAAAAAATCCTGGCCACTCGAACATATTTGGATCAAAATCGGTACACTCAAGTAACCACATAGTAAAAAGCATACACTTGAAGTGAGAGCCTTCTCCATTTTCGAAGTCCGGTAAAAACAGGTATTTTTAACAATTTTTTTACCGTATAAGCAATTTATAATTACCATCTATCCAACCGTAAATATTTGTTTTAATTATTGAAGGTTCTTGTTCGTTCTATTGTTAATTTTTTGAGTTTTTGTTGTATTTACAGTATTTTAATTATTATAATAAAAAACTCGTTAACTTGAGCAAAATAACCAATTAAGTTTATTTGTATTATTCTATAGTAGGCATCTCTTGCGATTTTATCCTTGATAGCTGTTATAAAATGACACGTGGGGTGTACTGTTCCTTTGAAACATAACATAATATTTTTAAATGTAAGGCTGTATTGAAAATTTAAGTGTGATCGTATTTATTTTTATAAAAGATATGAATAGACTATAACCAATATATCTATACAAATAAATAAAATTGGAGTATCTGTTTGTAACATTAACGTTACTGATTTTTACTAAATGCATATGGTGTATGCACGGTACATAAACCACATTACAATAACATTTTTTATAATTTTTGTCTTTCTATCTGTCTGTCTGTTTGTTCCGGCTAATCTCTAAAACGGCTGGACCGATTTTGACGGGACTTTTAGAAATTTATTTATTTCATAGCTCTGCGACCTGAAAAATAGCTTTTTTGTTACATTACACGCAGACAAAAAATCATCATAATCGGTACACCCAGTAAAAAGTTATGCGGATTTTCGAGGGTTTCCCTCGATTTCTCTGGGATCCCATCATCGAATCCTGGTTTCTTTATCACAGTATCATATTTAAGATATCTCCTTTCTAACAAAAAAAGAATTATTAAAATCGGTTCATAAACGATGAAGTTATCCCCGAACATACATAAAATAATAATAATAATATATCGTCGAGATTTTCACCCACTATTATACTTCCAGATAAATTTCAATAATTCTATCTGAGCCGAACACTAAGAAAGAGTTATTGGAATTTGTGGTAGCTTTGCAAAATGAGGAGCTTGGTTCGAATTTGTTTTTGATTTTACTTAATATTTTGAACTGTCATCATCATTCCAGCCTATTGCAGTCCACTGCTGGACATAGGCCTCCACAAGTTCGCGCCAAAAATGCGTGAACTCATGTGTGTTGCCCATAGCCACCACGCTGGGCAGGCGGGTTGGTGACCGCAGTACTGGCTTTGTCGCACCAAAGACGCTGCTGCCCGTCTTCGGCCTGTGTATTTCAAAGCCAGTAGTTGGATGGTTATCCCGCCACCGGTCGGCTTTTTAAGTTCCAAGGTGGTAGTAGAACTGTGTTATCCCTTAGTCGCCTCTTACGACACCCACGGGAAGAGAGGGGGCGTCTGTATTCTTTGGTGCCGTAGCCACACAGCACATTTTAACTGTACTGTAGTGTAATGGGAAGGGATTGGAGATTTAAATACGTCACTTCAACGCACACTTTATGGCTTTATCCAATTCACGGATATTTGAATGTACTATGAATAATACCTAGGTTCGGACCCAATTAGGTAGGTTATCGAGAAGCTACGATAATTAAGTCGCGTTACTTCAATCGTTTAATCAAAAAATTACTAACATGACATAATGCACAACGGTCTAAAAATTATTCATTGGTTGTGTAAACAAAAGCAAAAGCATAGATACATTAGATAGTCGTCGGAGACATTCACTAATTGTCTATATTCAAAAAAAAGGAGGATGATCTCATTTCCATTGTATTTTTTATCTGTGTTACCTCATAACTACTGGGTGTACCGACTTCGATGATTTATATTTTTGTAATTGAAAGTTGCTGATTATCATGATCAATTTGAGTGTGATCTGACGAGGACGTATTGAGCTATCCCTAATTATTGCGTATTTATTTGACTTTTTTACGACTACCCACATCGTACTACTTGTCTATGTAATTGAAGCGAGCAAACACAATTATTTCCCAAAACATATATGTATTTGTGTTATATGTGTAAATGTTACCAAATCTCATTCTTATCCTATATTATAATCCTATCTGGGTATATCAGGATAATTCCCAGTGCGTATCACCACGTGATTTCGTGATTTCCCCCGGCTATGTCGCGTGTAATGGAAGCTTAACTCACTAAATAGATCTAATACGTATGCTTATCAAAGTTTCATGAAAGTTAAATGTTTAAACGTTAATAATTAGTGAATAGTTTATATAAGCCAGAGGCGTTAAATAAAACCACAGAGAGACATACCAATTTTTAGTTATGTACAAAAAAGAAATATGTCAGCTCTGACTGGACTTTATTTTTTAATTGACTCAAAAAAAGGAGGAGGTTACTCAATTCGACCGTATATTTGTTTATGAACCGATTTTGATAATTCTTTTTTTGTTGGAAAGGAGATATCCCTAATTTGGTACCATGATAAGGAAACCAGGATCTGATGATGAGACCCCAGTGAAATCGAGGGAAACTCTCGAAGATCCGCATAACTTTTTACTGGGTGTACCGATTTTGATTATTTTAAATTTAATCGAGAGCCGATGTTTATCATGTGCTTACATTTAAATTTCATCGAGATCTGATTACAACTTTTGGAGTAATCTTTGATAATGCGTATTTACTTGACTATCTTTTCGTCAACCTACGTTGTATTACTTGTCGATATAATTGAAGTCGGTTTTTCTTCGTTTGCCTGCAAACACAATTATTACGAATGATTACAGTGTTTTTTTTAAAAGAATAGTATTTTTAATTATATGGAAAGGAGTAAATGAAGACATTTTGAAAATAGATGCCGACGCATCTATATAAAAGCCTACATTGAAGGTATAAAAAACTACGTTGCGAGGTATAGCGTCACTTTCAGCGTTACTGTTTCACATGGTTTCTTCGTCCCCCTCATATTTTTTTCACACCACCTTATACCGTGTCTTAAGTGTTAAGTTACCAGCCCACTTCCACAACATGCTTATTCTACAGACTATGACAGTTATTATCGTTCCCTCGCGGATAGTCTCATTTCTAGTCTATATGGTTTAAATTAAAGCCTCTCGTTTGTATTCACCCTACTCCAAACTACACGTATATGGCTGCAGACATGTGTCATCATACCATGAATATCGTCAATACAATTATAAAATTTCTTCATTTCCATTAAAAGTTTTTATTCTCATTAAAAGCATATGGAGCCTCCTTTTAAGCCCGTAATGTCTGTATTAGGAAAAATGCCATGCTATGTTTCACTTGATTGCGTCAGTATCTTACATATAGCATAAAATTTACGTTACACTTTTGTTAAAGAAGAGCACAGAATGAATTAACTTGCTCAAAATCAGCTTAACGGAGAAAGCTCTTTACCTTAACTGAGGTAGGGCACAGCAGGAATTTCCTGCTGAAAATATGGAGCAGCCCGACTGGGGTAGTACCTCGACCTTACAGAAGATCACAGCAAAATAATATTGTTTTCAAGCAGTATTGTGTTCCTGTTGGTGAGTAAGGTGACCAGAGCTCCTGGGGGGATTGGGGATTGGGTCGGCAACGCACTTGCGATGCTTCTGGTGTTGCAGGTGTCTATAAGCTACGGTAATCGCTTACCATCAGGTGAGCCGTACGCTTGTTTGCCGACCTAGTGACATAAAAAAAAACCTTACAGAAGATTACAGTCAAATAGTACACTTCGAAATAATGTTGTGTACCTGTGGTGAGTAAGGTAACCAGAGCTCTTAGGAAAGTTCAGTAAGGTACAATCGGCGACACGTTTGTGTTTTTGATATTGTAGGAGTTTATGGGATATGTAAATTATTTACAATCAGGTGGACTGTACGCTTGTTAGTCATCTGAGTGGCATAAAAATAATTATGCAAAATATGGAAAAGCGTCGCAAATTAGTTTGTTATCATGCCTCAAAGTACGCAATCAATCTAACACGGGAGCTAAAGATGAGCGTCAAAACCGTTTTATTTGATACTATCTGTACCCGGCGGCTATACATGCGTTAATTTGAAGAAAAAATAGCCTATATCTTTCCTCGGCACATAGGCTATCCAACACAAAAAGAATTTTTCAATTCGAACCTGTAGTCCTCGAGATTAGCGCGTTTAAACAAACAAACAAACTTTTCGGCTTTATAATATTAATATAGATTTACTGTCCCGTTTATTTGTGTATCACGACAACAAACAAAGCCGTGACGTAACTAACACTTGCATTATAGTGTAGTGATTGGTGTAGACTTGATTTTTGATTCTTATTTTTTATGTTTTTTTTTACACTGTATTATCTGTATATTATCTTTTAGAAATGTACATTAAATTAATGAATTTAATTTAACTTAACAATTAATTTAACGTAACCCATATTTATTTAATATAACGAAACGATCGCCAAAAAATATAAAATTATTTCATATATTTTTTTAATAACTTTTTACAATTTAGTAAAAAAAATCCAAGAAGAAGCTGTTTAACTACATATAAAAGCTGATATACAAAGAAATAATCTAGTCAGTCGTTAGGCATTTAAATGTTTGTCTAATAACATTCCGTACTGTCTGGCCGTCTGCCAGTCAGTCTATAAGGCTAATGGAAGATTTTAATTAGTGTGGAAACGTACAGTATGACTTTCAAGCCATATACTTTTTAACTGTTTAGGATTTCATTGGCATATTAGTCAGTTGTTTTATCCGTATACATATACTTATTATAATAGTATCTTTATATATAACTAGCCGACCCATGCCCACTTCGTTAGACGTTTATTATCATTTTTGATGCAAATATAAAGTAAAGTTTTCATTTCGCTCGCATTTCTCTGACTTGATTTACATGTGATATTATTTTTCACTGAATTTTATATTCAATAATAATAAAATATAGCCTATATCAGTCCTGAATAGTGTAGCTTTCTGTTAGTGAAAGAATTTTCGTGATCGGATCAGTATTTACGAAGATTACCCCCTACAAACAGACAAAGTTAGAAAATTTATCTCCTTATAATATTAGTTACCTATAGATTGTACAACGTGTTACTAAACTGGCGTCTTTACATTTAACTGTGATATCAGAATCGATATTGCGTCTTATTTACCCTAAAGCTGTAGCAAAAAATATATCGAATATATATATATTATAAATATGTTTTTTCATTGTATGGATCTTGTCTGAAATAAACGTATATTTTATTATTATTATAAGTGAAATGCAAAAGTTAAATAAATATGAATAATATATATAAATAATTATTTACAAATTAATTGAAACATTACATAATAAAATTTGCTTAAAATATTTCGCAGCTTATGAATGTATCATTAAATTATTCATATGATAACCGCAGGATACACGGTGATTGATACACATTATTTGCGAAATAATCGTCGTAAATTATTCAAACATTTCATTAACTTTAGGAATAAGGAATCAACATATTATTGTAGTTTATTAAAAAAAAGTAAACAATCACACAAAATAAAAATCACACGTGTTATAGTGTGTCATACTAACGTTAGTTTTTAAGTTATACAATTTTTAGTAACACTTGTATGGATGGTAAATCTGAATTATATAAATTATTATTATGAAAATAAAGTTCTTTTTTATGTAAGATCAAGAAGATCTTAACCCAAAACGGTTTAAAATTTAAATTTACGCTTGTTTGCCGACCTAGTTGTATAAAAAATCAATTCTGTTTTGTAACAGCCAAATATTATTGTCGCACTACTTATCATTTGAGATGACTTTATTAGTCGATTCAGATGAATGCGCCACGCCTCTTTGTAGCTGTCCTTCACTTACTGTGACATATCAACTGTTTTTTTTTTCATTATCAACTCAAAAGTTGAGTTTCTTAAAAGCGACGGTATATGTGACGAATACCCATGCTTGTTTGCCGATTTTACTAGCAAAGGAGCACGTGAAGGTCATTCAATTAACCCTCCCACCACTTCACCACAGTGGCTGTCGTGGTACATAGACAAAAAGTTATTTATTTATTTGGAACGGGTTACGATAACGTATAAGAAATATCTCGCAAGGCCGGATGTAAATACCTCGGCGTTCAAACGGCCTTTAGATGTTGCAATGAGATCGCTTTTCTTCTCTAATGTACGCGTCACACTTGAAGCTGTGCTGTTAATTATATATAGTTATATTTTAATACCAGTAATTATTATTAAGTGAAGTATAATTACTTTATAAGTTAAGTTAATTATTTAATAAGTTATTTTAGTAGACATTGTTGCAATTGTTAAATAGATAATATTAATTAGGAAATAGTATGGCGAATAATATATTAAACTAACGCTCTGTTGTAAGAGTACGTTTGCCATTTTGGCGGCGCTTAGACACCGACGATCGCGCGCATTTAAAATCGCCCAGATTTTACATTTATATTTAAACAAATATTTATTTCCGGTCAGGTTGTCTTTCCTAGTGGGTCTCCTAATGCCTCGGAGAGCACGTTAAGCTGACGGTCCCGGTTGTCTTCATACTATACACCTGATAGTGATCGTTACACATAGTAGGGAATATATGCACCAACCCGCAGTGGCGCAGCGAGGTGGATTCGAGGTTGGACCGACCGTAATCCTGCATGGAGAAAGAGGTATATGCCCAGCAGTGGAATGTTACAGGCTGAATCGTGCTAGTAAGATGGGAGAAGTGAAAAGAGTTGCGATTTATCCAAATATACTACAAACATTCCTAAACTTTAAATAAAAACTGCCCCCGAAAACTTTTATTAAAGTCCCTTAATCCCCCCTCCCTTTATAACTTAGGGGTATGAAAAATAGATTTTGGCCGATTCTCAGAACTACCCGATATGCACACAAAATTTCAAAAAAATCGGTCCATTGGTTTCGGAGGAGTATTGTAACTAACATTGTGACTCGAGAATTTTATAAGAAAATCATTCAAATAGAAACAATAATTTAAGCGTAAGATGTGTTTACAAATGAACTTAAACATCGTTAGATCCTGTATACTATATTTTTATCATGGGTAGTCAAATAATAAATAATTATTTTAATGGATAATTTAAATAATAAATCAATTAAAAATCTGTAATTCTAATTGATAAAGACACATTATACTAATGGCCTAAATGTTTTTAGTGTTTTATTTACTTTTAAAATAGAGTGTAGGAAAATTTTAAATATTTAATTTTAGTGTCAAAAACATATACCTACACCAGAGCGGTTTTTCTCAAGGAATTAATTGTAATGAAATTCTTAATTATAATTAGGTGCAGATTTTTCTTCCCTCTCTTCCCTCTCTTCCCATGGGTGTCGTAAGAGGCGACTAAGGGATAACAAGGTTCCACAACCACCTTGGAACTTAAGAAACCAATCGATGGCGGGATAACCATCCAACTGCTGGCTTTGAAATACACAGGCCGAAGACGGGCAGCAGCGTCTTCGGTGCGACAAAGCCAGTACTGCGGTCACCAACCCGCCTGCCCAGCGTGGTGACTATGGGCAAAACACATGAGTTTACGCCATTTTTGGCACGAACTTGTGGAGGCCTGTGTCCAGCAGTGGACTGTATAGGCTGTAATGATGAATCATAACTCATCTTGATACACTGTTTAGAAGTGGAGTTACTCATATTACAATTTAAAAATTGTGGTAAAATTATAATAATTTTTTTTAAGCAAAAGTAAAAGCTAGTAGTCAGTATATGAGATAGGGACTAGCAGGAAATTTCCTGCTCAAAATATGGAGCAGCCTTACTTGGGTAGTACCTCGACCTCGCAGAAGATCACAGCCAAATAATACTGTTTTCAAGCAATGTTGTATTCCTGTTGGTGAGATTGGAGGTAGGGTCGAAACCACGTAAAAAAATGTAAATAAACAAATCGCTTCGCAAATACAGGACTCGTACCTTTACCAGTGCAGGGTTTTACTGTGAATTGGTACAAATAGTACGAAATTACAAAAGTAACGATTCGATATAGCGAGACATTACCGTGACGATCACAATGGGTTGCCGAAATATTTCGATTCTTATTATATTTACTTGTTTCTGTTCCTCTTTGTCTTGTGTTTCTCAATTAGAAAATGCTTAAGTTTTTTATCTAAGTAACCTTGATCATAAATTAAATTTTATTAACGTTTATTTATAATAGAGCTGTAAATAAGTCGTTTTATCTGAGTTTCCTTAAAAAAAAATTAATGACTTTTTTATTGTATTCCAATTGTTTTTAATAAATATATATTATTAGAAGCCTTTTTATATTATATTAATAAATAATAAATGTCCTACGTAAAACTTTTCTGGTAGTTTTAATATTTTTAGAGATTAAGAGCCGGTTTCACTAGTTATAGAAGAAGTTTATCCTGCAAATAAGTTACAAATAGGCTTTGACAGCGGAAGATAGAATAATACAATAGGACCTGTTTATTATTTTATATAATAAACTACAGCTGTAAGATCAATATATGAGTATAGAAATATATCATAAATAAAGTACAATTCGATGGTAAAAAAGAATAACGACTCAAAAACTTTTAACTTTCGGATGACGTTATCCGTCAAATAATAAATAAATTCTCCACAACGGGCCCTAAATAAACAATTATTTCTGTGGATTCATTATATGCTTTAAAATATTGAACGTAATTTTAAACAAACAAAATATATTAATAAGTTAACATTGTTTTGTAAATTTTAAATTGTTATTTATTAGTTCAATAACATTCATTTCAAATTTATTGTGTTTTGAAATTAATGAATTAGAACAAAAAAATTTGAACATCGAACAATAAATATTTATACAACAATTTTAATTTAAAAATGGAATATATGTCAATAATTGTATTGATACACGTATCGCAGATTTTCTTTTGTTTTGACTATAAATTTTAAGTTATACAGATAATACAGAACCTTCAAAAGTGAATGTACATCGTCTAGACTCACTCCATTTTCGACTGCATTGTCATGTCATTGACTCCAAGAGTAATCTGTGCACAGGAATTATTTGAGGCTACTTAAGCTCATTGACGAATGCCTTAGCAGTTGTGATCCCAGGATATGACAAATGTATGTACCATACAGATCTATCGTGCTGTAAGGGTTTTTTCTTAAGGCCCCGACACAGGATTCAAATCTTAGTAGAGGTCGTTGAGTGGTAAGGGCTTATATGTCAATCATTAGTTACCGAAACTATGCGAGTGAAGCCAAGAGTGAATTATAGTTATACATTTGTTTCTTTACTTTTCACAACCAATTAAATCCTTTAAAAGTAGTACTGTATTGTGACATACTTTGATGCCTATCACTGATGCATTCTTTAGCCTTATTAAGAAATATATTACTAAGTACAAACGGGTTTACTCCTAACTTGTTTATTATTAAACTAGCGACCCGTCCCGGCTTCGCACGGTTGCAAAAACTATCAGTGTTCCTCTACTATATTATGCTTGTATTATACATATAAACCTTCCTCTGGAATCACTCTATTTACTAAAGAAAACCGCATCAAACTCCGTTGCATAGTTTTAAAGATCTAAGAATACAGACAGCGAGAAGCGACTTTGTTTTATACTATGTGATAATAATAATGAACAAAAAACAGAATTAAGTTCTAACTAATCCGTTTTAGGAAGAAAAATAAACTAAATTAAATATAAATTGATTCAAAAAAGCTTTAAAAGCACTTTTGTATCGTCATTTTATACATTAAAATTATATTAATTATTTAATTAAAATTATATTAATTATTTAAGTAAAATTATCCTAATTATTTAATTAAAATTATATTAATTATTTAATTAAAATTATAATGAGTTGAAGTGAAGCTACCACCGATTCGGAATGTAGATTCTGTAGAGAAGAATCGGCAAGACGTCCTATGTGCGTAGTAGACTGTAACAGGTTCACTTTTGTACACTGAGGAAACTTTTAAAGTTTTTAGTAATAATCGGATTAAAGTTACATTTTTATTGTCTGCCTTTTTGTATTTTGTGCGTAAATCATATCAAACCTTAATTTTTTTTAAAGTAGTTACTCTTATTAGTAAATTTCACATATAAATAAATCTTCACTGTTTATACAATACACTAAAATACAGATATAACGGTAATATTATAACTTATAAGGTACTTTCAAACCGTGTGGTTTCAAGGCTCGTCACTTGAGCAAGCGCGTGGTATGCGCACGACGCTGATTTATCTCCTCATTCGCAATTACTGTCACGATTTTGATGCAGCTCTCTGTTTGACGTCTTCGGTACGATTTTGTACCGAGCGGTATGTTAAAGTTATCATTTTGTAGATTTATAATTTGAAATCAGGTCATGTTAACAGTAAGTGTTATTTATGAAATTTAATTTAACTGAGGTAGGGCACAGCAGGAATTGCCTGCTCAAAATATGGAGCAGCCCGACTGGGGTAGTACCTCGACGTTACAGAAGATCACAGCTAAATAATACTGTTTTCAAGCAGTATTGTGTTCCTGTTGGTGAGCAAGGTGAACAGAGCTTCTGGGGGGATTGGGGATTGGGTCAGCAACGCGCTTGCGATGCTTCTGGTGTTGCAGGCGTCTATAAGCTACGGTAATCTCTTATCATCAGGTGAGCCGTACGCTTGTTTTTCGACCTAGTTATATAAAAAATAATAATAATAATTAATTAAAATAAAATTATTCTAGTTGACCGTAAATGCTCTTTTAAATCGTAATTTTACGAATTATTTTTACGAGCATATAATATTTGCTAAATAAATGACCATCGCTTCAGCCTGTAATATCCCACTGCTGGGCCTCATGCTGGGCATATGCCTCTTTCCCCATCTAGGAGAAGGATCAGAGCTTAATAAATGACCAACTATATTATATTACACTATGTGTTGATCAGTGAAAGTTTAAAAATATAATTTTGATTTGATTGTAATATCTAAAATAGGTTAAGTAAAGTGGGTAAAACCACATAATATAAGGTTATATTCAGTATATAATTGTCATTGATATTTATTCTGTAACATGTCTGATTTGGACAAGTTACACGACATGGGACATGTCTGTGGTGACCCGTATCTTTGTCACGTTAAAATGTTCGAAAACCACAACTTCAAAGTAAAATATCTAATATACAAAGTCCTCGTGTCGCGGTGTTTGTAGTTAAACTCCTCCGAAACGGCTTGACCGATTCTCATGAAATTTTGTGTGCATATTGGGTAGGTCTGAGAATCGAACAACATCTATTTTTCATCCCCCTAAATGTTAAAGGTAGTCCACCCTTAAATTGTTTTTAATTTTTAGATAAAATTATTTATTTTTTATTTTATTATGATTTGGCGTTGAAAAATGCATACTATCCAAAATTTTCACCCTTCTACCACCAACCCCTATTTTTAAATAGCGTTTAGCGGCAAGACAACGTTTGCCGAGTCAGCTAGTATCTCTATATATATTACTGCATACAGGTCAATTCTGTAAGTTAAAGATACTCTGAAGATTAATTCGTATTTGAAACTCTCAGATTCTGTCTCTGTATGAATTTTAAGTAAACAAACATTTTTATAGCTACTTTATTTTACGCAACTTTTTTATATACATAAATAAATACTGCACTACCTACCCTGTCTCGAGATTCTATTAAATTTATCTTTCCTTTAATTGGGTTGTCTGGAAGAAATGGCTATATAGCCATAAGTCCGCCCATTGTACTTCACAGTCTGTAAATGTTTTTTTTTTTTATGTGTTTAATGTTTAAAATGTAGTTGTGGTGTATAATAAAGTATAAATAAATAAATAAATAAAATAAATAACCAATAAATAAACACTCCACACTCAACATCTCCCAGTTCGATTTTCTCCTGTGTCGGAGCTCCGGAAACACACACAATAGAAAGGCCCACATATTTGTCAAGCGCGGGAATCGAACCCGCGACCGCGTTGTCAAAAAATAAATCACAAAAAATAAATAAAGCATGATTTGAAGTATATACTGCAAGCCAGGTCATTAGATTTTTTTTTATACAACTAGGTCGGTAAACAATCTGCAGTTTAACATCAGGTGAACACCTGTGTGCTTTCGTTCTGTGTATATTGGGCCACAGATCCGAGGAGTGTGAGGCGTTTCCTTATTATTTACTATTTATTTCAATTTGCAATCGATCCCATATAAGCCATCGTCCTTTCCCTCTAGGTGTTGCCTTCGTAATTTGATTTCAGACGGATAAAATACGCAATGCGGTTACAATATACAAATTATTCAAAGGCGGCGTCGATATTCAAATTTATACAAATATATGCATAATGTAAACTCATTTAGTTTGTACGTCATATCGTGTTTGACGTAATTTCTTTTAGAAGTCTTAAAACTTTCACGTCCACTATGAACACTTTTACTTTTACGGGACACACGACCATTATCATTTGGAAACTCCCGATATTTGGGCGATATTGCAGACGCCTTCAAATCTTCGCGCTCAAATTTGTTGCAGCCCGACTAAGAATGTACCTTACAGAAAGATAACAGCTAAATATCCTGCGGGAATGTACCTTACAGAAAAATCACAGCTAAATAATACTGCTTTCAAGCAGTGTTGTGTTCCTGTGGTGAGTAAGGTGACCAAAATCTTCTAAGGTGGTCTAGTTATGTAAAAAAAGAAGACAATCGCAATAATACACATAGAATGAGTAGTTCATAGTTGCCGAGAAAGTATAAATACTTACTGTACTTATTGATCATGGTAGCTATATTAACAAACAAGCGAAGTGGGGGCAATAGGTAGTATAGCAAACTGCATGTTTACTTTAATCGCGACACGCGACCGTATTTCGTAATCGCTTGACTAACAGATAGTGTCTAGAAAATTATTCCTCTGTTTAGTAATTTCTTGAAATGCAGTCGTGAATATACATGTAACTTCGACTATATAAATTGTTCTTTATGTTCAGAAACATATACGTATTGTCAATAACGTTAAATTATAGTCTCTGGTAGATTATTTTATTTTCATGATCACTGCTTAGGCCCTAAGTCGTAGCGTAAGATTGGTCTATTTTCTTTTTTTAAACGACTTCCAAAAAGGAGGAGGTTCTCAATTCGAGTGTATTTTTTATGTATGTTACTTCAGAACTTTTGACTGGGTGGACCGATTCCGACAAAAAAAAAATTAATCGAAAGGTGGTGTGTGTCATTTGGCCCCATTTAAATTTATTTGAGATCTAGCAATTACTTTTCGAGTTATATCTAATAATGCATTTTTGACTATTTTTTCGTCGACCTACGTTGTTATTATACCGCATAACTTTTTACTGGATGTACCGATTTTGATGATTTTTAATTTACTCGAAAGCTTATATTTATCTTTAAATTTCATCGAGATCTGATAACTACTTTTTGAGTAATATTTGATAACGCGTATTTACTTGACTATTTTTCCGACCAAAATTTCCCCAGAAGCCTGGCTACCTTACTCACCACATGAACACACCAAAACTGGAAAACAATATTATTTCGCTGTGATCACATGAACAGCCTGCTCCAGATTTTAAGCAGGACATTTCGTGCTATGCTCTATAAATTGATCATACTATGCAAATTGGTCGTTTAATAATATATTATTTATGGATATGAGCAGAAATAATAAACCGTTAAGTAATCTTTTTTTTCTAACTTGCTATATTTTTTATAATCGTATATAATTTATTACACTCTTATCAGAACTATATCGATAAAAAAAATATATAAATGTTCTTTCCTTTATCATTTTCTTTGCGCAAATTTATAAACAATAAATAGATTTGCCAAGTTCTTCTCGTCTGTATATGTTGGTCTGTAATTAGAATTGGCGATGGTGTATTGGTTCAAACGTTGGTTAACTGGTTAACTAAGAGACATTTCAATAACGTGTCATACGACCTAATCAAATTAGTTTGTCAAGCTGATTACTCTGAAGCGTGCAACGGGAGTTTGACGCAACTATAGCGTAGGTTTAAGGCTTCTGAATCTCGTATATCTAGAGTCTTAGAGTTAAAGATTGTTACTTATTGGTATAAATATAATTATGTATATGGTCCGGCGAACTGAACACGTGTTTCGGAAGTCCTTTGATGCTAAGTCACTCCTAATTCTCATGTTATCTTCGTTTGTACTAGAAATGTCGTGGAGAAATCTGCATATCAGTCAATTGACATCTAAAAAACATCTATCTTGGGAACAAATGATCGTATGTGTATATTAAAAATATATAAGTACAGCTAAAAAGAGAATCTTATCATATATTTTCAAGTCAATAACGCCTAGAAATTATGTTATATTTAAAATATTTTAAAGAGATATCTACAAATATTTAAAGTAATTTAACCGAGGTAGTGCACAGCAGGAAATTTTCTGTTTGAAATATGGAACAGCTCAACTGGGGTAGTACCTCGACCTTATTGTATATAAAATTTTCTAATATATAAAATTCTCGTGTCGCGGTGTTTGTAGTTAAACTCCTCCGAAACAGCTTGGCCGATTCTCATGAAATTTTGTATGCATATTGGGTAGGTCTGAGAATCAAACAACATCTATTTTTCATCCCCCTATATGTTAAGGGTATTCCACCCCTAATTTTTTTTGTTCTTAGATAAATTATTTATTCTTTATTTTATTATGATTTGGCAGTGAAAAATAGATACAACCCTAAATTTTCACCCTTCTGCCCCCTATACGACCCCTATTTTTAAATAGCGTTTAGCGGCAAGACAACGTTTGCCGAGTCAGCTAGTAAGTTATATAAAAAATAACTTCACTAACTATATATAAGTTACTTATAAAAAATTTAACAAAGTACTACACAATCTTTAACATTCCAAGTCCTAATAAGAGTCAACACCGCGTGAAAGACGTAATGAGATCAGCATCTGTTTATTGCTTCGGGAACGTGATCTAAATACTTGACGCTTCCATCACTAATGGTTCTAAGGATTTGGGTATGCGTGCCTGGAATAGTTTGAAAGCATGTAAACTAATTTGTGAACTATGCGATCGAATTAAGTAACTGTTTGATCTTTGTTTTAATTTTTCGTATTTATTTAAATTATTTTTTGTATTCAGTTACACGAGTGTTGGTTTATTTCTACTGGGCCATCTTGGTATATATGTGCCTAAAAGTAATGAGTCAGTGTGTAAGGCGTACATTATCAATATTCTAATTAATTATATAATTATTTTTTTTTATCATAATCAATTAATTTATTGATATATTAATACATATTCACAATAAACAACTTAAGAACTAAATATTTTCGATAGTTACGGTACATATCATGTCCGCGTGGAATGGTGCCAATAGTTAACTGAGGTAGGGCACAGCAGGAATTTCTTGCTCAAAATATGGAGCAACCCGACTGGGGAAGTACCTCGACCTTACAGAAGATCACAGCTAAATAATACTGCTTTTAAGCAGTATTGTGTTCCTGTTGGTGAGTAAGGTGACCAGAGCTCCTGGGGGGGATTTGGGATTGGGTCGGAAACGCGCTTGCGATGCTTCTGGTTGCAGGCGTCTAAAAGCTACGGTAATCGCTTACCATCAGGTGAACCATACGCTTGTTTGCCAAACTAGTGATTAAAAAAATGCTGGCAACATTTCCCCGTTGAATCGCTATGCCGCTTCCCTGGGCTAATAATGCACCAGCCCTCTTGTCACCAGTGGAGGCAATAATACTACATTATTACGAAATAATGTAGTAAAAATAATAATGTAGTATTACATTATTTCGAAGCGATTTTTTATTGTTTTATTACCAACGATTTGAAGCGATAACATTAACAGCTTAACTAGTTTAATTAATTAAAAAGTTTACATTAATATTATTAGAATTTAAATATATTATAACGAGTACTTTATTATTTAATGCTTTAGACTAATCTTCCATAACGTTATAATATAAAACGTAAATTTAATGTCATCGAGATGACATTTATTCTTCAAGAACACGTGTTTAAGCGTTCAACAACTTTATAGTCACGCTTGTATACAAAAGGTGATTATATAAATTAGAATATATATGCTAAAATAATTAAAAATGAAATAGTGTTCCAAATTAAGACAATCCGCCATAGATAAATAAATAAATAAACATGCAGTTTTTGCCAACCCGCAATGGAAGAGCGTGGTTGATTACGCTCCAACCATTCTCCTACACGGTGAAAGAGGGCTATGCTTAGTAGTGGGATGTTACTGGCTGAATGCGATGCGATTAAAAATGTATGTAATATTTGATATAGTAAATGCTCCTGGGGGGATTGGGGATTGGGTCGGCAACGAGCTTGCGATGCTTCTGGTGTCGCAGTTGTCTATAAGCTACGGTAATCGCTTACCATCAGGTGAGCCGTACGCTTGTTTGCCGACCTAATGACATAAAAAAAAAAACTTTAGATAAAAAAAAAACTCATTTACAAGATTGTACCAAAAATGTTATGTACCATTTTTTTTTTCATCAAAGGAATGCAAATGAATAAAGATTTATATGAGCTGTGATTTTAATACCACAAAGAGTAACGGCTGGAAGCTCGTTATGTTATATATGCAAATTACTAAAGGTCTGTTCGAATTAAACGTATTTCCGTGTCGGGACAGTTTCAGCAAACGACCTCTTTCATTATGTCGTCCTGTCTGAGCTATTCTTATTAATTTGAATTTAAATTAAAAGTAAATGTTGAATACTTTCGAACAACTAAGAATTACTGATTAAGAAGCAGACATTTAAGGATTAACGGTATACATTTTTCTAGTCCCTTTCATCTCATACTTTTTGTCGATAGGTTTTATTCTCAAAGCTAATCACTTAATATCTATCAAACTGCCAAAATATTGACGTATCTTAAATATGTCGATGTCTGACTGATTTTTGTGTCGGAGTCCATTTACCAATGAAGAATATGAGGTATGAAATATTTTAGTATGTTTTTTTATCAAATTCACGCGTGTAACCGCAGGGCACAGCCAGTTTGTTAATAATATTAAAAAAAAAAAAAAAACGAATAAAAACATTATAAATATTTATTTTGATTTGAGTATGTTACGCTTCATCACCTTCAGGCGTGAAACTCAATGCAGTCTTATAAAAAATTCATTTCTTACTTTGTTAGCAGTCATGACGTCATGCGATAGTACATAGCGTTTTATATTCAGAAATTACCGAAGAAAATTGAATATAATTCGTACACTTTATGCACCACTTATAACGTATGAACAATAATTACCTAATCGTCCTTTTTAACCAACGTTCGAATACATAATTAAATTTAAATAAAATTCTAAATTTAAAATATTAATTAGTCTCGACCTTTTTTTTTGGAAAGACAGTTGTCTTTGTGGGTGTTATTAGTTGATGGAAATTTCAACAACCCGTGTAACTATAGCTCAAACGTGATCACGTAATGTTATACACAAATAATGTAACTAAACTAAATAATAACAATAAGTAGTCAGTTATCATAAAGATAGAAATTATTTTAACTAAATAATTATACCTATCGACGACCGCTCTGGTCTAGACTTAGTGGTGCGCGTACCGTTTTGGCTCCTATACACGGGTTCGATTCCCGCTCGGAGTAAATATTAGTATTTCTACAGTCCCGGTTATCATCATATACACCTGATAGCGATCGTTACTCATAGTAAGGAATATATCCGCCAACGCGCAGTATATCATATACAATCACACATATATGTTAAGTTTACTTTGTTATCATAATATAACAAACACGAACAAAACGATTCAGGTAGCAAATTAATAGATCAGTCCCTTTGTTGGTTTACATTATCATATTATCAGTAAATATAATAACAGGTCTTTGTGGAACTATGTCGAAACAACAGGCATATGTTAATTGTATCTCGTACGTGATTTGTGTTGTGCGTCTAACTAATCAAATAGTAAACTATCTGATTATGTTTAATGATGTTAAATACATATATGCTATGAAAGTGAGGAGAGAAAAACGCTTTTTATTGTCTTACTAAGGTAGGAAGTACTCGATTCACCTGAAAGTATGCGGATACCGTGACCTATGGACACCTGCAATACCGGGAACGTTACTTTACAGGAACACAATACAACTTGAAACCTGATAGCTGTGATCTTAAGGTTGAGGTGCTAAGATATTTTATCATGTGCTTTTGTCAATATAGATCCTACGATCGGTGTAAATATAGCGCATCCTTAGAAGCTCTGAGTACTCACTCATCAAAGGAACACAGTACAACTTGAGAGCATTTATTTGGCTCTGATCATCTTTGAGGTTGATGACGAGTCCTCGGATTTGTGACGAGTTTCATTTTCCTACTTGAGCGATAAAAATGAGAACTCTATGAAAAGCATAATCATACTACGACTATATAATACACTAGCCCGTTGGCGCAGTTTGTAGTGACCCTGCTCTCTGCTCCGAAGGTTGTGGGTACCATTCCCACCCCGACTCTGGGTGTAATATAAATATTTATTTATATATTCATATATGTATTATTTATAAGTATGGTTATCGAATATATATATGTATATGAAGCTATACCAGTCGGCTGTTATCTATAACACAAGCATTAAGTTGCTTACTTTAGATACAGACGACCGTGTGTGCATTGTGTAGATATTTATTTATTATTATTATTATACAAAAATATTATCTATTTGTTATATAAGTTCAAGTAACGTTATAAAGTAGTTAATATTCGCAACGTAAGTTAACTAGAATAACAACTTGATACATGTACCTATGACTCCTATGAGTAGTAACGAAGCTGCGGTATAACAGGACGTCCCCCCTTGCCGCCATCTTTAATTTGAGTGTTGTTGCCGCCATGTTTTTTCCACATTACGTAGGAACCTGTATTCCGTTTCTAGGCACAGACGTTACAAGAATATCCTTTAAAAAAAGCATTTACATAATTTGCAAAGTTTTTACAAAATATTGCTGTGTGGCTACGGCACTAAAGAATTTAGCCACCCCCTCTCTTCCCGTGGGTGTCGTAAGAGGCGACTAAGGGATAACAAGGTTCCACAACCACCGTGGAACTTAAGAAGCCGACCGATGGCGGGATAACCATCCAACTGCTGGCTTTGAAATACACAGGCCGAAGACGGGCAGCAGCGTCTTCGGTGCGACAAAGCCAGTACTGCGGTCACCAACCCGCCTGCCCAGCGTGGTGACTATGGGCAAAACACATGAGTTCACGTTATTTTTGGCGTGAACTTGTGGAGGCCGATGTCCAGCAGTGGACTGTATAGGCTGTAATGATGATGATGATGATTACAAAATATTTCGTATTCGAATCGGTAATACGAAATCAGTAGTTTTTTTCATGCAAAATTTAGTTTTTTAAAGCAATTATTACGAATATTAAACACCGACTGGTATGATATCGTTGGCTAACGCGTATTGTTAACACTTTAAAATTGAAATATGTTGGTGAAAATGTATTCGAAATTTGTTAATAGACGACTTGAGGCTTAATAAACGTAATTTGGAATTGTTTATGCAAAACGTTAAAAGTGTAATTTAGAAGATTTACGACGTCACCGTTTGCAACTATGATTGTGTTCGCTTCAGCCTGTAATATCCCACTACTGGGCATTGGCCTCTTTCCCCATGTAGGAGAAGGATCAGAGCTTAATCCACCAGGCTGCTCCAATGCGGGTTGGCGGATATATTCCCTACGATGAGTAACGATCGCTATCAGGTGTACATGATAACAACCGGGACCGACAGCTTAACGTGCTCTCCGAGGCACGGTGGGAAGACTCACAAGAACTGCACAAACACCCAGACCACGGCAAACACCTTTATGGCCAATACAAATGTTTGTCATGTGCGGGGATCGAACCCGCAACCGCCAGCGCAACAGGTACAATCCACGGCTGTAACCGTTGCGCCAACGCGGCGTCACTATGATTGTGTAATGAAAGTTGTTGTATAATATCATATGTAATGTTAAAGGAGTTTTCACTTCCTCTTAAAATCAACAGTGTAAACCAGGGTCAAAAGTGCCCGCATATGCATGTGGTACAGCGACTTCAATTTTAATGTGTGATCAGTGACATTTATCAAAGCTTTTATCATTAATTCGAATCTTCTTACGTATGGTGATAAACAATCTTTATGAAATCATTTTTCGTCAATGGTCAACCTGTTATCGTGTAGTTGCTGTGTCGCAAATATATGAGCAGAAATGCTATAGAGCAATATATAAAAAATTCGTCTCGTATGTCTATTTTTAACCGACTTCATAAAAGGAGGAGGTTACTCAATTCGACCGTGTATATATATATATATATTTATGTAACTTCATCGTTATGAACCGATTTTGATAATTCTTTTTTTGTTGGAAAAGAAATATACCTAGTGGGGTTGCATAATAAGAAAACCAGCATTTGATGATGGAATCTCAGAGAAATCGAGGGAAACCCGGAAACCCTCAAAAATCGAAGTGACGACTAGTGCGTTTGTAAAATTTTTTCGTCAACTTACGTTGTATTACTTGTCGATGTAATTGAAGTCGTCTTTTTCGTTTGCGCAGCAAACACAATTACTGTCTTAAAGTTTATTTTATTACTAAGTTCAATCCAGTGAATTTTCAGTTAGTCTATGTAATGTCTATAGCTTTGCCATTCTATGGCAAAAGACGGTTCTCTTATATAAAAAAAATATCCAAATAAAATACATATTGCCAAAAAGAAACTATTCCCATTATCCCACTGTCAAACAATAGTGAAGAATTTTTCGCGTAAGAGCTCTCGCACTTAACCGATTTCAAACCTTGACAATAATCCTAATCACCATCCTACAGGGTATTAATTTTAATACAAACATAATTGATGATTTGATTAGAGGCGATGTCTGTTCTTTGATGTTGTGTTCCTTAATTGAGTCATTTTACTTTATTTTATTAATATAATGTATATTGAACAAATATTTTATTTCCAACATACAACTTTTGGGTTGTCTGGAAGAAATGGCTAAATAGCCATAAGTCCGCCCATTGTACTTCACAGTCTGTAAATGTTTTTTTAATGTGTTTAATGTTTAAAATGTAGTTGTGGTGTACAATAAAGTATAAATAAATAAATAAACTTTCCATGCGGGTACAGTAAGAAATGTCCTGGTCAATTGCAGCCGCTCTGAAGAAGTACTACAACGTTAATTAAGACCACAGCTTAATTTATTTATTTATTTGATTAATTTATTTATTTAATTTATTTAACACCTTAATAATACTGCTCTCAAGTAGTTTCGTATTCGTGTGGTGAGTTAAGGTCGGCAACGCGCTTGCCATCTTACTGTTGTTGCAGTTCTATAGGCTACGGTAACCGTTTACTATCATCATATCAGCTGGGCCGTACGCTTGTTTGTCTCTCTGGCCGTATTAAAACGCTCTAGTCGGACACGACTTTAGCATATGCTGTGCAGTTTCTTGATCCGAGCCACAGTGGTGGCAAACCGCTGTCGCTTCACGTCCGATCTAATACAGATATTCGCCAAAACAGTCGTGACCGGTCATTACCAAGCATTGCAATAGTGGTTCAAACTTGCCTGCAGCACCCCATTTTAAGCCTCCCTAAGCTCTTTCTGCTTCTAAAGTCACAATTAAAGTTCTATTATTTACTATTCTAAGAAATTTTCTCTTCTTATAATATAAGAAAAAATCCCATAAAATTCATCTCAAATCTTTATAAACTCTAAAATAGATTATAATAATTTTCTGTGTCAGTTTATTCCGAGAAAACTTGGATTATGAGGAAAGGTCACGACTAAATTGAGACCCGGCGTTATAAGACTTAGAGTTTATTAAATCTACGAAGACATGAAAGAACTCCACGTTACAAAGAATATTACGTACGCATGACATGCGCTTTAAATAAAAATGAAATTTTGAAAACTATTTGTCTAAGAAACAGCTTAAGTAATAACTTATTACATAATATAAATTATTATCCACATTTAGATGTAAAACATAAATTAGTCATGTAATAACACATAACGTAGTTTTTTTATATTAATTGACACGGATACATATGTAAATATATTTCATTTATTTGTGATCGTATTCTTTTATTCTGTCTCGATACGCCAACGAAACCTTTACATAATTCGTTAATATATTATTAGAAATAATAGTACTGCATTAAAATTAAGAGTCAAGTATTAAATACCAATTAGTTTTACGATCTTCAAAACTGTTTTTTATACTAGTTACAATAAATAAATTAATAAATGAATATTATCACAGCTATTACATTATACTTGTTATTGCACGTTTTTATTACTTTACTAGTAATGCTACTTAGTTCGAATCTACTATGCAAGGATTTCTATTACGGATTCTTTCGTAAAATTAAATACAAAAATGATTTTATTTTCAGAAATAAAAGCGCAAAAATCTTCTTTGAATTATTACATTCGTCCACTTACATTCAAATGTGAATATTCAAATTAAAACATATCGCGTCACATGCGTACACGACGGGAACAATTACAGATATAACACAACAGATGGACGCTATGCATAAATTTAATCGTGTGTGCTTCGTTTCAATAGAATTTGTGCGAAAATTTGACGGTACTTCTATATTTACTACAATTATTTTTTTAATTATTTCATATCTACACTAATGATTTTCATAGGTACACTAAAAATAAACGTATGATTTTAATTTATACAAGTCACAAAATAACATTGATATGCATAATACACATATAGGAAATATCCTGCTGAAAATCTATAGTAGAGCAGCCTCACTAAGGAAGTACCTCGCTCTTACATAAGATCACAGCTAAATAATACTGATTTCAAACAGTGTTGTGTTCCTGTGGTGAGTAAAGTGACCAGAGCTCCTGGAGGGATTAGGTTGGCAACGCACATGCAATAATTTGATGTTGCAGGCGTCTATAAGCTACGGTAATCACCTAGCATCAGATGAACAGCATTGTTGTTTGCTGAACTAATTGTATTAAAAAAAAAAACAAGTGTATACTATTAGTAGAAAAGACTACGTTGACGTTGAAATTAAAATATAAATCAAAGTTAAAATTAAAATTACAATTAAAGACAATCAAAATTCGATATAAAATAATCATTAACATGAATGCATAATATGTATATGATTTACGCTACAGCCTGTAATATCCCACTACTGGGCATAGGCCTCTTTCCCCATGTAGGAGAAGGATCAGAGCTTAATCCCCCACGCTGCTCCAATGTGGGTTGGCGGATATATTCCCTACGATGAGTAACGATCGCTATCAGGTGAACATGATAACAACTGGGACCGACGGCTTAACGCGATCTCCGAGGCACGGTGGGGAGACCCACAAGGACTGCACAAACACCCAGACCACGGCAAACACCTGTATGGCCAATACAAATGTTTGTCATGTGCGGGGATCGAACCCGCAACCGCCAGCGCAACAGGTACAATCCATGGCTGTAACCGTTGCGCCAGCGCGGCGTTATGTATATGATTTATAAAAACGTAATATTCATACTTTTATTCCGCCTGAAACATCCCACTGCTGGGAATAGGCCTCCATGTAGGAGAAGGATTAGAGCTTATTATGGATAACTATCGCTATCAGGTATGATAACAACCGAGATCGAACGGGGCTTAACGTGCTCTCCGAGGCACGATGGGGACAGGAACAGACTTCCTAACCGAAAAGAAAGTATATTTCAAAAGTTCTTTATATTTATTTTACAACAAAGAATTATATTCGTCTTATAAATCGATTATAGTTAATATGAAATGTTATTATTAATTATTTTAATATCTTCTAGTGTATAATTATCTTCATATAAAGTTTTATTGCAAAATATTTTAATAGTATCAGCGTATTTAAACACTTTTATGTCTTCAGAATCGAAAGGGTAAACAAATGTCACTAACCACCACAATTATCACATAGTAAGAGTTTGATAAAAACATTTTTTTATGTTTAATACTCCTTAATACAGATAGCTCAGCTACCTAGCTAGGAGAAGTAGAGATCATAATAGTAATTGCTTTCAAATTACACCTAGAAACTGATTGTTCCTTTTTTGTCACTTGTTACTTGAATATGTTGTGTAAATACGGAAATAAATAAATAAATAAAAATAAATAATACTAGGTTTCCTCTGTGGCTACGCCCGCGTGGACTGGGCGATTTTGACTTTTTCATTTAACCCTAATCCAGGGCAACTTTGAAGCCCCGGGGCGAGGTGGCGAATGCTAGCGCGACCCCATCTCGCCACACCTAGGCGGATGACTGCTCACACGTGGTGGTTTTTGATCTGACATAACCGCTCCAGTACCCCCGCGCTGAAGGGGTATCCATGAGGAATTTTCCCGCGTAAAAAAAGGGCAACTTTGAAGCTAACACGACAGGCCTTATATATACATAAATAAATTATTCCTTCCTTCTTAAATATCCTTTTCATAATTAAAAAATTGTGGATTACTTTTTGAAGTTGACTAATTTAGTGTTTCAGGCGTCTATAAGCGCATATAATATATGGCAATCGCTTACCATCAAGTGAGCCGTACGTCTATTTACTGACTTTTTTAACCGACTTCCAAAAAGGAGGAGGTTCTCAATTCGACTGTATTTTTTTTTTTTTTTATGTATGTTACATCAGAACTTTTGACCACGTAGACCGATTTCGACAAATTTTATTTTAATCGAAAGGTGGTGTGTGCCAATTGGTCCCATTTAAATTTATTTGAGATCTAACAACTACTTTTCGAGTTATATCTAATAATGCGTTTTTACTTGACGCTTTTTTCGTCGACCTACGTTGTATTATACCGCATAACTTTCTACTGGATGTACCGATTTTGATAATTCTTTTTTTGTTGGAAAGGGGATATCCCTAGTTTAGTACCATGATAAGGAAACTAAGATCTGATGATGGGATCCCAGATAAATCGAGGGAAACTCTCGAAAATCCGCAATAACTTTTTACTGGGTGTACCGATTTTGATAATTTTTAATTTAATCGAAAGCTGATGTTTATCATGTGGTCACATATAAATTTTATTGAGATCTGATAACTACTTCTTGAGTAATCTTTGATAACGCGTAGTTGCTTGACTATTTTTTCGTCGATCTATTGTATTACTTATCGATGTAATTGGAGTCGGTTTTTTTTTCGTTTGCGAGCAAACACAATTATTATATATTTTTTTTTGTTATTTAGAAACATAACCATTGAAACGTTCAAGATCACTGAACACTTTTACGTAATAGAGACTTACCATTATTGTCATTTTGAAACTTCCGATATTTCGGTAACATTACAGACGCTATGATTTATCGACGTTAGTCTTCATCGTCGACGAAATAAGTCATGCAAAAGTAAAAAATTTCCGAAACACGTCGAAATCGACCTACATACACAAACCCGCGAGGCAGGGCTAGTTATATTCAACAAATTCTTATGTGATGGACTTTACTCTGTGGCTCATAAACTACGGGCCGTTTAAGCATATCTGAATAATTCATTTCCCCACAGAATATATGTGCCACTGGGATTTGTAAACCGTAATATACTTAGGAAATTTACAACGGTTTTTGGATTTTAAAAGAACGTTTTAGAATCGAATTCGAAGATTAAAAAAAGGGATAACTTTTAATTGCTCATAAAAAAGCTTATCACCTAGCAATAAATGTCCATCAATTAAATTATTTTTACGTCAAGTATATTATTTAACAGCAAATAAACCAACTGATTATCAAAACTAACATTACAAATATTTCGAAAAATAGCATCAATGGTTGCTTGTATTTTTCTTTCAGAAGTTTGAAACACAAGCACAAATGTCCAGGGATCGAACCCGTAACTGTCAGCACAATAGCCGCAATCCAGCGCTGTGACCATTGCGGTAACGCGTCATCAAATATTTAAAAACATTGTTATAACAATATAGAGGTTTGAGAGTAAGCTCTTTCCGTATTTTTCATTTTGTGAGAGTAAAGTAGAGTCAGTCTCCTTGGAGGCGTGCAATATAACAAATAAACAAATGTTTGTATTACTGAAAAAAAAAAAACCTTGTGGTGTCGTGGAACACCAGATAGGGATAAAGTTTGTTTAATATGAAATATTAATTTCAAGTCCTATTCGAGGTAAAATAATTATTCGAGTATACATTTTTTATTATTATTTTTTATTGATAAAAATAAAAAAGACTACTTCACAAAATTATCTTAACACCTTTATTTTATTTACAATGATTTATCAAAATATATAATAATTATCGAATGATATAATAATAATAGCAAACTGCAATAATAATAACAGTCATCACGTAGACTATACATTAGACATTGTATAGCCATCATACATGACTATACATAAAAATATTATATTTTTTTTAACGTTCCGACGTTTTTTGTCGGCTAAGATACCCCTCCGCAACGCCCCATAAGGAATATTGTTCCAAAAAATCTCTTTATAACAAAATTAGGATTTCGATTTGTTTTTATTCATACATTTACATCATTGTGTCGATTCGTTGTAAACAATACAATGATTACACGCAACTGTACGGTTATTAGAATTTAATTTGCCTTTCCTAGATTTTTTTTTATAGCGAAGTGTGGTTGTTGTAATTTTACACGTGGAGCCCCACACAAGGCAACATCCTGCTGTGACGCTGTTTCCGGGTGAGGTTTTTTATTAGAAGTGACGTTTGCACAATCACGAGCATTTGTAATTATTTATATTTATGGACATTTTAACATAAATATAAGAAAATTTAAGATATACATAAATTTTAATTAAGGTAGAGCACAGCAGGAAATATCATACCTCGACCTAACAGAAGAGACAGTTAAATAATACTATTTTCAAGTAGTGTTGTGTTCCTGTGGCGAGTGAGGTGGGGGAGCTCCTGGGGGAGATTGGGGATAGGGTTGGTAACACGTACGCGATGCTTCTGGTGTTGCAGGCTTCTGTAAGCTACGGTAACCGCTTACCATCTGGTGAGATGCACGGTTGTTTGCCGTGTAGTCTTATACAGCTTAAAGACATTTGACAAACACACACGGTCGTCTGTTCCTATAGTAAGCAACTTAATGCTTGTGTCATAGGTAACAGCCGACTGATATATAGTTTTATTTATTTATAAATATACATATATATGTATTATATAAATACAAATTTTATTCCCAGACTCAGGCGGGAATCGAACCCAAATCGCAAAGCAGAAAACAGGCAGGAAAACAGAAAATACACTACAAACTGCGTGAACGGACTAGTCAAAAGCGATGAAAGAAAACAGTTCATTCTGAAACATTGCTTTCAAACAGAACACAGATCCTTCCGATTATATATTTTCTCGTAAATAGACCGTAAAAGAAATACGAAAATAGAAAATTCTTCTACTAAAAATAAACCTCCTTTATTTCTTAAAAAAAGTCTATAAATATCGTGGAATTGCTCAATGGATTATAAAATTAGATTTGCAGCGTCCTCTCTCGGTTTTCTTATCAGGGTGCCGCACGTCTTCGCAAAGGAGATAGGCTATTTTTGTCGCAATATTTCTTTTAACAACATAAGAAGGCTGTAAATTTAATTTGCTTATAATATTATGTAACTAACTGTTTTTGTTAAAGCATATTATGCATACTGATGTTTTTTATATGCACGTGTAAGGCTCGCATCGAATTTTTTTAATAAAAAGTATCCTATGTTACTTCTAATACCTCCAAAAATATGAGTACAAAGTTTCATGGTGATCGGTTAAGTAGTTTCCGCGTGAAAGCGTAACAGACAAAGTTACATTCGTATTTATAATATTAGTAGGGATTACACTCAGCGTAGAGTCGAACTCTGCCTACTGATCCAACGAGTAATTAAAATAATTAGTTCAAGTAATTATAATAGTTCAATTAAAATAAAAATAGCGTTTCTAAACCCGTTAATCAGGGTACGTTCCGGGATATAAAGTTACAGTGAATTGTAGTAAAAATAATCATTTCTATTCTAAGAACAACAATCTTCATATTTTGTTTATGATAACAGTATATCCGATAGCTTTATATATACTCTCCGAGGTAAAGTAGGAAGATACACAATAACAAACAACGAGTCCACACGAGTTCTCTGTATCTCGAAATCTGCGCCAAAACTTTGAACCAATATTTGTAGCCAATTTGGAATCTAACACAAATATTAGCGTTGAAGGATCTTTCATCACCATTTAACTCATGCGGTCTTCGTTTTGCTCAGTCTAGATCAGTTGTTCTTAACCTTTTAGTAATTAAACCACCATGTGACAAAATATCTGTTTTCATGGACCATCAACTATTTTGTCGTACAATATGGAGTACTTAGTATAACTACATAAAATTTCTATAGATACATTATAAATTTAGATAGTAACAGACGATATTTGCCTTTAAATTATGGAAGAAATGGAAAGAAACAAATTGGCCTAGTTTAACTTAATCCGTGCGACGCTATCAGGGACTGCTTCGAATGATTCCAGTGACCACCGGTGGTCCGCAGACCACTGCTTAAGTACCGCTGGCTTAGATAAAAATAACTACTATGAGCACCAATATTCATGTGCCAACTATTGCCTACAATCGTACTCGCAATTCTCAGGACGCAGTATAAATCATTTTCTCTACAAATCTCATCGATGTAATATCGTGTGTCTAACACCCCCAGCGGACACTTTAATTAGTCGTTTCATATTTCACATCCGTATATTCGTGGCATTTGAGTGGTATTTTTGAGTGACGAAAAAGACGAAGTTGCTTCTGAATCCGGCTGGTTTTTTTTTTCGATGATGAAAAATATTTTGTTCAAATATTATAATTGATGAAGAAAAAAAAACAGTTTTAACATCTGTTTAGTGATTTTAATTTTTTTTTTTTTTTTATTGTAATTTGTGCTACTTTTAGGTTCTCTTTTTTTTTATGGAAAGAGTTTGGATTATATTACGCTAAACGCTATGCTGCTAATACGCGAGGAATACTAGAAGATCTCCGGTTTTTTGAATTTCGAATCATTTGTTTAATAATTTTACTGTTACATTTTTTCTTTATTAAAGAGCGTGGCCGTTACTGCGACTATGTCGTTCTGTTATTATACATACATGTTAATAGAGTTGCATAATAACAACCTTAAGACACTATTGATAAAACTTCATTGACCAATTTGTATAATTTCTTTGCCGAAATAGATTCTAGTTTTGTCAAAATACTATTACATTCTCCAACATTCGTATAAAATAGTTTATTAGGAAAAAATTGGCGTCTTCTGGTTTCGTTCTAAACACATTCCATTCAAATATAATAGGCATCCTCTACACTCCGCAAACTGAACAATTAGGGTGTGGAGTTATAAATTTTTTTGAATTTTTATACATTTTATGTTATCCTTATTAATTTTCAAAGTATATTTAGTAAAATCACTATCGGCGAAAGGATATTTCATAGTTTCAGTTAAATCAATAATACGTACCCAATGATAGCGAGAAAATTAATGCAAGACAACAATTATAGAACGCTATCGAGTAACTTATAATAACACAAACCCACGGGAACTTGAGCCTAACTTAACTTTATCTTGACTTCGGCCTAACTTGACCATCCTCCGTTTCTCACATTTTTTTTGTTACTGTATTATTGTCATTTTTGTTTGTCTCACATTTCATTTTGATTCTTTAAACTTAGTCAAGATATTTTCTATTACGGTTCAAACCAGACCGCTTAATCTGATATACCGAGGGTTTTTTTTTAAATTAACTTCAAAAAGGTTCTTAAATCGACAGTATCTTTTTCAATGTATGTTTCGTCATAAGTTCTTACTGGTTAGACCGATTTCGATAATTTTCTTTTTATTAATCGAATAAGTATGCTTGCTATGTGGCCACATTTGAGTTTAATCGAGATCTATTATTATTTTTTCTATCTATTGACAATTTTTTTGTTAGTTAAGTCGGTTTTTTTCGTTCGCAAGCAGACACAATTAACCTACAAAGTCAGCACAAATATATTTTTGGTTATTATAGTACTTTTCAAGGAGAGTTTTTAATGTATAAATTTAAATTTATTTAAGAAAGAAGAAATATTCTTTTTTTATATTCTATATTCTAATAATTATAATATTTTTGTTACAGGTAATTATAACAAGATATGGCGATAACGATTTCTTCTTTGTAAGTAGTTATCTGGGCGTTTATGTTTTAATAAGGCAATTGACATTTAATTTATGATATTGGAACGAAGTTCCTTACGGCAGGCTTGACATTTGGCTGGGCGACCGAACTGAAAAAAATGTGATACTAAAACCGTAAGAAAAATATATAACGGAAGTGACGTATTATTAATCACACGACTGTATAATATGACGTTTGTAAAACTAAAATATTACTAGTAAACTTTTTTTTAATATTTATGTAATTTTATACTGTCGACAAAAATAAATAAAGACATATCTTTTTTTTATTTTACTTAATAGTTTGAATTATTATTATTATTATTTTGTTTTATTTATTTTATTTTACGGTATTTGTTATTTTCTAAAATACTAAATTTCCTAAATACTTTTATGTACTTAATTAAAAACCAATCAACAAAATTTAAAAAAATCAAGAACTATAAAATATATATAAAATTCGACATTTTTTTTCTACAAATTGTGTTGCTTTTATACTATCCGAAGGAACTTCGTTCCTACCTGGTGTCCCATGACACCACATAATTTTCTGAAAGAATATTTATATTGTTTTCTAATGTTTACGCAAATTTCACTCATTATAATGAAACAATTTTTTCGAATTGCATCGCGGTTTATTAAGCTTTTTAAATGCCCGACGCTTCGGATACTGTACGGCAACCATGGTGACGGTTGAGAATATTTATATTCTGATAATAGTTATAATTTGAGCTAACAATTATAAAAAAGGGCTTAATAATAAAAAGATTATATTTATATTATTACACGAAATCCAGTAAGTCATTTTTTCATCCCTTAATTATAAGGAGATGTTTTTTTATTTAATTTCTTATTAAACAATTATTTTAAATATTATAGATCATTAAGGCGTTAGAGAAAGTTATATAACGTGGATGGTTTCTTCGCAAACATTTGTTTTATGTCAATATCTGCTGTATTTAGAATTTTATTGATTTTCTTTTATTTTGTCAACAAATATTATAATTTCTAATACAACCAATATGTTATTAACTAAATACACAACTTTACATGTTATTGCATTAAAATTAATTATTTGTTCCTAAATGAAAAAAAAACAATCGACTACATCGACAACACAACGTAGATCGACTAAAAAATAGTCAAGTAAGTCATTATTAGAAATAGCTCAAAAAGTGCTTGTCAAATTTCGATTAAATATAAATGACACCACATGACAAGCACCACCGAAACGATTCGATTAAAAAGAAACATCAAAATCGGTCACTCAGTACAAAATTCTAAAATCAATGAAAACTTCATCTTTTGAAGTCATAAAAAAACACTGCAAAAAATTAATGGAGATAAACACAAAATCCATAACTAAATATATATTTGTCAGTCTGTTCGACTATATAAAAATCGTCGTAGTAAAGACTGTATGGGCTTTTAATCTAATAACAAGCAGTACAATAACCGTTAAACATCGCAGGCTAAACCGCGCGGCTCATCTAGTTCGCAATAAAATTTAACTTAAGCGCTTATAAAGTCCAAAGAACCTGCTGAAAATTGTAACGTTATCAAAAGAAGGTCAAAGGTCGAAGAATGTCACTCGAATATATGTAACCTTTTAACCTTTCGTATTTTATAAGCACCGGTTGTTGAATGTGTATTTTGTTTTATTTTGACGTATATTACTTACGTTATTCAGGTCAAAATAAACAGAGAACGTATTACTAGGATTACTAGGAGAGTACCGCAATAAGACCTACTTGTAACAAACTTCAAATAAACCGACTTTATTACAGACTTTGTTACGTCATAAGTTATTACTGGGTTTAAAAATTTTAAGCTATTCTTTTTTATTCGATAGCTGATGTTTGTTATTTTGTTCAATTTAACTATACAAATAAATAAAACTGGAGTGTCTGTTTGTAATATTAAGTAACAATTTTTTACTAAATGCATGTGAATGTATACACGGTACATATACGAAAATAACATTTTTTTAACCATTTTTGTCTGTCTGTCTATCTGTTTGTTCCAGCTAATCTCTGAAACGGCTGGGCTAATTTTGACGGTACTTTCACTGGCAGATAGGGTGTAAAAAGGAGTAACTTAGACTACTTTTATTTTAGAATTTTATTTATTTTATAACTCAGCGACCCCAAAAAAGCGATGGATGGATTGTATGAGTGAGGATATAAGAAAGAAAGTAGTAAGCGCTGAAGTGACGAATAATAGAGAGGAATGGAAGAGGAAAACATGTTGTGCCGACCCTACATAAGTGGGATAAGGGCAGGAAGATGATGATTTATTTTATAACTCAGCGAACTGAAAACTAACTTTTTTGTTAAGTTCCACGCGGACGAAGTCGCAGGCACAGCTAGTTCTTAATACAAACAATAATACGATTTTTTTTTTCAATTTTTCTCTTACATGGAGAATGTGGCCTATACCCAGCAGTGAAATGAAATGAAATTTATTAAACAGAAAATATTTTTTACAATTTCAGTTATACGTTATAAAATACAGACAAAACAGTATATATATATAAGGAAGCACTATTGCTAATCTATTTATACGTATTAGCAGTGAGATGCTACAGACTTAATCAAAAAATTAAACAAGACTTCTAAATAATAACTCACATTGAAAGTCTGTATTTAATTTAACACGTTATTAATTCTGATTTTTCTGAAAAAAAAAACGCTTTAAAAAGATCGACAAGTAATAACATGAGAACATGATTATAGATGATATAATTTTGCGTCTTCGGTGCGACAAAGCCAGCCTTGCGGTCACCAACCTGCCTGCCCAGCGTGGTGACTATAGGCCACACACATGAGTTCGCGCCATTTTTGGTACGAACTTAGGGAGGCATATGTCCAGCAGTGGACTGCGAAAATCTGAAGTGAGTGAGTGAGGGATAACTCAAAAAGTATTTGTCAGATTTCGATCAGGGCCACAGGACAAGCATCAGCTTTCGATTAACAACAATAAATTATTAAACTGTCATTTATCAGAAAGCCTTAATACCAACACTATCAACCAGTGAAACATGAACAGGATCTAAATATAATTTATTAAGTAATCTTTATATAGTTCAAATTAACAAGAACGATTTTGTAATATTTTATGTGATAGGTTATGTAAATAACATATCTAAAAGGTTCGTTATCTGTGTATATTAAAAGTATGTGCACAAACGCAGTATAGTCAAAAGTTGCATAACCGTAGAACGGTTGGTGGCTGGCCTTGCCACGCCTAGTCTAGCTATGCACTCTGTAGGTTGTTTAGTGTGTTATACACTGCGACTTACATGTGGCAACTGGATTACTTATCTGTATATTAATTATCTGTATATTGTTAATTTCGCACACTTATAGTTTATATAGAGAAGAAGTGCAGAATGCTAATTTAATTTTTTTAATTATGCATAAAAATGCTTTAAAATCAATAAAAAAAAACATCACACACACTTCAATGTATTTGATACACACGCGCATATTATATATACTCTTTTGTTGATTTTCAGTCTATAGTCAAATTGAATTTTTTTAAAAAAGGGTTCTTTATTTTCATTATTTTTAGTTTTTTTTTTTTTTTAAATTTAAATTTTTAATTATGTTCGAATTTCGAGCTCTGGGTACTAGTTTATTTTATTTTTTATACGTAAAACTGTACAATGTAACAGTTACTTTTAAAATGACATATTGTTGATGCTTTCCTTTTCTTTTTTTGCTTTGCGTTTAGTTAAAGTAAATATAAAGTAATATTGTAGCATAGTGTACTTGTATAAAGACTACTGATTACGTTTCAGTACATAATCGACTACTTAAATATACTTTTTCTATATATTTATGATATATTATTTCTATTATGCAAAGTCACAATGCAACCTTCCTTCAGATATATAATTAAAAAAATACTTACCTAATTTAGAACTTCCCATTTATAAATAAATAAATAGGTTATCGCAGAAACATACGTTATTCGTCCTGTCTTGTGAACTTTTGAACGTATAGATTAAACAATCGTTACGTTTTTTTAAAGAAAATAAGGGAACGGCTCACCTAATGGTAAGATAACCGTAGCTTAAATATGCCCTATGGTGTCGGACGAGTAGAATAGCACCTCCTTTCTTCCCGTGGGGGTCGTAAAAGGCGACCGAGGGATAAGCTTGGCTCAAAATCATCAGGATCCTGGAGAAGAAAAACTTCGTTCGAAACCCGGAATGGGGTCTCCGTCAAGCATTCGTGGCATAGCTCTAAAATACGAAAGACTCCTGCAGCCGAACTGGCTTCACACGTATCGACTCTTCGTTCCTGTGGGCCTAGCCTGTGAGGTCGAGAGGGTGGCGCAGAGCTTAGGCAACTCTGCGTTTTCGTGAAGAGAGTCCTAGGCGACACAGTGTCTGTCTGACACTGTCTAAATCTTCTGCAATAGACGGACTAAGGCCAATGATGATGATGATGATGATGATGATGATGATGATGATGATGAAATATGCCTGCAACATCACAAGCATCGCAAGCCCCCACGAACTCTGTTTACCATACTCCCCACAGGAACTCGACACTGCTTAAAAGCGACATTATTTCGTTGTGCTCTTCTGTAAGGTCGTACTTCCCTAGACGGGCTGCTCCAGATTTTGAGCAGGATATTTCCTCCTGTGCCTGACCTCAGTTAAATGTGAATCTGAAATTAGTCAATTTTCAGCGCATTTCATTCGCAAGGAACTTTCTACAAGTTAATGACGTACTTAAACAAAATTGCCAAATTGATTTCCGCTTTCGAATTTAGCTATTAGCAACACATTTTTATTTATTTATCATTTTTGATTTTTATGATTACCTAAAAAAGTAATCATATTGCTTAAATAATTACGATTAAAAGTAATTTTTCCTTTATAGGGGTTATTATACCATCATTAGCTACTACTTATTTTGTTTTTCCTCTGTTGAGACGAGGTTGTCCTGGAAGTTAGTTTTTTATTTGTCACGTTGGGTTCATCTCTTTTGCTTTTGACTTCGTTTTTTTTTTAGAATCCTAGCAAGGATTATATATTCTACAAACTATATTGATTAATTACTGGCAACGTAAAATTAAACAAAATTGGAGTCGTTTTTTTTTTAAATGAAACGTCAATGAGTGGTTATATCGCTCGCCATGTAGTATTTATTCATTATTGTTATCATTTATAAGTGCAATATGATTAAGTGTTCGTTTATTCAAAATTACTGCATAATTACTACTTAAAGATACGAGACTTTCTGAAGTAAGATCATTTCATTTTACCTTATCATAGTTTTGAGATAGCATAATAACTTTTTAATACCGTGTGACGTCACATCCACCTAAGATGCACTTAATTATATTTTAATCATCTTTCTAGATGTTATTTTACTATAATATTTTTAGACCTAAGTCGTTAAGTGAAATATGAAGTTTTCACATGACTTAACCATGTCACATGTCATGTCAAATATAGATTTATACAGATATAAAATATTCTTCCCATATATAAACACACTAGTGACCTCTGTCCGTCCATAATTTTAAGCGATAAGTTATCACCAACATCATCACATCATCATCACATCATCATCACATCACATCACATCACATCACACGCTACATCTTATGGTATAAGTATTATTCCGATCAGTTCAGTAGTTTTTGCAGTATAACCGAAAAAAAACCGGCTCTCCATTCATAGATATTTCTAATTATATTATAATTTATAGATATTATAGACATTTCTACATTAATATTATAAGGAGAAAATATCTGATTATTTGTTTATTTTGTGAAATGACTTATAACTCATTTTTGCCTGACAGCGATCGTTACTCATAATAGGGAATATATCCGCCAACCCGCAGTGGAACAGTGTGGTGGATTAAGCTCCGATCCTTCTCCTACATGGAGCAAGAGTCCTATGGCCAGCAGTGGGATATTACAGACTGACACGATGGACAAACGGGGACAGATTTATTGAAATAAAAGTACCTACGTATATTAATATTTGCAATTAATTTCATAATTTACCGCATACAAAAAAAAATCTCTATCATTACATTTAAAAATAAAGATACAAAAAAATAAAATATTTATACAATAATCAAGTTTACTAGACCTTAACAAAGTTTTGTACATTTACGTAAACATTTTTCCAACAAAAAAGGTTGATCATAATTCTCATTTCATCTATTTATAGAACGAGATACAAGTCCGTAATTTAACTGTTATTGACGTTCCAGCGAGTCTTTCCGAGTACTAATGACGTATTGAACATCTATTATAGGCCATTTTACGAGTAATAGGAAAATGGTAGGAAAGGAAATGCGTTTTCTCCTCAGTTTATTGATTTTTTGAAGTGAAAATTCTTTAGCATCGTTGTGATTTGAAAATCGAGGAAACGAAATTGAGTCACGATAAAGAAATGAACACGTATTTTTTTTATATCACTAGGTCGGCAAGCAAGTGTACGGCTCACCTGATGGTAAGCGATTACCGTAGCTTATAGACGCCTGCAACACCAGAAGCATCGCAAGCGCGTTGGCGACCAAATCCCCAATCCCCCCCCAGGAGCTCTGGTCACCTTACTCACCAACAGGAACATAACACTGCTTGAAAACAGTATTATTTAGATGTGATCTTCTGTAAGGTCGAGGTACTACCCCAGTCGGGCTGCTCCATATTTTGAGCAGGAATTCTCCTTCTGTGCCCTACCTCAGTAAATGTATACGACTCTACTTTGTCGTAATGGTGCGAACGGTCGCGGATTCGATTCCACTCGGAGTGGATATTTGTGTTTATAAAATTTTTTATTTCCGGTCTGATTGTTAGTTCTTGTGGGTCTCTTCTCATGCCTCGGAGAGCACGTTAAGTGTCCCGATTATTGTCATGTACACCTGATCGCTACTCATAGTAGGGAATATATCCGATTAAGCTCTGTTCCTTCTCCTGCATGGGGAAAGAGGTCTATGCCCGGCAGTGGGATATTACAGGCTGAAGCGTAAATGTATAGGAAGAGAATGAGATAGAATACATGACTGCTTAAAATGCGTAACCGACGCATTTTACATGGCTCTTACAGCTTTCTTCAACAGACTGTGATCATCGTCGATAGAACAAATCGCTTTTGGTGAAAATATCTTTCGTAAGCTATTATATTTCAAAAGTTTCACTTCTGCCGTGTCCGAATTGCAAACACACTTTTTTATTTCTTTGAAATCAATCAAATTTCCTTCAAGTTGGCTTTAAAAGCACTTTCAAATGTTCATTTTTTTATTTTATTAGTCTTTGGTAAGTCAATAATAGTTAATGTGAAGTTACCATTGATTCGGAATGTGAGTAGAATGAGAAAGATACTCCGCAGTAACTCTCTAAACTGTCAATCATTGTACATTAAGTAATGTCTTCGGTAAACTAAATCTTTCTTATAAAAAAAAAAAAAAAACGGGAATAAAAACTGAAGTAAAACTTCTTTAACAATAGGCACTGTGTCTTAGATATACGAAACGTATCTGGCTATGAGAGAAAGGGAGAAAGAAAATGTGTGCTCCCACCTCTCTCTCTTGCTCCGTTCGCTACACCTGATTACAATTTTCACAACGCTTACGTCACACATTCACCAGCTTACTCCCCGAGCTATTTTTTTTTAATAATTACTAACCGCCTACTAGCCTTTAGATTAAAACATGCATCGATTAATGAACCGGTTTTGATAATAATATATAACGCCTCTGATAAGGCGCGTGCAAGCTGGCGGCCGTGGTGGAATTGAAAGGGCTCCCATTTTTTAATCGACTGTAACAGATAAATGGGTTATGTGTTTACGTAATTGTTTGTGATGTTATTAAAAGAGATATACGTCATAATATATAGCAAATATTTAGTTCAATATTGTTTTCGAGCAGTGTTGTGTTCCTGTGGTGAGTAAGGTGACCTCTCGGCGAGGTGAGGTGAGGTGAGGTGAGGTGAGGTGAGGGAAGGTGAGCTCCCTAGGTTCGATGCTTCTGGTATTGCAGGCGTCCATAGGCAACGGTAATACCATCAGACGAATCGTACACTAGTTTGCCGACTTAGTAGTATAAAAAAAACTTCTATAGAAAGAAATCTTTTATCGCCATTTTTTTATATTGATATGCTGATGTCTCGTGAACTCGATTAAAATAGCAGAAGAAGTATCTTTTCGTAAATTAGTATCTCCCTATTATTATTTTAATTATAAATTATTTTGTAGGTTAAATTATCTGCCTAAACATTATCATAAATAATGTTTTGTTTTAATTTTATATTCATAACTTTATTGACATAATATGTAATAACTTTATTTTATTTTTAGACTTTTTTTACATACACACAAATTGATAACAGTTTCTTAAATAACATCTTACATTTTAAATAGGTACAAATGGTCGCTCAGTGGTCGAAATTTGACCACAATTAATTTAAATTATAACTTTGAATATTATTAAGGTTCTGTTTTTAAAGACTATACTTCTATAATAATAAACAAAAAGTACCGTAAAGTATTTATTTAATGTGTTTTTATGCATAATGAAAAAAAAAATTAGCATTATGCATTCCTTGTCTATATAAACCGTAAGTGTACGAAATTTCATACTCCTCCGCCCGCGCAATTTTCGTCAAATGGGGTACGAAGTTTTTGCTTCACGTATTAATATATAAAAAATAAATTATATAAATTGATAAGTTTCTTGTTCTATTTTTAATTGAAATCGAAAATGTCTTGGCTTTAAAAGCAATTTTAAATTGTCATATTACAAATTAAATTTATCTTATTTAATTAATAAATTTAAAATATATTAAAAACGACTCAGTGCGGTGAACTTAAAGCCGTTTAATATAACTACTAAAACGTGAGATTGATTTAATTTCACATAACACCAGTAAAACGCTCTACTTATATCATATAACACTAAAATTGTAAACGTATTATTAGTGCCCTTTTAAAACCTAGATTACTGAACTTAATAGCACTATATTAAAATCCTTAGATTATTACACGAACATATAACCCGCATATATGATCATGCCACACCTCGAATGCTAAATGTCGCAAAACTTATTAAGCGCTATAGACTGAATCTCGTGTTCTTTATTCAAATAATTGAGTTTTTCTCTCAAACAAAAAAAAACTGACTTCAATGAAATTAATGTTAATGAGAACATCGTCAACGTAGACACAGTCAATTAAATACTCATTATAAGGGATAGCTCGAAAAGTACTCTGATTAAATTTAAAAAGGTACTAATAAGGATTTAAAGAATTTTTTAATGAAATTACTGATGATAAATTGTGGTGATAAATGTATGTTTGTATGTCCTTTATAGAATCGTAATCTATGTATGTGATCACGAAAAAAACGTAAAAAACGTAGCAACACGCGCAGGATACAGCTTGTAAATTTTTTCAAACTTATTTTAAGTGCTACAGAAATATTACGTTTAATACGACTTAGAAATATTTAGTTAATACTTAAAAATAATTTATTCAATGATTACTGTGACTTTATCTAAACAAATATATGTCGTAGACAGTCATTGATTCAGAACCAAAAAAAGAAGTTTGGCGCGGCGTCCTAAGGTTGGCAGCACTGTCACGCAATTCGGTCAAGCCGATGAGACGTCAAAACGTCACACGCTTCAGCCTGTAATATCCCACTACTGGGCAAAGGCCTGTTACCCCATGTAGGAGAAGGATCAGAGCTTAATCCACCACGCTGCTCCAATGCGGGTTGGCGGATATATTCCCTACTATGAGTAACGATCGCGATCAGGTGTACATGATAACAACCGGGACCGACGGCTTAACGTGCTCTCCGAAGCACGGTGGGGAGACCCACAAGGACTGCACAAACACCCAGACCACGGCAAACACCTGTATGACCAATACAAATGTTTATCATGCGGGGATCGAACCCGCGACCGCCAGCGCAACAGGTACAATCCATGGCTGTAACCGTTTCGCCAACGCGGCGTCTCAAACGCCACACGTCAAAAAACGTCAAACGTCACACGATTAAGAAAAAATCGTAAAGATCATTTAAACGAAAATTATGGTATTTATGTAGTTACCCAATTGTCCCCCGTGGTGTATGATGATAGAATAACGCTCTCTTCGGCATATATAATTATATTTAGAACCTTATACCCAACACTATCGTAAAAGAGTGTATAATAAGTGTCTGATAACGACCGAGACGCCTAACAAGTCACCCATTAGACGGTAGTACAAGTTTTACAACGTAATATACCGAACGTAAAACTAACTGACGCCTATATTTTTAACAATACGACGTTTTCATTGATACTAAACCATATATTAGATTCTTGACTCCTCGTCTCTGATGTAACAACCTCTCTGGTGTAGTGGTGCATGAAGACTAGAACTACTGCGGTCGCATGTACATTAAAAAGTTGAAACAAGTTGGGTTGCGTTCCCGAACCGTTTTACTGTAGTGTTCGTTTACTGTCAATAATACATTTCTATCTAACTATTAAAATCAATAAAAAAATGGAACATGTTTAAAATCTGTAACAAATACGGTCAATAATCTACGAAATATGACCAAAAGAGCCTACATTCGTCTTCCGCATCATCACTCGCGCTAATCAAACAACTTGAATCGATACGCAGTTTACATACGTACAAAAAGCGACAAACAAATAATACTATAGTGTAGGATTTTACCCTTGACATTCATTGATGTAGCGCGTTTTGCAACGAAACGACGTAACCGACATTTACTTTACATTCTTAAATTCACGTTATAGTAATACAAATAGGATTTAGTTTGGTACATATATGAGGTCTGTTTGTATCCGGGTTGGAAACAAAGCAGTGTGACATTTACGTTGATGTCCAGTCGCAAACACGTTAAGTGGGTAGAGTAATGAAAAAAAAAGAGAAATGGCATTGAATTTTAATTACATTAAATTATTGTGATTTCAAATTTTTTGTTTTGTTATAATAATTTCTTGCATTTTTAATAGCAGGAAAATAAAAGATTAGTTGTCAGAACAGTATTGATACCTTTAAATGACGACAATATAACTATGACTTGAGTGAAAAGTTTCAATCGAAATAATTTAAAATATTTGTTTATTTGATTAATAATATTAGCATTATATCATGTAACATATCTTTTAACTGAGGTAGGGTACAGCAGGAAATTTCCTGCTCAACTGTTTAATGCAAAAAAAATCTTCTCATCAATCTCGACATAGAGGCTTAAACAAACAAACTTATTTGTATACATCCACATACCAATTCTAAGATAATAATTGTTCTATTCGTAAACTATAACATTGTTGCAAAGTGTGGGTAAGATACTTTACCAAGTTCAAAATAAACAAATAAAACTGTATCAGTTCCGCCACGTGACTGGAGTTTACTTAAGAAGGAATACAAAATTTAATAAAAATAAAATATTTAAAAATAAAAATATTCTATTAGATGAATTCAATTGAAATTCAAATGAATTCAAAAAAGGAGGAGGTTACTCAATTCGACCGTTTATTTTTTTTTATGTATGTTCGGAGATGACTTCGTCGTTTATGAACCGATTTTGATAATTCTTTTTTCGTTGGAAAGGACATATCCTAAGTGTGGTACTATGATAAGGAAACCAGGATCTGATGATGGGATCCCAGAGAAATCGAGGGAAACCCTCGAAAATCCGCATAACTTTAACTTTACAATATTATTAGATATAACTTGAAAATTACTTGTTGGATCATATTTAATTTTAAATGGGACCACATAACACGCTCCGCTCCACCTTTCATTTAAATAAAAATATACCATCAAAATCAGTCAAAAACACAATCGAATTGAGAACCTCCTCCTTTTTTCGAAGTCGGTTTAAAAGATTATTCGTTTAAATATACGTCATCAAGGCGAATTTTGTCATATTGTATATCTATACTATTATAAAGCTGAAAACTTTTTGTTTGTTTGTTTATATGTTTAAACGCACTAATCTGTGGAAGTACTGGTCCGAACTGAAAAATTCTTTGTATATTGGATAGCACATTTACCGAAGAAGGCTACAGGCCAGCTTTTAAATCCCCGAATTAACCCTTGTAAAATTGCTGGGCACTGCCAGTTTTAAATTTATTGTACTACTAGCTGACTCGGCAAACGTTGTCTTACCGCTAAACGGTATTTAAAAATAGAGGTTGATCGTAGAGTGTTGAAAATTTAGGGTTGTATGTATTTTTTAATGTTTTATCATAAAAAATAAATAATTTATCTAAAAATTAAAAAAATAAATTTAAGAGTGGACAACGCTTAACATTTAGGGGGATGAAAAATAAATGTTGTTCGATTCTCAAACCTACCCAATATGCACACAACATTTCATGAGAATCGGTCAAGCCGTTTCGGAGGAGTTTAACTACAAACACCGCGACACGAGAATTTTATATATTAGATTTTACATGTATTTATTAATCGTAAAAAATATTGAGGTAGGTAGGTAGAAGGAGGTACTTAGTGCGGTAGTCCGTCCATTAAACAGATGGGTGAAGGTCGTTTTTAGTTCGGATCTTAGACTATTAACTCAGCGTTATAACATATCGTGACCAGAGTAATCTGAAATCTTACTGAAGGCGCACATTTGTTTATTACACATCCTAATTAAGTACATTTATGAAACATTTTCTTCCATATTAGGCCTCGATATTATTGACTATAAACATCTATATGTGTTTTTAGTGTATGGTTATTCTGTGGTAATGTTTAAGTGGGAGATCGGGTCTTGTAGCGTACTCTGGGGGAGGCTTTCGTCCACTGTAATAGGCTGATGATTATGATGACCTGAAAAATTGTTTACTTTATTACGTATAGTATTTGATAGAAAGACGAAATAACTGTATCGATTTTGGTAATTTTGTCAACATGTTGTAACACTCACTACGAGGTATGACGCATGACGCGTTATAACAAAAATAAATCTAAAGCAAATGAATTATTCATTCATTTGGATCCAATAGTGTTAAAATAGTACGAATGATTTAACCGAAATAATAATAGTAAATAATTAATTAAAATAAATATATTATATACATAAATTACTTTAAATTAATTTATGTCACGTGTAAAAATATCAACTTGAAATAATAACGGAAATTTTAAATAGGAATAAATAAAGAATAATAGAAAAATGGATTTCATCACCACAGAAACGAAAAATCATTACATAGTATAAAACAAAGTCGCTTCCCGCTGTCTGTATGCTTAGATATTTAAAAACACGGATTTTGATGTGGTTTTCTTTAGCAAATAGAGTGAGTCCAGAGGAAGGTTTATATGTCTAATACATGCGTAATAAAGTAGAGGAACACTAATAGTTTTTGCAACCGTGCGAAGCCGAGGCGGGTCGTTAGTAAATTGTACAAAACAAAAAAAAAAAACAAAAAAAAAATACTTAAAAAGCGTGTCACATATGTATCATTACAGCCTATACAGTCCACTGCTGGACATAGGCCTCCACAAGTTTACGCTAAAAATAACGTGAACTCATGTGTTTTGCCCATAGTCACAGTTGCACATATGTATGTCCTCTCTAAATTTAGGACACAACTTTGAGATGTTAATGAATAAAACAACTAGTAAATATGTCACAGTAAGTGAAGGTCGACTACAAAGAGGCGTGGCGCATTCATCTGCATTGACTAATAAACTTATGTCAAATGATAAGTAATGCGACAATAATATTTGGCAGTCACGGGACAGAGTCGTTTTTTATACAACTAGGTCGGAAAACAAGCGTGCATCCCACCTGATGGAAAGCGATTACCGTAGCCTATAGACGCCTGCAACACCAGAAGCATTGCAAGCACGTTGCCGACCCCACCCTCAATCCCCCTTACCCCAGGAGCTCTGGTCACCTTTCTCACCACAGGAACACAAAACTGCTTGAAAGCAGTATTATTTAGCTGTGATCTTCTGTAAGGTCGAGGTACTTTCGTTTTTTTTCTTTCGATATTTCAAGTAACATAATGGATGTCCATTGAATATAATTCTGTAATCAATCAAATTGACATGCTAATCAATCGGAACTAAGATTACTTTAATAGGTATTTTTTACATATAATTATAAAACAATACAAATTTGTTTTTACTAAAAAAAATGAACAATAGAACAGCGTTCACATAAATAATATTTATTCTTAGAATGATGTTTCTTACAGAGTAAATGCATGAAGATCTCATTTTTTAACCGACTTCCAAAAAAGGAGGAGGTTCTCAATTCGACTGTATTTTTTTTTTTTTTTTTTTTTTTTTTTTTTTTTTTTTTTTTTTTATGTATGTTACATCAGAACTTTTGCCCGCGTGGACCGATTTCGACAAATTTTATTTTAATCGAAAGGTGGTGTGTGCCAATTGGTCCCATTTAAATTTATTTGAGATCTAACAACTACTTTTCGAGTTATATCTAATAATGTGTTTTTACTTGACGCTTTTTTCGTCGACCTACGTTGTATTATATCGCATAACTTTCTATTGGATGTACCGATTTTGATAATTATTTTTTTGTTGGAAAGGGGATATCCCTAGTTTGGTACCGTGATAAGGAAACTAGGATCTGATGATGGGATCCCAGAGGAATCGAGGGAAACTCTCGAAAATCCCTAATAACTTTTTACGGGGTGTACCGATTTTGATAATTTTTAATTTAATCGAAAGCTGATGTTTATCATGTGGTCACATATAAATTTCATCGAGATCTGATAACTACTTTTTGAGTAATCTTTAATAACGCGTAGTTGCTTGACTATTTTTTCGTCGATCTACGTTGTATTACTTGTCGATGTAATTGAAGTCGGTTTTTTTTTTGTTTGCGAGCAAACACAATTATTTCTTATAATTTTTCTTTATGAAGGTATACAGGATGTTCGATTTGTAGCTACGTTTCTTCGAATGGGAGTTCTTTAGGTTTTATAGATCACGTACCGCGTGAAAAAAAATGACTTGCCAATTTTTTCGATTTGACTTTTTTTAAATAAACGTCACGTTGGCGCAACGGTCAGAGCACTGGTTTTGTGCTGTTGCGCTGGCGGTTGCGAGTTTGATCCCCGCACACGACATACATTTGTATTGGCCATACAGATGCTTGCCGTAGTCTGGGTGTTTGTGCAGTCCTTTTTTTTGTTATCGCAGGGGAACCCATTTACGGGTGATATCCAAAATGCCTGGGTGTCCCATGACAGCACATAATTCTTCTTCTTTTATTCGACGCCGCGTTGGCGCAACGGTTACAGCCATGGATTGTACCTGTTGCGCTGGCGGTTGCGGGTTCGATCCCCGCACATGACAAACATTTGTATTGGCCATACAGGTGTTTGCCATGGTCTGGGTGTGTGTGCAGTCCGTATGGGTCTCCCCACCGTGCCTCGGAGAGCACGTTAAGCCGTCGGTCCTGGTTGTTATCATGTACACCTGATAGCAATCGTTACTTATAGTAGGGAATATATCCGCCAACCTGCATTTCCCCGCAGTGGGATATTACAGGCTGAAGCGTATATCAAGTTTGTTATTGGCAATTTCGGAATTCTTAATTTTCGTTTATACGGTAAACGACACTAGGTATCCTTTATACGTAAAATACGATATAAAGTATGTTTTTGTTATTTTGAGTTTCCGGTTATTGCGCACTATTGCAAGCGTCATGGTCACGAGTATGGAATAATTAGAATATAAAGTGACAACAAACAGAGAATGTTCCGTTTCGCATATCAATAGTTCCTGTCAATTGAACTCAGCGAATTCTATTTATCAAACGTCTTCATAATATTGTAAAATATTGTTTTGTACCGAAATCCTATCCGAATGAAGTAAATTTCGATTTTTATACTTAAATAAAAACAAATATCTTTAGCGTATGTGTGAGATAACCAACGTACTGTTTGTGTTATGGGTAACAGCCGACTGATATACTTATGTAAATACATATATCTCATAGACTCGTAGTGGGAATTGAACCAACAATTCCCGGATCAGAAAGCAGGGTCACAGATCAATGGTACAACAGAGAGATATATTACAATAAATATACTGTCAACTATTACGAAGCTTATAATTAGTAGAACAATGAAATAACAGATATTTTTCCTATTATTTAACAAATTCTCCACTCGAAAAGAATTTGACATTTCATTTCTCTCGTAATACTGTTAAGTACCTGGGTGACCGAGCCCAGCTCGGTATTTTTAGTAAATCGTGAAGGATTAGTAGTAGAAGAGAGAGTTTAAATGATTCGCTGCCGGTTTGGATGAAGTCTTTTTAACCGACTTCAAAAAAGGAGGAGGTTACTCAATTTGGCTGAAGGAAACTCAATATATATATATATATCCCACCTTCGGTGCAACAAAGTCACAATTCAGGACACTTTTTTGTTATTTCTTTTATTACGACTTTTTGATAATTTAATATAAGATTTTTAAACTATAGCAAAGAAAGTAAACTAATAAATTTATAAAGATTTCAAACCGAGATAAGATTAGATCTAAATAGCAATCCAGAAATGAGGAAATAAAAGCGAAAAAAAAATTAAAAGGCCTCTCCTGTAAAATTAACAAATGAGCTGTTTTGACTTTGTTGCACCGAAGGTGCGATATATATATATATATATATATATATATATATATATCACTACATAGTATAAAAAAAGTCGCTTTCTCTGTCCCTATGTCCCTATGTCCTCATGTGTGCTTAAATCTTTAAAACTACGCAACGGATTTTGATGCGCTTTTTTTTATTAGATAGAGTAATTGATGAGGAAGGTTTATATGTATAATAACATCCATTAAATAGTGGAGAAATACTGTTATTTTTGAGGTTTCTAATGTGATGTCGTAAATAATTACATTTTTTCCGCTTACATTGCAAACGCAGCCTGAACCCTAGGAGAATTACCAAAATAATGTACTATTATACCCATTGAAAAGTTCTACAGGAAACTCCGCTATGGTATATGTCTATCTCTTAAGGATATCCCACAATAACATTTTTTTGTCATTTACTTTTTACGACAAATAATGGCTAACTTTCAAAGCGATTTTAACCACTACAGCATTAATCCTTATCTAATTAAATACCTTAAATACATTTTTGATTTAATATAGATCTATATGGCCCTTTACAGCATATGATTTAAATGAACATTTTTGAAGATATTATAGATTGAAAAATTGCGGTACGTAGCGTTTGCGGCAGTTCCGGCCGGCTTTTACTCTAAAGTTAACGCGTGCGGGCCACGGGCAGTAATGAATAAATCAAAACTACTGGATCGATTTTAATCATTTTTCAGTGAATGACATAGTCTATAATTATATTTTATACCCGTGCGAAGCCGGAGCGGGTTGCTAGTATATATATTTTTTTATGTATGTTCGGGGATAACTTCGTCGTTTATGAAAAGATTTTGATAATTCTTTTTTTGGTGGAAAGGAGATATCCTTAGTTTGGTACCATGAATCTGATTATGGGATCCTAGAGAAATCGAGGGAAACTCTCGAAAATCCGCATAACTTTACATTAACTACATAATACTTAACATACTACTGGGTGTACTGATTTTGATGATTTTTAAGTTAATCGAAAGCCGATGTTTATCATGTGGTCATATTTCATCGAGATCTGATTACAACTTTTGGAGTAATCTTTGATAATGCGTATTTCTTGACTATTTTTTCGTATACCTACGTTGCATTACTTGTCGATGTAATTGAAGTCGGTTTATTTTCGTTTGCCAGCAAACACAACTATCGGTTCAGTAAGTGCTGCCGCTCATTACACAAAACACTTAAATGCATCAGTCGAGCTTACATTTTTTTTTTCGTTGACTAGCCGTGCCCCGTGGTTCCGTGTTAATTTGAGAAAGAATAGACTTGATCGGTAGGTGAACTATCTAACACAAAAAGAATTACTTGTCGATATAATTGAAGTCGGTTTTTTTTTCGTTTGCCTGCAAATACAATTATTAATAATTAATTAACGCAAAATAAAAATAAAAAATAACGATAAAATTAAAAATTGATACAAAATACACAATTACAACGCTTCAGCCTCTAATATCCCACTACTGGGCATAGGCCTCTTTCCCTATGTAGGAGAAGGATCAGAGTTTAAAACACCACACTGCTCCAATGCGGGTTGGCGGTTATATTCCCTACTAAGCGAGTGACGATCGCTATCAGGTGTACATGATAACAACCGGGGCCGACGGCTTAACGTGCTCTCCGAGGTAACGTGGGGAGACCCACAAGGACTGCACAAACACCCAGACCACAGCAAACACCTGCATGGCCAATACAAATGTTTGTCATGTGCGGGGATCAAACTCGCAACCGCCAGCGCAACAGGTACAATCCATGGCGTAACCATTGCGCCAACGCGTGTCACACACAATTACAAGATTGATAGTAATTGCTTCTCAAAAACTGATAGGCACTCCAACAAATCGTGTTTTTTCTGAAAATCATATTTAAATACGAATTACATTATTTATAAAATATGAATAATATTTTTTTAATAATATTTTTATTTATAATATATATTAAATAATATATATTTTGAATAATATTTTTATTTATAAAATATGAATAATAGTTTAATAGTATAAGATATTATTAGTTTACTAAAGAAATTATAAATAAAAAAAACGATTGTGCTTTAGACCACACGACTGAAGTATTAGTAGACTGAAGTAACTTACTAAACGTAAATCTTTCTCTTTCTATCTTCACTAACTTATATCTCCCTCTCAATTCCTGTTCGGTTCACCGATCGCAGTTTTCGTAACGCTGTCGTCACACATTCATCTGCTTCCTACCCAAGTCAAGCATGCGTAAAGAAGTTTTACTTCAAAATTTGTCTTTTTATGATTAAATTATCTATACATATAATATAATTGTGTTTGCTCGCAAACGAAAAAAAAACCGACTTCAATTACATCGACGAGTAATACAACGTAGATCGACGAAAAAATAGTCAAGTAACAACGCATTATCAAAGATTACTCAAAAAGTAATTATCAGATCTCGATGAAATTTAAATGTGACCACATGATAAACATCGGCTTTCGATTAAATTAAAAATCATTAAAATCGGTACACCTAATAAAAAGTTATTAGCGGATTTTCAAGAAGTTCCCTCGATTTCTCTGGGATCCCATTATCAGATACTGGTTTCCTTATCATGGTACTAAACTAGGGATATCTTCTTTCCAACAAAAAAAGAATTATCAAAATCGGTACACCTAGTAAAAAGTTATTGCGGATTTTCAAGAGTTTCCCTCGATTTCTCTAGGATCCCATCATCAGATCCTGGTTTTCTTATCATGGTACTAAACTTGGGATATCTCCTTTCCAAAAAAAAAAGAATTATCAAAATCGGTACATCCAGTAGAAAGTTATGCGGTATAATACAACGTAGGTCGACGAAAAAAGCGTCAAGTAAAAACGCATTATTAGATATAACTCGAAAAGTACTTGTTAGATCTCAAATGAATTTAAATGGGACCAATTGGCACACACCACCTTTCGAATAAAAAAAAAATTGTCGAAATCGGTCCACACGGGCAAAAGTTCTGATGTAACATACATAAAAAAAATACAGTCGATTTGAGAACCTCCTCCTTTTTTGGAAGTCGGTTAAAAATGGTAGGAAAGTCAAAACTGTACATTGAATATTTTTTTTTAAATAATACCTAGGGGTGTGATCTACAATCGATACCGAAGCCAAAAATATAGTTTTAAGGATTTTTGTCTGTTTGTCTGTATGTATGTCCCGGATAAACTCAAAAAGTACCGCATGGATTTACTTCAAATTTGGCACGAATATTATTAAGAAGTCGGGTCAACATATAGGCTACATATTATCATGCTATCACCTACCGGGAACGAGCAGTGAACCTTTATTCCCTCAACGTATTCTGTAACAACGTGTAATCTAACGACGCATATTTGAATGTTGTTGTTATTATGTTAATAACCATGCTATATAAGCTAGCTTCACACTATAAAAATCACGCAATATAAGTAACTAAGTCGATAAACATAATTAAATGAATATAAGTAGACAAGACAATTTTAAAGCAGCGCCATCTATGAGATTTTTCTGTAGATATGAAATGTAAAGAAGAAACGTGTAAATGAATGTTATTTTAAAAGGTATAATCGTAGGTATTTTTGGTGCTGTATAGCGTTCACGCAGACGACATCGCGGGCAGCAGCTAGTTTATTATAAATCTAAAAATAAAAGCGAGTTACGAACTTCCAAGTAATTTATGTGACTTCAAGCGAAACCCGACAAACTTTTAAAGTAGGTATCATTTAAATATATTTACATAGCTTTGAATGAAGGAAAGTTGAAAACAAAATACAAAAACGTGTCTTATTATCGTCAATTATAAAACAGAAAAATTCATTTGAAACGTTATTATGAAAGGTGGGATGGAACACGTGAATACGAACGAAAGGTCGCCGGTCAAGTTTGTGCAGATGCCGCAAAATTTTCGAGTTTAATTTTGCTTACAAGCTTTTTTTTTTAATTCTTGTCGTCATCGGTTTTTAAACCGACTTTAGGAAAAAGGATACTTTCATAATTCATTTTTTTATGTGTCTGTTAAACTCATAAAGTTTTACTGGGAGTTTTGATGATTATTTTTAATCGAAAGCTGGTTCTTGTCGTGTAGTCCCATTTATGTTTGGTCGAGATCTGAAAAACACGTTTTTAGTTTACTCTATTATTGCACGTATAAATGTTAATCGGTTTTTTTTCAGTTTTGAGCAAACACAATTATTAAAAGTCGGTTAATAGATAAGTTGAATTATTAAAGAAGGAGTGTTCGTTAAAGAAAATTGTTTGGTAAACTAAATAAAAGGGGAAGTGCAAGCACTTAAGGAACGAGAGACGTCTCTCAGTGGAAATGCAGCGGTATCCAGCTAAATCAACTTGATTTCTGGATGTCGACTGCGAGCGCGGTTAATTTAATTCTCTTTATACTTCCTTGAGTTAGTGAATTTTTATTTATTTAAAATTCTTCATTTTTTTTTTTACTTTAAGATTAAAATTTCTCTTGTGTTTTATGATTTTTGTAGAATCTTTTAATCAAGTTGACATTGACATACAAGGATAGTTTGAAAATTTGGAAAAGGTTACTCTTTATATACACGGTGCTCACTGAAAATCAGTCGGGACAACGATGTCTCAACGATACTGAGTGGGCCGATTGGTGACATCATTTTTTTTTTTTTTTTTTTATATATATTTTGAAAATTTAATATTATGATCAAATATTGTTGCATTTTATCTCATGTAAGCAGTGTTTATTGTTTGTTACCAATAATTTTTAATTTTTTATTTTATTTATTAAATGTAAAACTACTGAAACTCAATTTAAGTCCAGTTTAGTCTTAGAACAATGATTTATTTTCTATCCCGAAATTCAGTACAATTTTCTTGAAGAGAGAATAAAATGGTTTTAAAATCTTTGTCATATCTACACTAGATATAGATAAAGTTTATTTAACCTTATTCTGATAGTCACAAGATCGAAATTCAAATAGCTTACATTTGTAAGATACACAGTTATTCGCTGTCCTTCAGGGGTTTTAAAACGTAATTACGCTAGTATTAATACCCACAAAGATGTACTTATTGTTATTTCGCCGAAATTAATCTCTTGTTTCAATAAAAGTTCAAAAATGTAAATTCTCTAATTTACATTCACAAATATTAATTACATTTTTTCATTACCTTATTTTATGCGCGACTGTGTTACAATAATATGGTGCTGCTATGCCTGTGCTCTAGGGCTAGACTGAGGTCAAGAGTAAGCCCATATCGTAATAAAAAAAAAAAATATGGTTTGGTCAAAAATTGTGTCTTTTTAAAACTTTAAATTCTGGACCTAACAATACGATCTACAATATATATATTTACATTTATTTCAAAATTTTAACAATATTATACATGTTTACAATTTACAACTTAAGAAACAAAATGTTTGCAGATAGTTGCGGTATAGTCATACCAAGAATGCTGGCAGCATTTTAAGCCTATTTTCAGGATAAGACGAGGAGATAAATAGTATAAGAATTTCTTAGTACTCTTAGTCCATGGTCCAACTGATTCGACTGCAAACGGCATCGTCATTATCATCATCATTAGTTCAGCCTATCGCAGTACAGTTCTGGACATAAGCCTCCACAGCACGCTGGGCAGGCGTTTTGGTGACTGCAGGGCTGACTTTGTCGCACCTAAGACGCTGCTGCCCGTCTTTGGTCTGTGTATGTCAAAGCCAGCAGTTGGATGGTCATCTCGCCATCCGTCGACTTTTTAAGTTCTAAGGTGGTAGTGGAATTGTGTTATCCCTCAGTCACCTCTTACGACACCCACGGGAACAGAGGGGGTAGCTATTCTTTACTGCCGTATTCACACTGCAGACGGTACAGAGTTTTAATTTGGAATTAGTGACGAATATTTATGCCGTTTAGTCATTTCAGCTTTCTCTACCCCGGCTTCCGCTCTAAAAGCTGGTTCCCTGACAACAAATGTAATATAATTCATATATAAAAAATTGATTATCATCCGCTTAAAACCAATAACAGGAAAAATGTTTGAAAATACAATATTTTTCTACTTAAAATACCTTATTTTATTCCTAAATTGTCTTGCAATCCCACGCAATGCTTTGATCTACAATAACCCTGTTCATTTGTTATTTTTTATCTGGTTAAACTCTTAGACATTCAAATCTCTTTACGAATTATTTATTATTGATTCGTCGTTCAAATAAAATTGAATTGTTTTTTATGTAACTAGGTCGGCAAAATATCGTACAGCTCACCTGATGATAAGCGACTACCGTAGGTTATAGACATCTGCGACCGACCCTATCCCCGATTCCCCTCAGGATCTCTGGTCAGTATTATTTAGCTGTGATCTTCTGTAAGATCAGGGTACTTCTCCAGTTGGGCTGCTCCATATTTTAAGCAGGAAATTTCCTGCTGTGCCCTACCTCAGTTAAACGTGAATGTGTTTTTTTTTCTTCAAATTAATATATTTTTATTTTTCTATATGAATATAGATTATAAAAAGATGATAACTGGATACAGGCCAAAGAAAAAAATTACGATTAAGTTAACATTTTTTTTTTTTAAGTTTTAAAATACGATTATTATCAATGAAGAAATTAAAACGCTTACAAGATGTAATTAATCAGTGTATTTTTATCAGCTTAAAAAGGATTATTGGCGTAAATTGAAAAAATCGACGATTTTCATTTCTTCGGCCATTCAAGCGCAAAGCATATTAAAATTCTCAATGAAAGACCGCCCGCTCGCGGACAGAAATAGTACCTCATACCACTGTAAGGGTTGCAGTTACTCCAGAGATACCTACTATGTGTATTATATCGACATTGGAGTACACTTTTTGTAGTTTCATTTAGTTCTAGTGATGTACGTTGTCGATAAAAATTTACTTTTATGGATATGGTACTTAATTTTATATTTGTCTTTATGGTTTTTTAATATATTTTTTTATAAAATTTAAATGAATAGTATTGTGCCTCTGGCTCGTTCTATTAAATTGTTTAATGACTTTTTTTTAGAGAATAACCTTAGGCGAGATGAGATCGCAGGACGATTCACCTCTCTAAGTCCAGGATTTTTTATCTTAATTTATTTTTCTCGAATACTGAGACATTCGTGTCGAATTTCGAGTCACAAAACAGATTATACACAAGATTATATAAATCACATTACATGAACATCACAGTAAAATAACAGTGCTTTCAAGTTGTGTTGTTTTCCTGTGATCATTTAGGTGGCTAGAGTTCCTGGGGAGTGTCAAGGGTAGAGTCAGCAACGCGCTTGCGATGCTTCTGGTGTTGCAAGCGTCTACAGGCGAGCCGTATGCTTGTTTGTCGACCTAGGTGTGGTGATAATTACAGGCTATATTAACTTCCTACGCTCTGAGGCTAAGGAGAGAGAAACTGATTGTCGGAATGAAGACGTAAACCCTAAAGCTTAAATCAACTTTTTTGAACCGAAAACGATGTCTAACTGCTATATGTCCATTATAGAATCGTAAACTATGCATCTGATCATGCCATGATCTTCAGCAAAGTGTTGTGCATGAGACCACAAAGGTTTTTGAATGGGTAGGACTAAAAAAAAAGCGTAGCAACGCACGCATGGTACAGCTACTTCATTATAAAAATTGTATGAAAATAATTTTGTTTTATTGTCAAACAAAAAAAAATCCGACTTATATTAACAAGTAATATTATAAACCCAATATTAAGTATAACTCAAAAACTGTCTATCTCGCTGAAATTTAAACGAGATCATACGACAAACACAAGCTTCCCAATAGGAAATCGTAATCGTTACACCCAGTAAAAAGTTAGGACTTAAAAGTAGAGTCAAATTAAGAACTCCATTCTTTTTTGACTTCTACTATGAGCCACTGAGATTTGATAATGTTAAAAATATTTTACTTGGTACGTTAACAAGAATTCTACATTTGTTTACTCCTCTACACAGCTACGGTCAATAGAATTGGTGTAGTATTACTTCATCATCATCATCATCATTTCAGCCTATCAGAGTCCACTGCTGGATATAGGCCTCCACAAGTTCACGCCAAAAATGGTGTGAACTCATGTGTGTTACCCATAGTCACCACGCTGGGTAGGCGGGTTGGTGACCGCAGGGCTGATATTGTCGCACCGAAGACGCTGCTGCCCGTCTACGGCCTGTGTATTTCATTGCCAATAGTTGGATGGTTCACGTTATTTTTGGCGTAAACTTGTGGAGGCCTATGTCCACCAGTGGACTGTATAGGCAGTAATGATGATGATGCCTACCATCTATTTAATATATGATCGTCAACCCGCAGTGTGGAACAGCATGGTGGATTAATCCTCGACCCTCTTTTGTATAAAAAGATCTACATGCACCGCAGTATGTTCAATATTAATCTTTTCTTTTGTCCTTAAATAATAAAAAAAGTTATTTAAAATTATAACACTAAATAAGGCACAAAAGATTTATCCGGAAGAAAGTTAAGACGTTGAAACAAAACGTCTGGTTTTCGAAATAAACATTTTCAGTTCGTTTCAGTAACAACGGACTTTGCGGCTGAATAGACTCTGGGGTTGGTAAAACGAATTCCCGAAATAGAACCTCACACCACTCACCGCTAGGGATGTGCGCTATCGATGATTTTATCGATACTTTTAATATAAGTTTTTAATATTCACGATCACTAATAACACTCTTTATTCTATGGTTATCGTACTTATCGCAACTATAGCGCCAGTAATGTCGCCGAAATATCGGGAGCTTCAAAATAACAATATAACATCGCTCGATAAATTCAGATATTAGTGCGTTTAAACTAAAAAAAACGTATTTTTTTGCTTAAATCGCTTAATTGTCAAGTCGGTTGTTCATATTCTCTTTACCTGTCACAACATTTTTTGAAGTAAAACTTCTTTACGCACGCTTGACTTGGGGAGTAAGCTGGCGAATGCGTGACGAGAGCGTTACGAAAAGTGCAATCGGGTGAGGCGAACGGAGCAAGAGAGAGAGAGAGATGCGATTCACATCTTATTTATCTCTTTATCTCATAGCCATTTACGTTTCGTATATATAAGACAGTTCAGGCCTATTGCTAAAGAAATTTTACTTCAATCGTGTGGTCTAAAATACACTCGATTATTTTAAACTTACTTAGTAATGAGTTATAATTTCTTCTTCATTTTTTTTCACTTATAGTTTCGGCTATAGTACATATGTTTTGAAACACGTTGTTATATAATCTTATATATAAAATTCTCGTGTAACAATGTTAGTTAACATACTCCTCCGAAACGGGTGGACCGATTTTTATGAAATTTTGTGTGCATATCAGATGGGCCTGAGAATCGGCCAACATCTATTTTTTCATACCCTTAAGTTATAAGGGGGCGGGGATTAAGGGGTTAATAACATATATGCCAAAACAACGTTTCCGGGGTCAGCTAGTATGTAAATATATTTTTACTCTTTAATTCTGTACCAATGTTATAAATCTATAGTTATTTTTAGTTGAACGCTAATTTCGGAAGCTACTGTTTAGACATTAAAAAAAACGTTATTATTGGATGGCCCATTTATACAGTAAGAATATATAACATCAGAGTTTCAGTTTTAGTTTGAGAGTTCAGAGTTTTTCAGAGTCATAGTAACTCAATATAAACTAACGATCATCAAGAAACATCTCAGTGCTTACAAAATTAAATATAATATCGACATTTTAACAAATATTCTAACATCACTAGGTCATACTATCCTACAACGTAAATACTAAGGTTTTCTTATTTGAAGTGTAATTCTTTAGTGGTCCACGGAATGTTTCAGACAGTGATTGTTAGATAATAAGAATATTATAAAATGAGATCAATTGGTAGTTTATTAAATTTTAATTAATGGTATTAAGCCTTTTAATTAATATAGTATAACTCTCTGCTGTAAGCGAGATTCGAATATCTATATTTAGTGATAAATAATATTGTGGATAAACTGGTAGAGATCTCTTTTAGAGATTAATTCGTCCTTGCCAACTGCCATTATATTCATATTTTGTGTGTTTCTAAGTGCAATAATATATTAATCGCTTCAGCCTGTAATATCCTACTGCTGGGCATAGGATTATTTCCCCAATATAGGAGAAGGATCAGAGCTTCCATCCACCACGCTGCTCCACTGCGGGTTGGCGAATATATTCCCTACTATGAGTAACGATCGCTATCAGGTGTACAGGATAACAACCGGGATCGACTTAACGTGCTCTCCGAGGCACAGTGGGGGTAAATTAATTATATTATATATATTTATAAATATTATTATATTTAATAGATACTTATATTATTATTATTATATTTAATACTATCATTGTCAAATGAGGTAGGCCACAGAAGGAAATATCTTGCTCAAAATCTGGAGCTGAGGAAGTACCGTACCTTACAAATGATCACAGCCAAGTAATACCGCTCCTAAGAAATGTGTTCAAGCGATGAGTGTGATAGCTAGAGCTCCTCCTCCGATGATAGAGGTTGTAAAGTCTGCAACGCGCTTGTTATGACCCTGGTAATGCAAATGTCCCTAAGCTACGGTAGCTGCTCACCATAAAAAAATAAGAGGATGTGTTTTAAGAGGTGTGATAGCTGTTGCTTAAAAAAGCCATCTTTCTAAAAAAACGTGACCTTGCCAAACTGCTATCAAATAAATTTGATGAAATTCTTTATTCTTTAACCTTATAGTTAGTATTTTAATTGGATATGTCTATACCAGTATAGGTTATGTATATACCGATAATGTACTGTGTGGCTACGGTACTAAAGAATATAGCCACCCCCTCTCTTCCCATGGGTGTCGTAAGAGGCGATTAAGGGATAACACAGTTCCGCTACCACTTTGGAACTTAAAATCCCGACCGATGGCGGGATAACCATCCAACTGCTGGCTTTAAAATACACAGGCCGAAGACGGGCAGCAGCGTCATCGGTGCGACAAAGCCAGTACTGCGGTCACCAACCCGCCTGCCCAACGTGGTGACTATGGGCAAAACACATGAGTTCACGTTATTTTTGGCGTAAACGTGTGGAGGCCTATGTCCAGCAGTGGACTGTATAGGCTGTAATAATGAAAAAATATACCAATATCATAAAACTGAAGATTTTGTTTGTTTGAGCGCGCTAATTTAAGGCACTTGTTCGAATTTATAAATTATCATTGGATAGTCAATTTGAATTGGAAGTGACGTCAAAAAATTTATTGTTTTGTATTCAACTTTAAAGGGATTAAATCGAAAGGGTTACTGGTTAAAAGCTTCTAATGTGATATTATTAAATATACGAGGATTGTTTTATAAAGTTCTGAATTAAATTATATCCTATTTAGGAAATAATTTGGTTATCCTAAATTATAGTCTTATTTCAATCCAATATGGAGAGTTACATAAATTGTTATCTTATAAATTATTCAAAGGCAAAATTATACGGCTTTTAATTAATATGTAAACAATAACATATTTCAGAAAAGTTAACTGCGTACTCTTGAAAAACTTTTCCCAAAATCATTTACATTAAAACAACACCGGTAAAACAAAATTTTAAAGGTTTTGTAGTTTGTGTGGTACCTTTTTCAAAAACAAAAGTTTGTGTGTACTTTATGTTTTTTTTTTTTTTTTTTATGTCACTAGGTCGGCAAACAAGCGTACGGCTCACCTGATGGTAAGCGATGACCGTAGCTTATAGACGCCTGCAACACCAGAAGCATCGCAAGCGCGTTGCCGACCCAATCCCCAACCCCCCCAGGAGCTCTGGTCACCTTACTCACCAACAGGAACACAATACTGCTTGAAAACAGTATTATTTTGCTGTGATCTTCTGTAAGGTCGAGGTACTACCCCAGTCGGGCTGCTCCATATTTTGAGCAGGAAATTCCTGCTGTGCCCTACCTCAGTTAAAATGTACGCACGTAAGGAGGTTTACTTCATTAGTTAGCTAATTTCACGTTGCTAATTTCTTCTTCGTTGACTAGCTAACTTCAGGGTGTCGGTTTTTTGTGACGGTGTGAGCGCATCGTAAAAATTTATTCTTATCATTATTCCCTATCGCGCGCGCCACAAGAAAAATAACTTCAAAACTAGACTCTTTAATGTTCAAAACCGAGCGAGAGTAGATTAATTACTTTACTAATTCTGAGGCGGCGTAGTATAATTATTCACGAAGAACGTTTAATTATTTTATAGAAACAATTAAAATTAACTTTGGACCTTAAAACATTTCTGATAGAAGTCAAAATAAGATATGGTCAAACACAATTTAAAAAAAACCGATTACAATTTATATCGACAAGTAACAAAATCGACAAATGGAAAAAATAATTAAATACATACGTGTTACTAAGTATAACTCAAAAAGTACTCGTCATGTCACACTCATTTAAATGACAGATCATCAAAGTCGTTATACCTAAAAGTTATAAGATATTAAAAATATATATTAAAAATAAAGTCCAATTGAGAACCAATTCCTTTTTTTTGTCACCTAAAAATCCCAGTTCTGTTCGAATCAAGCAATGATTGATTTATTGAACTTGTCAATCAACGAATGAAAATATGAAATATATTACCTACAGCACTTTATAAATTTACGTTACCGTATTTTTCAATAAAAATTCCAGGAATATAGCGAATGTTTACGTTAACGGCCGACCTGACAGCCTATTTGTTATCCCCGCCCACGATATACGCTAAACTTTTTATTAATAGAATAGATGAAAGTTTTACCTATAGGCGTTAGTTCTGTAACGAGCTTAACTATACTCATATATCATGATTTGAGATTTGCAAGGAGCTTAGCCTTTCTATATAGCACGATTTATCTCTGAATTGCTTTCAGTCTTTCAGTTTTGTACATTTTATATTTATCCAATCATTATTCGTTTAAACTTCTAAAGGTTATTTTTAAATTAATTCTAATGAGTTTTATGAAAGAGTAATAGTGCCACGCGGTTTTGTAATTACCAATCCCATGGGAATCGCGCGCTTTGAAACACCGTGACTTAACTTAGAAAAGATTCGTAAACTGATGACTAACCCACCAAATTTCTTATATTTTAAATTTGGAATAGCGTTGTAAATAAGTTTAAAAGTTTTTCCGTTTACCAGTTAAGATTTTAACATCTCTTTATTCGCAAAGCGATTGACCATTTTCATCATTCTGCATCTAGAAATAAAAGCAATTTGCGAAGTAAAGCGATAACCGATAGCGAGCGCAGATGTACTTCGTAATGATACACCCACAATTCATTTGTTCGCTAGGCTTTGTGCGGTACAGCCTTTCAACCTGATTAACTCTTAGAATGGATACTTTTCAATTTGTCAGGGTTATAAGTGGAAATTGTTTTCTCTTGGATACATTTTATAGCATTTTTCAAATAGATTTGCATAGTGAATTTATAATATAATGGTGTCCCTTTTAACAGATATTAGAATTTCTATTGATGATAAAGTGATAAAAATATCTTTTAACTTTAACGGCAACTGTATACCAATATCTGTAATTCCCCTAATCATAGAAGTTCTACTCGATCGTAACAAACAATTGGTGAAATAATTTGTTAAATGGTAATAACCGAAGCCAAATAACGAAGAACTAGAGATAACTGCTCAAATACAATCGTGTTTCAGCAGTTCTCTTTAGTAAGCAGCAGTAAACGCGTAACGTCCCACTGCTGCATAGTGATGCACAGTGGCGTACCGGAGGGGGGCAAGGCGTCATGCCCTGGGCGCTACTCGCTACTCATAAAGGACCACCAAATAGTCCGTAAAACAAAAATTGCTGGATATATTATATGGTTTTCAAAGGGGGGGCTAAAAAGGCATTGTGCCCCGGGCGCAAGTTAAGCTTGCTACGTCACCCCTGCTATGAGTAATCGTTATCAGGTATTTATTATAAAAACCGGGACGGACAGCTTAGTATGATCTCCGAGGCATGGTGGGAAGAACAAGGACAGACATCCAAACCGGAAAGGAATATTTGTAAAAATACAAATATACACTCCGAATGGGAATCGAACCCGCAAACTGCCGGTGTTCAGGCTAAATCTTCACCAGCTATTTATAATTATTTGTCCATTTTAAATTAGGAAAGTATCTTTCAACAATATGACTATGGACGCCAAAAGTATGTATTCACTAACTTCACATTACAGTCAATGGTATGAAAAGTATAATACCGTAATTCAGAGATGAGGAGGCTATTCAGAAGCCCCCTAGAAGGGGAGGCTTGAATGGCGGTATGTGGGCGGAATTGCCGCGCTCCCAATGGAGATACCATAACCAACTAATTCGGAAAATGACTGCCATTTTCATGTACTGTGTGTACTGCAATACATTGTTCAAGAATTCACTTTTTTGGAATTAATTTTTAGCAGTTAAGTCTCTGCAATGTTTGTGATGTCCCAAATAGATATATTATTCTTTCTTTCTTTCTTCGACATGTGACCAGACCAGTGTGTACTCCTTATGAATGATTGCCGTGATGTTTTAAAATATATCGTGTCACTGCTCAACGTTATTTGAAACGATTTCATCCTCATATTTTTCATATCGTTTACCTTGTATCGTTTTTTATGGATTAAACTCGAAAATCAAATATATATTCTTTCTTTTATAAGCATCAATTAATAAGCAAAACCCAAACTTACTATTCGTAACTTTCTGATATAGTCGTTTTAGAATAAAGGTGTCCTTAAGAAATTATAGAAATATAAAAAAAAAAACATTTGCTTTAACTTTGCTTAAAACTTTGCAAATTCCTCAAAAACTAAAAGTATATAATTTCCGAAATATTTTGTTTCATTTGTATGTTTTTTTCCAACGAGGTAAATGCGTCATTAGGGACGTCAGAGGGCGGGTAGTGTGACGTCAGTCGGCCAGAACACCGTTGCGTACAACGTAGATGCGTGGTACGGAGACCGTTCCGCCATTTTCGAAAATAAACTTTAAACGTATCGTAATTAAGTTCTTTTTTCTTTCACAGTTATACTTACGCTTAGTTAGGTTAGGTCGTTGAATACGTTATATGTACGATTTTGATTATTTTATTCACTGTACGGGCTAGTTATTATTATTTGCTGTGTTGTAATGTTGACTTTGCACGAACAGGAAATTATGATTTCGTATAAAAATTATAATATCACCAAATTTATACTCTAGGCTCTAGAGTATTGGAGTTGTAAATACATACCGTAAAAAATCAAAGAATAGTTTGCTACAAATATCTCATCTACCACGCGTTCAAACACATATATTATTTTAATATCACTATTTATTTAAGCATATACGATACATTTAACTTCAATAACATACTTTATTGCCCGCAGTACCGGAAAGATATATTTTTTTTTTTTTCAGTTCTAGTTTTCTTATATTTTCTTTAGTGCTTACCTCTCGTAATAATAAAGATAAAATAAATACATACGTCTCCATTTATCTGTTTTACCAAAAATTTCTCTCAGAAAATTGCTAACGCGTTACGTTATTTCTAACAATCGTTAGATTAGAGTTTCTGATCCAAATGCTAGTTACAACACGTCAGAACATGTCGGTCTTTCAACTGACTTGATGTTTCATCACCTCAGCCTAATATAGTCCACTGCTGGACATAGGCCTCCACAAGTTCGCACCAAAAATGGAGTGAACTCGTGTGTTTTGCCCATAGTCACCACGTTGGGCAGGCGGGTTGGTGACCGGGCAGGGCTGGCTTTGTCGCACTCAAGACGCTGCTGCCCATCTTCGGCCTGTGTATTTCAAACCCATCAATTAGTCGGTTATCCGGCCATCGGGCGGTTTTTTTTTTTTAGTTCCAAGGCGGTAGTCGAGCTGTGTTAACCCTTAGTCGTCTCTTATGACACCCACGGGAAGAGAGGGGGTGGCTATATTCTTAATGCTGTAACCGCACACCAAACTGACTTGATGTTTGGTATATGATAATGTACAATCATCTCAAGTCTGGGCGTTGTCTGTAACCCACATTTAGATTAAATAAACGCCTCACACTCAATTATCCCAACTAAGATTTTCTCCATAGTTAGGAGTCCGGAAAGATATACAATACACAAGTATAAAGCGGCCAGACAACGGAAAACAAATGCATAGCCATAACAGATGAGCTGAGATTGAACCCACGACCACTTTCGCAGCCAGCCAATTCTGTAGTTGCTGCGCTAACGTGCCTTCAACGTCTAATTGTTGCTACTTTACTGTACGCTTGTAACAAGGCTGTATAATAAGCTAACAATAAAACCTCGGATTTCGACTTGAGGTTTGCAACTTACTCCGCTACTACTCCAACTTGCATTGGCAGATTTATATGACTCAGAATTTTGAGATAACCATCACACAATGTTTTAATTATTTCGGTGTCATATATGAAATTAATTAGTATATTGGACACAAACAAATTCAACGATGCTGCTTAGTTTTGGCCCCGCTACCTTTTCCTTAACAATCTTACTATGTTATTTCTATTAAACTGATTTAATATTATTATTATTCTTATTTAACTGAGGTAGGGCACAGCAGGAATTTCCTGCTCAATATCTGAAGCAGCCCGACTGGGGTAGTACCTCGACCTTACAGAAGATCACAGCAAAATAATACTGTTTTCAAGCAGTAAGGTGACCAGAGCTCCTGGGGGGGATTGGGGATTGGGTCGGCAACGCGCTTGCGATGCTTCTGGTGTTGTAGGTGTCTATAAGCTACGGTAATATCTTACCATCAGGTGAGCCGTACGCTTGTTTACCGACCTAATGATATAAAAAAAAATTCCTCGATGCAGCTGCGCTTATTTGACTTTGGACCACCCCTTTTTCAAGGACAACTTCTCTATACTACCTGCCCTTTAATATGCTCCTATTATATCTATTCTCGTATCTATGGTATCCTTATTTATAATCCTTCTACGTTAAGGAGAGTAATGATAATTATAAAATGGGGTAGGACATTACAAATTAGCAATCTTCGTTCAATGTCAGTTTTTTCCAAAAAAATATTTTCTAAAATATCTTCACGTGAAACGAAAGAATAAATTGCGGCTGTTCGAAATACTCCAGTGACCGCAGGATCGGCAAATATTAGTTCCACGAATTATTTTACCAAGAAAAATTTCCCTTTTGGGCACTAAAGCTCTTCGCTCTGTCCTTAGCGGAATATTATCCAAACTTTCGCTCTTACTTTGATAAAATATGTATTTATGGTCGTAGTCAAATGCTTTAGACTTAGGTACAAAATACACAAGATTTTTAAGGTTTTAAATAGAAATTTATATTAATAAACATATCATTTATAAGGAAATGTAAATACAACATTATATTATAATGTAAATACAACGATTAACGTTACCAGTTTGACGTCAGGTAGACAATACCATTGCTCCCTGTGCTGTAGTCGTGCACAGACTCCGGCCACCAATTGCCATCAGACTGAACGTAAGCTTGTTTGCCATCATAGTACACACAGAAACTCTATGAATTACATTTGTTTTATCATTCTTTGTTTTATCATTCTAAGTTGTATGAAGTAAATTCTAAGACGTATTTTCTTCAACTCACGTGAGAATACTGCGACATTCAATTTTCGGGTCCTCTGGTTTGACTTTTTTGACACTGCGTAATAAAAACATTGTATACTTTATAAAATATATTTTATTTACTTTTTTGTATGAATATGCTTAAAACCACCTACTTTTGTAATTTCAGAAAGCCGGCTGGTTTTATTAATTAACATTTCACCTGCAACCGAGGTTTTATGTTATAACATCTTCGACACCTACAAAATATTGCTTTCCAAATTTAAAAAATACAAAAAAAATGTTGTTAAATCTTGAACGCAGTCATAACAAAAACGTATACAATTAATAGACAACTACATCAATACTTGAATGAGAGTGTGGGCGTCAATGGGAGCGTAGGCGGTTTGAGACGGCTGCGTTAGAGCGAGAGGGAGATAGGGAGTAGGGGGTAGGGGGTTAGGGGGCCGCCCGCCCTGAGGGGTTGAATGAATGACGCAGTTGATACGTCTACATTTTTATGTATGTAAACATTGTTCCCGCTTCGGATATTTAGCTACGGACTGGTTTTGTAAAGGCTTATAAACTTTTGAATATTTTTTTATTCCTTTTAGCTTCGTTATTTGGATTAACTGTGGTTTATGTCATACAAGCTGTGCTCGTAACTTTTCCCATCGAATTTCCGAAAAGTTTCTCAATACTTATTTTGTTATGTCCATCTTATGATTTAAATTTATTTACCAGAAGTTGGCGATAAGCTTTATTCAGTAAGGTTCTTTACCTAAAATATTTTTTGTAGTGTAAACCGACTTCCAGATACAAGACAAGTAATACAACGGATACACAGATAATCAAATAACTAATCAATTAAATACATACGCATTGTTAGGGATAATTTAAAAAGCGGTCTTCCGATCTCGACCAAATTTAAATGGAACCATACGACGAGCACCTTTCAATTAAAAAAGAATCGTTAAAATCTATACACGGAGTAAAAAGTTGAGATAATACGCAAAAAATACAGACGTATTGCGTACCTCCTCTTTTTTAAGTTGATAAAAACTTATTCGATCGCTATTCTGTATTATGTCATATTTAATATATATATACGAAATGTTTTTCAGTAAGTTTCAGTTACAATTACAATTGTGTTGTGTGTGTAAGTGTGTAACCTGAAATGACTTTTCTTTTTTTGCTGCAGAATCTACATTCCGAATCAGCTGTGTTAGCTTCACTTTTAACGATTAATAAAGTTTAAATTTGTAAATTGACGATTCGAAATTCTCTTTGTGTTATAAAATCCTTAAGGTCGCGTTTTGACTCTGAGAGTTTTGGGTGGCAAACAATAAAAAATATCTGTAATATCTGCTGTAAATATCTGCTGCTCTCTCTAATATCTTGAGAGTGTAGCATTTTATTTGATGTTTATTTATCTGTACCTGTCAAAAATAAACTCTGGAACTCAAATCAGATGAAACTAAATTACTTAACAAGTTTTTTAGTATACATAGTTAGTAATTAAAACATTAAACATTGACACACTTGTAAATATATATAACCAGAAGTTAAATAACGCAGAGAAATATAACGCAGACCATTAGAAAGTTTTCAGTAATTTAAAGGATTAAGTACAAGTGAAGAAAATTAGATGTGCAAATTGAACGACATTGATGCCTGAAGAGGGTTTTAAGGGCAAAGTTTATGTGGAAACACACGTGCATTAATCTTTGCAACAGCTGCTGTAATCATAATAATAAAACTTTTTTTTCAAACAAAATATCTGCATAGTAGTTTCTCTATACAAGTACTTTTTTTTAATTCTTCATTTTTTTTAAGGAACTTTTGTCTACACAGACATGTCAGCCCCATCATACCCCAATTCTCACTATGTCTAAGAAATGGAGAAAGAATCATTGATGACGTAAGATCATATTAACTAACAAATTTGCTGCATCAAAGGTTCTGTTAACACAGAAACTATACAAGTACTACATACACATAACTAAATTAGTGCTTGGACCCAATCTGGGCAAAAGCCCTATCCAACTTTTTCCATTTATTTCCAACTTATCTTTTATCTATTTTTTTTTTTTTTTTTTTTTTGTAGTTAGCCGTTGTAGGTACAAATTTTAATGTCTTTTCAGGTTTTTATTAGATTTTTGATGACTATTGTACTGATGCCGATATTTTAACGTAGATTTATCATAGACACAATTATTAGTGTATTGACGGGGCTCAAGCAACCGGGATCGGAAAAGGAAAGGTAGATTGGCAACTACACGCTTGTCCACAGATCAAGATTTTGTTCGGTAATTTATATATTCTTGTTTTTTTTTTTTTTTTTGTTTCTCAATAAATAGAATATATTTATTAAAAAACAAAAGAATCAATTACCAAAACAAATGCAAAGTAAAGTTAAAAAACATGTTTAGTACAAAGTTTTGACGGTAATTTACTATATTATACGAGCAGACACATCGCAACTGTATGCGATGACTCTCCTTAAGTCATTTATTTTATTTTTTTAGAAATGATCAGTCTAAAATGGTGAAAATTTCAGCAAAAATGATTAAAACGTTGAAAAAAACGTTTAATTTGAAACACAATATGTTTGAAACGTAATAGTACTACGTAACGTAACGTAATAGTACTATTTATCTGATTTTGCTTACTAGCGATAGATGGCTAGTAGGTACAAAATTCCGCACTATTGAATGCCAAAAACTAAAATGAAAGATTTAATAATAAACACCATGAAATTCAGCATATCTCCCTTTGTTCAAACAACCGCTGACTTCTGACTAACGTGCGACAGTATATATTTCAGAGGAACCTTAACCAATAGTTTACAAGATATAGTTTATATATATATATATATATATATATATATATACAGATATGAATAATAATTATATAAATAAATATAGATATTACGCCCAGACTGAAAGTAGGGTCTCACCACACACTGCGCCTACGGGCTTATTCTATGATAGTCCATTGATACCTCACATTATAATAAAGATACTTCTAGGCTTACGACCAGGTAACAATATTTATCAGAACTTAGAGACTTATTCATCTCAGCGTCTTCATTATCAGCGTCTTCGGTGCGACAAAGCCAGTACTGCGGTAACCAACACGCCTGCCCAGCGTGGTGACTATGGGCAAAACAAATGAGTTCACGTTATTTTTGGCGTAAACTTGTGGAGGCCTATGTCCAGCAGTGGACTGTATAGGCTGTAATGATGAGAGACTTATGAGACGTATGAACTGGCTTTTGAGATGTGTTTTTTTCCACGTTCGCGTCCTGAATTCAACAACGTATGAATACAATTTATGTAAATTCCTAATAACGATATACCCATCTGGCGCTCGTCACCGGCCGTATTTCAAACAGGGTTACTCGTTAAGGATTTCTCGTTAATTGAATACGACCTATTCCGTCCTTTGTCGCCGAAAATAGATTTCTATCATCTAAATTTAATGCTACTGATTTTAGAGAATGGAAAAAAAAAACGTTAAAATTAGTCATAAACGCTTTAAATTCATCGGAACTAGTAAGTTAAGAATCCTGTGTGCAACGTCTGGAAACATACAACACAAACAAACACCTAGACCACTACAAATAACTGTATCGTCAATGATGATAATATTGTCATGGGGACCAAGATAGTGACCGCGAACGGATGCTGTGGTAACTGGCTGATACATCGCTACCGATAGCCAGTCAACCATTTACTATTGTGCCAAAGTATCTATCTGTCTACCCATACGCCTATACTATCTGCTTTTAACTATATTACTCTTTATATTCATTATACTCTTACTATTTTTACTCACCTGATGGTAAACGATTACTGTAGTTTATAGACGCCAGCAACACCAGAGGTATCGCAAGCGCGTTGTCGACCCTACTCCCACGCCCCCGAGGAGCTCTGCCCCCCTTTTTTACCACAGGAACACAATACTGCTTGAAAGCAGTATTATTTAGCTGCGATCTTCTGTAAGGTCGAAGTACTTCCTCACTTTTTCTGCTGCAAATTTTGGAACAATCTAAACGTAGAATATAACAAAAAAAAATATTATTTATTAATATAAATATAGAAACTGTAGAAATACTATTAAGATATTATAAAACTTAAAAGAACTTTTGATACAATAATTTATATGTAATAAAATAATTTATGTGTATATAGTTTGACCTTAACATAAACCCAAGGGGAAATAATAAAAAAACATTTTTATCAACAAAGCTTACTGCTACCATTTTTAGAAAAGTTATTGTTTCCTTGCAAAGAATGAAAACAATACCCAAGTTCTTATTTAAAAAAGAAAGTATTTTATTTACATATTATTATTTATATATTCAAACACATTTATATTTCACCATTAATATTCATAAATATGAATAATTGATTAGTATGTCATTATTTTATAGTATACAGAAAATCATCCAGTTTCACTCACTTTATATATTTTTAAATTACCAATAAAAATGGTTACAATATGACAAATTAAAAACGCGTTGCCGACCCTATCTGTACTGGCGGTCAACAGTGCACATCCTCATGAGTTCTGGCCACCTTACACACCACAGGAAGAGAAAAGACTTGAGAGCAATGTTATTTAGCTGTGATCTTCTGTATGGTCGAAGTAGCACAGTTAATCTACATACTTCATATTTTGGACAATACATTTCCTTCTTTGCCTTACCTCAAGAACCGAATTTCAACGAATTTACTTTGATTTCGCGTTACATAAACGAGCAAACAGTTTCATTTATATATATACAATGCTAATATTGTGAATATTAATCAAACTACAAACAAATGTTAACACATATCGCGATGTTAGAAAAAATAATCATGTTTCCTTTATGGATATCGCAATAAAATAATTGTGTTTAATTGCGAACATAAAGTATCCTAGGTGGCCTGGATGAATGCTAGCTTCACTGAAAGGCGTATTTATTTTAAAATTGTCTTTGCCCTGCGGTTTAACCGCGTAAATTTGAGGGAATTACGTACTAACATATTATATAACCTACCTTTCTTGGTAAATTGACTATCCAACACATTTTTTTTAAATTCGAAACAGTAATTGCTTAGATTCTTAAATTCAACTTAAATTCGAAACAGAAATTCCTTAGATTCTCAAATTCAACCAAAAAACAAACTTTTAAGCTTTATAATATTAGTACACACTATTGTTAAAGTTTTTTTTTTGGTTATTATTATCGTAACAGTACAAATGATGACCTTTGAGTGTTATTACTAAAAATATTTTAAAGAATGGATTCCACAACTCATATTTTTCTCTGATGACAGGATGGCTGGCTAAGTTTTTGCTAGGATATTTTGAGAGAATGTGACGAAAATCTAATACTAAGGAGTAATTCGCTCTTACAGAAGATCACAGCTAAATAATACTGTTTTCAAGCAATGTTGTATTCCTGTGGTGAGTAAGGTGACCAAAGCTCGTAGGAGGATTGAGAGTAGGGTCAGCAACGCGCTTACGATGCTTCTGGTGTTGCATTTGTTTATAAGCTACGGTAATCGCTTACCATCAGGTGAGCCGTGCGATGTATAAAAAAAAGGTTACCATTCAACGCAGACATGTTTTGTGTGGTATAAAACATAAAGAATAAGATTTACGCATTTGATGGTTCGCAGGACAGGACAACGTCTGTGGTGTCAGCTAGTATTATTTTATTGTAGGCAAATTTGTTAACAACTGCTCTGGTGTAGTGGAGCGTGTGCCATGTCCGCGCTGATACACCGGCGGTTTACGGGTTCCATTTCCGTTCGGGATGGACATTTGTACAAATGTTTATTTACGGTTTGGATATGTATCTTCCCCACCGTGCCTCGGAAAGCTCGTTATGCTATCAGTCCCGGTTATTTTCATATATACCTGATAACAATCGTTACTCATTGTAGAGAATGAATCCCGCAATGGAGCAGAATGGTGGATTAATACTCAATTCTTCTCCAACGTGGAGAAAGAGGTCTATGACCGCCAGCGGGCTGTTACAGGCTAAATTGAATTGTATTAACACAATAGTATCTTTATATAAAGGAACAAATTAATTTTAACAATAACAAAACTCTTTATCTGAATAATAAGTTAAATTGTGTATTCTGTATTTTCGCCGTGGGCTTTGAATAAAAGTATAAATTATCTTGGCAGTTACAATAATATTCTAGTAGTAGTAGTAGTCAGTATTATTCTACCAGTCAGTATTAAACTTTTGTGTTATTTTAAAATTTTATAAATAAACTTATTAATAAGTTTACACATATTTACATATTTACTTAATAATTCTGTTCGTCATCAAACAATAAAAACCTGAACTCAATTTACGTCGATAAGTAATAAAATTAGAACATCATGAGATCGAATTTAATTAAAAATACACAATAGGGATAGCTAAGAAACTACTTATCAGAGCTCGATCAAATTTATATTTGAAACGCAACAGCTTTCAAAAAAAAATTATCATCAAAATCGGTACACGCGGTAAAAAATTATGAAGTTACACACATATAAAAAAACAAATTGAACAGAAACATCCTTCTATTTTTGAAAACGGTTTAAACACACAAAATTAAGAAATAATTTGACTTTTTTATCTATATAACAATTAGTGTACGGCTCACCTTATGATAAGCGATTACCGTAGCTTATACGTATAGATCGCCTACAACACTAGAAGCATCGCAAGCGCACTGCCGATCCTTCCCCATCCAGGAACTCTGGTCTCTTACTCCCCACAGGAACATAACACCGCTTAAAAGCAACTTTATTTAGCTGTGCTCTTCTGTAAGGCCGAGGTACTTCCCCAGTCGAGCTACTCTATATTTCGAGCAGGATATTTCCTGCTGTGCCTCACCTCAGACTACAGCATAAGTACCTATAACATGTATAAATATTTATTTTGAAAGAAGAATGCATAACCAATATACTAAGTAAAAGATAATCTACATATTTTTTATGTCACTAGGTCGGCAAACAAGCGTACGGCTCACCTGATGGTAAGCGATTACCGTAGCTTATAGACGCCTACACAACCCAATACAATACAAATGTCTGTATTTGATCATTATTAGTTATAATAAATAAACAAATAAATTAATAAACGCCTCACATCTCACGCTCAACGGTACCCAGTTATAAGACCGCCTTTGCACTTTTTTAGGTTAGAACATTGATATTTTCTTTAATATTTCTCTGAATTTGCAACAAAATATTATATAAAGAAGTCGGATGTCACAGGGTGAATCTTTATGTACACGAAACATCACGAAATTTTTCAAACTGGTGTCATTACCCTTTTGTCTATTTATAAACGGCAATCGATATACGTTGCACTAAGGTCACTATGCGCATTTGCAACGACCTTTGACGCCGACCTTGACCTCGGTATTTATGCAATACCTTCCCGAAATACCAAAGGTCGATGCCACCCACCCCATTACGTCAGTACAAAAGCCCCCTTCCGCGGGTGTCTTTGTGTGTGTTTCGAGTTTTCGTTAGAGTTGTGGGCGTTAGCGATTTATACAACTGAATGGATTTGGAACACTCGATTTCCGCAATTTCGAAATTACAGAAATTAATTCAGAACAATTTGACTAATTTTAATAACAATAGAAATGATGAAAATTTATATCGGTTTTGTGAAATTATTTTATCGAAATTTATTTCTATGATTTTATTTGTTGCTTGGTAAATTATAAGATTGAATATTTCTAAGAAAAAATCGAAAAAAAAGGAAAAATTATTTTATGTTCTGGAAGAAGTTATTTAAAAATCCGTTTTGATACCTTTCACGCTCGAATAGACGAGACACTTTGACATCTCACAATAATGATGAGAATAAGAAGAATTACTTAAGTTACAACACTTCTAAAATAATTGACTCCTCGTAACAATTTCAATGATTCAATGAGGGCTGGTGCCCTTTTGTTACCTTTAAATAATTAGTTCTCAAGGTTTACATTTTTTTTTCTAATTCTTAGATGAATATCGGTAGTTACTAATACTCTTTCATGCCAGTTCTCGCAATCTCTTCTCGAACGTTCATTCCTCATACTTTATCTTTCTCACATACATCACCATTCACACTAAAAATCTATTTTTATTCTATTCAAAGATATTTTTTTCTTTATTTAACAAACACAGAGCAAAGAAAACGAAAGGAAGGATAAGTTTTATTTTTAAATTTCGCCGCAGGGAGTTCCTAATATCTATCGGATTTACTATTTTTTATTTATCTATACGCATAATCTTATACTATCAATAACATTACTTAAACTATTTCAGTCTAAAATTTAGTCATTATTTTAAAAATGTATTTTTTTATCTTATTGGTCTAACAAAGAAGCTTACATCATTTTAACTTATATTTAATTTATAACAGTTTAACTATAATAACTTAACAATTTTTAATTATACAACATATTTCTAATCCTATATTACAGTACATGTGCCAAGAGATTATGTATTTATTATATAATCGAAGCCTATTTACTTGTCATTTTATTTATTACCGTTTACTTATAAACATCCAGATTTGATGGGACTAGAAACAATTTATTAATTTAGTCAGAGTGGAATCCAAAACAATAAAGTTTACATTGTAATATTGAAAAAAAAATTGTCCAATAATTTATTGTAACTTTTATATATATTAAAAATAAAAATTAAAATTAAAAATATAAATTAATTGTAAAATATATCAAAATACGTTCATTTTTTCAGATATTAAATTTCACGTATGCGTGTGTGTCTAATACATGGTCACTACCATGTATTATTGTGTAGAATTTTTTAATTGATTTAATGTATTTTTTATGCATAATTTAAAAAAATATTAGCATTCTGCACTCCTTCTCTATAAAAACTATAAGTGTGCGAAATTTCATACTCCTCCGTCCGCGCAATTTTCGTAAATGGGAAGTAAAAATTTTTTGTTTCACGTATTAATATATACATAAATTACCACAAGTAAATAAATGTATGTGAAGCAACAGACACTGCCTTGTTTATTATTACGATATTCAGTTTAATATAACATGTCTTGATTCAGTTATTTCAATATTACATACCAATAATAGTAACATTTTTCATATATCGGATGATATTGTATTTCATACCGTATCACCTTCTAGGAAATCCTCATAGCTTCGAAAACTTTTGAGAGAATATAATATGCTTTTAAAATATTTCTATGTAATGGAGTTATGCGTTTATTCACTGTATGTATGAATGTATACCTTAGTTATCTTAATATAATCGTTAAAATCTTTTGTAATACGTAACATATTTTTGGTATTGACGATATTTCGAATCACGTAGACCAGCATACCACTATAGATCAGGACCGCTAATTTTTGAAACCAACAAAAATTATTTATAGTTTTTTTTTACTTTTTGCCGTTTTCAATGGCATAAAAGCATTTCTATTGTCCGTAGTCGCAAGACTTAGCAATCCGTGAATAAAAAATATGTACTAACTTAACATCTGTATCACCGGTTTCTAGTTGAAATATCTGATATATAACAGTATCCATGAAATAAAATTTTATAATGTGCTATTATGGTTCATCGTCAAAATCCATATTTTTTTTCTCAAATGTTATTTTCAACTTGTTGAATTCGAAAGCTATTATTCATTAGTTTTTTTTTTTTTTTTTTATTTTTTTATGTCACCAGGTCGGCAAACAATCGTACGGCTCACCTGATGGTAAGCGATTACCGTAGCTTATAGACGCCTGCAACACCAGAAGCATCGCAAGCGCGTTGCCGACCCAATCCCCAACCCCCCCAGGAGCTCTGGTCACCTTACTCACCAACAGGAACACAATACTGCTTGAAAACAGTATTATTTTGCTGTGATCTTCTGTAAGGTCGAGGTACTACCCCAGTCGGGCTGCTCCATAAATAGTTCATGTAAATGAGTCTAGTTTATATTATGTACCAGGTAAACTTAAGCCGTCAATCTGTAATCACTTCTCATCACTTTAGCCTATCGCAGTCCACTCCTAGACACAGGCCTCCACAAGCTCGCGCCAAAAATGGCGTGAACTCATGTGTTTTGCCCATAGTCACCACGCTGGGCAGGCGTGTTGGTGACCGCAGAGCTGGCTTTGTCACACTGACGACGCTGCTGCCCGTCTTCGGCCTGTGTATTGTAAACCAGCTGTTGGATGGTTATCCCGCCATCGGTCGGCTTTTTAAGGTGGTAGTGGAACTGTGTTATCCCTTAGTCGCCTCTTACGACACCCACGGGAAGAGACAGGAAGGCTATATTCTTTACCTACTGCCGTAACCACACAGTAGCCTCATCAGCAATCATATTAATGTTGTATTAAAAAACGGTTAATTAAAAAAGAAATAAATACAATCGTTTTGTTCTGCCTCATTTGTTTTATTACCGTATTAACGACCATAGCTTTGTTAAGATATTATTTATAATCACGAGTTACGTGTTCTTAATTGTCCTAATAATTACTATTATATATGTTTTCATTATTTCAATTGCTGTAATATATTAAAGGTCAATTGTTTTTATTGTTAAGTTAGCACTTGCGCTTCAGCCTGTAACATCCCTCCATTCCCATATAGGAGCAGAATCACAGATTAATCCACCACCTTGCTCCAATGCGGGTTGGTGGATATATTTCCTACTACCTATATTAGGTAACGAACGCTGTCAGGTGTACATGATAACAACCGGGACCGACGGCTTAACGTGCTCTCCGAGGCACGGTGGGGAGACTCAGGAGAGGAGACTCTGGAAGATAAATATTTGTATAAAACTAAATATCCACCCCGAGCGTGAATCGAACCCGTGACCGTCGGTTTTTAGGCGCCGCCGACACAGCACACGCAGCATTACACCAGTCCGGTCATTGTTAAATTAAACTTTTATTATTTAGTGTCAAAATATTTATTTATTTATTTACAAAAAGTCGTACACTAACCTAATCGCGTTATAATTATTAAGGCTAATTACCTCCATCCATTTAAATTAAATTAAGTAGAACAAACGTTCAAATATAATAAGGAAAAACAACAAAACAAATATTACGTTTTACGATACAACAAAAGAAAAAATTAATTATAACTAATTCGAGAATGTATATTCAACCTGAAAGAAGTATGGTAGAAGTTATTTTTTATTTTTTTATACTGTTTATTTGATTTTATTATATACTAGCTGTGCCCGCGTTTGTAGATGTTTTTAGTTCGCAAAGTTATAAAATAAATAAATTTCTAAAATAAAAGTAGCCTAAGCTACTCCTTGTTACATCAGCTATCTGCCAGTGAAAGTCCCATCAAAATCGGTCCAGGTGTTTCAGAGATTAGCTGGAACAAACAGATAGACAGACATAAATTATATATATATATATATATAATTTATATATATATATATATATATATATATATATATATATATCATTTTGGCACCAAAATAAGCAGTAAAAGCCGTTAAAGTAAGTACCTTTTTTGTTGATTTTTTTTTTCAAAACCTTTGTAACCTAATTAATGATTATTTTCATTAGTTGAAGTAAATTAGTCTCGTTTATATTATGTACCACAAAAACTTTAGCCGCCAATCTGTAAAAAAATACTTATAACAATTAAAAATATATCCTAAAAGGGGATTAATTTCAATATTAATTGTTTTCTTTTTGTTTCAGGTATCTACACTCTTAAATATTCATGTCAGTCTGTCAACATCACACATTGGTAAAGTAATCTGAATAATAATAGTTTACCACTAACCTTTAGAATTAAATACAACACAAGTAAATATTACGGCAAAAAAAAATGAATTAAAATCGTATTTCGAAACTTAATCAGAAATATCATAAAAAAATAATAGTTTAAAATATTTTTAAAGTGGCGCGTTGGTTTTTGTTTCTTTTTATGGTTACAATTTATTACTATAACAAAACTTTAAGAGTCTAATTTCAACAAATTAATCTGAGTATATAAAAATAACATTCGAATTTTGAAAATATTTTATTCCATAGTCTAGAACTACAGTGAGTATATTTTGAAGAGTACAATTTAGCCATTATTTATTCCAATATTTTTATGAACCGTAGTAATTATTTTTTAACCTTCATAATATTTGATAGTAATATCTTTTCAAATAAAATTCTAAAATACTCTTTTAAAATTCTAGTAAAACAGTGATAATATGACTATAAATAATACCTCGATGACATTAGCGTTAATGTCAGAGTCATGTTAAGATCCTCTGAGCTCCTCTTAAACAAGGTACATAAACTTTTATTACTTTCGATCTAGCCCGATATTAATTTATTAACCGACTTCAAAAAAGAGTCTCGATTCAACATATTTTTTTTTATTTTTGTTACCTTGTAACTTTTTACTGGGTGTACCAATTTTTAACTAATTTCAAAAAAGGAGGGGGTTACTCGATTCGACCGTATATATATAATGTATACTTTTTAATGTATGTTCGGGGATAACTTCGTCGCTTATGAACCGATTTTGATAAATCTTTTTTTGTTGGAAAAGAGATGATATCCCAAGTGTGGTACCATTATAAGGAAATCAGGATTTGATGATGTAATCCCAGAGAAATCGAGGGAAACCCTCGAAAATCGTAGTAACGACTGTCTGTTTGTTAATTTTTTTCGTCTACTTACGCTGTATTACTTGTCGATGTAAATGAAGTCGGGTTTTTTTTTTTCGTTTGCTAGCACATACAGTTATGCTGATTCTTTTTTTATCGAAAGCTGGTGCTAGTCATGTGGTCAAATAAATTTTTTATCGAGATCTACGATGAGATGAGTACCTACGTTTTTTTAAATGTTATTGTGACTGTTCCGTTAACGCAGTTGTTACCAATGACTACTTTCTGCTTCCCAGTTTGTGAGTTCCATTCCCGCCCTGAGTCTGGATTATATTTATTATTTATGTGTTGTTACAAATAAAATACAGTTATTGAGTAGCCTTTTTATAAGCAAACCATTTAAACGTGTTTAGAAATTTTTAAACTTTTTGTTTGGCTTTTCAATAATATACACCCTAAAAGGAGAGTAATTACGAATGTAGAGGATAACTGTGGTTTTTACACAGATATCTTTTGATTATCGAAAAAAAATGCGTTTATAATTTCTAATTTTTACTAACTATATTATGGTACACTTCTATTTTATACTGGATCTTAAATATTATAACCACGGCCACGAGCCGCTGGTCTGGATGACGATTGCGGAAATCCGTGATGTCTGGAGCGAACTTGGGGAGGCTTGTGTCCAGCAGTGGACTGCAATAGACTGAACTGATTGACTGACGGACCGCGGGTTCAAAATTGATAAATTTTATTATATTTAGATAAAATTAATTATTATAGCTTAAATATAGCTAATACTGTTCGCAAGTTTATAACACTCATTCAGTGTTTGATAACAACATTGTATTATAGATGTTTTTGTTCTTTGTCATAATATTTAATATTATGACAAGTTGTAGTTAATTTTATCTGCCGAACTACGTTTAATGTAAAACGAATATAAATCAAGATTACTTTGAAATAAAATCTGCTATTTTATTTAATATAAATAGCCATTTTTTTTATATAATATTAATAATTTTAATTTTTTTTTGGTTTCTAAATCTAACAAAACTACTCCACCCAGCAACGAACACGGTTTCACTAAAGTATATTGGATAAAAAGTATATTGTTACAATTTATGTAACAAAAAGCAGACTATTTACTTATATATAAAATTGTCTTTTTTTTGGAATTTACTCTAAGAATCGATTTTTATATAGGGTATAGGGCCCCTGGTATGAAAAAGAAACCTCGTTACGTTTTTGTTACGATATTTTCTAATAATGCCATCGGAACCCAATAGGGTCACATCAAGAGTAAGCCTTTTTCGTGCCTATTTAGACAGTCAATCTGAAGGAGTAAACTCCAGTCATGCGTTGAATCTGACACACACACTTTTTTATATTGAAATGATTGATGATTTTTCCGTAATAGTAATAAATACATAAATATTACGCCGCGTTAGCGCAACGGTCACAGCCATGGATTGTACCTGTTGCGCTGGCGGTTGCGGGTTCGATCCCCGCACATAACAAACATTTGTATTGGCCATACAGGTGTTTGCCGTGGTCTGGGTGTTTGTGCAGTCCTTGTGGGTCTCCCCACCCTGCCTCGGAGAGCACGTTAAGCTGTCGGTCCCGGTTGTTATCATGTACACCTGATAGCGATCGTTACTCATAGTAGGGAATATATCCGCCAACCCGCATTGGAGCAGCGTGGTGGATTAAGCTCTGATCCAGAGGCCTATGCCCAGTAGTAGGATATTACAGGCTAAAGCTATATGTTTAACATGCAAACACGGTCGTCTATTCCTAAGATAGGCAAAGTATTGCCTATTTTTTTAGGTAACAGACAGCTGTTAAAGACACAATTTTAACAAGTGTACATAGCATTAAATGCTTAAATATTTACGAGTTTTCTTTTACACTACCCATACTCTATTAAACGATAAGTACTTTAGCGATATAATTCCCTTTTAAATTTAAAAACAATTGCGTTGAAAAATGACGCGTTGAAATTGTATAAGATATTCGCAAAAAGCTAAAAAAAACGAAGTATCGGTTTCTCTTTGTCTTTCATTCTTTGTATAGAGTTATTCTTTCGTGTCGTATTGTGTACAAGGATACAGAACTGGTATTGGGTGAGAGTACCTTGGTAATATTACCGCAGGAAGTGGGCAAAAATAGGCAGATATCGTAGCACTTACGATGCTGTACACATTTACTACTGTCTGCTTATGTACCCCTAGTACTACTCGTGTTCAAAAAAACGTCTATTATGCTATGTTGAGTCATGGCATGTGGTTTTATGGCCTATATAACTTGTGGGTAATATAAGTTCCATAATGAAGGTTATTTCAAAATCGCGTTTTACTGAGGTAGAGTACAGCTGGAAACATTCTGTTCCAAATCTGGAGCAGCACATCTGGGAAAGTACCTCAACCTTACAGAAGGTCACAGCTAAATAATGCTGATTTCAAGCAGTGTTATGATTAAGGCCAGAGCTTCTTGTGGAGGATCGAGGGTAGGGTCGGCGGCGCGTTCGCGACACTTCTGGTATTGCAGGCGTCTATAGGCTAGGAACCGCTTGCCATTATGTGAGGCGTACGCTTGTTTACCAACCTAGTTGTATAAAAAAACAATTCACTTGTATTACAACTTATTATCTACAAGCTTTGTGCTTGCTGTGCGGTTACGGCATCAAAGAATATAGCCACCCACACATATGGATAACACAGTTCCACTACTATCTTGGAACTTAAAAAGCCGACCGATGGCGAGATAACCATCCAACTGCTGGCTTTGAAATACGTAGGCCGAAGACGGGCAGCAGCGTCTTCGGTGCGACAAAGCCAGTACTGCGGTCACCAACCCGCCTGCCCAGCGTGGTGACTATAGGCAAAACACACGAGTTCACGCCATTTTTAGCGTGAACTTGTGGAGGCCTATGTCCAGTAGTGGACTGCGAAAGGCTGCTGTGATGATCTACAAGCTTTAGTAAATGTGCCATCTAACACGAAAATAATTTTTCAATCCGAACCAACAGTTCCTGAGATTAGCACGCTTAAACTAACAAACAAACTTTTCAAATTTATAATAATACTAAAGTATATATATTAGTATAAAGAACCTTTACTGAACATCCATAAGTAAACCAGCTATTATGTGCGATTAAAAAATATTTAAATTGGAACAGGTTTGAATCAGAACGTACGAAGGAACAGAACTTTTCCTTCCATAATTCTTCCATTATCACGTATGTATAGCCGTTTATTGTTACCGGTTGTATTTATGTGTACATTTTGAATGTCAATCATGAAGCGAGTAGTACTTTATTATACCTACAATTAAAATTGTCGACAGACATAATCACCTCACAATTATTATCAAATCGATAAAATATGCACTATTTATAAACAGACAGATAAATATCTTATATAAAAATGCCTGATCTACAGTGTTGTACTAAAGTACCCGATGTTACCATTAAAGAAATAAACGTATTCTTGTTTATTATAATAAAACTGGAACCAGTTCAATTCCGGACCTTGAAAATATTGTGGAAAGTTTTATTTGAAAGACTAAATACGATATTAAAGTAGAAAGTCGACTTTATAACATTTTTCTGACTTCTATCTTGACCACGCATCATGGTAAAATTACTGAATGGCTTGTGATGAAACTCGACACGCTCCAAGCCAGTACTACAATCTAAGATATTAGGTACTAATAGGTATCACGAAACTATGTCTAATTTCTTTGGAAGAGAGGAGGAAAACCAAAGTATGTAATCGCTAATAAAATCAGGAGTAGGGCTTGTCGACGAATAAAGTGTAAATCTACATTTTTTTCGTTTGAGTAATAAAAGATTAATAACATGAATAGAAAACCTTACACTTCATCATACATCATCATCATTTCAGCCTATTGCAGTCCACTGTTAGACATAGGCCTCCACAAGTTCGCGCCAAAAATGGCGGAAGAGAGAGGAAAGAGGGACGGCTATATTTTTTAATGCCGTAGCCACACAGCTCATCAGCACATCATCATACATATAATGTGTTTTATATATACAATATTACATACAAATAACACAAACACAGAAGTATTAGAACATAAAAACGTTGCACTTCTAACATAGAGAACACGGAGTACTTCTTTCAAAGAGTTGTTCCATTACAATGAGCACACAACATGACGTTTTAGTACAATGTCAATAGAAAGAGACAGTTCGCTTAGAGATCCTAAGTATACGGCGCCTTGTTTGTCGGAGACTTTAACTACGTTTGTGGGGATAATAAGAAATTTATGAGAAGAGCTCAGATACTAAAACTTAACATTGCTCGATCTTCAAGTACAGTTTCTTTTAATATCTTTAACAAAACCACAACATCGTTTGTTTCTAACAGTAACAGCAGATTGATATAAAAAGGCGAAAAAAGGTTTAAGAAAAGGGGTGGGTATCCAACAATTGCTATATACATTATTAACTTGCAACAATTTACTTTTTTAATGCGCACGGCCAAGGAGTGGAATTCTCCGCCGGCGTCTGTATTTCCGAGTTCATACAACCCGAACATGTTTAAAGTGCGAGTGAACAGGCTTCTTCTGGTCGAGCTCGCTCCATCTTCGACTACGTCTTTGCTCTAGAGCTAGACTGGGGTCAAGAGTAGTAAGCCCATTATATAATTTAAAAAAAAAAAATTGGAGCAGAAAACACTGCAAACTGCGCCAAAGGCCTAGTCTAGAACCGTTCTTTGGTAAGAAGAAGCTTTTATTTCATATCACCTTGACGACAATCAAACGTATAATCTGCCTAACGTCAAAATCGGGTTGCCAGTCCTACCCCCGATGTTAACGTAGCGCATCTTCAAGCGCTCTGGTTACCTTAATAACCTCAGAAACTAACACAACTTCGGAGTAGATTGAGAGATGAGTAGATTTTCTGTAGGGCTCTAAGCGAGGTATTTCCTGCTCTGCCCTACATCATTAAAAATCTGTATTATTTTGATTATTTGAAAACGTAAAAGCTTTCTTTTTAATATAAATAAACATCAAGTCATAGTTAGAACTAAAGCAGGAATCATTTAAGTTAACTAATCTGACAAGATGGATAAATCCAAAAAGATAGATCAACAAAAAAAAATCGGTTTATAATCTGCCAACAATTATCACGAAACGTAAAAAAAAAATAAACAAAATATTTGGCAATTCTCTAGCAATTTTCGAATTAATTTGTTATTTTTTTTTTTCGATTTTCAAATCGCTTAATTATTTTCCCATTTAACATAAGAATATTTACTACTTTCAATAATTCTTTTCGGTTGGTAATTTAAAGTAACTCTGCTGAATTAAAAATAATTTTAAAATAATGAGATTTACTAAAATAGACCTCGCAACTTTCGACTTGTTAAAACATTGACGCCGATGCAGTCTGGTATTATCATCAGAAGATTCGTATGATGACATTTCAAGAATAACGAATCCAAAAAACGTAAACATATTTATCTCGATATAAATATATCACTAAGCAACAATTAATAGCTGCTTAATTTTTATGTTTCTTTTAATTGTTGTTTTTACTAAAATATTTGATAATATTTATCTTATATAGCTTGCCTTTTCAGTTTTACTTCCATTTAATTTTGGTATTTTTATAGCTTTTAAGGTTTATTTGACTAAAATAAAAAATTTAATATCGGACTTTTATATAGTTAAAATTACCTTATTAATCAAAAAAAATTGTCATGAGACATTATAATTTCATTTCAAAAATTATTAAAAGCATTTTAATATCAATGTTTTGTAATAAGTCTCAAACTTAAATGGGAGTATATGAAAAGCATCACCTTTCGAATATAAAAAAAGAATTCTCAAAATCGGTACCCCCAGTAAAAAGTTATGAAGAAGTATATACAACGTAGATCGACGAAAGAATAAATAACCAAGTAAATACGTATTATTAGCGATAACTCAGAAAGTAGTTGTCAGATCTCAATTAAATCAGACCACATGACACGATTCATAAAAAAAATCATCGAAGTCAGTCGATTTAGGAACCACTCCTTTTTTTGAAATCAGTTAAAACAATTTGTAGTCTACCCATCTGTCTTTATAAGTAATTCATGTAAATTTCCTCTAACGTCTCGATTTTATGGCTGTAATACGGTACACTCGAAATGTAGAACAACCTCTGAATAATTTAAACAAAACTGAAATATCCATCTTATATTCAGATCAATGTGCTGTGTGGCTACGGCACTAAAGAATTTAGCCACCCCCTCTCTTCCCGTGGGTGTCGTAAGAGGCGACTAAGGGATAACAAGGTTCCACAACCACCTTGGAACTTAAGAAGCCGACCGATGGCGGGATAACCATCCAACTGCTGGCTTTGAAATACACAGTCTGAAGACGGGCAGCAGCGTCTTCGGTGCGACAAAGCCAGTACTGCGGTCACCAACCCGCCTGCCCAGCGTGGTGACTATGGGCAAAACACATGAGTTCACGTTATTTTTGGCGTAAACTTGTGGAGGCCTATGTCCAGCAGTGGACTGTATAGGCTGTAATGATGATGATGATAATGATGATTCAGATCAAACTACCTACACCTCGCGGGTTCACTCGTGACATTTCCGATCCTGTGGAAATATCTGGATAAAAAATAGCCAGTGTGCGTTGCAGGCTTTATTATGACGCTCTGTTGAAGAAAAAAAGATCAGTGTGTGAAACGTGCGGCTTGAAATTAAATGGCAATAAATTCCGCAGTTACTCGGAAAAAAAACATACAAAATACATTTTAAACAATATTCAGAAATATTTTACCAAACTTATTATGAACAAATTGACATACCAATTACGTTAAATATGTAGTATTAGCACCTAGAGACGGTGATACAAGAACAATTAACGAATATGATAAGAGGCCGTTGACCTTTACACTCATTCCTGAGATAATTTTGTTAGCTTACAAAAAGTTTATATTTTGCACATATATAGCTGACCCGACGAACTTCACTTTTTTTTTCGTAAACGTATCAAATTTAAGATAAAATATAAAAGGTAATTTACTTCTCTGATGATAATTTATACATTTATATTTCTAAAATCTATAAAGGTAACAGTAGTAAGGTAACAGTTAACTGAGGTAGGGCACAGCAGGAAATTTCCTGCTCAAAATATGGAGTAGCCCGACTGGGGAAGTACCTCGACCTTACAGAAGAGCACAGCTAAATAAAGTTGCTTTTAAGCAGTGTTATGTTCCTGTGGTGAGTAAGAGACCAGAGCTCCTGGGGGGAATCGGGGATAGGGTCGGCAACGCGCTTGTGATGCTTATGGTGCTACAGTCGTGTATAAGCTACGGTAGTCACTTACCATCAGGTGATCCGTACGCTTGTTTGCCGACCTAATTGAATTTAAAAAAAAACGCTAATCATATGTTCATTACTCTTAAAATTTGTGTAGTCACTGCCTAACTATCCTGGGGAGGATACGGGGTAGGGTCGGCAATGAGTTTGCGACGGTTTTAGTATTGCAGGCGTAGTCTATAAGCTACGGTACTCGCTTACCATCAGCCGTGTGACCGAGTGAGCCGTACGCTTGCTTACCGCCTGGTTGCATGCAAAGAAGTTACCTAAAAAACAAACATAAAAAGTAATAAACTAACGTAGACTGGTCCTTTTTTGCAGATGGATTTACCGTGACCGTGACAACGCAGGATATAAACTGTTATAAATTAACATTAATAGCAGAATATGTGTAAACCGCTTGATTTTAACTAACACAAGCTTAAACATTCCAAACTCAGGAACAAAAGACCGTGTGTGAATTAAAAAGTAAATAATTTATCTAAAAAAAATAACTCCAGGTTCAAACGTTTATACGTTTCTAAATTCTCAAACATTCATTTACCTTTACTTCCTAGTTAGTGTTAATAGTAATAACACGCGTGAAAGTGACCAGGGTCACATAACTGCCCATAACAATATTTTAACAACTTGTTTGTTAGCTTATAATTAAGTCGTGAGAACCTAACAAGCAAAATATTCTTACTAATACGATAATAAATAAATAAAAATAAAAAAATTAAAAATAAAATAATACCATAATAATAAATTATAATAAAAATTAACGTTTTTGTTTAATTAACAAAATACATTTAAAGTAAAATATAACTACAATTTTATTTGCAATAATTGCACAAATATTGCTATAGGTTTTCAAATTGAATATTTGTATTGGAATCAACAATAAAATTATTATAACTTATAAAAGAACCTAAACTGTAGTAAGCGGTTAACATTTTTATTTATACGTTATTGATTAAAACAACGCTTGAATTGCAATATGACAGCAAAAATTGTACAATTTTGCTGAAATTGTTGTTGAAATAACATAACTCAGCAAATGTAAACACGATTATTTTTAATTTGTTACAAAAATATCTAAACCCTATTATCTTCAGGTACAGAAAGAGTGCATGGTGATTAACCATTAAGAACTCCAAGTAACTATTTAAATATGTAACTTTCCAGAAAATCTTTGGAAATTATGAGCAAGAAAACTCAGCGCTCAACTTCTTGCACCGCTTATAAAACTCTCAACTTGGTTGTTTTAACATTACAACTTAGTAATAAATATGGCTAAAATATACGTAACGTTGGCAACTTAATAATTGTTACTAAGGTTTAATATTGATAAAAAAAAATATTTACTACATTAAAAAGATACATAAAAAATATTAAAATTAGATACGAGATCGCAATCACAATCCCAGGGCGTAAAGAAAAGCAACTACGCTAACGGGCCATTTTTAAATTTCGCCTATTAATTATCTGTACAGGAATTTTATTTTTTAAAAAAGGTTTAATAAATTTTGTAATAAAAAAATATTTAAACAAAGTTCGATTTTATTTACTACTGTTTCCTGTAAAATGTTATTGGTATATCCTATATATTGCCTTTCTCGGTAAATGGACTATCGACACAAAAATAATTTTTCAATTCCATACAGTAGTTCTTGAGAACTGTAATATTAGGTTTATAATATTAGTGTAGATATCATCGCTATATAATAATAATCCAGTAAATACTATTGACTAAAAGATAAATTGAAACATTTAAATAAATATCTATAACATACACACACGGTCGTTCCTACGGTAAACAACTTAATGCTTGTGTAGGTGTGTGTTGTGCCGACGGATATAGCTATTTTTTTTTTCGATAAATATAATTAAATAATACTTATATATAAATAAAAACATATGTCACGTCCAGACTTGAGACGGCAATCAAACCCACAACTTCCGGAACAGAAAGCAGGAGAACAAACTACGTCAACGGGCTAATCTAATTACAAAAGTATATGCATTTTTATTACAATTATTTAGCTGACCCGACAGCTTTGATCAGGATTAAGCTGCAATACTTCTCCTACGTGGAGGACCAATAATGCTTATTTGCGTCACAAAAGTTTCTAATATTTTTTAAAAGGTTATTATAGAGTGAAATTTAGAAAATTGTGCGCAAAATTGGAAAATTTCCGAAAACGTATTAAGTACACTTCAGGCGTTTGACAGTTCACTAGACTGGACACATCTGTCGGTCACGATTTACCCTGTAAGATCGCTGGGCACCTCTTTCTCTTAAGAGAAGGGTTGGATCTTAATACACCACATTACTCCACTGCAGGTTGGCTATAAATAACGATTGGCATCAAGTATTTATGGTAACAACCGGGACCGACGGCTTAATGTACTCTCCGCTCTCCGACGCACGGTGGGGAGACCCATAGTGCGGTTGCGTTTTCGTTCGTTTAACACTTTGTTATAGCTTCAAATTAAAAACATTTAAAAATTTGCGTGTTACGAAATTCCAAATAACGCTAATTAATCCAAAACGAATCAACAAGATCGGAGTTATAAGGTAATCGTTATTACAATGAAACAATAATTTCATTAATAATCTTTTATTATTTCAAAATTACTTAATTTCCGATAAAACGTAATTATAAACAAAGGACTGTGGGCCGTGACTATGCCGTTTTTTATTCAGCCTATTTTGATGCAATTTAGCAGTTACGTATGCAAATATTCAAATTTAAACATCGCATACACTTAGCATGTCTAATTTATTGAAATTTTTGTTTATCGAGTTTTTTTAATTAATTGCGCAGGCGTCGATTCCGATAAAGTCGGGTATTTCGACTATCTTGTGTTATGTATTAGGTCAAACATGTCGGTCATATACTAATTGCGAACGAATTAAATTATGTTATTTTTATTTGATTAACTAAACTTTAAAGTGAAGCTACCGCCAATTCAGAACGAAGAATTTAGAATGTGTAAAAAAACTGTGTGCTTATTATAAAATTAGAAAAATTAGTCTTTACCATTAATCTTATCTCGAACCGAATAACACGCTTTAGCCATTAAATCCTTTTTGATATAAACTTTGAATTTCGAATCATAATAAGTGGAAAATCCCAGTTTAATTAATTTAAATGTAAGCTGGATATAAATTTAAATTATTGCAATTATAAACGGTTACTTGCATCGTCGAAATGTCGGTTGTTGTTTCGTCAAGACAATTTCCCTTCGAAACATTTGTTTTACTATTTGCATAAAAGTCGAACCTCGACTCGGCCTTGGCGCCTTTCGTTTTTAATAGCACCACTCACCTATGTAATTAGTGACATTGTGATATTTGTTGATTATATAATTATTATTTACGAACTGTGCCACGCGGTTTCACCTAAAATATAGCATATAGCCTTCCTCTTGTATTGGACTATCCTATCGCGTTGCCGACCCTACCCTCGAAGCTCTCCAGGAGCTCTGGCCCCCTCAATCACCATAGGAATACAACACTGCCTGAGAGCTAGCTGTGTGAGCTGCAGCTATACAGCTGTAATCTTCTATAAGGTTGTTCTTCACTATAGAGGGTGCTCCACTTTTAGCATTCGTTCATTTAGATTAGTGGCTTCCAACAGTTACCAGATTAGCACATATGATTGCGCCAATATCACGTAGAATGGAGAAGACGCGTAGAAGATGAATCGTTGCGGTTAGAATACGGCTTCAATAGACTTTTGAAGGTCGTAGAAATAGTAGGTATTTTATATTTAGACCATAACCTCTACTTTTAGTAAGCAGGCATCCTGCTATGCTGTCTAAAATTAGAGCTTTCAAACAAACAAACAAACTCTTAAAGTTATAAAATAAAAATAAACTAAAATAAAAGTAGCCTAAGTTATTCCTTATTAAATCAGCTATATACCAGTGAAAGTCCCGTCAAAATCGTTTCAGCCGTTTTAGAGTTTAGCTGGAACAAACAGACAGACGGACAGACAAACAGATAAAAATTAAAAAAAATGTTATTTTTGTACATCTACTGTGTATAATATTACAAACAGACACTCCAATTTTATTTATTTGTATATAGATGATAGGTGCTGTAACGTATTATTAGTAATACGGAATACGTCAAACGGAACTGACATTTGAAAGAATGGGGTATCAATTTAATTTTAATAATAATAGTGTTTATTTGTAATATGCAATAATTTTAAATGAAATAAACACTAAGAAATATTGTTTGTAATTGTACTTTGATAAGTATATAGGAAAAAAAAAGGAATAACAAAAGCACGGGCATAATAAGCCAGTGGATATATCACTTAAATAAATAAAAAAGTATACAGGGAAAAAATTATAAAATAAAGAAAATAAAGTAAAATTAATCGATTAAAATAACTGCCTCTCCTTACTAAAATATTCAAGGTGAAGCTAAAAGAATAAGTACACAGTAGCGTGGGGCAGTTCAGGTTCTTATCATCATTAAAATTATCTCATATTTTATACCGCAAGTATCGGTATATATTTAGTTGTAAACGTGATCGATATTGTAATATTTATAATTAAATGATATTTTACCTCACGCATGTTAGTGACGTCGTTTGGAATTGTTGTGCCATAATTGTGTTTGCTCGCAAACGAAAAACTGACTTCATTTACATCGACAAGTAATACAAAGTGGGAAGACTGAAAAATTGTCAAGTAAATACGTACTATTTTTTTTTTTTTTTATATAAATTTTATCCATGGTCTCAAAATGCCCGTGCCTTTTGTTTATCATGCATGCATTATAATAATACCAAAGGCGATTTTTCTACTTATTATACTACAGATCAACAGTCCTGTGACTGCCTAGTAAAACTAGGACGTGGTCCAACGCTGACGGTTTTTTTTTCCTTACTAAATACTGTTTATGGAGAAGTATACACATAAATGATAATACGCACTATTAGGGATAACTCGTATGTTAGTACTTTGTTCGAACTCTATCAAATTAAATGGGATAGCACGACAAGCACCCACTTTCATTTAAAAAAAGAATCATCAAAATCCATACCCCCAAAAATGAACAGTCGAATTGGGAACATCCTCATTTTTTGAAGTCGGTTAAAAAATCCTCAGTATGTAAATATAGTGAAAGATTCGTTGAGTTACAATTTTGATGGAAATATAAGTGACGGCCAGAATAGTGTACATTTCGATCCATTTCTTGTTATATGTTTTAAATGTATCACCGGTTATTGATAAAGCTAGTTGTAACGGTATCCAATATACAAAACCGTCAAACAGGCTTCAAGGCCTAATATAAATTAATAGTAAATAAATATTTTATAACATACACACATATAAAGTTAATCGGTTACACAAGTGCCAGATAAACTTAATCAGCAACAGAACCTCAAGCTATCAAACGAAAATCCGACTCACTTGAATAAATAATCAAAAACGTGGGCGAAATCGCATCTGTCAAGTTATCTGATATAAACATTCCCTTATCTAACTTATGTTGCATTTATTATCACGTGATGGGGGCATGCTGTGTGGTTGAAAACAGAGACATTGTTCTTAGCACTGCACTCAAGTCAAGAGTCACTGTAATATGTCGACGTCAGCCCGCAATCGATCAGCGAATAAAGAACGTGGGTTATGTTAACTTAGGTACTGTTTAACCGATTTCTGATAAAGGTTATGACGCAATTGAGGAGATAAAAATTTATTATATATTTTTCTTTTTCATGACTCCACTTTTTTAACCGACTTCAAAAACGGAGGAGTTTACTCAATTCGCTGTGTATATATATATATATATTGTTAGAAGAATAGTGAAGAAAGGTCACCGTAGGAGAGATGACGCGCGTACGCTGTGCGCGTTTCAGTTCGAGACGCACTTCGTGAACTGTGAACGTGTTTCGTGTAGTCCCTTGTCCGTTTGGAGAGTTAACCTGCCTAATTTTGTAATCGAGTAGTATTCGTTAAAGTTATTTAAACGTTAGCTTTATATTATTTTTGTAACACATTTGGTTTAGACTCCTGATATAAGTATAAAAGTTTGTAAGTAATTGTTACTGTATTTTTTATTTCGACTCCACATCTGGTTCCTAAAATCAGAAGTGGGATACGACACTTCACGTAACCTAATCCGCTTTACGTTCCTGAGATATGGCAGTTTGACTATTCGAAACATGATTCGAAACACTTAACGAGTTGTTTTTGTTGCGTTCGAACAGTGAATTGTTTTCATGTTCCTTGCCGCTACGTAAGTAGGTTGAAATCTGCTTGGTTGTATGGTAATGTATACAATACTAAGAACCCTGGTGAGTAAGTTTCAATATTTACGTTTCAATATTTTTAATAGTACGTACAGTGATTTTAATATAATTTTAGAAGATTTTAAATAAATTTGTGAATTGAGAACTAATTTGTTATTACTCTATTGTGCTATTTAGCTTCTTACATATTTTACTACTTATTTTACTTTTATTTTTCGTAATTTACTGTTACAGTAAAAAAAAAAAATGTCAAATAAAAATCGTAAAAGTAGAAGTCACTCTAGAAACCGTTACTCACGTCCTGTACACAGTGCTGTACACTCAAGTGACAGTGATTCTGGTTCTAGACGCCGAAAGTATTATTTTAGACGCACTTCAAAACGACATATATCCCCTAATAACGTACTAATCGAACAAATGCAACAAATTTTCAGTCGTTTAACTGCAATGGAAGGATAACGCCGCTCCTCACAGCCGCGGCCATACGAGCCGAGAGCTGGTGCGTCTGCGCTAACGCCACCACGGCTGTGACCTGTGGCCGCATCTGTAGCTGAGTATTAGAGGTTGGCGGTGGAAGGCCGAGAGTCTGCTGTGCCGTCCTCGCCGGGGCGTCCCGTGAGTGCAATTACGGACCATGACGTCAGCGGGACCGATCGTATAATCGATGCAATACGTTCAATCAACACAACGGTGAGATCTAACCAATCTTATTACATATCTAATTTCGATCCTAGTATCCACGATATAGACGCCTGGTGTGAGGAAGTTGATCGTGCTAAGAGTACAAACTATTGGAACGATAATGAGTGTCTGTCTCGCATCGGTAACTGTCTTAAAGGGGATGCTAGGACTTGGCTCAATGAATGGGTAACTAACGATCGTAGTTGGAGCAATTTTAAGAAAGAATTTAAGCCGTTGTGCCCTAGGAAACCGGATATTGCAAATATTTTATACGAGGTCATGAGTAATGATTCTGATAAATACCTGACATATGCCGATTATGCTCGCCGGTCCTTATTAAAGCTACGCATAGTTAGGGGGTTGAGTGATGAACTAATTTCAGCGATAGTTATACGGGGCATTACGGATCCGCAAATTCGTGCTTCGGCTACCAATGCGAAGTTAATGCCAAATGAGCTTGTAGAATTCTTCTCTATTTATGTCAAATCCTCAACGATTAATAAGAAATCTAGTGACAGCACTCGTAATAGCCGTTTTTCTAACTTAAATCATGATGCAAACTTTCGTAGACGTAAATTTGAGGAAGGTAAATGTTTTGTATGTGGCCAACGTGGTCATACACAGTCTCATTGTTTTAAGAAGTCTAAAACCATTTCTAATAAAATCAACAACGATGAAAACAATAAGAAGGATAGTTCTGCTCTGAGTTTAAATAAATCCACACCTTGCACTTTCTGCAAAAAACCGGGTCATAAAATTGAAACTTGTTTTGCAAGACTTAAATCTGATTCTCGTAACACGAATAATGTTAACTTCTGCCAGGAAAACCGCCATAATAAACACAAAGATATAGTAGTAGCAGTCATACAGGGAATTCCTGTCGATATTCTTATAGATAGCGGTTCAAGTATATCCTTGATTTCTTCATCGTTGCTGAGACATTTCAAATGTGCGCGTAAGCCAGCTTTCAGAGTTTTAAGAGGTATAGGCGGAAATGAAATTGAGTCAACTTATTTTGTTACTTTGGCCATAGAGTTGAATGAAATAACTTTAGAGGTGACTTCCATGCCGTGTCCCCTGAACTTATGAGTACTCTTATTATTGTTGGTATTGTTGGTACCGATGTATTAAACCGCGAAGTTGCTACTCGTGTACGTACCCGTGACCAGCAATACCTTACTTACAAGCCTCGTCTTACATATGATGTTATGTGTACCATGCCGACTACGCAGATTCCGATTAAGACATATTTAATAGCTGATCAAAATTTAAGTAACCTGTTAGACCTAATTAAGACATTTTTGAACTGTTTTATTTCTGGGACGGTTATGTCCACAGTTAACACCGGCAGCGTGTCAATTAAGTTAAATATGCTATGCCAGTTAATTAAAGGCCCTACAGGCAATATTATCCTGAAATTATAAAATATTCACGAAACAATTAAAGATCTTCTCGAAAAGAATATCAATCTAGACTCTGAATTGAAATATGCGAGTCCTATCCTATTAGCAAAAAAAAAAAAAAAAACTGGTCTGGCTACATGAGTTTCGACTATCGTAAACTCAACGAAATTACAGTTAACGATCGCTTCTCTTTACTTTTGATCGACAAGCACATTGAACGATTAGGTAAACATAAATTCTTTACCAGTCTCGATATGGCCACAGGATTTCACCAGATACCTGTGGATAATGCCTCAATACCACTCACAGGTTTTGTCACACCAGAGGGGCACTATGAATATTTGAAAATGCCTATAGTTTAGCAAATGCACCTGTTGTTTACTAGCGGATACTGTCAAAAACTCTTTACGCATACTTAGAGTCTGTAGATGTCCTGTATATTGACGATGTATCATCTCAGTATAAACTGAGCAGTACAATTAATGAGGGGTCTGTGGACTCTTCGCAAGGTTCTTCAAACTTTAACGGATTCTGGTTTTTCTATTAACCTAAATAAATGCTTTTTTTTTGTCCACTAAAATAGAATACTTGGGACGGACTATCAGTCAGGGTCAGGTACAGCCGAGCGAACAGAAGGTGCAAGTTGTAGTCGAAGCTCGCATTCCAGAGACCGTTAAGCAGCGGGCACAACCGACTGGCAAGTTCGACTCAGGCGACGCAACCTTGACTGTCTTCTATCTGCGGGCTACTCTGCTTGCTAGCTGCGAGCTTCAGGCGCCGCAGAATCGGGCGATACAACTGCTGACTGTATTCTGTCTGCGGTCTTCTTGAACCGTCAGTCATGGCGTCTCGCGGATGCTACCGACTAGTGGGTGCCGCAGCGGTTGACTAGCGGTTGATTTGGAAACACACAAACCCGTAACTACCTGTGCGGGCAAACCTGCTTGTAAGTTGTGAGCCTCATGGTATGCTAACGTCGTGCCTCTGCCATGTGGTTAATTTTTAAATGGTACGCTAACGTCGCGCCTCTACCATTTGTACGAGCCTCATGGTACGCTAACGTCGTGCCTATGCCATGTGGCTAATTTAAAGTGGCACGCTAACGTCGCGCCTCTGCCATTCGTGCGAGCCTCATGGTACGCTAACGTCGTGCCTATGCCATGTAGGTGAGCTGATGTAAGAAATAAGCTAACGTCGTGCCTATGTTTCTTACAGTCAGAGATAGCTAACGTCGTGCTTCCTCTCTGGTATTTGTATTTGTATTTGTGATCAACTACGGATCAATATGTTCTTGGTAATTGCTGATATTCCGATCCGATATGTTTTATGTTCTCAGGTGCAGACCATGATGACGATATGGAGTCCACGCCTGAGCAAGCTGCTCGGAGCAATAATGCGCCTCGCGAGCCTACTACGGAGCCTGTGCCCTCCTGCTCGGTGGGCTCCTAACATCAGGAAACACAGGAGCACGAGGACGTCCTCCAGTCAGGAGAGGCCGTGTTAGAAGAATAGTGAAGAAAGGTCACCGTAGGAGAGATGACGCGCGTACGCTGTGCGCGTTTCAGTTCGAGACGCACTTCGTGAACTGTGAACGTGTTTCGTGTAGTCCCTTGTCCGTTTGGAGAGTTAACCTGCCTAATTTTGTAATCGAGTAGTATTCGTTAAAGTTATTTAAACGTTAGCTTTATATTATTTTTGTAACACATTTGGTTTAGACTCCTGATATAAGTATAAAAGTTTGTAAGTAATTGTTACTGTATTTTTTATTTCGACTCCACATCTGGTTCCTAAAAATATAATATATTTTCATGGATAACTTCGTCGTTTATGAACTGATTTTATAATTCTTTTTTTGTTGAAAAAGAGATATCTCAAGGCTATCGTGATAAGGAAAGCAGGATTTGATGATGAAATCCCAGAGAAATCGATGGGAATCCTCGAAAATCGTAGTGACGACTTGTGCGTTTGTTAATTGTTTTCGTCTACTTACAATGTATTACTTGTCGATGTAATTAAAGTCGGGTTTTTTCGTTTGTGAACAAACAAAATTATACTTTTCAAACTCCACTTGACCGATAGTAAGATATTTCTGTTCTGTGTGTAACTAAGTTGTAGTTTATTTAATGTAAAATAGGCCTATCTCTACTTCTTCGGATAAAACCTATCAGCAACTTATGTGCGAGATAATCTTTACTAACAGCCAATGAGAAAGCCTTCATGTACCGAATGACAGTTTTAACCGCCAAACGAAAACTATACACGACAAAGATTGTCTATGATGAAGAAATATAAATTAAAAACATGTGTATCAACTCTGACACACAACTGGAGATTATTCGTTACAACAATAACCGTCATATTTAAATATAGAATTATATATAAAGCCGTCAATCTTCGCTCTCTGTTTAGGCCTCGTTACTGTTTACATATTTTTCCATACCACGTGTTTTATATAGGTTTTTAAAGAGTAAACTTTATACTTATACTGTCCAGCAACACACACAACAGGATCACGTAATGAAACATCTGTATGGTCCTTATATACATTTGGAAAGAGCCAGAATTAGCTGTGACTATTGTGCCAACGCGTCATCAAATCATTGCCTATTTTAGTTATATTATCATTAAAAGAAATATCAAAATAACAAAGTAAAACACGTGATATGTGATTTTTATATGTTCATGTGCGTGAGTTTGCTTGTACCCGCGTGCGTGACTGTGTGTATTAAAAAAAACGTTGATTGTTTTTAAGAGTTCACGCATGATAACTATAATCAGTAATAAATAATCAATAGATTAATTTTATTTTGTATCAATAGCTGATAAAATCGCCGGCTGTTTGAATATTATGAACGTGAAAGTTTTAATATTAAATACATAGATTACTCGAATGAGACATATTATTATTATTTTTTATTTTTTGGTCAAACTTCTGGATACTTTTTGGCGAAAGTTGAAATTTAAACAGTTCTCACATAGATCTCACATTAATACATAGTTTTCTATCCCAAAATTTCAATAAAATTCTTAAGATCACAACACGGAAGATTATTATTTGAAAAAAACGTTCAAAATGAATGTGATAGAACTATAGAAATAATAATCAAATATACCGGGCATTATTATAATGCTCGTCACCTATGGGGTAGAAGAATTAGAACGAGGTTATATAGCTGTGTATGTAATATATATAGTCTGTATCAGTTTAAGTTTTTTTTTTTTTAATTTATTAATATAATCTAGGTACTCTTTAATCTTTTTAACATTAGTTTTTCTTGTAATGATCACGTGGCTGGACTAGAGGTTTTGTATATATTTATAAAAATTCTATCGTTTTGTAAGCTTAAATTCTATAATTTTATGCTGATTTTATCTACTTTGGTAAATTATCATCGCTACGTATTGATATTTACAGCTAAACACATTTTAGAAGTATTAAACAAAACATGAGTTTTATAGATAATACTATGTATTTGTGTAATGTAATCTATCTTATTGAAGGACTTCATTGTATGAGATGTTATACTGAAATTATATGTTACACCCCGTACGTGTTCCGACCGATATCAATAATGATCATTATCTTTGACGTTAATAATTAATTCTTGGGATTAATGGCTTTCAGTTGTGCTAGGGTAGCACTATCGAATCATTGACATTACTATCTTAAAATAAAGTTTTTACATAATTAGTATTGGATTTATGTAAACTTTCATCTCTAAACATTAGGAATAACTTAAATTACTCCTAGATCTCGCTCAAAAAAGCACACAAAAACAATACAGTCCAATTGAGAACCTCCTTCCTTTTTTGAAGTCGGTTCAGATAGTTAAAGATAGATAAAACGATCCCTCGATTTGTCTGAGATTCCATGATCAGATCCTGGTATCCTTATCATAGTACCAACTTTGGAATATCTCCTTTTCAACAAAAAAAGAATTATCAAAATCGGTTTATAAACGACGAAGTTATCCCCGAACATACATTAAAAAAGTGTACATTATATACATACGGTTGAATTGAGTAACCTCCTTCTTTTTTGAAGTCGGCTAAAAAATATAAGTGTTGTAACTCAAAAATATTGAAACTGAAAGTTTTAATTTTCAGGTCTTTAAAACAATTCAATGTTAACTCAAGATGTGGTAATATTTTGAGCAATTTTTAAAATATCACTTATTTTTTATACAGAAAAAAAATCCAAAGTCCTTGATATACCAGTAACAAAATAACGAAACGCAACGCTTTGTTTACCGATTTCTTATCCAAACATTATCAGTATCTTATCAGTGTTACGTGTAATCAAAACGTCTTATCTCTCATGTGTAGGAGTCATGGTCGGACGTTGTGGGCGTAGGTTTCATAACCGACTTTGAATTGTTGTTTTTGCAACAATGTATGTTTTGTATATCTATACTCTAACTATCACATTGGGTTAATGTCACATAAAGATTAATACTGGGGCAATGTAGGTTGGTTGATTTAGCGCTTTCTCCATATAGAAAAATTATTCGCTTCAGCCTGTAATATCCCACTGTTGGGCATAGGCCTTTTTCCCCATGTAGGAGAAGGATCAGAGCTTAATCCACCACGCTGCTCCAATGCGGGTTGGCGGATACATTCCCCACTATGAGTATCGATCGCTATCAGGCGTATATGATAACAACCGTTACCGACGGCTTAACGTGCTCTCCGAGGCACGGTGGGGAGACCCACAAGGACTGCACAAACACCCAGACCACGGCAAACACCTGTATGGCTGATACAAATGTTTGTCATGTGCGGGGATCGAACCCGCAACTGCCAGCACAACGGGTACAATCCATGACTGTGACCGTTGCACCAACGCGGCGTCCAAAAAAATTATTACAACTATATTAACCCGGCGATCGTAAGATTTGGTGTGATACACCAAGAACAAGATAAACCGATCAATATTTTATTGCCTTATTGTTATTACGCTCTGTACGTCGGAGTAGGATAAAGGTAAAAAGGCATCGATTGCCATCTTTTCAGTGGACCACCACCTGGTAAACTGTGTAGAAAAGGTTGAAGCTGTCTGTTGGTGCATTAAACCCACCGACCGCGGTTTTACCAAACAGATATCATACGCGTATGATGCATCGTAGAATGTAGATAATCTCTAGTGAGCGGAACTCTGGTCATGTCATCCGTCTTATCGCATTTTTTTGCGTGATAGAACCATGACATTGTTATGCCACAGAACTTTCTGTTGAAAACCTTGATGCGTTTTTATTTTCATTTGTTCGTTCGATTTATATATCTATATAATAGATTTATCTATCTGATAAGTCCATTAAATAAACCCATGTAATTAAATATTATACCCTGATAAAGAACGTCGATAAGTGAAAGTATATGCTATCAAAATACATTTAAGTGATTATTAAAACAGCAATTAATTTCATACATTTACTAATCATTAAATAATTTGTTATTTTTACTTTTTTATAACGTAAAAAGAACAGCATCAATATTTTTAAAAAGTCTGACGCCAGAATGGTTGACATCATTCAGGGTTACTTGGTTTACGCTCTTCATCATCATCATCATCATAGAAATAAAAATACAAAATAGCTTCCTAAGCTTCGTTTTTTAAACTGACAGTGTAAAGAAGTCTCACAGAGGTCCGCACTGTCCAGTGGCTAAAGCTCGAATGATAACAGTATTTTTTTTTCGGAGTGAGTTTTACTGTTGGACCTATCCGGCTGGATGAAACCCAGCTGTAAAAGAAATAAGAGTGTTTTTTTAGTAGAGCTCGGGATGGCCGCTCGTCCTAAGAATCTCCTAGCGAGATCGCACATCGGCTTAGAACGAAGTCGGTATGGAGGAAAGCGCTGTGCGGAGCGCTGTATCGAGCTAGCGTCGGAAAGCGCGGACCTCGTCAGGGGTCTGGCAGTATTTATACACTTCATTGCACATACATTGCACGTTAAATATAATAAATCAAACGTGAATTTTAATTTAATTTTTCGAATGAAAGTAATTATTTTTACATTGTAATGATCAATCGACAGCTTATGAAGTAATTATAAAACAATTAAATTATTATATTGAATACGGTCAATTGACGAACTATTATAATCGCGCCGATATAATTATACTTTATTCTACACTATAAATACGTTATTAAACATTAATAAATACCTTTTAATATACACACTTAGTCATCTGTTCCTATGATTGACAACTTAATACAGTGTTTTAGATAACAGCCATTCTACATGACATTGGCGAAATTATCTGTGCTTATTTGATACTATTGAAAGCCATTTTAACCTAAAGAAGAAGAAGATAACAGCCAGATTACATCATAAATGATACATATATATATACATATATAATATCCAGATCACCTAGACTTGGGACAGAAATTGGATACACAATCCCTAGAGCGAAAATCAGGGTTATTGCAAACTGAGCCAATGGGCTAATTCATCAAACATAGTTTTAAGGTAGTTACAGATTGTGTGTCATTGGGCTTGCTTATGACGAATTCGCCATTTCTTCCAGACAACCCTACTAAAACATTCATCCATAAGGCTGAATAATAAAAATAATGTTCGTAAATGTTAAAAGGTCTTTAATATAGTTTTATTTTTCAAGTAACTCAATATGGTAGCGAGTTTCGGGTTTGACCTAGTTGGTTTCAGACCTTGAAACTCGATACACCGGGCTAGGCTGGTATGGAGGTATCAAATTCAATAACACAAATTCGTTTTAACTTAAAGTGAAGTTTGATAAATTAAAAATATATATTTAAAGTTGATAGTTATGTCTGCTTATTCATCTGTAAAGATTATTTGTCTAGACTTTTTACGATAATCTATAAGTCTATACAAATAAATAAAATTGGAGTGTCTGTTTGTGATAATAAAATAACCGCTTTTTACTGAATGCATATCGATCTATACATGGTTCATGTAGCTAAATAACATTTTTTACAATTTTTGTCTGTCTGTTTGTTTGTTCCGGCTTATCTCTGAAACGGCTGGACAGATTTTAACGGGACTCTCGCTGGCAGATAGTTAATGTAATAAGCAGTAATTTAGACTACTTTTATTTTAGAATTTTATTTTTTTTATAATTCCGCGAACTGAAAAATAGCTTTTTGTTAAATTCTACGCGGACGAAGTCGCGGGTACAGCTAGTATTTCAGAAAGTAGCTAACAAATTGTACTCAGTATAATTTATGTTATATTTACTTTAGTTTAATAATAACGAGCTTGAAAACAATATCATGTATTACTCAATAGCATTTCAGTAATAAGAGATACTTCTTCAATGTACCAAGTTTAATAAGATTTAGTAGTAAAAACACGGTACGTAATTCTCCATATCGTTATCATTGTTAGTAAATTAAAGGTAATATAGCTAGCTTATCCGTAAGCGACGCGTCGCGTAATTCCGTATAAATATAAAAATTGTTTACGGCAGTTTACATCTTTAATGCATTTTTAATGGTTTTTTTTTTCTCGTAACAGATGATAACGGAAAAAACAAAATGGCGCTTCGAATAATAGATGTTTTCCTAAAAACAAAATGATTATATATATATTATGACAAAATATTAAATTAACGAACATAATTCAAAGTAATTTCGTTTCGTACCAAAATTAATAGAAATATATTACTGACTCGACTTTATTCGTATCCATCGTCTTTTTAAGCATCGTAAGCAAACACCTCACATTCATTGTCTCCTGGTAGTTAAAATCCTGCATCTGAAATGAAACACATACATAAACACCAACGCTTACCACTACTACCTAGGCCATATTAAATGTGTGCATGACCTATATTTATACAACATTTCTCACGAGCGCGTATCAAACTTACGACCGATAGCGCAACAGTCAGTTGCTGTGATCACATGTCAAACTTGATATTTTCATAGATTCTTTCGCTCTTTGTACAAATTTTTTGATTTTAAATTTTTCATATTAATTTATGAGTTACTTTACAACAGGTTTTGGTTATAAAGGCTAGTCTTTTGAGTTTAAAATAGTTAGAAAATCACATTATAATTATGTTAAACATAATTTAAAAAAGGAGTGTTGTTTTACGACGTAATTAAACATGAACCTATTTTTACTGCTTCAAAAATTTAGGCTTATATAACTTATTTAGTACTATCAGCCATTTTAACCTGAAGAAGAAAAAGAAGAACTTAGTAGCAGTACATACAAAAAAGTTGATTGAATGATTGGAGCCTTTTATAAAAATGTCACTGTCCGTCAAACTTTGTAACAGTAACACTGTACAATGTGGACCCTTAAAATATCTTTAGACTGTATTACTTTGACCGATAAAACAACAAGGACTTAAAAAAAACTAAATAAGGAGATTGTGTTCATCATTATTTTTAACAAAAATCACTAACGCTACAGCTATCTGACAAATAAGAGTTTATGACATTTTTTGACCGCCAAGCTTGATTTCTAGCTTCTTTATCAACCGACGAGTCGGAGGGTCGTTAATTTATTAGTTGAGGTACAACTTAATGCCTGGTGTATTTCTTACTGATAAATCCTATCAATAACTTATGTGCGAGACTTTATCTTCAACCGGTCTACAATCATGCTCCAATTAATAAATCCGTCTTTATGTCAACCACCCCGTGTCCTAGATACCGCTGACGGCTAAAACTATTCAGATCCTAATGTTGTATACATGTTGTATATATTAATTACATTATTACGTTACTTGATTTGAATTCAAAATTAATTGTCGTAATCGTAACCCGCGAAGCAGAAAGCAGGGCCACTACAAACCGCGCCAACGGGCTAGTCTAAATATAGTTGTGTCATAAAGTAAAATAAATAAATAAATAAAATATATGTTTTATAACGAGACATCTTGAATAAAGGGACTTAAATAGCAATGACAGCATCAATAAACTTTCTTAACTTTTTACTTGCTTTCTTTATCGAAGGCCTAACGATTTTAATTAATTAAATCCTCTTTCGAATACGTTTATCTGTCTATAATTTTTTTTAAATAAATTATTTTAATCTGTTTTATCAAAGTATACTTGTAAGTTATTAAATCTATTAATTTTTTATGAATGTTTGTTTCACAGCTCTGTGTAGTTGTAATCACATTAACATCAGTCGAGATTATTTTTTAACCGACTTCCAAAAAAGGAGGAGATTCTCAATTCGATTGAATTTTTTTTAATATGTAAATTCAGAACTTTTGACTGGGTGGATCGATTTCGATTTAAAAAAAAAAACTAATCGAAAGGTGGCGTGACATTTGGTTCCATTTAAATTTATTTGTGATCTAACAACTACTTTTCGAGCTATATCTAATAATGCGTTTTTACTTGTATATTTTTTCGTCAACCTACTTTTTATTATACCGCATAACTTTTTACTGGGTGTATCGATTTTGATGATTTTTAATTTAATCTAGAGCTGATATTTATCATGTGGTCACATTTAAATTTTATTGATATCTGATTACAAATTTTTGCGTAATCTTTGATAACGCGTATTTACTTGACTATTATTTCGTCTACCTACGTTGTAGTTGTCGGTGTAATTGAACTCGGTTTTTTTGTTTGCGATCAAACACAATTATTTTAATTTCTAATTTTTTATTAGTTATATTAAAAAATATTATTCTCTGTAGTTCTGAGACTACGTATCAATTTTTTTTTTTTTTTTGGTCTGGTATACCAAAACCTTGTATAGGGTTCCGTAATTTTCTTTTTACATCTGTCAAATAAGTTCTTTTTTATTGAAGTATTAAAACTTCTTTACGCACGCTTATTGAATGCGTGACGAGAGCGTTACGAAAAGTGTGATCGGGCGAGGCGAACGGAGTAAGAGAGAGAGGTGCGAGTGCACATTTTCTTTCTCTCATGCTCTCATACCCAGTTAAGTTTCGTATATCCAAGACTCAGTGCAGGATTATTGTGTAGAAGTTTTACTTGAGTCGTGATCTAAATTAGAGCTCACTCTTTTTTTATTGTTTTATTACTGTGTCAAAGTAAACACCAGTGTCAAGTGTTTTGACGTCGTTAAGCAGACGTCATTAGCTCAATGACAGGATTTAATGTCACGTTTCATTACGGAACCTTAAAATTAAATATTAATCAAAATCGCTCACAAAAGCTTGATTTAATAATGGCTTTCCTTAAGCAGGCGTCAAGCGTATCCGCGTTGCACACGAAATGAACGGCTAGGCCCTGTCAAGGACGTTGTACGTAATCACAGAATTTTCCTCCTTAATCCTCATACAATAGATGTCATAATCCTTTCAAAACAACCTTTGACAATGAAACTAAACTAAATACTTCTGCTTTCAAATAAAATTTGATTCTTATTCTGATACCAGAAGGTTGTAAATTATCTGGGGCAGTGTGTTTTATTAAAAAGCTAGTAGTAATTTATTTCTAGTTTACGATTGTTTTCTCCTTGGTTCGTATTTTGATACAGCTTTGTTACAGGATATTCGGATAGTGTTTTTTTTTAAAGCTAGAATAAATAGATCACATCAATGAAATATTATTATGAATTGTAATCATGTTTATATGAGAAACATTTACGTGGAGGAAGAGGCGTTTGTCCAGCAGTTGGACTGTGCAAACTGATACAGCTTAGACATACACACACACACACACACGCGCGCGCGCGCGCGCGCTCACATACACACACACTCACAGGCAAACACACACACACAGAGACAAACACACACACACACACACACACACAGACAAACACACACACAGACAAACACACACACAGACAAACACACACACAGACACACATGTTTACAAACTCATGATTATAAACAAAAGAGAAAAATACTCAAAAAATAATTGAAATAAAAATAATTCAAATTCACTTAATGTAAATAAAGATACACAAAGATTTACGCCTAAAACAGTTACAAGCTATATCCTACCGAGGAAGGGAGGTTCTCAATTTTATTGTAATGTATGTTACCTCAGAACTTTTGGGTGGGTGAACCAATTTCATTGATTCTTTTTTCAATCAAAAGGTGCGTGTCGTGTGGTCCCATTAAAAATTGAGATCTAACAAGTAATTTTCGAGTTATGTCTAATAATGCGTATTTACTTGACTATTTTTTACGTCTACCTACGTTGTATTGTACCTCATAACTTTTTACTGGGTGTACCGATTTTGATGATTCATGTTTCAGTCGAAAGCTTATCGTTGTCTTGTGGTTCAATTTAAATTTGATCGAGATATGATAACGCGTATTTACTTGACTATTGTTTCATTTACCCACGTTGTATAATCGATGTAAATGATGTCGATTTTTTTTGCTATCGAGCAAATACAATTATATGAAATTTGAAAGCAAAGAGACAATAAATATGTCACTATATACAACGTGCGGTCCTTATCAGATTTGTTAGTTACAAAACCAACGATATTTTTCACATTTATCTACTTAGAAGGTGCTTATTCCCTATAAGACAATGAAACAATAATATGACAATTATAGCTATTAATTAATAATTATTAACACAATGCAGACTTAAACACGAAGAAACGCTCATGCCTTTCATTTAAAAATGTATAACTGATGATATAATTATTTTGATCATTTCTTTGAAATACTCGTAAAGTGTGTAATATTTAAAATAAATAAATTACTCATATAAAATTTAATAATATTTTCCTATATTATTTATATAAAAATAAAGAAGACTAATAATTATTGTTTTATTTTTGTACAATAATAATACGTAAAATTCTTAACATAAATGCATATTTCTTATATTTCGTAATCTAACCTTGAATGTATAATTTGAATAATATTTATTTTGAACAATTTAATTTTAAACGAAACGTACTTTATCGTAATATTATAATCTATATGAATTTTTAAGTATAATTTTTTCATATTTATCGCTACTGTTGCTAAACACTAAACTTAAAAATGACTGGAACAATACAGCTAATTACTTTTTTTTTTCTTTCTTGGGAGGTTCTTACGGAGGGCAAAATAGTTTTTTTTTTTAAATATAACTAGGTCGGCAAACAAGCTTTCGACTCACCTGATGGTAAGCGCACACCACAATACTACTTGAAACCACTATTATTCAGTTGTGATCTTCTGTAAGGTTGAGGTACTTGCAAACAGGCTGCTCTAGATTTTGAGCAGGGTATTTCTTGCTGTGCTCTACCTTAATGATTAACAGAAATGTTGTCAGCCCTGTTTTCAGCTCTTAGGGTTGTGGGTTCGCATCTGGTTTTAATATATATTAATTTACACGTATATTAATATCAAAAAATATATGTAGATATGCAAGTCGGCTGTTGTTCGTATAAATCACAGAAATTAAGTAGCCCACCTTAGACACAGACGACCATGTATGTGTGTATGTTAAACGTATTTATTTATTAAAAGTAATGGTCGCCCCGTGGTCGAAATTCGACCATAATTAATTTAAATTATAACTTTAAACATTATTAAGCTTCTGTTGTCAAAGACTATACTTCTATAATAATAAACAAAAGAGTATATATGCGTGTGTGTGTCAAATACGGTATTGTGTGTAATATTTTTTATTGATTTAATGTATTTGTATGCATGATTGTACAAGCATATTAGAATTCCACACTTCTTTTATCTATATAAGTGTGCTAAATTTCATACTCCTCCGTCCACGACATTTTCGTAAAAAGGGGTACAAAGTTTTTGCTTCACGTGTTAATATATATTATAAGTTTAGATATAATAATTGCGACATTTTTTATTTTACAAAGCCACAACTATCACACAGCAACAGCACAGCAATTTATTTCGATAAGGTCGTATGTCTGTCGTAACACCAACTCATGTAAAGCAACGCATTATCTATTTATGTATTAAAATGCGTTTTTCTTGTGAAACATACTTAGGTGCGTGATGTTATTTTTATAAATATGTTGATAAATAAAAAATATTTATCGTGGTATGTTTTTGTATGATATTTTGAGATAGTTTCGCCGGAGTTATCAATGTATTTTTTTTTTAATTTCAGTAACATTTGCTGTTGCATTCAGTTGAGTTTTCTAATGTTTACGCGAATTTCACTCATTATAATGAAAAAACTTTTTCGCATTTTATCGCGGTTTATTAACTTTTTAGATTCCCGACGTTTCGTGTACTTTCGTGTACTACTTCATTGTTTCACTATAATGTTTTGAGTTTATTGATGGTATTACATTGGACAATATTATTAAGATCGTTGAATATATATCGTTTATAAATAACGAAATTTCACAAATAATTTAAGACTTCTTTTATATAAAACTAGCTGTACCACACGGTTTCACCCGCGTAATCATCGATCCCGGGGAATATCAGGATAAAAAATAGCCTAAGTATTATTCAGTATTCTACATCTCCAGCTACGTACGTAACAAGTTTCACTACACATAAAATTATTCGAATTTATAAAGTAGGATTATTTTAGTGAATTTATTTATAAAAATGAGTGTATCAGCAGGTATCGTTGAAATAAATATGTAACGTTAAAAACGTCTGAAGCGACAATTCGATAACATTTATATTATTAAATTCCGATCCATATATTTTATAAAACCTGTTTTTCATTACTTAATTAAAACAAAAAAAAAAACAAAGTTATCTCATTCTTTGATATTTCGTAACATGATATGTCAAATACTCGTATTTATAGATATTAAAAAAAGACATTCTTAAAAGGTTACGTTTATAGTAACATATTTTATATGTTGACATTTATAGAAAAGCCAATTAAGGTTGATTTTTTCCATATTAACCGCATATTATTATGGTTCGTCAAGTGCTATATAGATAAAAAGCACTTTTTGTTTAAATTTAAAAAAAAAAATATTCATATTACTAAAATAAAATGTATTAAATTACGAGCGAACTCTGCCAGACAATAATCTTTGCATGTAGGAGGTATAAGACACCACAAAGAAGAAACTGTTAGAAAAAGAACAAATCATTATTTAGAAGTATCATTATTCATAAAAAAATCATCACCCAATTATCCATTATTTTATTGTTTTTTTTTTTTTTTTTTTTTTTTTAATAAAACATAACGGCACACAATTAGCGTAATTTATATAAAATACCCACAAAAAATCAAACGAATCCACAACCTCATTTCTACATCATTAAAACCTTCCCTAAAAACAACAAAAAATCATCAATTTAATACAATAAATTTCACCACAATTCATCATTAGCGTCACGCTACACCTGAAATCAATCAACAAAAATAAATACCGTTAAATCACGTAACAACAACACAAGTCACCTTGGCTCAACAGTGACCTACTTTTTAATCCGACTTTACTTTCGTTTTCGTCTCGGGCCAAGGTCACATCCGATTCGAAACATCTCAACGGTTTCGGCAAACGCTATTTATGTTTACGATTTTATTGTACTGTATGTCTATTTAAAGTAACTTTGTGTACTTCACATCAGCCTATTGCAGTCCACTGCTGGATGTAGGTCTCCCAAAGTTTGCGCCAAACTTCCCGATTCTCCGTAGTCTTCATCCAGTAGATCATCGGTCCAGCGGGTTGGACAGCGTTCCACACTGCATTTGCCATCACTCAGTCTCCACTCCAGGGGCTATGCTCCAAAGGCTATCCGGTCCTGCGACAGGGGTGACCCACTGCCACTTCAACTTGCTTTTTCGACAAACTATGCCGGTTACTTTTGTTTTTGTACACTCTCGCGGATAGTCAGATCCTGTCTTTGAGAGAGACCCCAAGTACCCCATAATAAGCCCATAGCCCGTTCTATTGCACACTGTGTACATAGATCACTAAAATTGCATACAAATTTGTAGTAAATTGTTATGTAATGTTACACAAGTTGTACCTCGCATTTTTGCAAGCGTAATTTAGATTAATAGATAATTCAGATTAATAGAAATAAAAAGTATATTATCCTATATATAGCCTATATTATTTTAGCTATCTACGTACCGAGAATCATGACAATCAGTGAAGCAATTGTTAATGTATAGATTTATTCGTAATATATAAAAATTTTAAGTTATATTTATAAGCCTATATACGAGTTTGTTACCCCTTAAGGACTGAGTGAAGTCGTGTGAAACGGAACAGCAGTGTCACAGAGAATGAAGCTAAATTGTCGCTTTTCAGCGCTTTTAGCTTTATCAAGATATAAAAATAATAGTATACCATAATTTACCGTACCGATATGAAAAGCAAGCGTCAATTTGTGTTTTGGTTTTAGAGTTTTATTGTTTTAATTAATTATAATTTGATTCATTAGGGGACATCCATTAATTAATTACGTGAGACCAGAATGGGTGGGGACGGGTCCAATGGACTCCACCAAATCTCATTTAAGCCGAGAGGGAGTAGTCGAAAATCTCACCTCAACTTCAAAAGACATAAAATATTACACGAAAAAGACACAAGTCTCTATGGATTAAGAAAAAATTTAAAAAAGTGTTGTTTTTATCTGTTTTTAAATTTAACTATAGTATGAATGGTTTATTATTTTTAATTTACTTTAAAATATTTTTAGTGTCAATCTCACGTAAGGGAAGGGGGTGTCCAGACAAATCTCACTAAATCTCACCTAGGGGGGGGGAGGTCTAAACTGATCGAAATCGATCTAAAAATAGCTCACGTGGACGTCCCCTTAGTAAAACGTTTTAATATTTAAATATCACGGTAATCTAAGACACTTTTTTCTGTTGCCTTTATTTTGATGAGTTAAATAAAAAAAATAAAATCATAAATTGTTGACAATATCAAAATATGTTAATTTACTGAATGACATTTGAGATAAGATTAAATGGAATTTTTTTGGCAATATAATTGACAGTCTCTTTTATCAGTATACATACATGATTGTTTATGTCGTTGTAAAGATAAGTACTTAAATTGTTTATATATATATATAGATATATATATATATATATATATATATATATATATATATATATATATATATATACATTATACATACATAAATTGTTTTAATACATACTATATAAAAAGGATGGTTAGAGCTTAACCTATCACGAGGCTTCGCTGCGGGTTTCGCGGATTACAAATTATATATAAAATAACAATATCTAATATATTAAGTATTTGTTCGACGCGGCATACGCACCATTACACCATAGCGGTCGTCCTAACAAATGCAAATAAGCCCAAATTCTATAATTTTGTATTAAAAACTAAATTTCATATATTTACTAGCTGATCCAGCAAACGTTGTTTTGTCATATATGTTAGTAGTCCCTTAATAACCCCCCCCCCCCAATAACTTAGGGGTATGAAAAGTAGAAGGTAGCCGATTCTCAAGCCTACCCGATTTGCTCACAAAATTTCATAAAAATCGACCCATTGTGACACGAGAATTTTATATATTACATATAAATATGACTAATTTATTTATCACAATTTTTTAATTTCAGTTTTTAAATTTATAATTTCTCGCAGATAAAAAATAATAATCGGTGTAATTTTTGGCGCCTAAAGTCATCAATCATGACATCAACGTTTTAAAAATAAATTTAAAATGTCATTCCGACGTAGTGTTTCGACTTTTTTTCACATTTCATTTAGGTACTAGTGCGGTTCAATTTACTCCGTCTCGACACTTTAATAACAATTCTTTGCTTATCGAAATTTTATGCTAAAAATAATATTTGAAATTGAGAAAAATATTTGAATCAAAATTTAACGCACATTTAAGAAATACGCAAAAAAATGGACTACAGAGGCGTATATATTACTGATAGTGATTTCTTACAGATTCTTATCTAAGGAAAAAGTTGATAACAAAAGGCAAACTGTCCAAAAAACCTTAAAATATAATGTTATTTATTAAACGTACGTAACAAACTAATTAAAATATTTTATACTACGCTTACCATCTTATTAAATTAACACATCTGCTTCAAATTATTTTTTTACATACACATATATATTAAAGTTCACGGCACTTCATTTGACATCATTGACTTATAAACTCTAAAAAAAATATAGACATTTCGCAGGACTCGAACACTCGACCCTCGATTAGAAACCCGACATTCTAAACACTAGTCTTGTGTTGCGAATCGTCGCAAGCGCATAAAGGTGAAGGACGTTAGTCATTTATATAATAACTATAATACAAGCTGTTTATTAATATAACATATGAAATGGTTACAGCATCTGAATATAAACCACTTATGATCGGTTGGTTCAGTAGTTTTTGAGTTACTACACACAAATATTAAAGTAAATATCTCCTTTTCATAATATTTTTATATGAGTATTCATATAAAACAGCCAATTTAAAAGAATCTTAAAAATATAAATTAAATTTCTATATTTTTATTTATATAGATATCATTATTGTATTAGTTCGCAAAGGAAAAAACCCAACATCGACAAGTAATAAAATCAGGCGTCAAATACGCATTATTGGAGATTACTCAAAAACGACTACAGAAGTCGCTCAAATAAATATTTTAAATGTCAACATACGACAATCGTTCATTAAATTTAGATTAAAAAAAGAAACATCAATATCGTCACACCCAGTAAAAAGCTATGAGGTAACAAACATTAAAAACAATCAAATTAGAATTCTCATCCTATTTTTGAAATCGGCTATAGATGAATTACAATCGTCGGTGTGAAAAGAATGGTTGAGACTTATCAAAAGATAGTTAAGTATGCAAAACATTTAAATGGAAATAGGCATTACATATGTTGAGACGAAAAAAATGAGAAATGGACTAGAATAAAAACGGAGTGGTAACCCAAGGACGGCAAAAGAAGTAAAGGTTGATAAATGAAACGTTGGGAGGGCGACCTTAGGAGGGTACGACTTGGACAGGAGGTCTTTGGAAGCCTTTCTCAATGCTAATGCAATATGACAAGCTGTTGTTGGAAAGTCGATCGTCAGTGATAGGAGTAATAGTGAATTGTAAATGATTGTTAAAAGCATAGAGGTTAACAGCAATAAAGACTTATTTATTTATTAATATATATATATATATATATATATATATATATATATATATAGGTCTCTCGTTGCTTGCACATCACAATTCAATTCAATTAACTCTAAAATTTTATACACTAAATACTTATATTAAAAAACATATACAATTAAGTCATAATTATCATAATATCACTAATATATATATATATATATATATATATAAATTCTACAAAATCTTACAAGTAAAACTAAAATATTAAACATTTAAATAAATTAAAAAAATATAATAAAATAAAATACGAGTCAAATAATAAAATGAAAAAAAAAACTAATATATTTTAACGAATTAATTACAAAAGTTTGATACAAATTAGAATTATGAAATTTATTTGTGGCTTACAATAAATAATTAGAATATAATGAGTTTGATTAAAATAATAATGAAAAAACTTTGTATCGGGGTCCAGACTCCAGACACACAAAGCCAAAAACAAAATCCTAAGGAAAACCGCTATGAAATTTAGTTAATATATTACATCCAACATGATCTGACTTTATTCTTAGCTTGCTAATTTCATAAAACTTCGTTTCGTGAAGGATACGTTACTTATTTTTTCAAAAAAAAAAAAATTCGCATTAGTTAGTTTTTACACGTTAGATATATTCTTATATAATAACAAACGTAAACAAACTGTGCTATAAAAAATACTATAAAAGTTCTTTAATAATATTATTATGTACAATATTCTTGTCAAAATTTATTTACCACGAGGAACAAAACGGATAAAAACTTTTAAGAAGATAATTGTTTATTTAAGTGCCGCAAAAACGTACACGGCTCGTTAGTGAGCTACAGTTGTGCAATACCAACTTAAATTGTAATTTTATCAAATTTGATATCAAAATGGTACAAAAAGGGGCTTAAATTATACCACTAGAACTCCAGAGACGAGGATTGTAATGATAAAGAGGTATTTTATTTAAATACACGAACGATAGTAAGACAAGGTTAACTAAACAAAATTACCCAATTTATTTAATAGGTAAAATGCAAATCTAAAGTGACAAACGATGAGATTATAAACCTAACGTAAAACTGAGATCTTTGTCAATGTTGTTAAAATATTTGTTTAAAATAGCCTGCGTAATATATTTTGGATACTACTAGGTCGACAAACAAACGTACGGCCCAACTGATCGTAAGCGGTAATCGTATCCTACAGAAGCCTGCAACACCAGAAACGTCTTGCCGACCCTACCCTCGACCCTCCCCAGGAGCTCTGGCCACCGTATTTACCATATCTGCTATATCAATATACGACGCCACGGATTGTTCCTGTTGCGCTGGCGGTTGCGGTTTCGATCCCCGCACATGACAAACATTTGTATTGGCCATACAGGTGTTTGCCGTGGTTTGAGTGTTTTGAAGTCCTTATGCGTCTCCCCACCGTGCCTCGGAGAGCACGTTAAGCCGTCGGTCCCGGTTGTTATCATGTACACCTGATAGCGATCGTTACTCAGTAGGTAATATATCCGCCAACCCGCATTGGAGCAGCGTGGTGGATTAAGCTCTGATCTTTCTCCTACACGGGGAACGGGGGGTATATTTAGTAGAAATAGATTGTATATATATATGTAACTACTGCAACACGCTATCAAATTCGAAACTTTGTCAAGTTCACGCCAGAACTGAAACGTTAAATCAATAGACCGTCAAACTAATACTGTTTTCAAAGTAGTGTTGTATTCCTTTGGAGACTAAGGTAGCCAGGGCTCCTGTTGTTCAAGTCATTCGTTTGTTTAGTAATGTCAATTCAAAATTAATAGTGATGTTCTCGCAACGTGATTTTTGCATCACACTGTGTCATATCTTGACTTAATTTATTTGTTGTCCTTCAATAGAATGTATTTTTTTTTGTCATATAATGACTGTTGCATGCGTGTAAATTTTACCCGTGGAACTATTGGGATAAAACGTTAACTGTATGAAATTCTGGACCTTCACTTATCTATGTACCAAGTCCCACTGCAATTGATACAGTAGTTTTTGAGAAACAAACAGCGATTCAAGCTGTCGCATTTTTATATTATAAGATCTACCCACCGTCCCACTCAGAATCCAATAATAGTTTATGTCGGTTTTTATCGTTGCTAAAGTGAACCGGTTTTGGTAAAACAATTAAGACAACCCGGAGGTCGTTGAGAACTATACAGGATCAAAAACATTTTTTTTTTTTTCGCATACACAGACAATTATTTTTTTTTCTGTTTTTTAATATATAACAGAGTTAGCTAGTAGATTGGAAATTATAATGGTGAAAGTATGAAAGTTTAGTTTCAAATTGTAAATTTACATTTATTTAACATAGTTATTTTAATTAAAGAATCTTTAGAGATTTCATTTGTAATTAGTTAGAATACTTATGTATATTTGTGTAGTGTAACGTTACAGTTGAAAAGAACAGACTGATATACTGCTGGGTATCCGTTGCGTAGCGACGTCTACGTCACAGTCTACGTAACGACCCAAGGGCTACGTGACCGATCGTAGACCCAAGCTTCCACGTACACTAGGAGCTGTCTTTTTTTTTGTTTATTTTAACGACCTTCAGTTTATTTTGTTCTCATTTTAAAATTGTGCAAAATGTATTTGTAAAATGATAACTACACACCGCGTACTTAGAGTCCACAAATACATAGTATAAAACGGATCGTCAAGGCGCCAGCGAGATAGCAATACGGAGATCGAAGCGAGATAGAGCGAGACGGAAGATATAGCAACAAGTTGCGGGGGAAACGCGTTATCGCTAGTGACGTCACGACCCTTTCACTCGCGACTCGCATTGAAGCCGGCGTTCGCTCCAGTCCGCGCGGCTCGGTCACTGCGTGAGTACGACTCACGCTCTGTGTTCCTAAAACCAACACCGCGTAACTCGCTTAGAAATAAATAACTAACTTTTGAACATTCGTACTTACGGGACGTTATCGCTACACGTAAACGGTCCGTTCGGTCCTCCGTGTGAACTCCCGTAGTGATAGCAGCCACAATGGGCGTAATCAAAGTGACTCCGGACACCGCGTCCCTCATCTCCGCCTGTGACATGCTCGACGACATGAAGGTAATCATGTGACCACCGTGGCTTGGGTCCAGCTCGTAGTATTTGAGAGAAAAATCCGCGCTTTATTTAGCGTGCGTGGGTAGACCGGTGACTGTGATCACGCGTTATTTGAAAATATGCGTTTACGTTACGCTCGTCGAGTTTGTAACGTTATTTTATAAATTAGAATCTATCGCAGATTTTGGAATCGACATTATTCTTTACGTAAAGCCAAATTCATTAATATTAATGTTTGATGAAATTTTAGTAATTTCGATGTATTTTTGTTATAATATCAATTATTCAAATATCTGTGTTAATACCATCTATTGCATTATAATTGCACTTTTTTTTTAAAAGATTCCAATGTTGAAAAAATAAAAAAGTTTTCGTATTTCATATTACATTCGATAAACGGGCGTTTAAAACGAAGTAAAAAAATTATATTTCCTTCACAATTCAAATACAATTGATTATCGATTTAAAACGGTTTATTAACCATTGCCACGATATGTATTTTTAATATAAAATGAAAGTCGTGTAAAAGAAACGATTTCCTTTTTTCCTTTTGTCATTAGATCGAGTTTACTTTCTTTAATCGGTGTTAGTATTTGTGTAATTTTGGAAATGTGATATTATTTTAATTTTTATAAATATGTAGCAATAATACACAAATTGGACTTATAGACTTAATGCGGCTCTAGTGAAATACTTTTTATCATGTTACGTCCAATATGCTTTTAATTCTTTATCTTATCGTTAGTTCGTATTCTGCTTATATATTTTAATTTTTATTATATTTAATCTTACTTCAACACTATACCTATATTACTTTAAAGTGAGATTTGTTTATACTTTTGTATTAATACTACTTTTCGTAGTTTGTTGTCGACATTTTTCGTGGATTACACCTGTTTTGTCGTTCCGTTTTCTCCCGTTAAAAAATAGCCTATGACACTCGGTGATAACGTAGCATTCTCCTGGTGAGATTTTTTTTTAATCGATCCACTAAGTAATTTTTGTTTTACAAGTAAAAAATAAAATAGTACAGATTATTATTACAGTACAAAAACGAAAATAAACTATGATACAGATTAAAAACGATTAAAGTAATAACAAATGGGTTACTATTAAGTAACCCGATTACAATGATTGTCATTCAGTACGTATTCGGAACAATTTCTATTAGACGGTGAAATTTTCGTCCGCGACGGAAGCGTTACCCTTATCAGTTGTTTGTGATACGATGGCTATGTACCAACCAGAATCGGTACGTGAGAAACCGCAAGTAAACCTCAGCTTTTGATATCTAATTTTAAATATAGAACACAAATTATTATTTTTTAATAATTTTTTTGCTCGTGTATGTCCTGTTATTTATTTTGTATTTTGTGTTTTAACCCGCTTATTTTTCAATTCGGAAGAAATTTTGTTTTGAAAAATAGCCTGTGTTATATAAATATATATGTATATATGTACGTCCTACCCAAATGTTTCGTTATTTTTAATGTGAATTGTTCGTATTTGTTATTTAAATTTGGATATCGCTGATAATTATGAAGTGGGCGTCCAGTAATCGCTATTAAACATTTTTATTTTATTTTAATGTTTAATTATGAACATAGCAACGGATGTTATTTTAGCATTTTTTGTATTATCAAATACAATTTATCATCATAACTAAATAACTTTTTTTTATAAACGATTGAATTTTGAAGTAGTCATTTTCCTAAAATACATAATAATGTGTTAGTTTTAACGCTTGATTGATGTTTCTGTTATCGCAGATAATCGCCGTATAAACGGCGCAGAATAAGTAACTTCGAGAACTTTTTAATGAAGTGTCATTAAATTAAAATTGCTGTCATACGTCAGAACGTGATTCACAGCTCCGTATACATATAGTAGCTGCATACACATACATATATTTTTATCTAATGATATCGATGTTAATTCCAATATATGTTTTGATGAGATGAATTTTATTTAAGTGCTAAAATAAAGCGCTATATTAAAGTTTTTGAGTGCTGATATGAAACACTGCAGTCATCATAACAAATAGTCGTTTATTTAACGGATATAACTTCGTATAAACACTAATATAAATGATAAACCCTATCATATAATTTCCTAAGGGTATTAATTATTATTTACCTATCGCGGATAGTATAAATATATTAACGAGAAAAGAAATACAAAATATCATTTTTGAGGGTAGTATAATGATTAAACTACCGTCTGTTCTAATAACAAACCAACTATGTATTTTTATTATGTATTATAAAATAGTATACATCCTTATATGTCAATATTTATACTATTATAAATACAACAGTTTCTATAAATGCTTGTTACTCAACCAGGAGAGCATCTAAACGGATCTGGACTTTTTTTTTGGCACAGAAATAGGTTATAGTTTGGAAAAGTATAGGACTTTAGTATGGAAAAGTATCAGTAAAAGTCACCGGCACAACTAGATTAATTGTATCAATGTTAATATTTGTAGATCGACTTCTAGTATCCAGTGTAATTAACGACATTTTTTGAATAATAAAAATCTAATTTTTACTGTCAAAAAAAACTAAAATTAAATAAATACAATAATATATCAATAAAATGGAACACGAATTAAAATTAAATATGCGTCTGTTTCTTTTATCGTACCTGTTTCTTTTATGTTTCGTAATGATCGTGACATTTGGTATAGACCGTCGATTCGATGTTAATAAGGGTATCCTGTATATTGGATTGAGAATAGGGCTGGCACGTATTACTTATATATTTTATTTAAAAATGTTTTACAATTCTTGTGTTTGTTGTAAACGTTTGTGGCTAAGAATAACACTGAATCTTTTTGCGCTCCAATTCCTATGAAAAGAAACAGTATCAGATTGCAGATCGAATAAATTTTAACACCAATTTAGGCATTCAATGATTAGTATTAGAACTCAAGTGCAGTCAGTGTAAATTCCTCGACGACGAAATGCCAATCGAGTCTCTCACGCAATGTTTTCGCCAGACTTGGCTAAGACTCACGCGCAGCGCGCATGCTCCGATCGACAAAGGATTCTTTGTATTAATTTGGTTTAATTTACTCAAATGCATGCATAAATACGTTTTCTATAACGAGATACACAGCTACGCTATTTATGTATCTATGCACGAATTAACGCAGAGAAAACCGCATATGTGGGTGAAGGGTAATATGTACTTTCATATCTACCCACTAATTAACATAAATTGTATATTAATGTTATAATTAAGTTTTATAAAATAGAAATATCACTCGAGCTCGAGTTTCGAAAATATATTGCGCAATATAAGGCAGGATATAATAAAAATTACGCTAACCTTACACGGCACTTACGAATATTACATTAAGCTCGTGGCTTAACAAAGAGCGGTAAGACACGGCAGCAGAGTTGACCTCAACCGTTGCAGCTGTCTAAAGAATTTTGAGGTTGAAACAAAAATTATTAATTCTAAAGCGAGCGATCGTGATCGCGGCATCCTTCACGGCAAGTGTATTTTCTAATACATCAGGATGAGGCTGGTTGGTATGTGGGTCGTTTTGTAACTCAATGTCGTGTTCTGCGTTTCGACTTAACGACTGTAGGTACTATAACTTTGTACGTACATCTGTAACGTTAATAATGTAATAATAATAATATATTATTTATTGTACACCCGAAAAACAAGTTATAATAAATAACAAAAATAGCATAAAATAATTTCTTCCAGTCAAACCTTTTTTCGTGTACTGAAATAAAAGAAATAGGTATAAATAAATATAAAACATTAATAAATGTACTAAAAACGTGTAAATACATATCGTGCTATAACTTTTTTTATTAATTAGTTGTAACTGGTATACAAACTTGTAGTATGTCTATTTTTTAAGTTCAATTTTAGACAACGCTTCTGGAAGTAATAAAATTTTCTATGATTACGTATTATATATATGACACCTATATTACTGTGAAAATTAAATTGTATGTTAGCTATTAAAATAAACTAATTGTTTCAGAAAAAAAGTCATGTTACTGAAAATAAACCGACATTTTTTGTAGTAAATAAATTTGTATGTAACTTTTTATTACTAATTGAGTATTAAATGTTTTCCGGTATTAAAATTCATTTATTACCTTGACCATATAACTATATATCTTTCATAATTAATACAATCTCTATAATTGCTTCCCTATTAAAAAGTGTATTGACTATTGTATTTTAGCGTAGCTGTGATTAATGCGTCAATAAATCATTTCTTACAAAAGATGGCGCTGTTTATCGATCTTTGATAATCAATCGTGTTAACTTTATAGTTTACATATTTACTAGCTGACCCAGTAAACGTTTTTTAACACATATATTTTTAACCCCTTAATACCGCCTCCCTCCTGTAACTTAGGGGTATGACAAAGAGACGTTGGCCGATTCTCAGACCTACCCGATATGCACACAAAATTTCATAAAAATCGTTTTAGCGGTTTCAGTATGGCAACTAAAACACGAGAATTGTATATATAAGAAGATTTTTAACACACATCAATAATTTAAGAATAGATAATTTATTTCACTTGTACATAGGCTATTTACAACTTTTCGTTATTGTGTTTTATGTTTTTGTTTTAGGTTAAGGATTAACGATATAATGTTTTTATTTATTTTCAAAATTTTATGGACATTGCACTCTCGATTGCACCAATAAATCTCCTACTTATTTTCTTCATTCTATGACGTGACATTGACAACACCTATGACTTTATTGAAAGCTATTGCATGAATGAATTAAAGAATGCCTTAACACGATGCAATTATAGTCGATATCATTATCATTCAATTAAAAAAAAATCGATTTAATTCGAATTCATCGATTTAATCCCAGTTCCTATATTCAACAATGGTTCGTTTCGTTTATGTAAGCAAAACGAAGCGTATTGAATTATAGTAAACGAGTTTTAGGGCTAATTACACCGATTGTAGATAACGTTATCCTGCATATAAGTTATGAATAGACTTAAACAGCGGGAATTAGAATAGGCAATTAGATCCGTTTCTCCTCAATTAAGGAACTATAACTCTTACATTTGCGTTTAGAAATATTTTATTTTATTTTATTTTCAAATTTTGAAAACTTACAGCTAAAATACAAATATAAAAAAAAACAATGATCAAGTTACGGCCAATTACAAGTTTTCGCAAATAGTATGTTGGACATATGGAATAAAATCAATTTAATATAAGATCGAAAATAATAACTTCGCAAACAACTCCATACAACGGCCAAGAACACACCACTTCTGAAATAAATATACTACCGTTGATTTGCGAAAAAATCGATACACAACGCTCTTTTTAGTCTTGTCACAGTCATAAATATAATGAAATTCGATGGCAAAATACATATGTCATAAATATAATGGAATTCGATGGCAAAATACAATAATCATAAACTTTTTTCTGCTTGATACCGTCATCCATCAAATAGCGATATTTACAACTGATGCAGCTGGCCCCTCAATAGACGAGTAAGTTTAAGTTTCGAATATGTAGTTACACACTTCCCAAATTTCAAACAATGTCCATACTTGAAATGTCAGTCAAGATTTACTTTGATTCGCAAGCCAGCTGTTGCTTCACGAGCGTCTCTAGGACGGTGTTAGTATGCATTCCGCGAATTCATCGATTTTCCTCGATAAAGCCCTTGATAATTGTTTTAAGGGCATTCCCTTGCAACATTTACAACTTATCTAATATTTAAATAACGTGAACTTGGACTACATATTTGTAATTAACCTCTGATTACAGAACGTCCTTTGAATAAAACTAAGTTCATTATGTTAATTTGATTATAATAATTATAAATTATTGTTATTAAATAATTTTGCTATCGATAAAATCAATATCTATGGTTATATCGTTATGCATTTTATTTTGTTATACATAAATGCGCTTGTCGAGTCATTTTCGACAGTATACTACTAAAATTAACAAAAACTTTGTACCCCTAATTAGAAAAATTGCGCGGACGGACTAGAATAAAATTTCGTACACTTATAGTTTATATAGAAAAGCAGTGCATAATGCTAATATATTTTTTTAATTATGCATAAAATATATTTATATTTAATCAAAAAAAAAAAAAAAAACATTGCACTAACTACCATGTATTTGACAGACACACGCATATTATATTATTTTGTTGATTGTCAAAGTCTGTAGTCAAATTGAATTTTCTTAAAAAAGGTTATCATTATTTTTTCGAATATAAATTTTTAATTTTGGTCGTATTTCGACCACTGGGCGACCACTAGTAAATATTAATTAACAATTTAATTTATTGATTGCTACCGTTCTCTATTGTAGACTTGAGAGCACTTTTAAATGGTAACTTTGCAAATTAATCTAAATTGTACTCGAAATAGTGTTAATGTTTTTATATAAAAAATTGCCATATGTAAAATAGCTAAAAGAAATCAATTTAATAGTTCTTTTTTATCTATTTAATGAGCGTAAATGTTATCGTAATATGAAATACTTTGACATAACAGCCTCGTGTGCAAAATCTATAAAAAAAACTGGTATGGTAATGATGTAATATCCGTACCTAAAGATCGTCGAATCATTTGAATAGGATTATAATTTTTATTGTTTTAATGCTTTCGTTTACACGTTTTTTTGACCTGTGTGTGATGTGAACTTTATAAAAATTGAAGTTCATAGGTTATTGACACGCGTGGAAATAATTAAGATAAAATCAGATTAATTCGCATAATGATTTAGAATGTCACTTTTATTATAATACAGAAGCTGTTTAAAATAAAATAAAATACTATTAATATAAATAATTTATTTATGTAGATATGAAAACTACTAATGTAAAAGGCAATTGAAGATTTGTACTTAATATTCAAAGTTCTTTGTTTTGACTGTTGTAAAATTTGAGATCGTAACTAAAAGGATTTACTCTCCAAAAATATTTTGTTGATGAAACAACTGTCACAGCACTGGCCCTAGTGAACGTGGGTTAGATGATCGATCTCCGCACATAGCATACATTATTTTGTATAAGCCATATAAATGTTTGTCGTGTGTGTCGTCGGTGTTTCCGGACTCCCGACACAAAGTAAATCATGGACGTTGAATGTGTCGTTTATTTATTTATAATAAAATATACTTTAAAGCCCGTCTCATTAAGAATGTTGCAATGACATTCCATCGCAATATTAATCAGTTCGAATTCAGAACGATGTTCAAATAATTGAAAAGAAAGTGAAAATGGATTCCTTCCCGCCGTCGTACGCGGCGACGAACCCCGCGACTCGAGCGAGTTCCGTTCCGCGTTACGCAGTGCACGTACAGCGAGGCCATGCTAATTATCGGCCTCACGAAATCGAAAGTACGTTCGTCTAGATGTGGGTTGTGAGTAACGTGTAAAGAAACGTAAACCGATGGACTTCGTTTTCCAAAAAGGGAGCTTCTTAATTCGACCGTATTTTTAATATGTCACTTCATATTAACTGGATGTACCGATTTTGATCTTTCTTTTTTTTACCTGAAGTTGGTGCTTGGCGTGTTCATATTAAAATTTAATCGAGAGCTAACTACTACTGTTTGAGCTATCGCTAATAATTCGTATTGATCGACTGTTTTACAAACTACCAACGTAGTATTCCTTGTCGATGTAATTAACGTCTATTTTTTCGTTTGTGAGCAAACACAATTAATATGCAACTGCATCGTTCCATCGACGCAATTATTTAAAACCGTACATCATTCGTTTGTTTCATTTCATGAATGACTAGCAGCGATGACCTTTCGCCTGCATTCCAGACGGCGTCAGTCACGATCGAATGTTAACGGTCTGTCGAAATCGAAAGTAGGTACTGTTTTACACTATTCTTTTTTTAAAATTAACACGCGTATCGACCTCGATTTGTATCCGAGCATAGAATTACATAATATTTACTTTTATTTCTTATCTGTTTTCGCGGGAGTGCGATCACGCGACTTCAAGGTCAGCGCCGTTATGACAGATGCGGCCATTTTGTTGAAATCGGAATGCTATGACCGAATATTCGGATGCGTGAAGCGTGAAATAATAACACGATTAACATGAAAATAATTGTGTTTGCTCGCAACCGAAAAAAAGTATATACAGTGAATAATTAGAAATAACTCAAAAAGAACTCGTCAGATCTCGATTAAATTTAAATTGGTCCCATTTACCATGACGATCATCGGCTTTCTATTAAAAAAAAAAAACATCAAAATCAGTACACCCAGTAAAAATTATGAGGTCACGCACTATAGTCGAATTCTGAACCTTAGCCTTTTTTTGGTTTGGTTATAAAAACACTTAAATACGCAACCATCTAAGCGAACTGAAGGTTTTCCATTCGTTATATCGATTTTAATCGCGACAAATTCACCATACAACTGCGTATCCTTAATTGAATTATGCAGAAAAAATCAATCGAACAATGGTAATTGACTTTTACGGTTGTCGATAATGTTAAATTCGTATTTATAATCGATTCTCGATGAACTTGTGAATATAAATGCCCGTCATTGTTGTTTTTCTATCGATATCGGTTTTAATACTTTTTTTATTATTTGCATACGAAGTAATAGGATTAAAGTGATTAAAAATAATTAACGGTATAATTTTCTTTACCACGTGAATACTTATATTTTGGTAATACCTACCTACGATTCCGCTGTTTATTACTTAATTAATATTTACCAAACAAATTTGAAACGATAAAAATAGTAACCTATGCTTATCTCTACTATATCGAATTGAAAAATTCAAATTGTGTTGGATAGCCCCTTTACCGAAGAAGGCTATATATAGGCTATATAATACATTAGTACGTTTTTTTTTAAAATTAACGCAAATGATACCGCCCACAGCTAGTGAAATATTAACAATAATGTATAAAGATTACGTACTTAATTATAAATATCTTTATCACAAATATCTGTAGTATACGAACAATAGTAACGGTTCAATCTAAAGGCCAAGTTTTGACAAACAATCGTGACAGATAAAAAAACGATTGTAAACAAAATGTTGCCAGCTATTGTTGCACGTGCTTTAATGTTTACCGAAGAAATATAGATATAACTAAATATCACATGTTTGGATCCTGGTAACATTAAAAATTCCACCGTTTATTTTTACGTGAGCTAGTTGATATCAACGCGGATTGTGAGTAGTGATTAAGCTGAGTTAAGGGAAATTTATGAATTAAAATTGTATATATCCGTTCAGCTGGAAGATATAAAGTAATAAATGTAATGAATATATTATATATATACTCATTACATTTATATATATGTTGCAGTCAGAACTCTTAACCAGTCAAAAGTACTATTGACTAGCGAAATCAGTCAAAAGTACTTTTGACTGGACAAGTTGGTCAAAAGTGGTTTTGACTGAAAATTATTGGTTATTAGTACTTTTGACTGCAAATTCGCGGTTAAAAATACTTTTGACTGACGCTCTCCGTCAAAAGTAGTTTTAACTGCAAAAAAGCGTCAGTCAAAAGCATTATTAACTCGAATGTGAATAAATTTAGTCAAATGATCCTGATAAACCATAATAAATTTATGCCCGCGATCTTCTTGCGACTGCATGTCAATCAGATTGACTTGGCAGCGGCTGTTCATTTCAGTGTGCAGGATCGGTTTCTAAACCTGACCCATCCTTTTCTTGCTTTTCTTCCTTTGGCATACTACGCACATTGATAAATATATATTAATCATTTCTTTTGTAACATTAGCGTACTTTTTTGCCGTTGTATTCTTAAGTCTATCGCGACCACCATGCCCTATAGAAATATGAGCAGCATCAATAATGTCGTTGATTTCCTCAGCCGGGAAAAATATTTGACAGGTTCTGTGTTTGTAACTAATTTTTTTATACCACAAACTTCAATGTGTTAAAGCGTTGTAGTCTACTGTACTGTAATGGTGTTTCCTTTTCATTAAGTTTCGCGTCTTCCACATCCATTGCAAACTTTTCTAATTTTTCTTTTGTCATCTTCCATTGCTAATTTTTTTTTGCAAAAAGCCTTCTTTCTTTTCGTAGTCACTCATTTTTGTTCTAATATCAGTACGTTCTCCACTAATAATGAGTAATATAAAAGTTTATATGTGCGTTTGTCGTTATTTTTATCGACCACCTTAACCTTTTAAGAGTTTTGACTGATACAATCAGTCAAAACCACTTTTGACGGAATCATTTAGTCCAAAGTACTTTTAACCAGCTCCATTGGGCAAAAGTACTTTTAACTGTGATTTTAGTCAAAAGTATTATTGACTAAAGCAAACGGTCAAAAGTACTTCTGACTGATTTTGCTAGTCAATAGTGCTTTTGACTAGTTAAGAGTTTTGACTGCAACATATATATGATCATTGATTTACGTCGACGTAGGTAGTCGGAAAATAGTCAAGTAACAAGTCTAATAGTCAAGTAGGGATAATTAAAAAGTAGCTGTCATATCTTGATTTAATTTAAATGGGACCACATGACAAGTATCAACTTTCGATTTAAAAAAGAATAATCAAAATCGTTACACCCACTAAAAAGCAATGAGGTAACACTTATAAAAAAAAATCCAGTCGAATAGATAACCTCCTCCTTTTTTTGAAATCGGCCTCAACGCATAGAACAATTTCTTCCAGGCACCCCTTGGATGGAAACTAAAAATAACAATTTAGTAGTAGTATTGAAACAAAAGAGACATATATATAAATAAATACAATTAATATACAATTTTATGAATAAGCATTAGAGTCACGTAGCTGTTAAAAATTCTCTCCAATCATCGTCCACTAGCAACAAAACTTGTGTCATCATTTAAAATTTAAAACATTTGACTTGTGTGTAATTTGAATACATTAAAAAAAGTTTTTTTTTTAAGTAGTAACTGTGGAGTTTCTTTCCGATTCTTCTCTGCATAATCTACATTCCGAATCGCTGGTAGCTTCACTTTTAAATTAATTTATTAAAAAACGAACATGATATATTTATTTATTTTATTTATTTACACTTTCGCACACTAATACAAGGTTTTAACAGCATAACAAATGATATATAAAAATAGATATAATTAATTTATTAAACAAGGAATCGATGGTAGCTTCACTCTTAAACTATAATTAAATTAATAAAAAAAACACAGTTTTAATTTGTAAAATGATGTTTCAAATGCGCTTTCGAAAGCTACCTAAATAAAGTATTTTTTTTTTAATAAGTACACAGACTGAAGCTTGTAAAAGTGTATTCTTTTACCTTTAATTTCAGTTGATTAACATTTCACTCTCTCATTTTTTTTAACATGGTTGTGAACAAATACTAAAACTCATTCATAAAATAAATATGTCGTTATCAAGACGATTTTATAATTCATTTTTCGTTCATTGTTATTATCGTTGTCAACCAATTGCGCAGTAATAACTTTCTTCGATAAAAATAAATGTATTAAGATATGTAACAGCTTGTAAATAAATTAAATTTTTATCTTATCTTGAAATCGAAATTATAAAACGCAGTTGTATTTTAATGGCAAATATTATTTAAATTTTTACACATCCATTTCGACACATTTGGTGGATAATCAATAAATATTCCTTGGGCTGTCTGGAAGAAATGGCTAAATAGCCATCCGCCCATTGTATGATACAGTCTGTAACTATCTTAAACTATGTTCAGTGTCTGTATTAGGTATATATCTGTAGGTGGTATACAATAAATTATTTAAAAAAATACACTGCAGAAATTTACTGTTTTTGAACTTAATATTCGAACATTTGATTCTGATCTAGACTTTAGAAGGCAGTAACAGTTGTATATTAAACAACGGCTTTGATTAAAGTATTTTTTTAAAATTTTCAAGTTGCTGACAGTTCCCGCATATTTGAAAAGAGATTCTGAAACATATGAAACCTTCATTTAGAAGTCTTTAAAATAAAGCCGTATCAAAGCTAACACTCAGAAGTAAAAACCATTAATTAGTTTCTAAATATATTCTCTAACACCCTCATATTTCACAATGCCCGAACTTACGAAACTGAGAGTCTAAGTGGGCAAGTTTACCCAACTTTCTGCCGTAAGTGTAAAACTTAAGCTAAATTAAGACCTATTTACAAATAACACGAGGGTTCATACACGGTATATGTTAAATTCTTTATTAATAATGTAACTAACTACCTTTTGTTTAATTTTATTTTTATACTGCTATTTTTTCTTTTTTTTTACTATGTAAGTGTTTGAGTATATTTATGCGAGAAAGTAATAAATAAAATAAAAATAAATATAAATATATTTTATAAACTTAAAAAAATGCAAAGGTGGTCTTATCACTAATAGTAACTTCTCATAACAACCCCAGTCTATATAAAATCATTAGTAACAACAAGATAGGCAAACAAAACACTGGTGTAAAAAGTAAGGTCACTGAAAACTGAGCCAACAGGCCATGGCAAAAAAACATAATTAAAAGTTCACCTTGAAAGGATTTTAATACTTAAACACAAAAATTTCTAGATAAGAAAATGCCGTAATTGATAAGCTCGTTATAGATATGTTTATTAGGATTTTCCGTTTCTTTATCATATCAATAACATCCGAGAAAGTAATTAAGGTATTAAGTTGATTATTAAATTCTACGTTTATTATTAGAGACTTATCAGTATGTAAAAAGGATAATGGATCTTATTTCTATCTTATTTATTCATAATAATTATATTCCTGTATACTATATCGATGATAATAAAAACTTTAAGTGAATTCTTCCTAACTTTTGTAACTAAACTAACAGGTGGGTTAGAGGCAAACCTATCTAAACCTTTAGATTCAAAATATATGGACAAGAGAAGCGTGTTTTATCTACAGCGTTACGGAATTCATCTTATTATGGACATACAACATTCATAATGAAAGAATCAATGATCGTTTTACGCAAGAACATGAAAAACTCGCTTTCATTGAAAAGTTACTACACAGGTCAATGGCCCCTGAGTTGGTATTGTTTGGAAATAAATCACACCGTTGTTCCGCGCTCGCACGTTACAATTCGCACGCGAAATACGAAGTTCACGATCGGGTAACGTACGCTAAAGTTACGGTGTCAATTGCGGCGATTTCAATGTTTCGATTTTTAAATTTCGAAGTTACAATCGACATCATAAAAAAAATAATTCATAAGGTTACCTACCATTTGTAGCGATAGAGCGCTCACAATTCGCACGCGAAATTCGAAGTTCACGATCGGGTAACATATGCTCAAGTTACGGTGTCAGTGGTAGCGATTTTGATAGTTCGATTTTTAAATTTCAAAGTTGCGTTCCATTTACTTATCGAAAAAAGAATAACAATGGTACCAGTTATGTAATAATTAATTTAGTACGCTCACGTGTTTTCACTCGCGTTGACACTTATGGCTACTGTTCCGTTACTATTTTGGAGCGGAAGTCGTTGCGTGATGCTTTATATCAATTTGTTGTACCTAGCTTGATATTAGATTAGAAACAAAGTATCAATCTTTCAGAATTGTTATTCTAAACAAATAATGCAATAATCACGAATTTGACCGTCTCAAAAATATTGAATTGTATACTGTGTTTTTTATTAATTTTGAAGAATAATAGAGCTAATAATAATATAATAGATATTAGAGATTTGCTAAGTTAGTCCAAATACGTATATATCTTTATAAAATACTAAATAAGTTTCATCTATAGGGCTCTTACAAATACTCCTATAAATAGAAATACAAAGACTAATGAATGTAAAACAAGTTAAGACGAGAACGTAATATTCATTCATCTTGTAAATGAAAATCTCTTGCTATTTCTACACAGCATTGTCGGTCTTCCGCCTACAGTTTACTTGTCCCTTCTTAGACGCATTAAGCCTGTCGATGCACTATTTACGTCATACATTATGCATGTACACGTCACGTCCTACAAGAAAAATGCATTTAACTTATTCGCTTATCAATATTACTTTAGATTCCTTTCAAAGAAAAACGTTAATTTACCGTAAAAAAAGTGTTTTGATAAGTGATAAATAATAATTGAACTAAATGCATTAAATTATAATTAAACAATAAAGATTATAATATAACGAAAAAATTAAATTTATTTCATATATCTCAATAAATCAGATAAAGTATATTTTAATGAATAAATCTCTGAATGTATTGATAATGTCTAGTAATTTTTTTTGCATGTTTTTATTATTTTTAAAATATACAGGATAACCAGTAAAATCATCTGTAATGTATTATTTATTTTCACTATTTTGATATACGTATCTACAATTCAAACAATAATTATTTGCAGTTTATTATCCTACTAATTACATGAGCATGTGATGGTGGAAGCATTTTCCCGATGTATTCACAATTTCTTTCTCAAAGCATCAGCGTGTACAATGCACAAAAATGTACAATAAATGCTCATTTGAGTTAATGCAACTAGTAAGTTTTCCTCAAACATTTGTTTAAAATAATAATAAATTTATATTTGAACTTTCATATGAAGTAGGGTACGACTGGAAAATTTTTGTTCAGCCTGACTGTAGTAGTAACCGCTCTCGGGTACTATTGTGTTCCTATGATGACTCTAAGGTAGCCAGATGCCCCTGGAAAGTGTGAAATCTACCATGGGCTGCGGTTATTTGCCTTCTTCCAGACAGAACTTCCGCTTGTTTGCACCTTATGTGGTATAAAAGATACGTAAATGATATAAACGCTAACAATCCGCCCGTAGCCTAATAAACCGTGCGTGATAAATGAAACTATATATAGAACGTGCTATTTATATATTGATAAGCTATGCTGCTTCGAGTACACACGACATATGTGCACGAAAATATAAATTCTCTTGTTGTAACTAACGGCTAACTCTATAACCTCGGCATACTATGCAGGATATGATAATATGCGATTTATTTTATTGTCCTTCAAGTAACCAAAATGAATCAAAGATTACCTTATTCTTTCAAAGCCGTTTTTAAATCATCATTGAACAATATTGTGAATCCATCACCGAAATCGAAATTATATTATCCGACAAGTCACTAAAAAATTTGATCTATCAAACATTGTCATATACTAACAGTTATCATAGCAGAATAAAATGATTTTATATGTAATCATATATATTGTATGAATGCGGGCGATTTTAAACTCATACATCTTTGTCATTTGTGTAATTTTATGCTAAAACCTTTTTTGGTACCTTATCTTTCCATACAAATGGTCACGCGCTTCAATATGTGCCTGTATAATGAAAGACTGTTAATTCAAACAAAGAATTTTAGTGTATTACTAAAATATTTGATACAAAGATTTCGTATATATAAGCACTCCTTAACAATGCAGTTGTTTTTTACTCGTGGCCCTGAAATACATTTTGTTATTTTTTTAAGCGAGTTTAATGATATACTATCAAAGGTCGTTCAGGTAACCTACTTATTAATTACTTAATTTCCAGCAATCTTCATATTATTTTTTCATTTACCTTTCGTTGGCTGTTATCGTTTTTAAATAAAACTAACAAACTTATTTTTTTTCCCTCTTAATACAACAAAACTGTTACACAGACACCATACACAAAATTGACAATAATTATTCAAATCTGATTAAGACTGCCGATTTTAAAAAGTATTATTCAATTTTAAGACCTACACAGGTAACATTTATTTATCGATAGGTAAAATACAGTCCATAGTTACAAATTATTGATGCTAACAACAATTGTTCAAATTGGTAACTATTCAATGGACTAAACCGGAAGTGAGAATGTTTACTAATATATACATATATATATAATATTTACTAATATATGACGTCAGACTTCAAATGGGTGAACATTTGGGATAATCGAGCAAAGAAACAACATCGTAACTGCCATAATTTTCGTTTTAACAATTTTCACAAAATTTCGTCTCTATCGTGCGACGCGTCGTGTTCTCGCGTTCTTGACCGAATTGCCAGACAGTGCTACCGAACCCACAGATACTAAGTTTTTAGGCTGTTTAACGACGGTCTCCAACAAGTACATACCTATTATAAGTTTTACCTGCCAGAATTAGCACTAATATATTACGTAACGACTTCTTATATTTATACATACGTAAGTACTAGATGTATTCCGCGATTTACTCGTGTTAGGTTCCAACTCCATCAGAATTTGGAACCGACGTTTTATATGCATTCGTGTTGTTACTACAGCGCTTGAGTAGTTTTACGTTTCAAATCCATTTCTCCAAATTTTCCGAAAAATTGAGCCTAACAGAGTCAGATATGCTTATCTCAGTTTAACTGCAATACTAAAAATATACTTAAAAATGCAAAAAAAAAAATTAATTGCCGCTATTATCACATATATAATTACCTTTTTAAATGTTCTGTTTACGTCAAAGTAATAAAAAAAAATTGTGACACAGAAAAAGTTTTTTTTTTCGTTAGTGTTTTTGCCAACTATAATTAAAAGTTATTTTTATAAAAGTGACACATAGTAACTAAAACATCATTCGCATTAATCGCGTAAGGTCATTCAACTTTTAAGGTTCATCATCATTCATTCATTTCAACATCATGCAATATTTGCATTATTAAAATAATCGTAATAACATAAACAATAATAACATAAACAATGAGCTTTATAGAAAACCAGTACATTCAAGTTGATGCTTTTAGAATGGTATTCAAAAGTCGTAAAAGTTTTTTTTATTTCTTTCTGTTTCCAATATCAAAAAAAAAATTAACTCATTAATCGATTAAACTTTTAAGAAGTTAACCCATTAACACATTAAACTTGAATTAGATAATCAAGGTACGAAACCTTGTCGACCTTCGTGACTGATTTTAAACGATCAAGGAAATTGTTTATCGTAAATCATTTAGGTCTGTCTTTGGTCATGATATAATTTTTACATCATTGACCGAGCATTTATTACCATTTCGAATGTCATGACCATTTTTACACTTGTTTTTACGTATATAAAGAGTTATATACTCTTTAAATCTTGTCGTACTCTTTTATAGCCTCCGCAATAATTAGGCGTTCTAATTTTCGTTCTTTCATTTCGTTTTTGTATAAAGTAACTAATTCGCAGTATGACAAAGGGGACCTATACAATCCTACCTATACCTGGGACCTAGGACCTATACTATTATAAAAATGTGTCAGTAGTTTAGAATTATATCTCATCGTTCTCACTTTACTTAGTAGTAGATATCTTAGTATTACAAATACCCGTATATACCTAATACGTATCGTTAAAAATTGACAATTTAATTTCCTTTAAAAAAATATAGTCGATTTTAAATTTAATTGTACTAGTACTTATTCCTGTAAGTCCACCGGCGGTATTATTAAGTATATTTTTGTTATTAAAAAAATCTACAAGGTCGTGTTATAAATTCATTAAGCATTACTCAGTTATCGTACAAGGTCGTTTGATTCGCACTGATCACAGATCCTGTTAAGGCAGAACGTTAAAAAACAATTTGATATCACTCCATTTTTAATTACTTCTCACTGATATTTTTACTATTTGCTAATACGTTTTTTTGTAAATATTTTTTTTATATGCCCATTTGTATACATTTTTGTACAATATACTTACACAAACTGACTTAAAAATTATGTTATTACCGACTTATACCACTACTGATAAAAGTAACTATACTTTGACCTGGCAAACTTCGTACCACCCTGTATTTTTCTTGAATAAAATATAGACTATGTTTTAAATTGTATCAAACTGCACATGGTGTGTAAATTTGATTAAAAATCGATTAAGTAGTTTAGAAGTCCATCGCGGACAAACAACTTGACGCATAATTTATATATATTAAGATAATAATAATTAATCTACGGACAAAAAATATAGCAATTATTTTTGTCTGCAGTGTGTCCCTGGAATTCTAGTGTAAATAACACACCCGAAATTATTTATCTATTCAAATTTACCGAACTTGATTAATGCGTAGTATTTGTATTTGATAATCCGACTAAAAGTAATTTAATCACGTCTAAAAATATAATAGTTCTACACACAATATATGTGTACTATCTGTATCGGCAGATTATATAACGCACAAATTGCGTTGCAATTTTCCTCCAAGCTAACAATCTACATTGTAACTAAGTCTCATTGATCGAATGACAAATGGAACTGTGTTGTTTCAAAGAGGCATACGTTTGTCAGTATTATTCATTTATCAATAGCGTCATACACTATTAATCCCGGTAATCATAACAACAACAACTATTATTTTATCTAGGTAAGAAACCGAATACATTATACAATGAAAAACTGACGGTGAAAACGTTCTTGATGCGGGGATATGTCAGTATGGTTTGTGACACCAGCTACTTTATTATGATAATAATGGCAGTTTTTTTTTTAATAAAAATATGGGAAAACGAGCACATGTCGTCGTTCTTTTCCCTAAAGATCGGCGACACACCCGCAACTCCTCTTCTGTCTCGCAAGGGCAGTTCAGCTAATACTTGTTTATGTCTATTGTAATGTTAAATATATTAAAACGATATAATATTTCATTTGTTACAGAGCGAGTCGAGCTACACCTCTTCAGAAGAAGGCTGCGGCGGTGGTGAGCGCCACGCTGTACTGAGTTACGAACAAGTACGAAGACTTAACGACGTTATGGACGAAGTGGTCGCGATACACGGTCGGGGCAACTTCCCGACTCTTCACGTTCGGCTGCGAGAGCTAGTGGCGGGCGTGAGGGCTCGCCTCGAAGCCGCTCAGACTGAGGGCGGTGCGGGTGTCGCAGTGCGAGACGTACGCCTTAATGGCGGGGCTGCCAGCTATGTGCTCGCCGATCGCCCCCAACCTTACTCCGATATAGACCTTATTTTCACCGCAGAGCTGCCCACTGCTCGTCACTGCGATCGCGTTAAAGCGGCAGTGCTCGGACATCTTTCCACTTTACTCCCGGCTGCGACCCCTCGCCGGCGCGTTACCCCGGCTGGGTTGAAGGAAGCGTATGTTTCCAAAATGGTCCGAGTAAACTCAGACGGTGACCGCTGGTCGCTAATATCACTCGGCAACTCACGCGGTCACAAGTCGGTTGAATTAAAGTTCGTTGACACGATGCGTCGACAGTTCGAATTCTCCGTGGATTCATTCCAAATTGCCTTGGACTCGCTACTCGCGTTTCACGAGTGCGCCCAGCTGCCCATCGGAGAAAACTTCTACCCGACTGTCGTCGGTGAATCCGTGTACGGAGACTTCAGCGAGGCGCTCCTGCATTTATCGGAGAAACTTATTGCCACGCGGCAACCTGAAGAAATACGCGGTGGCGGTCTTCTTAAGTACTGCTCCCTGCTGGCCAAAGGGTACAGGCCAGCCCGACCGGATAAGATCAAAATCCTCGAACGCTACATGTGCTCAAGATTCTTCATAGATTTCCCGGAGCTCGGGCAACAGCGTGCCAAGCTCGAGGCTTACTTACGAAACCACTTTGTCGGCCGAGAGGAGGAGACGCTAAAGCACAGGTAACCGATATAAACGCCAAGTTTTTTTATACAACTAGCTCGGCAAACAAGCGCGCGACCCACAGATGGTAAGCTGTTATCGTAGGCTATAGATGCTTGCAACACTAGAAATATCGCAAGCTCATTGCCGAGCCCACCCCGATCCTCCTCAGGAGCTCTGGTCACCTTACCACAAAAAAACACTGCTTGAAAGTATATTAGATGTGATCTCCTATAGGGTCGAGGTACTCTTTAACCTCTACGTGGTTATGTCAGAGAAGGTCAGCTAAGCCAACCGTTTTGTTGACAGGTACTTGACGCTGCTGCACGGCGTGGTGCGCGAGTCGACGGTTTGCCTGATGGGCCACGAGCGACGGCAAACGCTGGCGCTCATCGAGGGGCTGGCGTGCCGCGAGCTGTGCGCGCGCACACCGCTGCTGCTGCCGGTGCAGCACGGGCTGCCGCAACTGCAGCCCGTGCTGCACGTGCAGCAGCACGGCTACTACGTGTGCGTGTGCGCCTGCGCGGCGTGCGCGGCGTGCGCGGCGTGCGCGTGCTGCGACTGCTGCCGGCCGGCGCTGTGCCCGGCGTGACCGCAGCGGCCGCTCCGATATGAATTTAGTGCCAAATGTATATAGAGGTTTGTTTATGTTCGATTGTATATAATGTGAAAGCGCTTCGTTAACTTTCGATCCGTGCGACCGAGGCGCTCTGCGTCAATTCGATGTTGCTCACTCTACTTTGATCAATTTTCGTCAATTCGCGATTCGGTTAGCCCGCGGTCGAAAATCGCAAGATCCACTTCGGCTGGGGACTGACAGGGTGTAGGGTCGAGTCGTGAGGTAATTTCTAGTCGTACTCCTTGCGTGTTGATACGTTAATATGTTAGCAGTACGAAAATTATTTCCACGGGACAGTGTGCGACGTCAGAATGTAGAGCCGAGTCGGTGGTCTGCCTTTAAAAAGACTAGTTAGTTATTTTTAAGCTTCGTATGTAAAAATTGTTTCCATAATGTAGTGGCATGTCTCTCTCGAACAGAACCGCGGCGATATAAAAGACACACGGATCACGACAAATGTGAGCGCAGACGTTATCAGATATGTACAGATTACAAAAGATTTTGTCGATATATTAAAAAAAAATTTAAAATCCAGTCCTATAAAATGGCCTTTAAAAAAATAAAGTGTATAATAATTAGATGCGGAGCTACGAACGCGTGGACCGCTTCGAACAATATCGTTACATAGGTCAGAATGTTCCGTTGCTCGGTATGATAAAACTGAAAATATTAACTATTTTACTATCGTATTTATTAATCTGAAAATTGTATGTATACACTGTTTCGTGATTGCTCTAGTATTGTATACGGCTTAGCGTAAGAGTAACAAACTAAGATAAATGTTAATGATATAAAAATATATAAAAAATACAAAAAAATATTACTAAGGTGTGTACAATATTAAAGGCAACTCTTAATATTTAAACACCATATAAATATTTTAGGAAAGTTTACACGTAGTGAACTCTAGCTAACAGAGTACTTAGGGATCTTTTTTTATTACGTTTCAATACAAGAGTAGATTGTATGAAAAAATGTGATTTAATTGTTTTAGATTTTAATAGAATGTTGTCGATCATTATATGAATATTACATAAACATTATTATATAGTTAAAATCAATAGAGATATATTGTTGTATTTTAATTATATACAGTTATGTAATGAGAAAAGCGTCCGGCCAACATGTGCATGTCTTATATAGTTGCCAATGCGTATTAAGTATATAAATATAATGCATGTTAATAAAAATAGATTTTTTCTTATAAGCTGTATTTATCCAGAGTAATCGAGTACAATCTGCTTGTTAGATATATTATATTAACTTCGGAACAATGATTTTATGAACGAATTTCAGAATTGCTCACTATCGAACCAGAGATCTCATTTTGTATTAGCCTTCGGAATTATGACGAACGATTTCGTACGAAGTCGCTTTTGTGTATAGATATCACTATAACCATTCTAAGCTAATTCTTTCCATACTTTTCGGGAAAAATGCTATTATGAAGATGTCGTTCACGCTACGACAGTCGCGTCTTTTGAAGTCGTTGCGACAATCGCAAAGGTAAAAGTCAGTCCAGTCAGTCAGGCCATACAAAACGCTTGTGTAAATGTATTTCGTTTGTCAATTTAAAAGTATGGATAGAAAGAGTCACAAAGTTTTTTTGAAATGTATATTTTCGACAGTTGTACTTAGCTATAAATGAAGTACATAAATATAGTATGAAAATTAATGTATATTCCATTATTAAAGATCGTAAGTTTATTGTAATATTTATCGAGACAGGCGCCTAAGTTGTGAGTCGTGATCTTTTCGACGGATTTTTTTTTAGAAAAAAAACACGTGTTTATTCTATCATGTATATTTAATTTCACAAGTAATACTCTTAGATAACATTTTATTTATCAGTTCTTGTACTTGTGAAGTTAAATTAATTAATCTGTGATTATAAAAATAGATCATTTATTGGCGTTTAATATAAACTACCTCCTTATATAAACGATGAAGCTTCCTTTATATTTGTGTCTTAATGTCGTACTTACATACTTTTTAATAAAAAAAAATAATAATAATATATAAATCTAAGAATTTATTTCTAATCCTATCCGTTTTTTATATAACTTAATTGAAATGTTATTTTGATAAAATACCGATTGTATACGGAGGTTCAAATGTGCTTGTCAACTGTATTTTTTTTAAAATATTGTTATTTCTAGTAACATCAAAAACATTGTATCAATCGAGAGACATTGCAATATAGTTTAAGAATTTTATTTTTTTCCGTAGTTACCAACAGTTTTCAGCTAGACTTAATCATTGATGTATCTTTTAATGTTTACTTATTCATTGGTGGACGACGCTTGTGTGTTGCTCTGAGGGCCGCGTTATGTATAATTTGTGCCCCATTATGTCATTAAAAAGTAATATATATCAGCACGCTAGGTATATAGCTAAGTTTTCTTGGTATTGTTTGAAATTTTATATATTATTACAATATTTTATTGGTTTCGAAATTATTTAGATTTATATAAAAGACGTACTAGATTTGAAATACGATAAAACAAACACACGAGCGTCTTAAATTGTTAGCGTTGTCTTAAATCGCGTGAATGTAACAATAATGCGATATTAAGTATAATAATAACAATTATATTTTTAAAATGTATTCAAATGATCACAGGCTGATTAGATTTAAATTTGAAATGTCTTTCGATACAAAAAATATAAACAATTCTCTTAAAAAGTATTTATAACGCAAATAAAAGTACATATATTTCTGTAAGATTTGTTAATATATATTCGAATGAAAAGTAAAATCGCCGCTTAGAATAAACAAGTTCAAAGGGGAAAAAGATACAGCACGATGTAAAGTGACTACATTTAACAGAACTAGTAATAACAAGATTATAGTGTATTTAATTCCACATTCACTTGACGCACGTCAGGCGTTGTTCAAAGATACGTCACTGTTGCGTAAACATACGGTCACGTTTACAGAACGAAAACTCTTTTATAGTGTAGAACAAAAAATATGTTTATTCAGAAAGCATTTGCGTAAATATCCAGAAACAATACCATTATATACACTTAATATCGCATTTCCTTGTTTATTTCACGTTATTTTTCGGTAAATTAATTTATTACGAGTCGAAAGTTAGATAAATTAATGCTTTGGATTTGAAAATGGAATTGTTTATCTGTTTCGATATTCGACTTTTAATAAATTTATTGGTACGATTAGCGATAGAAAATTAAAAAAAAAAATGTATGAAAAAAGAATTTAATTCGAAAAAATACTATTTACTGTCGCTGACCGTACACACGGTAGATGGCGCCATGTTGCGATATTCGCTCATATGTTAAAAGCGATCTCGCAGCAAAAGGACTCTCTAAGGGGACGCTAGTACATAAATCCTTAAGTTGTTTAAGCTTATTATTATAGTTTTTATCAATTATATTTACATTAAATTTATAGTTATTATTTTTCTCTTCCATGATGCCTGTTTCGTGTAACGGAACGAGACGCGTAACACGTTGTTGGTTTAACGATTACTATATATTTGTGAAGAGTTTTAAGCTATTGTAAATTTTACAGAAAACTAAATAAAAAAATGTTGTGAAAATAAATTATAAAAAAGTGATAAACAGTGGAAATTTTTGTGTATCATTTCTTAACCCCTTTACATTATGTTACAATTAGTCTTAGTATTATATACTTATTATTGTATTTATTCTGATAACATTATATATTGTGATACATTTATTGTATAAATTCAATACAAATTCCACACACATTTCATATACCAGATGATAAATAGTATATTATCATAGTTAATAGGTATTTATTTCTAACATCCCGCTGCGGGAATCAAAAAAAAAGTTTCTTTACCAATATCAAACTACATCATTAACTACTTAATGACTTAAAACTTTTTTTTTCTAAGATGGCTAAAGTAACCTCAAAAACAGTTCATTAGTTTAATTATTACATACCTATATATATATACAGATAAAGATAAGATATTAATTTCATAATTTGTTATTTCTAAATTAAAGTTTTAAACAAATTCTGAATATAATTTACTGCTATTTTAATAAAAAAACGTAATTTTGTAATTTTACCACGCTGCTCCAATGCGTTGTTGGCGGATATATTCCCTACCATGAGTATCTATCGATCGCTATCAGGTGTACATGATAACAAACGGGATCGACAGCTTATCGTGCTCTCCGAGGCACGGTGGGGAGATCCACAAGAACTGCACAAACACCCAGACCACGGCAAACATCTGCATGGTCAATACAAGTGCTTGTCATGTGCGGGGATCGAACTCGCAACCGCCAGCGAAACAGCCACAAGCCAGTGCTGTGACCGTTACCCTAACGCGTCGTACTATTCATTACAATGACTAATAATAACTATATATTGTAACAAATCATACATTAACGTGTTAGAGTAAGGTAATGGTTTTTCTCGTACGTCATAAATGTTATTAAGTAACCGCAACCAGTGCAAACAAATTAATAATAAATACAGAATGTATATCAACGTTTTAAAACGCCTCACACACAATGGCCCCAGTTAAGAAATACTGCGTCTGCGGAAGTTCGAAACACAATACAAACAAACGCCCAGACTAGAACATATATGTGAACGTATTATTTTATAGACAAAAATATCATTATTTTTATAAAAAAAAAATTGTAATTTTAAATGCTTGTTCAAAACTACTACACCGTTATAAAAATTCTTTTACCAGGAGAAATTTATGTTATTATTGAGTAACATGGAGTTTATTTTAATGACAAAAAAAGCCAAAATCGTTTAGTCCACACGCAAACCCAAATCTAGTTTATTATGACAAGAATTAATTGCGAATGGTTCCTGGTAAACTTTGAGATAGTTGGGTCACATATCATGCAAATAAAAGCTTATAATCTAGTATATATATTTAGTTCTATTTGTTTCACAATAATTATCATAATCTAGTATATATATTTAGTACTATTTGTTTCACAATAAAGTTCTACTTTAACTGTCAGATATTTTATCTACAATCTGAGAAAACAAAATTTGTTGCTAACTTGGAAAACAGTTAGGTACTAATAGGCTGTCAGAGATTTTTGTCAGCGGAAGATGAAACTGGTCCTAAACGTTTCAGAATATATATAATAAGGACTTCTCTTCCTGAGTTGAAAATTAAGCGTAGTCTACTGCTCAACTGCTATTAGGTGGTCAACATGTTGTGGAAATTCTGTTTAGAAATACAGTTTATCCTAAGGTCTCTTGTTCACATTTTCTTTTTGCACGAATTTTTTTTCTAACAAATTTTTTCTGTTACGAAAGTGGTACTGTTTTATGTAATATTCACAATTTACACGAAATTTAGGGTTGTTTTTGTATCTTTGGGTGGAGTAAAATTAACAATTAGATTCGTTTTATGATTTTATGTTATACAAGCGAGACGCGACGACGACGGACAGTTGCTAGTTACTGAATTACAGAGATAGAAAAATTTAAATATGTTGCTTAAATAATATGGTTGATAAATAACGCGACAAAAAGTAGCCTATGTTCATTAGGGATAATGTCGGCTTCTAATGGTAAAATAATTTTTCATATCGGTCCAGTAGTTTCGGAGCCCATTCGAAACAAACAAACAAACAAATCTTTCCTCTTTATAATATTAGTATAGATGAGATAAAATCAAAACGCAAATAATGTACATCTTAACTATAATTATAATCATAAGAATTAATAAACGATTTACACTCAACGGATCCCCCAGATTTTCTCCTGTGTTGGGGGCCCGGAAACACATACAATACTCAAACACAACGCCCAGACCACGACTAACATCTATATGGTCGCTACAAATGTATGTCGTGAGCGGAAATCGAACCCGCGACCGCTAACGCAACAGCCAGTGCTATTACTCCTGCGCTAAAGCGTCGTCAATAATTCTGATATAATTAGGCCCTGTTTCACCATTTGTGGATAAATATATTTGACGGATAACTATACAAATAAACTTTGACAGCGGGAGGATGAATAGGTTAGTAGGACCTGTTTTTCCTCAGTTGGTAAACTATATGTTAAAGATTAATATATCGCTTCAGCCTGTAATATTTCACTGATGAGCATATATGCCTCTTTCCCCATGTAGGAAAAGGGTCAGAGCTTAATCCATAACCCTGCTCCAATGCAGGTTGGCGGATATATTCCTACTATGAGTAACGATCGCTATCAGGTGTACATGATAACAACATCTGCATAGTCATTACAAATGTTTGTCATGCGCGGGGATTGAACCCGCAGCCGCCAGCGCAACAGCCACAAACCAGTGCTGTGACCGTCGCGCCAACGCGTCATTAAAGATTGATATTTGCGAATAGAAATATCTCGTAAATGTAATAGAATTCGACAGTAAAAAGAATATAATGAATCAAAAACTAATTTTAATAGTTTTAGTTAGCTTTCTCCATATAGCAGAAGGACAACACTGCTCCAACGTTTTTTTTTTTTTTTTTGTATAAATTTTTCTGCTTGGAAAAGAACTATTTTTATCGACTTCAAAACAGGAGGAGGTTACTCAATTCGACCGTATATATATATTTTATGTATGTCGGCGATAACTTCGTCGTTTATGAACCGATTTTGATCATTCTTTTTTTTTGTTGGAAAGGAGATACGCCTGGTGTGGTACCATGATAAGGAAACCAGGATCTGATGACAGGATCCCAGAGAAATCGAGGGGAACTCTCGAAATCCGCATACCTTTTTACTGTGTGTATGATTTTGATGATTTTTAATTTAATCGAAAGCCGATGTTTATCATGTGGTCACATTTAAATTTTATCGAAATCTGATTACAACTTTTGGAGTAATCTTTGATAATGCGTATTTACTTGACTATTTTTTCGTCTACCTACGTTGTATTACGATATAATTGAAGTCGGTTTTTTTTTCGTTTGCCTTCAAATACAATTATCCTATATAGGTATACAAGAAACGAGTTAGTGCGTAATTTCTCAGATTTTTTTTAACAACAATTATATGCCCTATTACCCCTGACAATCTTCTTCACCGCCGACCACAGCGTGAATTTTAAAGGTGAGTAGAAAAACTCAGTCCTCAGATGACTCGATGGCTATCTGTTTCTATTCGCAAAGTCTACCTACTATGGGCGTACAGCCCCACCTTGAATCGAAACTAATAACGGATATTTTAGATTTTAATAAGAATATTTTAGGTTTAGCTAAAACCTCAGCAATCTATTATTCAAGTAGTGTAGATAGTAAAGTAAATGAAAAGTTGCAATAACTAAACAGAATTTAATTTTTTATACTTATCGAGTTTTACATTTATTTATTTTTTTGCCCTACCACAAAATTCTGGGTGCGCCAATGCTACCTACTGTTTCGTGACAATAACAAATAAGTAAAAGCCTCACACTCAACGGCACCCAGTAGGAATTTCTCCTGCGTCGTTGGTCCGGAAACACACAACACATAAACACAAACTCCCAGACCACGGCAAACACATACAATATATCAGTGTTTGCTGTGAGCGAGGATCTATCCAGCGACAAACAGACACAGACAACAGGCAGCGGTATTTTTTCTTTAAATATATAACGACCTTTTCCCCGATTCCCCCTGGATCTCTGGTCACCTTACTTACCAACATGAACACAACACTGCTTGAAAACTATATTATTTATCTGTGATCCCCAGTCGGGCATCTCTATATTTTGAGCAGGAAATCTCCTGATGTTCCCTAGCCCAGTTAATGGTACCTATGTTCTATAACCGCTGCGCCGACACGTCGTCTACATTAACTAATATTTGCATAATTGTGTTTGCTCGCAAACGAAAAAAAAACCGACTTCAATTACATCGACAAGTAATACAACGTAGATTGACGAAAATATAGTCAAGCAACTACGCGTTATCAAAGATTTCTCAAAAAGTAGTTATCAGATCTCGATAAAATTTATATGTGACCACATGATAAACATCAGCTTTCGATTAAATTAAAAATTATCAAAATCGGTACACCCAATAAAAAGTTATTACGGATTTTCGAAAGTTTCCCTCGATTTCTCTGGGATCCCATCATCAGATCCTGATTTCCTTATCACTATACCGAACTAGGGATATCCTCTTTCCAACTAAAAAAGAATTATCAAAATCGGTTCATCCAGTAGAAAGTTATGCGGTATAATACAACGTAGGTCGACGAAAAAAGCGTCAAGTAAAAACGCATTATTAGATATAACTCAAAAAGGAGTTATTAGATCTCAAATAAATTTAAATGGGACCAATTGGCACACACCACCTTTCGATTAAAACAAAATTTGTCGAAATCGGTCTACCCGGTCAAAAGATCTGATGTAACATACATAAAAAAAAAAGAAATACAGTCGAATTGAGAACCTCCTCCTTTTTTGGAAGTCGGTTAAAAATACTAATAAAATATGCACAATTTACTAAATCGAAAACGATTAAAAAAAACAATTTACATGACATTTAAAGGAATGGACATGTATTGCGATATAGGAGCCCGAGTGGAAATGTCGCTGACGTCAGGTTTACTGCCTTTGGCGAAGGCGTTTAATATACATTTAGTCTAACGGTCGTTCCAAATACAATCATGCAACGATTGCAACATTGCGTACTCATAAAGTCAAAGCTTGGTACGAAAAGTTAAAATAAACACTAGTTAAGAATACATGATTCATTTTCTGAAGTGATGCATAATTACTTATCCGATCCCCTTCCTGAATATTTCCAGAACGTTCTATGTCTTACTTCGGTTTTGATTAATCGCTTCGAGCCGCGGACACGAAACGTGAGATAGTTATCTGATATCTGCAATCGTTTATGGAAAATCTAGTCTAAATCCACGCCATTAGAATTTTTTTTCCTGCTGCTAATTAATGATTTTCATCGTAGCGGTAATTACCACTCTGACGAAAATTAACATACTTTTTAAGACTATGCCTAAAATATAAATTAAATCGACACGGCTTTTTTCTATTTCAACCGAAGCCTAATTTTCAATTCACTACATTTTATTTTTGCTTTACTTTGAATTTACCTATGACTTTGTTCGCGGTTGCCATCCATTTCAATAAACTTGAAACAAAATGTGAGCGTCTATTCTGAAATACATATTCTCCTAATTGAAAGTACGTTTTTGTAATAAGTAAAGTTTTGATGTCAATATATATTTATTCATATCATCATCATCATCATTACAGCCTATACAGTCCACTGCTGGACATAGGCCTCCACAAGTTTACGCCAAAAATAACGTGAACTCATGTGTTTTGCCCGTAGTCACCACGCTGGGCTGGCGGGTTTGGTGACCGCAGGGCTGGCTTTGTCGCACCGAAGACGCTGCTGCCCATCTTCGGCCTGTGTATTTCAAAGCCAGCAGTTGGATGGTTTATTCATATATTCGACACAATATTTTTTATATTCCGACATGCTTATTAACTAAATGACCTGATAGTTAAATACTTACTGATACTATTTCGTATTAGCTACAAGCTCTCAATGCTAAATTGAGTCTTTACCAATAGTATATGATTTTACTGATTAAATCCCATTACACAAGCCTTACTTCAAATTGAGATTTACGTTTTCAATCAACGATTTTATCTTGCAGTATATTTATTAATAACGATACTATTAATAGTATATTTATTATAATAATAACGTTAATATTAATAGTACAGGAAAACGCATTAACATGACATACTGATATGTTTGGCGTTGCCTAGGCGTTCGTGCAATACGGTTTTTTTTGCAGGTTATTCATTTATTGTTTGTTTGTCGGAGGAAGAGGAATATGCCAGGCAGTCTAATTGGTATTGCACATTTGGTTTTGGCCCATTTCATCGACTATCCGACTAGGGTATTTCAGATTTACATCCATACAAACATTGTAAAACTTAAAAAAAAGTGCGTGCGTACACATGTCAGAAGTGAAACTTCTTTGACAAACTAACTTTTTAATCTCGTTTATATTTATACAAATCTAAAGCTTTAGATTTTCGTTCCAGCGTCATCGACAAAAACGTTGCCGTTTCATCTGTAAAAATTTTACCCTCACGCCTCGTTAGGCGCGAACTTGGGGAGGCCTATGTCCAGCAGTGGACTGCAATAGGCTGAACTGACTGACTAACTTACTGCACCTAAAGAAGTTTCACTTCAAAAACTAATGTTAGTACGACACACTGTAACACAATTTGATTTTTAATTTAATATAATTTTACATACAAATAAATTTGATTTCATCTTCCTTTAATACAAGTCTCAATATTGACATATTGGTTCCGCCGTATCCACGATATAACAGTAATCCTATGTATTATTCAACATCTGAGACCCAATACATATATAAATAAACGATATTTTTTTTTTTAGTTCAGGTTCAATGTTCGCTTTCAAAATAACCGCAAAACTAGGACGATTTACCATAACTGAATATAACATCTATATAACAAGCTCTTGGACGCGGTTATGCTCACGTAGAAATTTTATTTTCGGTTAAAAAAATGTAATACTCATAGATTACAAATCATATTGTGTTTCAGTATTGTGAGAAAAATAAATTAAAATTTAACATTGTAAAAATTAACATAAGCACTTGACATATTTTCACTCGCTTGACCAAAAACTTTATGTTTTTATTGCTACAGGACTATATATACATTCCATATAAGCCATAATAAAACATATGACGAGAAAATAGAGAAGAAAATAAAGGACGTGTTAAAACTCATAAAAATATATTCATACGTAAATTCATCAATCAATCGAATTGTAAATATCTACGATGGCTTCACTTCATTTTATCCTATCGCAGTCCACTGCTGGACATAGGCCTCCCCAAGTTCGCGCCAGATATCCCGGCTTTCCACAATCCATCCGACACTGGCAATCTAACGTAGATCGCCGGTCCAGCCGGCCGGCACTGCGTTTGCCAAGACACGATCTCCACTCCAGGACACGTCTGCTCCAACGGCCATCGGTCCAGCGACACAGATGACCAGCCCACTACCACATCAACTTGCTAATTCTGTACGAAGGCTTATATTTAATTATTTACGTTTAATCAGAAGCTTTAATATAATATTAATTCTTAGAAACATAAATTTCGTGCAAATTGCTCTTCTCTATTTCAATTATCCAAAGACCAATAGTTTAAAAAACTCTAAAACTTTCTATATTTATTCCTTTAGATCAAACTTTTTTAATTTAAAATTCAACCTTCAAAAAGTAACTAAACAAGGCTTTAATCTTTTATGAACTTATAAAATACTAGAAACATATTTTTTACTATCAGTAACGTTTATCTGTAATCAAAATCGAAAATGTAATTTAAACTTTATTGAAATATCATTACCAGAGATCGGTTAACCGTTTGGCATAATGCTTTCCTCATTTGAGTCACTGTATCATTTTTTGCGGTCTAAAAGAATATCTTCCAAAAAGAATTTTTCACTTGATTTCGATTATGTTTTAAGTGTTTTCGTTTTTAATTTTTGCAGGTAACTGAATATGTTTTACGTATAGTTAATTAAGATGAAAAAATAAACGAACAAAAAAAGCACAGTCATTAATATAACCATTTGTTGAATAAACCTTATTAATGCATAAGGTTTAAACGGCACGGACAATTAGGTAAGAGCCTGTGAATATAATTTATTTTCATGTAATATAATAGAACAGTCAATTTTCGTGTCAATATGAAGCCACGATGATATCACCGTACATGACGTCATGTGTAGATCATGAAAATATTCACTTTTATGTCAAATTGACTTAAAATAGTATTACACTTATATGATTAACAAGTGACGTCAATTAAAGGTCATGTGTTCACTGGGATATCAACATGAATAATATTAAAGTTAAAAAAAACAAGTGTGCTTTAGTAAGTAAAACTTACGAAACCTAACTTTCGTAAGTCTCTCTCTTTCTATTTTCACTAGCTTATATCTCCCTCTTAAATTCCGTTTTCCTCGCCCGATCACACTTTTCGTAACGCCCTCGTCACGCATTCACCAGCTTACTCCCCAAGTCAAAAGTATGTAAAGAAATTTTACTTCCAAAATTTAAAAGGGCCTAAAAATTATATTAATTGTTGCGATATTTTACATCTATGACAAACAATATCGTTATAGTTACAAACTCAAGGCATTTATCTCCTCCCACGTGTGTTCACAATATCAGTATTTAGAATGTATGACAAGGTTGAAACCAAAATCTCACACGTCTATAATACAGTAAAATTGTTTCATTTTTATTCAGCCACATGTGCCCCGCGGTTACAGAAACACAAACAATATAAATAGATGTATATTAGCTCCTCTAAACAAACCAGCGAACAAACAATTCAGCTTAATTAACCGACTTCCAAAAAATGAGAAGGTTCTCAATTCGAATGTATTTTTTTTATGCATGTTACCTCAGAGCTTGTGACTAGGTGGACCGATTTCGATGATAAAGGTTGTGCGTGTCATGTGATCCCATTTAAATTTAATTGAGGTCTAACAAGCACTTTTCGAATTCTGTCTAATAATTGGTACTTACTTGATTATTTTTTCGACCTACGTTGTATAATACCGCATAACTTGTTATTGTTTGTACCGATTGGATAATTCTACAGAAAATATAATATCTATAGAATAGATAAGCTGATGTCTGTGTGGTATTATTTAAATTCGATCAAGATCTGTTTCCTGCTTTTTCAGTGCTCTTTGATAACGCTTGTTTTGTTGACTATTTTTTCGTCTACATACGTTGTACTGCATGCTGATGTAATTGAAGTCAGTTTTTTTCCAACACAATTACAATATTAGTATAGAATATATATTCGTAAACATTCCGCTGTTGCATTAGGACACAGACACACTAACGCATTGTATGTACCTATCGCAGTAATTTTTAGATTTTAGAATCGAAACAAGTGTCTGAAAAATAAAACTTATAACTTCATTTAAATCACATCATTACAGGCCGAAAACGGGCAGCAGCGTCTTCGGTGCGACAAAGCCAGTACTGCGGTCACCAACCCGCCTGCCCAGCGTGGTGACTAGGGGCAAAACACACGAGTTCACGTTATTTTTGGCGTAAACTTGTGGAGGCCTATGTCCAGCAGTGGACTGTATAGGCTGTAATGATATAAATCACAACTATCCACTAAATTTTAGCCCGAATAATTCATGTAAACATTTTCAATACCCAACGGGAATATTTCACAATATTTTTTAATCAGATACATGTTATAATAACATGAATACACATTACTTCATAAAACTATCGAATCGACCTTTTGACAACAATCAATAGATTATTTACACAAATAAAACGACACGCGACGATAAGCGTTTAGAGTTTATTACGCTGTTTTGAACTCTGTGTCATAAGAAATAAGTCTTGTTTATATGGAAGACTATTAACATGCGTGCGGTATCAATGTATGTGCAAGAACAAAATAAAAGTGCAATGACTGAAATCTGCCCTCTCGAGACCCGTGGATGTAATTACAATCGATCATACACTTAAATATAAACTAAGGACAACGTTATCAATTACGATTCAGCCTGTACCATCCCACCGCTGGGCAGTTATCCCTTGTTACATCAGCTATCTGCCAGTGAAGTCCCGTCAAAATCGGCCCAAAAATTGTAAAAAATGTTATTTTGGTATAGTACTCCATGTAATAAGCGGTTATTTAATTATTACAAACAGACACTCCAATTTTATTATATATATATCCTCTGTATAAATTGGAGGTAGGGTCGCCAACGCACAGGCGTCTCATAGGCTACGGTAATAGCTTACGATCAGGTGAGTCGTACTTTGTTTGCCGACCTAAGTAAATAATAAAAAAAATAGTTTAAGAACAGAAGAATATAAGTAGATATAGGATATAGATGGATCTAACGTAAAATCTATCTTTCATAAACAAGGAAACAAAAATATGATATTCGGATCCAAACATTGTGATTTACGCCTCCTAATATCACATTTTTTTCATTTCTCAGTAAACAGGCAAGTGTCAGATGACACAAAAACAACATTTTAAATCGAATCAGTAGGTCGCTGAGTTCAGCGCGGTAAAAAACAAACAAACAATCCAGTACGCTTTTAAACACTAGCAAGGAATTTCTCAAAATATACTCTAGCACCAAACACGTGAAATGATGAATGAATGAGAATGAAAAAAAAAACACTAAGAAACACTAAACAAATAAAACACGTTAGCTGTGTGGCTCCGGCAGTAAAGAATATAGCCACCCCCTCTTTTCCCGTGACTGTCGTAAGAGGCGACTAAGGGATAACATAGTTCCACTACCACCTAACCACCAGGAAAACAACCCAACTATTATGAATTTATAATAATAAAAATTTTAAAATAAAAAGATTGTCTGAACAATATAAATAATTTACAGCAAAGCTAATATGTACTTTTCAGTTATTTACCTTGATACAACTGTATAAATTAAATGTAAATTATCAGATTCGAGTAATATGAATATTTAATCGTCAATTTTATGCGATGCTTAATGTCCCCTGCGACAGTACTCCGGGGTACACCGAGACAACCGCTCTTCGCGTCGACTTCCAAACTATTTTTAACGACGGCACAAGGCAAGCGATAAGAAAAAATGTGATAGTCAAATCATGTGAAAGAACGCTGAGAGTGCTTTACAGCGCTTTGAACTGTTTATGCAAGTATAATATGAAGCGCGAATGCAAACGTTATTATATGTTTTGATTTTAGAGTTGTAATGTTTTATTACAATTTGAATTATTTAATAGAACATTTTAATTTTTAAATATCATGTACGGTAATCGACCGGAGTAAACTCCAGTTGCGTGCCGGAGCTGAGATACAAACTTTTTTTATTTGAAGTAAAACCTCTTTAGAATATGAAACTCGGTGAAACAAAAATACGTCACAATAAAGAAACAAACACATGAATAAATGTATAGGTGAGAATGAGATAGAAAAATCTCTTGTAGGCTACTTTTCAGAAGTTGCACTTCTGGCATGTGTGAAATGCACACACACATACTTTTATTATTTTTAACGTACAGAAACCTGATACGATTTCATTGTAAGCAGGTATCCCGGTACTGAAAAAAAGTTTTTTATTATTATTACTTAATTACCCGATCCTTTTGTACATTTTATTTAAAGAAATTTAAAAAAAATATATTGAAAACGCGCGCGTATTAAAATCCATTGCGTGATTAAAAAACGAACGAGCAGATCGAAAAGAGCAGATAGGAGCAGATAAGATGTACATAAACATAAAACATATTATGTTTCCTCAATCTTATTCTTGTTTTTTCCTGAGTCATTTTTAATAAGAATTTATTGTTTTACACATAAGTACTAGATTTAACCACATGATAGTAAATGATTATATTAATTTTAACAATTCAAATAAGTGTTAATTTCGTTTGCATTTTTTTTGTTCCTGCCAGGTTGAAAAGTTCGTAGGCTAACATATATATATTTTTTTTGATAAAATTTGATTTAATTTGTGAAAAGTGTTATAAAAAGATTTTTCGAGGACTCTTAATAAAAATTTATTTTATATTTACAACAACACACGAACACTTCAAGTACAACACAAATCTTCACCTGTGTTACATTAGTATGTTAATATGACCTGACAATTGTTGGAATACAAAAACTATCAGCACCGGTGGAAATTGGAAAAGTTCTAAATAAACTCAACCCTGCGTCGCGACGCCCTCTCAATAATGTTCGCACGGAAAGTAATAAAACTTCACACGTTACAAGTGAAAACATCTCACTTAATTTAAATAATTGAGTGTAATAAAATTCTACTATACTTGTAACTATCAGCAAAAATCCTTTATCACATTTATAATTATATATGACGACGCGTTGGCGCAACGGTCACAGCACTAGTTCGTGGCTGTTGCGCTGGCGGTTGTGGGTTCGATACCCGCACATGACAAATATTTGTATTGGTCATACAGATGTTTTCCATGGTCTGGGTGTTTGTGCAGTCATTGTGGGTTTCCCCACCGTGCCTCGGAGAGCACGTTAAGCCGTCTGTCCCGGTTGTTATCATGTACACCTGATAGCAATCGTTACTCACAGAAGAGTATTCTCTTATTGTAATTTATTCGTCTACCCGCATTGAAGGAGCTTTGTGAATTAAGCTCTGAAACATGGGGAAAGAGGCCTATGCCCAGCTGTGGGATATTACAGGCTGAAGCGTCGGTAGATGTACTATACCAACACAAAAATAATTTTTCAATTCGAACTAGTTGTTTTTGAGATTAGCGCGTTCAAACAAACAAATAAATTCTTTGCTTTATAATATTAGTACAGATTTTCTTTACCTTAATTTAATGGTTATTAATGGTATCAAAAGAGCAAGCAGGTAAAGAGTACGCGAAGTAGATCGTTCGGTGCGGTTGAGGTTACAGTCTCCGTTAAATTTTAGAGACACATAATTTATTCGTAATTTTGTATACAACTCGATACCTAGTATAAAAAACATTGAAGGTATTCACACTATGTTGTTAAGACATTTACAATTAACACTAACTTATTCAAAGTGACTGTAAACGTTCCACGGCTGGGTGAAGTCTCCATATAAAAAAGGTTTCAGCTTAATACCCTACTTTACTTAGCAATGCCAATATTTATAATGAATAATTTTCCTAGCATTAATACATATTATAGGGATTCTTTTATAACAACCGGAATCTACGGTTTACCTCTCCGAGGTACGAGGAAGACGGCATTCCTATGCTATAGTCAAATATTTATATAGACGCTAATATAAAGGACCCCGTGTGGAAGTCGAACTTGCGTATTGCCGTTAAAGAAACTTCTAGAATCATATACCAGAATGTGTGTCTTTATAATATAAGAGAACATATTTACACTAATGTATTAACAATAACCGTGTATAATGAATATAACTAAATCATACAACTGTGTAAACTACTTAATTAACCTTTGTTACCGTACTATTTACGGCTACCTTAGCACTAATAAAAAAAAATAGAATTTTGTTAGTCTAATTTTAAATTTGACATTTCATATCTTCTACACCTCAAGATGCTTCCTGTTTAAGCTGCCAGTTTTTATTTAAAAATATTAAGTATAAATATATTTTTTTAAATAAATTCTTTATTTTTAAAAATTTAAATCTATTTCTTAGGCTATATTACATTAGAATACACGCGAAATCTGAACCAGAGTTAATTACGAAACTTTTACATGACAAAATTAAAACAATGTCACGGAGGTCATTCAACCATCTGTTATTCCCCTCCACGGTGCTTGTTGAAGTTTGACACTAAAACAACTAAACTTTTATATTCATATTTGCCTAAAATTATTCTCTATATTGTAAGTTCCCATTATTTTTAAGAGCATTTATGATAATTTATTTAAAAAAAAATATCAGGGATGGAAGCGCGATAAAGCTGTCATCATATTCGTTACGTGATTCACGACGTAATAACGTTTTCATCCCAAAATTCCTACGGAATCGGAAACTAAGTGGCGCAGCGAGTATATAATAAATATAACCTTTTATGTTTTTAGAAAGATAGAAATATTTAAATTAATTCTTCTGTGTCACTCTTAAGTTACACGTTTGCGTAATCTGATATAATATCAGTTATAATAATACATTCATTAAAATCGAACAATAAAACCAGAATAATAGTCCATCGTTACCTACAAAGATAAATATAATGAGATTATGTAATAAAATTCAACATTCAAGACATTAAATTGTTGTGATTGCGATATCCACAGCGAAACAATGAAAATGTTATCATTATATAACTTAAGATAGTTTTATTTAAACACTAAAAATATTAATAAAAAATCTCATAGATTTTTATCTTGCATCTTCATTGATCAATCACAATGAAAAAAATATGTTATTCATGGAGGCTTCAAAACCACTTTTATCGTCATTTTACAATTTATAATTGTATTGTAATTATACTACTATACTGTGCCCGCGACTTCGTCCGCGTGGAATTTAACAAAAAAGTTTTTGTTCACTTCTCAGAGTTATAAAATAAGCTATATAAGTTACTCCTTACTACATCAGCTATCCGTCAGTGAAATTCCCGTCGAAATCGGTCCAGCCGTTACAGAGATTAGCCGGAACAAACAGACAGACAGACAAAAATTGAAAATATTTTATTTTGGTACATCATGTACCGTATACTTCCATATGCATTTAGGAAAAAACGGTTATTTTAATATTACCAACAGACACTTTAATTTTATTTATTTGTATAGACTTTAATAAACTAATTATAGTTCATGTTAAGCGGATAAGGAATGTAGGTTCTAAACAAAAGGATTGGGAAGAAACTCTGCAGTTGCTGTACAAAACTTTTTATTTTGCCTTACGACTTAGTGCTTGCTGTGTGGTTACGGCATTAAAGAATATAGCCACCCCCTCTCTTCCCGTAGGTGTCGTAAGAGGCGACTAAGGGATAGCACAGTTCTACTACTATCTTGGAACTTAAAAAGCCGACCGATGGCGGGATAACCATCCAACTGCTGGCTTTGAAACACACAGGCTGAAGACGGGCAGCAGCGTCTTCGGTGGGACAAAGCCAGTACTGTGGTCACCAACCCGCCTGCCCAGCGTGGTGACTATGGGCAAAACACATGAGCTCACGTTATTTTTGGCGTAAACTTGTGGAGGCCTATGTCCAGTAGTGGACTGCGAAAGGCTGATGTGATTACGACTTAGTGCAGTCATTGTGGTTAAAAATACACACTTGTATCATATTTTATAATATATATTATCTATAATATATATAAACGCGAAAGGTCACTCATCACGAAATCTCCGAAACTATAACACCTACGAACTTGAAATTTTGGCAGGTAGGCTCCTTATAAGACGTAGGCATCCGCTAAGAACGGATTTTACGAAACTCGACCCCTAAGGGGGTAAAACGGGGGTTGCAAGTTTGTATGAAAGTCCTATGTTTTTGAAGTAAAAGACTTGAAATTTAAAATGTATGCTCTATAGATGATGAGAAGGTGTCTAAATAATTTATCTTTAGAAATCAACTCCCTTTTGGGGTTAAAACGGGGGATCGTAGGTTGATTCACTCATCACGAAATTTCCGAAACTATAACACCTACAAACTTGAAATTTTGCAGGTAGGCTCCTTATAGGGCGTAGACATCCGCTAAAGAACGGATTTTACGAAACTCGACCCCCTAAGGGGGTAAAACGGGGGTTGGAAGTTTGTATGAAAGTCCTATGTTTTTGAAGTAAGAGACTTGAAATTTAAAATGTAAGCTCTATAGATGGTGAGGAAGTGTCCAAATAATACATCGTAATCTATATATATATATATATATATATATATATATATATAAAAGAAAGGTCACTGACTCACTCATCACGAGAACTCGAAAACCGCTGGATGGTCCATCTATCCAGGATGGACAAAGATGAAATTTGGCAGGGAGGTAGATTATAGTTAGTAGACGTCCGCTAAGAACGGATTTTGCGATATTCCACCGCTAAGGGAGTTTAATTGGGTTTGATAGTTTGTATAAAACATATACAGCAGCTATAAGTTTGCCTGATAGGTTATTTATACTGCAGCCTGAAAATAAAACTAAAAATGTGGTGTATACGGAGGTTATATAAAAATAACTATTAAATTATACTAAATTGTGCCTTTGAAAAAGTTACTCAGAGTGATAAGCATTTTAAGTGACTGAAATAAACAAATAATTTGCGTTAAGCATCTTAATAGTAATTCATATCTTCATAACCACGCGGACGTAGTCACGGGCAACAGTTAGTGTATTATAAAACAAAGTCCCCAAAAGCGTATGTGATCGATTCCCTCAAAATGTACTGAACGGATTTTCATGAGGTTTCACCAATGGAGAGAGGGCTTCAAGAGGAAGGTTTACGGAACGGCTAAGTCGATTTTGATGAGAGTTTCACTGGAAGTTTACCGGGAAAACTTTGTGACAAACTGATTTCAACGCGGGCGAAGCCGCGGGCACAGCTAGTATATATATAAAAGAATCTTCGAAGCGTATGTAAGCGAATAGCTCTCGAACGATTACACCAAATTAGATAACTCTTCCTTTCCTCTCTTTCTCTTCCTTTCCCCTTTTCTCTTCTTGTTTTCGTTGTTATTAGGACAAAAAAAATTTTTTTTAAGTCAATAAATACATTTACGAAATAACCCTTCCTTTGCAGTCGTGTAAAAACATAGCAGTACGTAATTTACAGTCAGATCTGTGAAAAGTTATGAAAAGTTACGCAATACGAGTACATACCGACTTTTACCATTACTCCTTGAATCATAAGTATCTAACGACGCCACAAATCTTATCATACTTAAAGTAAGTGATATGGAAATTCATTTGAATAATTTTGATTCCGTTTTGATGGCTATGAAAAGATTGATGAAATATTATATTTCAGTCAGTGAGAACCTGCTACTTAAACGTAGATTTTATTTAGAAGAATCGGTAACGACCTTTAACAGTCAAAAAATATGAATACATCAATAACCTGACTTAAATTTCTAAATACGTTAGATTAATTTACATATTTGATTTACGATTCTTGACTAGCCCGTTGGCGCAGTTTGTAGTGACCCTGCTTTCTGCTCCGAGGGCTGTGGGTTCGATTCCCACCCCGAGGTTGGGTATAATATAAACTATTTGTTTTTGTATTTATATTTGTATTATTTATAAGTAAGTTTATCGAAAAAAAAAGTAGCTATACCAGTCGGCTGTTTCCTATATATAACACAAGCATTAAGTTGCTTACTTTAGGAACAGACGACCGTGTGTCTATGTAGCAGATATATATTTATTTATTTACTTTACACTTGTTCTTGTAAAAAACATATAGCACAAATATTTGAAAAACAATTAAAATCTAACGAGTGTAAAACAAATATACTTAGACACACGGATATAAAATATATGTCATTCACTGAAAAAATTATTAAAATCGATCCAGTAGTTTTGATTCATTCATTATCATTACTGCCCGTGGCCCGCACGCGTTAACTTTAGAGTAAAACAATTCTGCTTTCGCTAAACCATGAAGATTTCCTGCTATCTTTGGAATATCTAAATTCATAGACTATATTTTTACTTCTTATACTTATAGGCACGCTCCCGCCGCCCGGCCGGCCGGAACGGCCGCAAATGCTACGTCCCGCAATTTTTAAATGTGTTATATCTTCGAAAATATTCATTTAAATCATATACTGTAAAGGTCTTTATAGATCTATATTAAATCAACAATGTATTTAAGGTATTTTATTAGATAAGGATTAATGCTGTATTGGTTAAAATCGCTTCGAAAATTAGCCATTATTTGTCGTAAAAAGTAAATGACAAAAAAATGTTATTGTGGGATATCCATAAGAGATAGACATATACCAAAGCGGAGTTTTCTGTAAACCTTTTCAATGTGTACAATGCTTAGTACATTATTTTGATAAATCTCGTAGGGTTCAGCCTGCATTTGCAATGTAAGCGGAAAAAATGTAATTATTTACGACATCACATTAGAAACCTCAAAAATAACTGTATTTTTCCACTAGTTAATGGATGTTACTATATATATACATATAAACCTTCCTCTTCGATCACTCTATCTATTAAAAACAAACGGCATCATAATCCGTTGCGTAGTTTTAAAGATTTAAGCATACATAGGGACATAGGGATATAGGGACAGAGAAAGCGAATTTGTTTTATACTATGTAGTGATATATAAACTAAGCAGAAATACCTATCAGTCAAATTATTTTTTTAATGGGCTCAAAAAAAAAAGGAGGAGTTTCTTCAGTTCGAATGTTGATTTGATGATACTTTTTTTATCGAAAGCTGTTGCTTGTCGTGAACGGGACCACCTATTTAAATTTAATCGAGCACTTTTTGTATTGTACTAAATAATGCGTATTTAGTTGACTATTTTTTCGTCTATCTACCTTGTATTACTTGTCGATGTAAATTAAAATGGGATATCTTTAAAACAATGAATTTAAATATATTTTTGCCGAACAAACTCTTAAATCTATCTATATCACACAAAATACTTCTAACCCAAATCTATTATAATTTAGACACTTACGACTGCCTCTCAAGCAATCACATGATTAACTTGGCTCAGTTATGAAATCTTACTTAGCTTAAACTGAGACCTAGGCTACACGCGTTGCGTCAGTTATCTGTAACATTACACTAGCTAAAGGGGTGAAGGGCGCCGATCTGACACTATTCAGTACACAAAACATTAGAAAGTCTACGTTATTTGTACGTCAGCCATCATATTATATCTATTCATACATAAATCGTAATTTAACTTGTTGAATAATTAAAAAAAAAACTATTTTGCTCAAAGTAGGTACTTTACTTTATTTAGAAGCCCTGCTGTCCGTGCTAGATTATAAAAGCTGGGTTACATGTCAATTAAGATATCAGAAAGATATCTTATATAAATTAAATATCAAAATCAAAAACAACTTTATAGGCTTCAAAAGCACTTTCGAATCGTCACTTTACAGATTAAAATTTTAAAGTGATTATTATTTTTATAATTGTGTTTGCTCGCAAACGAAAAAAAAAACCGACTTCAATTACATCGACGAGTAATACAACGTAGATCGACGAAAAAATAGTCAAGTAACGGCGCGTTATCAAAGATTACTCAAAAAGTATTATTAGATCTCAATAAAATTTATATGTGACCACATGACAAACATCAGCTTTCAATCAAATTAAAAATTATCAAAATCGGTACACCCAGTAAAAAGTTATTGCGGATTTTCAAGAAGTTCCCTCGATTTCTCTGGGATCCCATCATCAGATCCTGGTTTCCTTATCATGGTACTAAACTAGGAATATCTTCTTTCCAACAAAAAAAGAATTTTTAAAATCGGTACACCCAGTAAAAAGTTATTGCGGATTTTCAAGAGTTTCCCTCGATTTCTCTAGGATCCCATTATCAGATCCTGGTTTCCTTATCATGGTACTAAACTTGGGATATCTCCTTTCCAACAAAAAAATAATTATCAAAATCGGTACATCCAGTAGAAAGTTATGCGGTATAATACAACGTAGGTCGACGAAAAAAGCGTCAAGTAAAAACGCATTATTAGATACAACTCGAAAAGTAGTTGTTAGATCTCAAATAAATTTAAATGGGACCAATTGGCACACACCACCTTTCGATTAAAAGAAAATTTGTCGAAATCGCTCCACCCAGTCAAAAGTTCTGATGTAACATACATAAAAAAAAAAAAAAAATACAGTGGAATTGAGAACCTCCTCCTTTTTTGGAAGTCGGTTAAAAATATAGCACAACTAAGTCTACACAAATTGTTTAGTGGGAAACATACCGCTTTAGAATTGTTGTATTTATTATTCTATTTATTTATTCTGTAACAGTCACATAAAGGTTACACAAAAAATGTTATTCAATAATAATTGTGTTTGTAATCAAACAATCAAACATAAAAAATCGACTTCACTTTACATTATAAACAAGTAATAAAATGAGAACACCATCAAAGTAGGTAAAAAAAGTCAATTAAATACGCATTAATAGGAATCACTAAAAAACTATTCGTAAGATCACGCATAAATTAAATAGGCCCATGTGATAAAGAACTTGTTTTAGATTAAAAAAAAGAAATAACAAACTCGGTATATCCAATAAAAAGCTATGAGGTCACAAGCATACAATATAGGCGAATTGAGAACCTTCTCTTTTTTTAACGTAGGCTAAAAACCGAGGAGTTAGGGTAGAGCAGTGTTTCCCAAAGTGGGCGATAAGGGCCCCTTGTAGGCGCTGCAGTACTAAAGGAGGGGAGGACCTAGAAAAAAAATGGTGCCGTTATGTAGAGGTTTGGGGGCGATTTGTCATTTAATCTATAAGGACTCTCGACTACAACTTGTTAACATGAACTAATATTCATCAAAAGATTGCTCAAAGGGCAGCAGACAAAATAAGTTTGGGAACCCCTGGGGTAGAGCAACGTCTATCAAATTAGCTTAGAAATAAAAAAGGTATTACTTAAAACCTTAGAATGGTGCTATTACAGAATATATGTATATACTTTAACTAGATTCTTTTTAAACTTGAACATAAATAGCTGTAAGTATTTAATGTTTTTATTGAAGTATTAGCTTGTGTTTTGAAATAAATAAATATTTTGAAATTCTTTCATATTAATTATTAATTATTATTTCAAAATTTAAAAACAATTGCTCAATAACGTATTAAATGGTAACTTTTCAAATGATTAGATTATAAATTAATTTTGTGTAAAATTCTATAATAAAAATATTAAAAACACAGTCGTATAAATATGTATTTGCATAAATTATTAAGAATTTAGATCTTATAAATAAAAGAATTTATAGAATTCTGATACAGAGTTTTCGGTTAAACACAAAAAAAAAACTTCGAATCGATGACATAGCTAGGACTTCATTTTAGAGTTCCATCTTCTTAAGGATACGCTATAAACTATAAATATTCCGCTTTCGCTTAATCTGACGAGGTATGTTACTATTCAGTTCTTATTTTGCAAGACAAATTATAGTAAAAAATATTCAACAGAGTTTACTTACTAATATAATTTGAACGCTCTTCAAAGTTAGAACGCGGAAGATTTTTGCTTACACGGACAAAACCTGAGCGCCTACTCCAATGGCTTATGTAGCATTAAGGGCTACTCGGGGTGCACTTCCGATTATGATGAAAAGCTAACATAATCAACAATCCTAACATAGTGCATTCGAAACTGATGCATGTATCCCATCGAAGCTATCCTGCTTTTACCCTAAGTAAAAAGTAACTAAAAATATAGGAGTCAATAAAGTACATACTTAACAAACATTATACATACTTTCATTTATATGTATATATAGCTACTAGCTATAAACTATACCTTATTTAGTAAATTAGGTAAAGTTTCAATACACGTCATTGATATGACGGTAGATTGAGGTTTACTTTCAAATTCTGGTAACATTTAACTAGTGATCGTGCGCTTGCGGGCGACATGTACGTATTAGTATGATAATTTGGTTGCGCGAGATCTTTACCACTATATTCATAACACGACCTTTTAAATCACACAAAACTTATGTAAAACAGGAGCTTTTTATCGTCTTGTATATACTTCTAATGTCACAACTTATCACAAATGAAATACATTATATAACATACTTCTTTATTTTACTAGCGATAACCCTAACAAAGGAAAACCCGAAAGGGAATAAAACGTACAAGGAAATGATAAGGAAAAGGGAGTGACAACCAAAAGTGAGTAACATCTACAAGGACATCGCCTGCTTAATCAGACATGTCTTGGATACGTTGTACGTAAATAAATATACATGAATATACTGTAATATATAAGCAACTGAGGTAGAGCACAGCAGGAATTTCCTGCTCAAAATATGGAGCAGCCCGACTGGGGTAGTACCTCGACCTTACAGAAGATTACAGCTAAATAATACTGCTTTCAAACCGTATTGTGTTCCTGTTGGTGAGTAAGGTGACCAGAGCTCCTGGGGGGGATTGGGGATTTGGTCGGCAACGCGCTTGCGATGCTTCTGGTGTTGCAGGCGTCTATAAGCTACGGTAATCTCTTACCATCAGGTGAGCCGTACGCTTGTTTGCCGACCTAGTGATATAAAAAAAAAGTACATATAATAAAATCCTGGGAGCGTGAATCCCGGTGACGCTATGCCTGAGCATATAGATGATAAAGTGACTTCTAGAAGATAGATTTTAGGAAGAACCCTGCTCGCTCGTAAAAAATTAATACGACATTTTAACTTCTTTTTTTTTACATAAATATTAATATTATTAATTAAATGATATAAAACATTTATTTTACAACGTTATTTCAATTTTTGGATCGTATATTAATTTATTATGCTTCTGCTAGTCCGCATTTTTCGCCTTTAACGCGATTACAATAACATTTGACAGATTAAAGCGATTCCTATGAAATTAAAAATAAATGTACCTTTGAGTATTATGATTTTCATACCGATTATTCATCTTGTTTTTTAGTTCTTTAATGGTGCTACAGTACATAACTTTTGTATTTAAAGTTAATAAAAAAAAAGTTAAATAGTTATTGTATTTGTATTTTTCGACTCCTACAAGAATTATCATCAAGAAATTTAGAAAGAAAAAAACAACCATATCGATTTTTATTTGCCTACAATTAAGTTAGTTTACGTTTAAACACAACTGGCCTGAATTTAAATGTCATATTTTCTGTTCTTAAATAATTACAAAACTTACTAATTTTTTATGTTCATTTTTTTCGTAACAAATATACACGTGTGTGTTTTGTGAACATTAAAATAGCCTTAATATATTCGAATTACTTTAGCCTAATAGCATTACTGCGATAAAAATTAACAAATTTAAATATTTTTAAAGAACACATCAAAATAAATCACTATAATTATTATTGTGCTATACTTGGCAACAACCACACGGGGCCATTAAGAGTTTTTAGTAGTTTGTTAATGAGATCAAAACGATTGCAAGGACGATCGGTGTTAATTAATATTTATTAGACAAACAGATGACACAACAGACACATTTTTTTACGATGACTTATATTTACACGTTCTCTTTTATTAGTAGTTGACATGTGCTACTCGTGGGAAGTCAAAACCCAGTGAAACAAATTATCGTATCACTATTTCATTGAGGAAGAAAAACAATATTTCCTTAATCGGTAAACCCAAAACTTTTGATTGTAATATTAATAAATCTCAACGCCCAGATAATAAATCTAAAAATTTTACAATTTAATGAGTTAGGGCACTGTAGGATATATCCTGATATAAATGTGGAACAGCCATCTGGGGAAATATCTTAACCTTATAGAAAATCCTTCTAGAAAACTTTGGACATTTCGAGAGAATGAGTGTAGAACGATTGACGAAAAAAGTGTATAAGGCGAGTGTGAATGAAAGGGTTGGAAAGGGTAGACCTAGGCGTACCTTCCGAGACCAAATAAGGGACGTCTTGAAAAAAGGCCAGGTCAAAAGTACCCTAAACCGAAGAGCATGTATGAAGGGAATAATGAAAGTGGACGAAGCGAAAGAAGTATGTAAGGATCGTAGCAAGTAGAAAGAAGTGGTCTCTGCCTACCCCTACGGGAAAGAGGCGTGATTATATGTACATGAAAATCACGACTAAATAATACTGATTTCAAGCAACAGCATCGTGTGCTTGTGGTAATAAGGTGGTCAAGGCTCCTGGGAGGTTCAAGAGTAGGATCGGCAAGGTGCATGCACTGCTTTTGGTGTAGCAAGTGTCCATAGTCTACGGTAACCGCTTACCATCATGTTGGCCATGCTTTGTTTGCCACCAAAGTGATTAAAAAATGGGGTCGCTATACTAAAATAATATAATTGTGTTTGCTGGCAAACGAAAAAAACCGACTTCAATTACATCGATAAATAGTACAACGTGGGTAGACGAAAAAATAGTCAAGTAAATACGCATTATCAAAGATTACTCCAAAAGTTGTGATCAGATCTCGATGAAATTTAAATGTGACCACATGATAAACATCGACTTTCAATTAAATTAAAAATCATCAAAATCGGTACACACAGTAAAAAGTTATGCGGATTTTCATGGGTTTCCCTCGATTTCTCTGGGATCCCATCATCAGATCCTGGTTTTCTTACCATGGTACCACACCTGGAATATCTTATTTGCAACAAAAAAGAATTATCAAAATCGGTTCATAAACGACGAAGTTATCCCCGAACATACATAAAAAAATTATATATACGGTCGAATTGAGTAACCTCCTCCTTTTTTCGAAGTCGGTTAAAAATGAAGGACAACGTTTATTAGGTTGGAAATGAAACAACTTTTTCGGATGTTATCTCGGTTTATTAAGTTTTTTAGATGCTCGACGTTTCGGATACTTTACAGAAACTTTGGTCACGGGAGGACTGTCCTCTGGCTTCTATTATAGTGAGTGAAATTCGCGTAAACATTAGAAAACAATATGAGAAAATCGTTTAATTTTAAGAAATCTGCAAGTATATAACTCATTTCTTACCTTTAAAACTTTGATAAGTATATATATACGCTAATTAAACTCATATATATAATGCTAATTTACCTAAAATCAATATTTAAGAGAATAAATAATGCTTTCAATAGATACGAATAGCATTAAATTTCGAATTTATTAGACAATAACAGACGGCTGTTCATACGAAGTGGATTAAAAAGCAGTATAAACGAGAAACGGGGTCGCAAACTCGCAATACTCAGTTTCCAATGTTAGCAACAGATGCACTGCGTTCGAACGAATTGGATGCGATACTTAACCAAAATATTTTTGAAGTAAAACTTCTGACTTGGGGAGTAAGTTGGTGAATGCGTGACGAGAGCGTTACGAAAAGTGTAATCGGCCGAGGCGAACGGAAGTTGAGAGGGAGATATAAGTTAATGAAGATAGAAAGAGATAGAGAGTTACGTTTCGTAAGTTTTACTTAAGTCGTGTGTTCTAAAGCACGTTTTTTTTTAATGAAAAAGTTAAACATGAAGGAATGACTGTGATCTTTAATATTGTTTTATTAATTTAATTGTATTAAATACTGGATGTACCTCGCCGTTCTGTTTCTCACCTTCGTGAAAAAAACGTTGTGCAATATTATTTAGCTTATATATAGTTTTTCTCGGAAAATAGAAAAAAAAATAATACAAAATTTTTTAAATGTTTTTTTTTTTTTTTAATACAAATTAGTAACATACAAACTTGTCATAAGGGAACTAATTTTGAAAATTGTTATTTAAAGGCGATGTATTTGAATAAAATTTATAAATGTGTGTTTTTATTAAAAAGTTATCTTAATACGTTGTATACTCTTTAGGATTCGAAGTATGAAGAATCAATTTTACTGTGCCTCTACGCAACATAAACTAACATTATTTTACACCATATAAGAACACACACACACAACACTACACTAGTTTTTAATCGACTTTAAAAAAAGGAGGAGGGGTTTCTCAGTTCGAATCTTTTTCGTGTGTTACCTCATAGCTTGATATAGTGTACAGATTTTGATGATACTTTTTTTATCGAAAGCTGGTGCTTGTCGTGAAAGGGACCACCCACTTAAATTTAATCGAGTTCTCCACCATTTTTTGTATAGCTGCAAAACACACATATTTTACGGTTTTTGTGTAAATTTTATTTTAAATACTTACATCACTATCTTTGTGCTTTTTAACCGATTTCCAAAATACGAGGAGGTTCTTAATTTGAATTGTATTTTTTTATGTATATTACCACAGAAATTTTGACTGGGTCGACCGATTTTGATGATCTTTTTTTCTAATCGAAAGTGGTGCGTGTCATGTGGTCCGTCCCATCTAAATTTAATTGCGATCTAAATAGTATTTTTCTTGATTATTTTTTCGTCGACCTACGTTGTTGTTATACCGCATAACTTTTCACTGGGTATACCGATTTTGATGATTCTTATTTTAATGGTGATGATCGAAATCTGGTGATTACTTTTTGAGTGATCTTTGATAACGTGCATTTACTTGACTATTTTTTTGTCTTCTTACGTTGTATTACTTGTATATGTGGTTGATGTTGTTTTTTTTTTTATTTGCAAGCATACACAACTATTGTTGGTTACATATTACAATTTGATAGCATGGTACTATTGTAAGCACAAAAATCTTATCATTAAATTATCAAAATATTGATACCAGTAAACAATAATTGACACATTAAATATACTGGACACTAGTGTATTTTTATAAACAGAATTCTTATTGTATTTTGAAATTGTTGTAACTATATAACATAATTTCCCCATATGAATTTATTATCCTAATTATTGATATTTAATTCTCTTAATAATAATTTATTGACATTAATGTATTTTTATTGACATTGTAAATTTTAATTATTAAATTTTTAATGAGATCGTATATTTTTAGTTCTATATTTATCATTATTTTCTTAATTTGACATTCGTGTGTTCTTCCTATTTTTCTAATTGACTTACTTGTGTCTGGAGCAAAGCTCAGTAAACTTGTATGTATGGATAAATATATAAATAAATAAAATTACCAACAATAAATATAGTAAACATTCCTTCGTAGTAATAAATCACAGTCTTAGAGACCGTGAATGTTTAAAATTATACATTGGTTGTGCCTTAGCAAATGTAATTTCTACTAACGACGCACATCAATCTAGCGAACGGGTCATAGCAAGCAAAAGTATATCAGCAAGGCCGTCCAAGGCAGGCAGGCTCGCACGTGGGAACGCGTTCGCTACACACTAAACCTTACCATTATTTCTGACAATCACCAATCTACTCGTAACATTACTTTCAACTCATTCATATTGAAATAATATTGAGTTCGGGCACAGCAGGAATATCCTGCTCAAAATTTGGAGCCCGACTGGGGAAGTACCTCAACCTTACAGAGGATCACAGCTAAATACTAACTGATTTCAAGCAGTATTGTGTTCCTGTTGGTGAGTAAGGTGACCAGAGCTCCTGGGGATTGGGTCGGCAACGCGCTTGCGATGCTTCTGGTGTTGCAGGCGTCTATAAGCTACGGTAATCTCTTACCATCAGGTGAGCCGTACGCTTGATTGCCGACCTAGTGATATATAAAAAAAAAATACTGCTTTCAAGTAATGTTGTGGTCCTGTGGTGAGTAAAGCCAGTGCTCCTGAAGAGGGTTGGGGGTAAGGTCGACAACGCGCTTGTTATTCGTCTGATGTTGCATGCGTCTATAGGCTACGGTGACAGCTTACCATCAGGGGGACGTACGCTTGCTTGTCGACCTAGTTGTACAAAAAATAAACACTAAATCAAAATGTTACAAAAATGCAATAACTTTTTTTTAAAATATTAAACCTAATTTTGTAACGAAGGAATATCGTCAAACTTCTTTACGAAAATTGCTCAATGTACGAAGGTTTGCTTATGACCTTGCTAAAATTAACCACTTCAATTTAATAGTATTGACCAACAAGTTTTTATTTTATTAGTTGTTTACTATTTACAAACGTTTAGCGTTAAAATATCTAATAAATAATAATAAAGCAATTAAAAAAAGTAAATATTTTCGTGCATAATCTTTATTATAACTTGATTTGTAAAAATAAATCTTTCAATTTTATGATATATTTACTGAGCATGTTATTGACTGACTTTAAAAAGGGGAGGATTTTTCTTTATTCGTTTCTATTTTTTATGTGTGTTACCTCGTAACTTTTTACTGGATGTACCGATTTTGATGATTCTTTTTTATTCTGATGACTGATGCTTGTCAACGTTTTATTTAAATTTGATCGAAATCTGACGTGTAATCTTTGAGTTATTTCTAATAACCCATATTTAATTGACTATTTTTGAGACACGCCAAGTGTGTTAAAATTATTTAATAGTAACTTTTTTTGAACAAACACGGCTTTCTTCTTTATTAAGTATCTATTTATTAATATTTTTATTTTTATGGATACTGGCTGGTTCTCTCATTAAATTGAATTTCGAACAGGAATTTCCCAAATATGTTCCAATAGATCCGCATACTTAGTATATTTAAAATGACTTTCTATTTATTATATCAATAAAATAATTCATAGATAACTCGTCAATGAATAAAGACTACACATTTAACAAACATTTCGACAGTATTAATATTACGATAGCTAGCTAAATTTATATAATAACTAGCTAACCCCGCAAATGTTGTTTTGCCATATATGTATTAACCCCCTTAATCCCTCAACCCCCCCACCCCCTATAACTTCGAGGTATGAAAAAGATGTTAGCCGATTCTCAGACCTACACGATATGCACACAAAATTTCATAAAAATCGGTCCAGTCGCTTCGTAGGAGAATTGTAACTAACATTGTGACATGAGAATTTTATATATAAGATAAGATTACCAGCTTCCGGCAAATAAAAAGTCACATCTGGATATCTTAAGGAGTTTTAATATGTTGTACAGGTTATCATAAATCTAATATTAGTCATTTTACGTTAAAATACATCACTTTCTTGATTGTGACGTAGCTCAGGAGTATTTTTTTTTTTTATATCGGCAAATATGCGTACGGCTCACCTGATGGTAAGCGATTACCGTAGCTTATAGACGTCTGCAGCACTGGAAGCATCGCAAGCGCGTTGCCGACCCTATCTTGCTTTGGCCACCTTACTCACCAACAGGAACACAACACACAACACAACTGCTTGAAAGGAGTATTACTTAGCTAGGATCTTCTGTAAGGTCGATATACTAACCCAGTCGGGCTGCTCCATATTTTGAGCAAAAATTTCCTGCTGTAGCCTACCTCAGTTAAAAGTTATTTAATTTATCTCATAAATTGTGTCGTGATTGTTGGTTTCGAAAAACAAAGTTAAGAAGCTTGCACGTTTTAAAAGAAATTTTGAAATATGTACTCGTATATATATACATTGTGGAACACCATTTTAGAATGACCTCTATATAACTAACATACTCTTAAAGTGATTTCAGATTAATTCACTCTGATAAACTTTAATAATACAGCATTATAATAAATGGATTATAAACAGACGTTCACTTATTAACATTTTAAACGATCGTGATCATTACCATACATTTCTGCTTATATTGTAAATACTAAGTTTGTTTGTATGAACACTATACTGAAAAAAAGTCTCAAAAGTCGTAGGTCAATACGATTTGTTCTATTGACGATGATCAAGATGTCTACAAAAAGGGTATAAGCGCCATGCAAAACACGTTACTTACACGTTCTGAGAAGTAATGTATACTATCTCATTCTCTCCTCTCATTTTTGGTTTTATCGAGTTTCAAATCATAAAGACTCTAAAGAGGTTTCACTAGCACTTCAAAAAATGTGTTTCTTTTAACGCCTTATAATTAAGGTAGGTGTAAAACTAGTAGCAAACATTACACTATCAAATAAAGCTATATTAGAGTTAAGTAGTAAACGCAGTATTAAAAATTGATGATATCTTGACAACGAAAATAATGAACAAATCCACCGAGCACATAAAGTCTAAAATAAAATTGGTTAAATATGGAACGGCTCAGTACATATTATTTAGTATCATTACATGCAATTATCGTGAGGTGTGGCTTTTGCATTTAAACGAACTGCCCATGATTTACTCACTGCAAAGTCTGCAAATCGTATCAAGTCGTTCAATCAGATTAAATATTTAAGAAGCCCGTTTAGCTATTGTTGACAAGGAAACAACGTCGATAAAATCGTGTATATTATTAAAAACAACAAAAATATCTTTTACGACTAGCTACTTTTATTGCATTCAATTAACGCGTATTTTATTTATAAAATATTTGTGGAATTGTCACCTTTATATCTGGTTTAAGGAGGATATTTTAATATTCATATTATAGTCATTTTAATTTTCGCCAATATCATTTCTGTTTTTTCTCATTTCGATAGGTCATTTAAACAGTATTTTTTTTAAGATTTATGGGTTTCGAATTGTGTTCGTAAATTTTGCGATGTTGTTATTTGAGAGGTTTTATTTATTCCTTTTGTGATCGGATATCTTTCAATCATATTTTTATCTAGTAAATCAATTGTATAAACATTTTCTAAATCATTAGTAAGTTCATTTAACTTGTTACCTTTATTTTCAATTAAAACCGAGTCATTTTTACATTCAAATCCATTCAAAACATTAATTACTAGCCTGTCATTACCGTCCAGATTTATTATCGTACTATTTTCATTATCAAATTCAAAATTAGCGTTATTCAGACTTGCTCTTCTTTCATCACTTCTCTTTCTTTCTGTTAATACTTTCAATTCAACTCTTGATTTTCTATCAACATGTCTTACTTTCATAATTAAGGACTGAGGCGCATTTATGTAGACACTTTGATCATTATTCTGGTCTATGGATCTCCTCAAACCTCTTAATGGTACCTTAATTGGTTTGTTTATTATTTTATTTTCTTCACTGTCTAGTTTTTTCGTAAACTGTGTTTTTTGTCTCTTGTTGAAAATCGTGTATGTCTCGCTTTTCTTATAATGTTTAGTTGTTCCTGGAATTTCAGGCCTTAGTTTTTTTACCGTGGATACTGTTGTGAATTGTACTTTTTCTTCCACGTCTATAGCATCATAGTCATCTGGCACTTTCTCTAGACCAAAAGCAACTTTGTCGTTTGGTAGCAAGACATCATTTGGATATAAATAGTCATCCTGTAAACAATTTAAAATCTAACTATGCAAAATACATAAATCTGATTTGCTAGATTAGTAACCTAGCTATTTGATAACAATTTGTATTTTGACATAAGAAAACCTGTGATTTTTTAAATTGTTTTTAGTAAACTTATTAATAAGATAAATAATCTTGCTAATAATCTCCTGCGATGCAAGATGAGCAACACCGTCTTAGCATTGCAAAACGTAAGCACCAACGTCGGCAATGAATACTTCAAAAGGCCGAGGCTACTCTTTTCCCGTATCACTGACCTTATCAAAACACGTTTATTAATTTTTTTATAACATTTACGGGCTCTTAGTTGCACGTGCCTTGTTTTAAAACCGTCTTGTATTTTATTGCTTACCCACGTTTTTTTTTTTTTTTTTTTAATTATTTTAGCACCTCAGGCCAGCAGTCCTCAGACTACGTCGAAAATCTAAGACATGGTCAGATACTGACGGATTTTTCTGTTACAGAAATTCAATCAGTTTATAGTAATTTGAATTAGTATCGGACCAAACTATTCAGTAACAAGTTATAAGTTCAGCTGGTTATTGTCTATCGTTATTTATTCTATTGAAGAATGGCTTGTCCGAAATAATACAATAAAAAAAGTAACGGACACAGATCAAAAAATACATATCAAGATATACCGATGTAAACCCTATTTTTGTGCTTGCTTAGTGAAAAATAACAATATTCCGGAAAAGGTCGTTATTTTTAGAATTACTATTTTCATTGCTAAATTATTTGTGTTATTTTGGAACTATGGAAATTCATTAAACGAAAGAAGCTAAAGGAGTGACTTAAAAGTAATAAATATTGATTAAAGCATGAAACTACTAACAGAACCAAATCTTCTTAATTTATCCTGTTTCATTGGTTCAGGATTAACGGTCGTCATTAAATAAAAAAATGTAGAAAACAAACCGATCAACACAAACGAGTATGCGACCACGAATAATGTTGCTTTCGACATAACAAGTTATATCAACAAAATATTTTATAGAAAAATCTTAGACATTTTTATGTTTGTATTAAAAATATATGATTTTAAACATTGACGTGCAAAACATTCCGTCAATATCGTGACATTGATTAAAGGTCGCGGAAAAGTGCTTATAAAATATTAAATATTAAAAAATACATATTCTAAATATTTCTTATCTATGTCCTTAGTCAGTAAATGAAAATATTTTGATAACATTATAATAAACCTTAATGCTCAGATAATAAATCTAGATATTTAATGATTTAAATGAAGTGGGGCACAGCAGGAAATATCCTGCTCAAAATCTGGAGCAGAAACTAGGGGAGTACCTCGACCTTACTAAAGATCAGTCACTCAGTCAGTTAGTTCAGCCTATTGCAGTACATTGTTGGATATAGGCATGCCCAAGGTCGCGTCAGGCCTCCCTGTTTTCCATGATCCTCGTCCAGCCTTCACCGGCAATCTTACGTACATCGTCGGTCCAACGGGCCGGAGGACATCCCACACTGCGTTTGCTAAGATGCGGTGTCCACTCTAGGACTCGTCTGCTCTAACAGCCATCGCTCCCGCGACACAGATGACCAGCCCACTGCCACTTCAACTTGCTAATTCTGTGGGCTATGTCGGATACTTTATTTATTAATTTATTTATTTCACAGCTAAATAATACTGCTTTCTAGCAGTGTTGTGTTCCTGCGATGAGTTGGGTGACCAGAGCTACTATAGGGGGATTGGAGGTAGGGTCACCAACGCGCTTCCGTTGCTTCTGGTGTTACAGGCGTCTTATAGGCTACGGTAATCGTTCACGATCAGGTGAGCCGTACTTTGCTTGCCGACCTACTTAAATAATTCAAAAAATAGCTTAAGAACAGAAGGAAGTTGCATTTAATTTTTTACTTATATTATTGTTATAGAGTTATAGAGATATTGTAAAGCTTTATAAATCTGTAGTGTCAGGTAGTAGTAGTAGTCCTTGGTCGTGAATGTTACATGTGACCTGTGAATATCTCAAGTATTTCATAAATAAACCCTAAAGTAGCCAATAATATGAAGTACAATTATAAATAACTTGACTAGTAATAGATCTAAAGCACACAATATAAATCTAATAAGTCTTTAGTAGAGTCTCAGTGCCTTGAAGTGCGTGTATATCATAATTTCACAAAAAAATTAAGACAAAAAATAGTTGAAAATTTTATTGAATAGCTTAAAAAAAATTACAGCCACGAATAAAACCTTAAAATGCTTTAATACTTTTAAAAACAACATACAATAGCAATAACAAAAAATATTCAATCGTCATACAAACACATTTAATATGCACAATAAAACTTAGTATTTACTTATATGTAATTAAAATGTAATGGCCTGGTTAGGTACCACTCACTCGGTATTGTATTCCGGTATAAAAGGTTAAGAGAGCCGGTTAATTAATTCTAACTATTAGTGTTGCTCGAGTGTTAATAAAAATCACTTGTCGTGTACCCCACTGTGCGAAAAGGAGGGTAATGTTTTATGAGTTCACTTAAGAGACCAATGTGCGTGCGTTTAAGATTCTTTTCGCATATAGTGTTCAGTTAACTTGACACATTTATTGCAGTCTATAGTGCAAATATACACGTCTATGGACCAAGTTTTACGTCGTGAATATAATTTAGTTGGAAAATTATCATTTACAAAAAACCTTGAAATTATACTCCTAAAACTTTTTATGAACATCTTTATATACCGTGAACGCAAACACAGCACGACACTTTATCTATTTCATAATAGTCATTAAATTTAAACCTTATTATTTTATAAAACTCTTGGAAGTTAATCTGCTTTATATCTCAATATTAGATACTGGCTGACCCCGCAAACGTTGTTTTGCTATATATGTTATTAATCCCCTCAAACACCAACCCACTTATAGCTTATGGGTATGAAAAATAGATGCTGGCCGATTCTCAGACCTACCTGATATGCACACAAAATTTCATAAAAATCGGTCCAGCCGTTTCGGAGGAGTATTTTAACGAATATTGTGACACGAGAATTTTATATACATATAAGATAATAAGAAAAATAAAGCATTATCACGTAATGTACTCGTATTTTTTTTACTTGCAATATTTTCATATAAACTTAATCAGATTCGAGAGTTTCTTGACGTTGATTTAAGCCACTACCAATGTAAATTGAAACCATCCAGGGACGTATCAAAATATACATTAAAAATATCATCCACAAATTAATCAGTCGATCAGCATTATTTAGACAGCGTACATATTGAGGTAGACCACACCAGGAAATATTATTGGGGTAGAAGCACATCTTGCTCAAAATCTGGAGCAGTTGGAGTGGGGCAGTACCTCAACCTTGGGGAGGAGGGTCACGACTAAATAATACTGCTTTTAAGCAATATTACGTTCCTGTGCTGAGTAAAGTGATCAGAGCTCCTGGGGACGGTCAGGGGTAAGGTCGGCAACGCGCTTGCGATACTTCTGGTGTTGCAGGCGTCTATAGGCTGCGGTAATCGCTTAGCAACATTAAAAACATGTAAATCAGGATATATATATTATTCTCAATCATGACTTATGCAACTTGCTACTGAAAAACATTTTAAAATAAAAGTCATAATAACATTGTTTATTATTAATTAGTACAAGGTCAATTCAATATAAACATTAATATTTATATCATAAAAAAAATATTTTATAGTTACAAAATATTTCAATTACCGCCTTGACTGAGATGAAAGTATTTCGACATCGACGATCAATGATGACGGTCGATCAGGAGGCTGTGAATTAATTACATATTGACTTCACGGCGCTTAGCATTGAGATAATTATGATTATGAGTTGCAAGGTATCTAAAAAAATTAAGTGGTTAACACTTGTTTCAGATAAAAAAATATACAATAAATTAAATAAATAAAATTTATTAACTATATATTAAAATTTATTTTAATTAATTTTAAGACTTGAACGCTAAGGCCGCCAGGACTCGCAATAAATAAACATAATGAAATCAGTAAATAATGTGGAAACTTGATTGATTTATATAGAGTTATAGATGATCCCCGCTCACGATAGACATTTGTATTGTCCATATAGATGTTTGCCGTGGTCTGGGCGTTTGTGCTTGTGTATGATTCCGGAGTAAATCCTCCTGGGCCTTTGAGTGTGACGCGCTTTTTTTTATTCTTGTTTTTTTTTATTGCATGGTTGTTGTAACAATTGTTACGCGAATAAAAAATTTTTTTTTTAATTTTTGTTATTACTTATTTATTTATTTAGTCTTTAAGAACAATTACCGTGATATTTTACAACTAAAATGTTCTATTAAATAAATCAATTTATAATTAATTAATTACCTAATAACAAACTTAAACTGTAAAATCAAACTACAAATTGGCACTTGATATTTGTATCCAAATCAAAATCAAAAATAACTTTATTGAAATAGGCGCCAAGAGCACTTTCGAATCGTCATTTAATAAATTAAAATTTTAAGGTGTTTATTATTATTCTAAAAGTATAGCTACCACCGATTCGGAATGTAGATTCTCCAGAGAAGAACCGACAAGAAACTTCACAGTTAGTTTTTTCAAAATAATATATAAACTGTGTTTTAGTATAAAATTAGTCATATCGGTAGGAACAAGCTGCTGGTATACACCTATATCGTACATAAATAGCTTAAAACACTGTAGGCCGACACTCTCATCGTAACTGTTAGTTCGTTGTTTTAGACGATATCCCAAAAAAATTTCATAACGCGCGCCTAAAAATTTATGACATTACTCAAAATTAGCGTACAAGGCGGACTTAAAGCTCGACAGCCTGATCTAACAGTCAACCTTAAGACATACAAAAAAAACAGCGTTGAGTTTATAAAATGATTGTAATTATTTTTAAAAATAATTGTGTCTGCTCGCAAACGAAAAAAAAAAACCGACTTCAATTACCGATGTAATTATACCGCATAACTTTTCACAGGGTAGGTATGTCCAGACTTTGATGATTCTTGTTTTAATGATAATTTTCTTTATTTCAAGTAACAATTGACCCATAAAACAATTCTTCTTAAACAATTCTTATAACACAAATGCAACTAAAAAAATTTATGAATGTCACGACAATTTGCAAAATACAATAACACAATAATAAAATCACATTAATAATTAATAATACCAATGCTTTAATCGAAAGCTGATGCTTGTCTTACATTCCTGTTTTTAATCGACTTCCAAAAAAGGAGGAGGTTCTCAATTCGACTGTATTTTTTTTTTTTTTATGTATATCAGAACTTTTGACTCGGTAGAGCAATTTCGACAAATTTTCTTTTAATCGAAAGGCGGTGTGTGCCAATTGGTCCCATTTAAATTTATTTGAGATCTAACAACTGCTTTTCGAGCTATATTTAATAATGCGTTTTTACTTGTCGCTTTTTTCGTCGACCTACGTTGTATTATACCGCATAACTTTCTACTGGATGTACGGATTTTGATAATTCTTTTTTTGTTGGAAAGGAGATATCCCAAGTTTAGTACCATGATAAGGAAACCAGGATCTGATGATGGGATCCTAGAGAAATCGAGGGAAACTCTTGAAAATCCGCAATAACTTTTTACTGGGTATACCGATTTTGATAATTCTTTGTTTGTTGGAAAGAAGATATCCCTAGTTTAGTACCATGATAAGAAAACCAGGATCTGATGATGGAATCCCAGAGAAATCGAGGGAAACTCTTGAAAATCCACAATAACTTTTTATTAGGTTTACCGATTTTAATGATTTTTAATTTAATCGAAAGCCGAAGTTTATCATGTGGTCACATTTAAATTTCATCGAGATCCGATAACTACTTTTTGAGTAATCTTTGATAATGCGTTGTTTGATAACGTGTTGTTGTTGCGTGTTTTGATAATGTTGTTGTTGCTTGACTATTTTTTCGTCGATCTACGTTGTATTACTTGTCGATATAATTGAACTTAAGAAGCCGACCGATGGCGGGATAACCATCCAACTGCTGGCTTTGAAATACACAGGCCGAAGACGGGCAGCAGCGTCTTCGGTGCGACAAAGCCAGTACTGCGGTCACCAACCCGCCTGCCCAGCGTGGTGACTATGGGCAAAACACATGAGTTCACGTTATTTTTGGCGTAAACTTGTGGAGGCCTATGTCCAGCAGTGGACTGTATAGGCTGTAATGATGATGATGATGATGATGATAATTGAAGTCGGTTTTTTTTCGTTAGCCTGCAAACACAATTATTATAATACTTTTTGAGTTATCTTTGATAACGCGTATTTTCTTGACCATTTTTTCGTCTATTTACGTTACTTGTCGATGTAATTGAAGACTTTTTCTTTTGCGAGGTAACTAACACATTATTTTTTTTTATAAATACACCTTTTATGTAAGCGCCATACGTTATTTAGAAAAAATCCAAAAAAGCTACAACTTTTCTATTATTTAACCTGTAACCTGCCACACCTCTTTCTCCATATAGGAGAAGGTTCGAAGCTTAATCCACTTGCTCCACTGCGGGCGGCATGTGTATTCCCTATTATGAGTAACGATCGTCACCAGGAGTCAGTGGTACATATATATGGAATAGGTATCTCTTAATCACTTCAGTTAGTTCTAGTTTGATCGAGAAAATATTTTTATTTTTTTTTATTTATTTTTTTTATTAACAAAAAATATACGTAAATATATAATTACTAGCTGACCCCGCAAACATTGTTTGCCATATATGTTATTAACACCCTTAATCCCCATAACCCATAGTTATAATTAATTATAACTTAGGGGTATGAAAAATAGATGTTGGCCGATTCTCAGACCTACCCGATATGGCCACAAAATTTTATTAAAATCGGTCGAGCCGTTTCGGAGGAGTTCAATGTTTAACACCATGACACGAGAATTTTATACATTACATGTATGTAAAACCAAAGTAGTATCTACTTCTAAATATATTACAAATAACTTACAAGAATAGTATTTGAGTATATTCTAGTATCAAGTTTATTTTCTGAAGACTGCATATTTGATGCCTTTTCTGACAGTTTCATTAGACCGGGGTCGATGACCGTCATCAGATATAGAAATGTAGAGAAAAGCCCCAGAAGCATTACAGAAAACATCGAGGAATATAATAGAACTTTCATTTTCTTGTCCTTATAAATAAATTATAAGTAAAAAATAAGTAATTTGAGAGCACGAAATCATACAAAATGAAATTGGACTGACTCTGTACGTCAACTTGATTTTGACATTCAAATTAAGCTTTAGCACACTATAGTTCTGTGATATAACATTATTTTATTATTATCCTATTAATATTATAAATGCCTAAGTTTTTGAGGATGGATGAATAGATGTTTGTGGCTTTCATGTAAAAACTACTGAAGTGACAGTAATGAAACTTGGTATGTAGATAGTTGGATATCCAGAGCAACAAAAAGGTTACTTTTTATTCCGAAATTCCAACAAGATCAGGAATTACGAGGGTGAATCCGCGAGGATCAGCTGATATTAAATATTTCGCTAGTATTTGTATAAGGTGTTGGATTACTAACAGTGTTCCTTCAAATGGGGGGGGGGGGGTTCTATAGGTGTAATGGATCGTGTTCCTTCTTTTATATATTTTATTTTTTAATAGTTATCTGTTCCTGCTACTTTAAAAGACTCGTTCCACATGACACAGCACATGATACAGCATGTAAGCTGTATTTTACAATAAAAATCCATATGCGGTTCTTTAGTTGTGTGCAGCAGTTTGTATTAATATTTAACTGTAACGACGTTTTTCAGGGTTAAGAAAAATATTATTATACGGCTATCCAGAAGTAAGTTACTTACCAGATTGGCTCATATCTAAGGACAAACTAAATTTTTAAAAAGGGTTAAGATTTTTTTTTCCACGTGAACATATAACACCTATGGAACCTCCCATTTGAAGGAACGCAGTTTGGAGCTGAATACCCTAAATAAGTTGCTATTTATATGAATTACTAATTAAATGCAAATTAGCCTTTATAAAATAGCATTTAACCAAAAAAGTTTTATATTTCAAAAAAATTGATCATGACACTGACACATAGCGCTAAACGTCCGGAGATTTTTTGCTCAGTTGTGCAATTTCATACTAGAAAATGATTTTAAATATTTATGTAGTTCGAGAAAATAATTTAATAATTACAAATACATAAAAAAGTTAGTTATGTTATTTTAAAACTTACATATTTATATTACATATTCATATACATATCAACAAGTTAATAGACACATGAGTCTGGGAAAGCAAAAATATTTTTGGAGTAGTAGATTGAATTAACGCGATTTTTCATTGCATATCATTTTATCATTTATTTATATGTAAACCACGGCAGAATTATAACTTTAATATATATTATTTATTCACGCCAGGTAGATATAAAACATCCCCTAAGCATTTTCGGGTGCCATCGACTTAAAAAAATATAGTACATCAGTAAGACATGTACCTATTTTTAAACAAATTTTTGTACACTGTTTTTTTTTCAGTAATGACTAAAGACACTGACAGCAATACTGACTCTGAAGCGGGTTCCTTGAGACCGAGTCGAGTGAACAAGCTAGCTGCTATACTTTGCCCGACGGCTTGTGCCTTACTCCTCATTTGCGTTTTTGTGATTTCATTTCTTGGAACCAAAATGGCGTATGAGAGATACGACGCGTTCTGCAATCGACGTTACAACGTAAACAAGCTTTATATATTTCATAATAAATCATCTTTGATATAATATTAAATTTAGTTTTTATTTATTTCTATATCTAAATGCACAACCGATAAATTAATAGTTAAATATGTTACAAACGCGACATTTTAGATATAATCTGCCAAAACGACGTAACACGGTTCGGTGTTTATTCAATAATTAATATTTGTATATTATTACCTATAACAAGACTTGTCAGAATAGTCATTAACAACAGTCAGTTCTGGATTAGCCTATCCCATCTAGGGGGACACCAGAGATGATCGACAAAAAACCGAGTACACAAAAGCTAAAACAGTTCAATTAATTCGTTGTACTACCTACAGGGGAAGATTGCTTAGGGCATCAAGTTACCTTAATCCAGCACTGACAACTGTATATTAAAAATTATTTATGTTAGAGAATTTGAATATCAGAGCTCCTCAGGCATTGGCGTAGCCAAGGTAAGGCAAGATGGGGTATTTGGCCCACTTTGACTCAAATCTAATAATTGATATTTTAGATTAAATTAACAAGAAACACTAAGGTAGATTTAGCCACAACCTCTGCAAGCTATTATTGAATTAGTGTAAATAGTTAATTTAAACGAAAAGTTGCAGTAAATAAAAATAATTTTAATTTTTGTAATACTCATCGAGTTTTATATTTTTTTTTGCCCCCTTTATAAAATTCTGGGTACACTCTGTCATAAAGTCATCTTAAAATTAAATTGTTTGTAACAAATTCTTAAATACTTCAGCTTAGGATTGGAAACAATTAATTTAAAGCCGTCTAACACTAGTAAATTTATAAAAAAGAAACCAAGTTACGAAAGGCTATTTAAAAAAATAGCCTTTTCCAAACAAGTCGAGTTAGAGGAAAAGTAAAAATTATTAATTTAGAAAATTAGCTTCTGAGTTCTAAATATTCTGATAGTGTCATCTTGTAGCATGTGTATGAAGTACGTTAAAACGGAGATAATTATGTAGTTGTCACTTGGTTAAAAAGATGGCGCTGTAACCAATTCATAAAATTCATTTTTAAAAACTTTGTTCTTTAAACAACGTTTTTTTTATTTTGATACAAATATGAGAAATAATTATTTTCATAACGTAATATATAACCCAGGAAATGATCTATTAAAACAAGTATATTCATATATAATACCCAAGATGGTTTCTAAACGTCAATAAAAAAAATTGCACAGGTAAGAACACTGACAGATCATAACAAAAGGAGTTGCCAAATACGCGGTTTTTGTACAGTTTAAAGTAGCTAAATTAGATTGTTTTGGTGGTTTTAATATTAGTATTGCTCAATTAGAATTATTGATAGTGTAATAGTAACCGTGTATACCTCAGTGTTAGTGTAAGTTCCTGTTCGTTTAGAGCTGTAAATAAATTTTGTAAGTACATCATGTTTTATTTTACCGTATTGATTGTCGGAAGGCCAATGTCAAGCCCATGTTACGATGAGGTAAAAAATGTTACGGGAATTGGGCCTTAGTTACTAAATTTTTACTACGTAGAATAAGGTGTTTATTTTCAAAATTAAGTAATTCATATATCTTTATTTAAAATATTTAAGTATTAAATTAGACAATTTATACCGGCTTTTATTTACTTCTGATAAAATTTAATAAATAATTATGATTGTGTCCGATCCCGGGTTGTCGGTCCGATGTCGGGCTGGGTCCGATTCTAAATAGATTATTTCGGTGGTAAATAAATTTCAATTATTTTTCAAAATATCATAATTAATAATAAATTAATAATATTTGGTGATATTGTGTGTCAAATATATAATTAACATTATAAATATAAAAAACTTTTCCTAACTTTTAATATAAATACAAATCCATTTTTATGATATAAAAGTTAAATTTATATTCATAAGTTGTTATGGAAAGCCGTTAAGTAATTACCTACTTTCGTTAAATTTTTCTGTTACATAACATAAACAATTCTCCGTATAGCCATACCCTCTTTGATAACCCTCTCTTTGATAATGTTAAATTAAATAAAATTATTTAGGACATATATTTTATTATATTAATCTATACTAATATTATAAAGCTGAAGAGTTTGTTGGTTTGTTTCAATGAGATTACTGAGGATCTACTGCCTTGAATTGAATTTTTTTTTTTATTATTTAAGATAAGATAAGGCTTTTACTGAGGAAGACTATATAACAATTAAGTAAGTTTTCCCCAAATTAAGGCAGGTAAAACCACTGAGTACAGCTAGTCTAATTATAAATAGAATAAAAATTGTAAGCAAATTTCAAACTAGCAACAAAATATAGAAATATTAATAATAATATTATATGAAAATAAATAAAATAAAAAAATTAAATAATAAATAAAAATAAATATATATTTAATATTAAATATTTATAATAATATTATAGGTATGTTTGTACTAAAACACGGTTTATATTTAATTGTCAAAAAAAATGACTGTGTTTTAGACCACATGACTGAAGTAAAACTTACTTATTTCCACAGCTAAATAATACTGTTTTTAAGCAGTATTGTGTTCCTGTTGGTGAGTAAGGTGACCAGAGCTCCTGGGGGATTGGGTATAGGGTCGGCAACGCGCTTGCGATGCTTCTGATGTTGCAGGCGTCTATAAGCTACGGTAATCTCTTACCATCAGGTGAGCCGTACGCTTGTTTGCCGAACTAGTGATATAAAAAAAAAAAATACGGAGTGTAACTCTCTCTCTTTCTACCTTCACTAACTGATATCTCCCTCTCAACTTCCGTTTGCCTCGCGGGATCACACTTTTTGTAATACCCTCGTCTCGTCTCACCAGCTTACTCCACAAGTGAAGCGTACGTAAAAAAGTTTTACTTCAAAAAAATTCATTTACACTAATGTATGTATATCAATTGACTATTACATACAACACACACATTAATTTTGCCTATTTAAAAACAGACTGGTTGTATGCTAAACATATTTAAAAAAAAAGTTTTTTTTAATATTCTTAGTACAATCAATATATAATATACATATTCAGACAAATGGTCTTGCGTTTGCAATGTCTGCAATCGAGTTGTGCAAAGGTTTCATAATACCAACTGACCAGCTTGTGGGTCTCCCTACCATGCCTCGAAAAGTGGAAGCCAACACAATTCGTATTGTCATTTTACACATTAAAAATATATTTGTATTTATTAATTGATTAATTAATAAATATACCACCAATTCAACCTCCATGCCGTCTAATTCTTTTGTCATGTGCTTTTCATGCTAGAGGTTGTCAGGAAGAGATCACTCTTTTAGCAATAAGATCGCCTTTTGTACATGTCTATATTTTCTTTTTCGGTGTAAATTTTTGTTAGGAAATTTACTACCAACCCTAGTGAAGTAGAGTGGTGGATTGTTATCCTACCTAAAACCTTCAATATGGTGTAAAAATGTTTTGTAAGTGACAATTGTAGTGGTATATCATTACAGCCTATACAGTCCACTGCTGAACATAGGCCTCCACAAGTTTACGCCAAAAATAACGTGAACTCATATGTTTTGCCCATAGTCACCACGCTGGGCAGGCGGGTTGGTGACCGCAGGGCTGGCTTTGTCGCGCCGAAGACGCTGCTGCCCGTCTTCGGCCTGTGTATTTCAAAGCCAGCAGTTAGATGTGGTCGGCTTGTAGTGGTATAGCTTAACTAACTAGCGGACTCGGCGAACTTCGTGCCGCCAAAATTTTTTTTCGTAAATGTATTGTGATTTTTATTTTTATTAATTTCCATTTCTATAAATTTTGTACTGACAGAAGCTCAAAGAAAAAAAATATCCAACTAGGTGGAGTCAAACATATTGAACTCAAAAATATACACACAAAATATAGATAATTATGCGCGTAAATACATTTCGGTGATCCATTTTTACTAATTTTTAGATGTTAATATTTAAAATCAAGTCATATAAAGATGAATTGATTTATGATAGAAGTCGTGTTATCACAGAGACTTGACGGTTGACTCAATAAATGTCATTTTACAGATAACTGATAACATATTTCTTATTGACCGATGAATTAGGTTATATAGATATACTTTATATGCGCAGTTGCCAAAAATCTTTTAAGTTGCTTTGTGTTTTTTTTTTCTTTTTTTTTAAAGGTGTATTGATATATCTAAAACATCTTTATTAAATAAAAACCCGCGTTGCGTCTATCTGTGTATCAATTCGCGGTAAACCCGATCGCCACATCTATAATCAACTATTTTTATGCTCTTTTCACCACTAAAGACTATTGACTTGATTGATTGACTAGCCCGTTGGCGCAGTTTGTAGTGACCCTGTTTTCTGCTCCGAGGGTTGTGGGTTCGATTCCCACCCCGAGTCTGGGTGTAATATAAATATTTATATATATATATATATATATATATATATATATGTATTATTCATAAGTATGTTTATCGAAAAAAAATGTAGCTATATACCAGTCGGCTGTTACCTATAACACAAGCATTAAGTTGCTTACTTTAGGAACAGACGACAGTGTGTGTATTATGTATTTATTTATAAAAAAAAGGGGTGATTTATGAAGATATATATATATAGTAGCTGACTCGGCTAACGTTGTCTTGCCGCTAAACGCTATTTAAAAATAGGGGTTGATGGTAGAAGGGTGAAAATTTAGGGTTGTAAGTATTTTTCAATGCCAAATCATAATAAAATAAAAAAATTTAAAAACAATTTAGGGGTGGACTACCCTTAACATTTAGGGGGGTGAAAAATAGATGTTGGCCGATTCTCAGACCTACCCGATATGATCACAAAATTTTATTAAAATCGGTCGAGCCGTTTCGGAGGAGTTCAATGTTTAACACCACGACACGAGAATTTTATATATTAGAATACATAACACTTAAGCATAAAAAAGCATAAATAACGTTTCGCCAATCAGAAACAAGGACCGTCCAACAAAAACTTGTAAAAAAAAAACATTAAATATAGCAGTCACATGTATACAGTTTTTTAACGTTTTCCATAGTTTCAAAGCAACACGATTGGTTTACATTTTGTGTCAGAATGTGGTTCTGTATTATGCCCTCATATTATATTCAACTAATCTAACGGTAATTTTTGAACTTATGAGAAATATACTATACATATTGTATATTTTTAGTTATATTATCTGACATTAATTTAAAATGTTGAGTTATAGTCTTGAAGGGTGATCAGTTGAAAGTGTCAAGAGGTAAGTGAAAAGAATAATATATAAAAATCTCAGAACAATTAATTCCTCTACTGTAAATTTTAAAATAATTCGACTGCCATGAATGAATGAAATGTTTAATATAATATAAACGTAACGAATTCTAATTTATATTTACGACAAAAATATTATAATCATAGAAAACATACCATTTCATACATCGACAATAAATAATTTAATTCAGGTCAACTCTTACAATATTATTACAACTTTACATTATTTATCGGTGTTGCCTGAAGTATCGAACAGAAACATTTATTATCTGCGAGAAATAACTTACTCTGTCAAGTGCACCTGTATGTGCTGTCATTCTGACATTTGTCTCGTTAATTAGTTTAAATCGAATGTCAAGCATAATGTTATTAAGTGCACACGTTTGACAGTTTCATTGCGCGAGATATTGGAACTAATTGTGTTTGCTCGCAAACGAAAAAAAATCAACTTCAATTGACATCGACTACTAATACAACGTAGGTAGTTGAAAAAATAATCAAGTAAATACGCATTATTAGATATCATTCAAAAATTGCTTGTCAGATCTCGATCAAATTTAAATGGGATAACAAGCACCAGATTTTGAGTAAAAAAAAGAAGCATCAAAATTGGTAAAACCAGTTAAAATTTCTGAGCAAACACACATAAAATACAGTCAAATTGAAAACCTATTTTCATCTTTTCCAGTCGCTTAAAATGGCGACATCGCGTGTAGCAACACCATAACATTTAGTTTCACACCGTTTATCCAACGTGTTGTTGAACTCGTGTCAAGCTACCCGCAAATTATAATTCAACATACACAACGCAAATTATATTTCAACATTGGCCACGTCTGAACCCGCTAGGCATATGGTTACCGAAATAAATTTTAATAAAACCCAAGTGTTTTTTATATCATATCGTACAATGGTTAAATAATGTACTTTTAATGGATAAGGCAGTATAAAGTAATCTTCAGACAAAATAACGATCTCATTAAATACGTTTTTACTTTGAGAAACACAGACGTTTCACCTTGGTTCCTAGACCATGTGAGACCTTCATGCATTATGTCAAGCATAGAGCTAATTTTGAACAGCGAACATCATGATTATTAACTCCGCTTTTGTATCTTTTCATCTCTTTATTCAAGACTATTTTCTCAACACCTTACTCTAGCTACGCAGAACCTTTTGTCTTTTATCCAAGGTCTAAGAATGCTAATGAAAAGAATTCGCATTGCGATAAATACTTATAATATATTTACGTATTCTTTTACTTCATTAACCGACTTCCAAAAAAGGAGGAGGTTCTCAATTCGACTGTATTTTTTTTTTTTTATGTATGTTACATCAGAACTTTTGACTGGGTGGACCGATTTCGACAAATTTTGTTTTAATCGAAAGGTGGTGTGTGCCAATTGGTCCCATTTAAATTTATTTGAGATCTAACAACTACTTTTCGAGCTATATCTAATAATGCGTTTCTACTTGACGCTTTTTTCGTCGACCTACGTTGTATTATACCGCATAACTTTCTACTGGATATACCGATTTTGATAATTCTTTTTTTTTTGGAAAGGAGATATTCCAAGTTTAGTACCATGATAAGGAAACCAGGATCTGATGATGGGATCCTAGAGAAATCGAGGGAATCTCTTGAAAATCCGCAATAACTTTTTACTAGTTGTACCGATTTTGATAATTCTTTTTTTGTTGGAAAGAAGATATCCCTAGTTTAGTACCATGATAAGGAAACCAGGATCTGATGATGGGATCCCAGAGAAATCGAGGGAACTTCTTGAAAATCCGCAATAACTTTTTATTAGGTGTACCGATTTTAATGATTTTTAATTTATTAATAATCGAAAGCCGATGATTATCATGTAGTCACATTTAAATTTCATCGAGATCTGATAACTACCTTTTGAGTAATCTTTGATAATGCGTTGTTACTTGACTATTTTTTCGTCGATCTGCGTTGTATTACTCGTCGATGTAATTGAAGTCGGTTTTTTTTTCGTTTGCGAGCAAATACAATTATTTAGCACTACATGCTTCAATTAAGCGCAACTTAACGTTTTGTTATCAAAGGTAAATTTATTATGTAGTTTAACATGCGCCTATTACAAGTTTAATAATATGTAAGTTGTGTAGCTGTGTAACTCTGGTTCACGGACAAAGCAAAAATGCTAATGGATAACGAAATGATCGTCATTAGCATATTCATTAATTTCTTGATATTGCAAATATTATCTTCAAATTCAAATTCAAAAAAATATATGATGTCAAGGTTTAGTTTTGCATGTTGAACTATGTGAACTAAAGCCACTTGTGACGTCCCAAAAAAATATCCATCTCTCCATATAGTAGATGAGCTGAAATTTAATCCTAGCACGAATAACAACCGGGACCGACAGCTTTAAGTTTTCTCCGAGATTTTGGAGGTTCGCACTGACCCATAAAAACATACACTTGGAAACAAATATTAGTACAAATACAAATGTCTGCGGGAATTTTATCCTCGGTGTGTAGGCGATAATATGCGCCACTACACCAAAGCGATTGCCGTAGTATCGCTAAGAACATACCAATAAATTGGATTCTATTCAAATCTAAGTCCTACGTATGCTATTAATCAGATTTCCCGCTAGTACGAGATTATTGTAGCAGAAGGCTATAACTGGGTCTCTGACCTAGTTCCCGGGTTCTTCCTGGAATGCGACGTTGACGTCACGGGCTACGTCACGAATGGCACAGTGACCTATATAGAAGCAGGGTGGTCGGGTGCTCCATTCAGACCCCGCAAATAACCCTGGGCTATTTTTAGTTTCACAACTTCATTCACCGGGTTTGCGTGCAATGATTGCGCATGTCTCGATGCGTGGAAACCATACAATTATAATCGTCTTAGAGGATTCAATTTGAGACATAACACAATGTACGTTATTTCTACACTGGCTAAATTTAAATTTTATGCAAATACTCGTATGATTTTATTAAGTAAGCTGACCTGGTAAATTTCATATTTGTACATTTGTTCAGACACTAACGAATGTCCCACTACTGGGCATAGGCCTTTTCCCCGTGTAGGAGAAGGATCAGAGCTTAATCCACCACGCTGCTCCAATGCGGGTTGGCAGATATATTCCCTACTACGAGTAACGATCGCTATCAGATTCACACGATAATAACCGGGACCGACGGCTTAACGTGTTCTCCTAGTCACAATGGGGAGACCCATAAAGACTGCACAAACACCCAAACCATGGCAAACATCTGTATGGCCAATACAGGTGTTTGTCATGTGCGGGGATTAAACCCACAACCGTCAGCGCAACAGCCACAAACCAGTGCTGTGACCGTTACGCCAACGCGGCTTCACAAAAATAATAATAATATTAATTATTAAGTTTTGTGCGTTCGATCGGAAGTAATGCACGTACATACATTTAGGTGATCTATTTGTATTTATATCATATACATAATTCGCTAAGGTTTAAGGCGTTTGCCTCCCTAAAAAAAACCTCACAATTACTCCACATAAATTATATATAATTTTATAGAAAATTGCTTGCTCAGCCGGCATCAACAACTAAAAAAAATAATTATCGCCTTTGTTTTTAACTTATTTAATTATATTTAGTGCGAATTATTCGCACGACTATTGCTGGTATAGATATATACTCGTAGGTGTAATATTAGGTGAAGAATGAGGTTACTAATAACGATTATTTATGAGATAATGAGAACTGGTTCCTTATCATATTGTAGCATGTTCATTGTTATTTAAAACTGTCCATGATATTGTGTTTCTAAGTAAATGATAATTAATATTCGTTCAATGAAATCAATATTTATGATGATAATATTTTAGAATATTAAGATAAATTTGTAAGTGATATTCTTTCTGTTTTTAAATATCTATACATCTATACAAATAAATAATATTAGTGTGTCTGTTTGTAATATTAAAATAACCGCTTTTTACTAAATGCATATGGATGTATATACGGTACGTATACCAAAATGTCATTTTTCACAATTTTTGTCTGTCTGTCTGCTTGATCCGGCTAATCTCTAAAACGCTTGGACCGATTTTTACGGGACTTTCACTGGCAGATAGCTGATGTAATAAGGAGTAACATAGGTTACTTTTGTTATAGAAATTTATTTATTTCGTAACTATGCGAACTGAACAGTATTGTTTTTTTTATTCCACGCGGATGAAGTCGCGGGCACAGCTAGTATATATTTTTAATTTTAACTAAATATTTAGAAGACTGTTTTCTAAAGTAATAAGGGGTTAAGAAATTTAATTAACTAATCTATAAAATCAAAATCAAAAATAACTTCATTCAAATAGCATTCAAAAGCACTTTTGAATCGTCATTTTACGAATTAAAAATTTTAAGTGATTATTATTTTTAAAAGTAAAGCTACCGCCGATTTGTAATGTTGATTCTGCAGAGAATAATCGACAAAAATTCCGCAGTTACTCTTTTGAAAATAATATAAATATAAAAAGCTATTCAAGCTTGATTGTCATAATATTTCTGGGTTTTTTTTATTCTTTTTTCATGGACTTTTGTCTACACAGACATGCCAGCCCCAATATTTCTGGTTAAGATTCTCGTACTTTGATCGGGTTTATCTAATTTTTAAAATGACTCGCCTATCGTCTTAGAATACCTTTTTAAAAAACAAGAAAAACAATAAAAAAAGTTAATATGGAATCTAACTTTGCATATATGGAACTAAATAACTTACATGAATAGCAAGAAGCAGCTAAGAAGCAGGAAATGGAAGGAATGTTCTTGGTAACAAAATACAAAAGTTTACTAATGGTCTAAGATCCGAACCTAAGTCGATCTTCACCGAGCTGATAATAGAATGAAACATTATTTATAATAAATTTAGAATATTAGATAATATATTAAAAATGGGTGGCCTAAAAAAGTCATGGACATTTTAATCATAAAAAAATCCTTTTATAGGCAACCTATTTTCTAATATATTATCTAATCTACTAAATTTATTATAAAGTATGTTTCAGTCTATTATCAGCTCGTTGAAGATCGACTTAAGTTCGGTTCTTCTACTATAATGTGTCAATGAAATTTATTTATAATACTCGTAGTCTATTAGTAAACTTAATGACAACATTGACATAAAAAAACCCTTTTAACTAATGTTATGGCCTTCACTCAACAAAAAGTGCGTTCATAACTAGCCATAGCGTATTAAGTTACGAAAATTTTACGCAAAAGTACCAAATTTGCGTCATCAAATACACCTTGCGTTGATTGGGTTCTTCGCAGTTAGAAGATATGTCTTTGGACTTTTAAGTTTATACAAATTCAATGCAACAGCGCCTATGCAGGTTCTTACACGTGCTAAGAGGTTATATCGCCAACTCGTCATGGTGATCGGAGATAGTTTGAAGGCGTGGGCAAAACTGGATGTACACATAAACAGTTCACTGGAAATGTGGAAATGTATAAACAAACCAATGTAGTTACTAAGACAATAGATAGAGAACGCAATTTACCGCAAACAAATGTCAATGCAATGCTAGCCGATCGTCATCAGATTGTTACTTCTGTGTTTAGTTACTTACCGACTTTCGTGCTGCGTGGACGCGTCACTCGTTGAATTTACAATTATTTTTTTTATAATTTCTTTCGTGTTCGTAAAAACCTTTTTGTGTGTTAGTGATATAAGTTTTTGCTCTAAAGACCGACAACGGCATTCACACTGGATTTCAAATTTAATGGTAATATATTTTATTTATTCATTATACTATGTAAATGTTCTTGTCTTTCGAACCATGCCTAATGAACCATAATCTGTAGTTCGTATTGTATATGTGTACCAATTATTTATAGACCCTATCTTCTACGTTCCTATTTAGTTCTAATGATATCTAAAATAAACAGTAGTCTTTTATTACCCCAACAGAAAAATCTAGCCGTCTCCAAAATATTAAGTTTCCTCTCATATCTATTGTGTCCGATGCTTTGAACAAAGACAAACCTTGTCCAAAACGTTTGGTACTGAGTTAGAGTCTTTGTTTAAGATTAAGATAAACGAAAAAGGTGATCTAACATCCGTGACCATAATGTCAAGTTATTTTTCCTTCACCCGTCGCAGTTCAGTTAACTTAAATGTTCGAAACAAAAAGTTAACTTTTTGTACAATCTTGATAAAACATTCGCCGGCCGGAACTGGATATTTTAGTCTACAGCTATAAATAGTTAATAACTTACGTTTTATTGGTTGTACCTCAAAGAATGTCTTCGGAAGCTTTCCCATACAATTGTGGTTTAGTACGGAGTATGAGACAATGTTTAAACATGTAAAACAAAATTGGGAATTGAAAAAGAGCTTTTTTGACAAACTTTCGCCTATGTCTATTGCGTTTGAAACAAAAAAAAAAAAAAAAACTGAAATCTAACAACACAGGTACACGGTCACTTCCATGTGCTGTATTATCAATTACTTCCAACTGATCTTTGCTGATCATACCTCCAAAGTGTTTTAAGTGTATATGAATTTGTTATTGTACCCTTTATTACTAATGAAGGAGCTTCATAAAAATATCTCAATCATCTTAATACTCGAAAGCCTTTAGCTATTCTAACAATTTTTTATTTCTTAAATTTTTTAGGTTTTAATTATAAAAATAATTCGATAGTTATGACTACATGACATAATAACAGTCATTAGACAAAACCTACATCCGTATATTGTATACCATTACTGAAATCAAATCTAATATATAAAATTCTCATGTTGCGGTGTTTGTAGTTAAACGCCTCAGAAACAGCTTTACCGATTCTCGTTAAATTTTTTATGCATATTGGGTAGGTCTGAGAATCTAAAAACATCTATTTTTCATCCCCCTAAATGTTAAGGGTAGTCCAACCCTAACTTTTTTTTAATTTTTAGATAAATTATTTATTTTTTATTTAAAAAAAAAACATACAACCTTAAATTTTTAACCCTCTACGATCAACTTCTTTTTTTAAATAGCGTTTAGCGGCAGGCAAGACAACGTTTGCCGAGTCAGCTAGTAATAAATAATAAGTAAAATTCTGTAAATTAAGGATATTTGGAATCTTTTTTGGGGCATTTAATAATCTATACTGAAGCTAAATTGAATGATTTGATTATTTATCATGATTTGAGTCCATACCCCGCAACCTAGGACTTCTAGAAACCACACTGGATACTTTCTACCCATCCTGAAATTCTGCACTTATTCTCTTTTGAAATGAGATGAAAATGTTTAATTGTGAACGAAGTGGCAGAAGAATAAAAGTATATTCCTAAATTATTATTGAATTTAGTACTAGTACCTACAGGTACATAAAATTAGCAATGAATGTAAAGATAATCTTATTAAAATGCGCGTGTCGTGCTACGGATGTGACTCAACGAGTCAACGGTAATTCACAACTAAATATCGACTAGACTAGCCCATAGAATAACAATTGGATATTATTCAATAAAACCATTCACTGGCTGACCGTTATTCACACATTTTATTATAGGAATACGTTACCAATTCGATCAATTATAGAGCATTGTTATCGAATATATTCATGTTATTTTCTTATTATTTCGATTCATTTGATATGTCATAACTACTTACTATACAAAAAAAAACAATGCACTATTATTTAGTACTTAAAATTTAGTACCGTTTAGCAAGAAATGCTTTTAGATATCAGTTTTTTTTTTGTGGTTATGTTCGATACGAAAGTACTAATTTTACTACCATTCGAGTTCGTATTTTAGATATTTATTTTATGTTATTACGGCTGCCATATGCTTGACGACACTTTGCTGAAGTACTCACGGCGATTGGTTCATATACTGTCTGTCGAGGTGATTGCCGCGTTGACAAATGTTTGTATAGACTACACAAGTGTTAGTTGTATCGTATGGTTCCTAATACCCAACTCAGGATTCTTAACCTATTGTAAGCCGTTCAAAATGAAGCTTTTATATATTTCCCATAATAAATCCTTGATGCTGTGTGGTTAAAGCCGTCTTACTTAAAACTGACTAAAAGCCGACTGATGGCGGGATAACCATCCAACTACTGGCTTTGAAATACACAGACTGAAGACGGGCAGCAGCGTCTTCGTTACGACAAAGCCAGCCATGCTGTCACCAACCCGCCTGCCCAGCGTGGTGACTATGGGCAACGCACATGAGTTCACGCCATTTTTCGCGCGAACATGTGGAGGCCTACGTCCAGCAGTGGACTGCGATAGGCTGAAGTGATGATGATAATAAACAAATCCTTTAACTACGTTTTAAATTACTGAAAATTCTTGTGTACATTACATTACATACATACATTGTGTACATTCTGTCTGTCTTTAACAGACACCCTAAGATAAAAATGAATAAAATAAATAATATATAAACGTTTATAATAATGTAAATATTGATTTAAACTGATGTTGAACACGTTTTGTAAATATTAACTATTAGCTATGCAACATGCACATGCCAACTATAACTTTAATGTAACTAAATTGGGATCGTCAAAGACATGGCATAAAAGTCATAGTTTGATATTATGCACATCAATTTAAGCGGATAATTTAGCAATATTGCTCTTTATCTTAAGTGTTTTGATTTAAATATTAATAAAATTTCATTTATTAATTAAAATATATAATAAATAATTAAATTTCAATCTTATCAGATATGTAAAGGGTCTCTCCACGTCACGTTCATAAATGCGCCGCTTTTGTAGCGATTCAGACGCGATACGTACAGTACAGTGCAGACCTTGTTTGAATCGGTAGATGCGCGTGCACAGCGATACATCTGCGATTTCTCGTATTCGGAAGGTTGGAGGTTCTCGTAGGGATACAGACGCAATACTAAAACGCGTGCAAGAGCGAAAATGAGCGCATTTGAAGCGATAACAGACACTTTGGCCAATTGCGTTTTAAGCAGAATCTTGTCAACAGTGATGGCGTCGATGAAGGGAATTCATTGCGCATGCTTTGTTTTAATTAAATAAAAAAAAAGATTGGAAAATCTCTGGCCGTAAAGATGGCGCTTATGTGAATCGCTACAGGAGCAATGCTAACGTGTATATCGTTACATAGTAAGTAAAGATCCTACGCCTACTACAAGAAATCTCACTATGTCTAAAGTTGTTAACGTAGATCGAAATCTTTTCTTGAAGGAGCTGAGAAGAGTAATTATAATTTTAAGACACCTGTTTAGTCCCAGGAAGCCTGAACGCTTAAAATTATTTTGAGAAAAGAGACGAGATTGCTGTGATAGAACACGTTAACCTTGGTTAAATGTCGTTGCTTTAAATGAGTATAAGAAACCCTTAATTCAAGTGCTAAATTTGTGTTAAATTAAAATTTATTTAGGTACGATAAAAAGGCAGTCTGGGGAAACTTATTACGAAACATTGTGTTAGTATGTTAAGATGTTAAAGATGTTGCGATATATATATATATATATATATATATAATATGGACGGGTCAATACCATTGTAAGTTGAACCTACTTTCTGGTATATAACTTTTTTATTTTATAATGTTATATCATTTTTTAGTATCGTTTTACTTGCATGTATTATAATTACAGTGCGCAGTAAAAGTTACTTTTGTTTATAAGGCACTACTTATACTTTTTTTTAAATTATAAAACTAGGTCGGCAAACAAGCGTAAGGTTCACCTGATGGTAAGCGATTACCGTAGCTTATAGACGCTTGTGACACCAGAAGCATCCCAAGCTCGTTGCCGACTCTACCCCAAATCCCCTTGGAGCTCTGGTCAACTTACCACAGGAACACAACACTGCTTGAAAGCAGTTTTGAGCAGGATATTTGGTGCTGTGCCCTACCCTCAGATGAGAAACTTATATGTATATATCTACATTTTGTCATATTTTTTTATGCGACATACAAAACAAACTATGTAAAATAAATATATTCACCATTTATATAACATTTATTATATATCGACTTAAATTGTATGTAATTATATGTTTTTTGCTTTTAAATATATATGACTAGTAAAGTTGAATCGTTGACAATCGTTGTACAATATACATATGTACGAACATTTATCGATAAGATTTATATTCGTTACTGACGGCTGTTTCAACTACAATTACAATAAGCTATAAATATTTATTGCTAGCAATAAATTGGAGATGCAGCATTGTTAGGTAACCGATTTGAAATTTTTTCTTGGCTCGAGTGTTTAATTTGCAAGTCCATAATTGAAACTCGGTCAATGAACTTCGTCTGGGTCCAAAAATGTAATTGTATAAGTTTCGTATAAGTGGATGCCAAATTATCTTGAATCTAAATAATGATACAAGTGTATCTAAATGATTTATACTCGCTGATAAGGATAACCAATTTTCCTCACATCCAAGATAAACTTCATCGTAATTTTCCTGTTGTAAAATCCATAGTACAAGACTTGTGATAAATAAGGATTTAAATCTATAGTACTCTGTTATAAATTAGATATGCCTTGCAGAACTTTTTTGTACCACTACCCTAGTTCCCCACTTCCCCCCACTTCTCCAGTCGGGCAAGATTTTAAGTAAAATACTTCCTGCTCTGCCCAATTTCAATACAATCTTTGGCATTTCTAAAGTATACAAATACCTACTTTTATAATCAAGTAACTTTATTGCCTCAATATACAACCGACTACATTGTAAGAGTTAATGGCTTAAAAATAACGGTGATAGGGAATTAGACTAATTGCAGCTGAGTCACGTGTGTTAATACATATACGAGTACCTCTCTATATATTTCTGTTTAAAACAATCTATTATAAAGATGATTTTTATGAAAATGAATAGGTTTATGTATTATTATTTATATATTCTTGGTTCAGCGATCGTTTGGGCGGTCAGAACGTTTTACATCAGTGTTCTGAATAAAGACCAGGTGCTGTAGCCAAACCTTTAAGTACTAACTAACGAGTTAAGCACTTCTATGTTATTTATGGCATGTTGGAAACAGTGAAGTAAACAGTGAAGTATCGACACCTGATATGAAGAACATTGTATCGATATATTATGAAATAAAAGCTGATTAACATCGCCTGCGATGTGAAATTATTGAATAAAAATTTAGTTAGTTGTAATGAAATTTCATTAAGCATTTGTCAATTACGGTAAGACACAATTTAAAAAAAAATAAAAAAATCGTTTTTTTTATTTATACTAAGTTGCTCCTATAAGAAACATTATAAAACAAGGCTATAGTTGAGAAACTGCCAAAGTAGTGCAGACAAAAACAATGACTCAGATACTTCTGTTAACAATAATGGTTTTGCATTATATATAATCTCCCATACAATGCTAATATTATAAATATATTATCAAGTAATCATTTAAATTGTATTTATTCTACGTATAAATATAAATAATAACAGACATTTTTTTTATCTTCGATAAAAAAAAATGAAATACCTGATGAAAAATTCACAAGTGAACATTGAAATGAGAACATTGTTCACATGCAGTGGGGCGTTAAGTGCATAGCTTTACAGTGTGGAGTCTTTTGGGTTTGAACTCAACGGTCATTCAAACGTGACCTAATTCTACCGTCGTTTTGGACGCTTGAATTAATCCGCTCAACAGATTGAAATTATTACTTCTGTGCACAGTAATTAAAATGATTATATCTTGACTAAACAAAAGAAAGTAGAGAGAGTTTTATCGAGACGACCCTTTGAGATGACAACCAAATCTTAAGTGCTAGTCTTATCTAAACTACGAGGCAAAGCCTTGTTTAGTTGACGTTTACTTTTGGGTCACTGGCGCTGGCTTTTCGTACTAAAGGATATTTTAAATCATCTGTTTACATGTAATCTTGAGTAAGTATTGAAATATGTCTTTTGGTTTTGATTGGTACCTTTTCATCTCTACTTCCCTACTAATATTATAGATGGGAACGTAAGTTTGTTTGTTACGATTTCACGCAAAAACTACTTAACCGATCATCATGAAACTTTGTACACATATTTTTAAAGATATTAGAAGTAACATAGGATACATACGTTTAGGATTTATTAAAATAAAATCAATGCTAGCGAAGCCGCGAGTAAAAGCTAGTACAATATAAAAGTGGAAAGAAGCGATTAAGCAAATAATGGTCGTCTTGATTGAAAGTGGATATTTTAGCCTGCAACACCAGGACCATTGCAAGCGCACGGCCGACCCTAACCCCTTATGCTCTCCAGGAGCTCTGACAACCTTACTTGCCACAGTAATCTTTCAGCGTTATCAACTGGTCGATTTAATTAGAAGGTTTTACGTAACCAGTGGGCCGTAAATACTGCTTTGTAGCATTCTATACAGCTAACGTCTTATATGTATATTTACTCATATGTATGATCTGAATCAAAAGATATACCTAGAGAATGTGCATTATATTAATATAACGGATTACCTAATGTAAATGAGAAAGCCGTCGAAAGCTTTAACTCATTATTAAATAATATTATTTTGGTGTCAAGTTATACAACATTTACACATCAAGTTACTTGTATTAACATCGGAATACTGTTGTTTGGCAATGACAAATTTAAAAGTACCAAATGTTCACTTCTGCTAAAAAGTTCTTTAAAGTAACGTTACATTTTATTGGTTTATATATTAGTTGTTAGTTCGATTCATGGTGCATTATAGGAATAAAGATACGAGTATGTTATCGCGAATCACGTGAAACTAATTCTCAACCACAATCAATGTAATTTAGCGTGAAGCTGAAGAATCTCTTTTTTACTACATTTTCCTTGTATTTAAAATATCCTCTAATGATCTAAAAGCTATTGGTAACAGAGTAATGTTCAGAGTTTTATTTGGACAATAACTGTTACTGTATTATGTTCTTAATGATATTAAACTTAGCATACATACTATATGTGCATCGTCCATAACCGGTCTAAGGATTTCTTATTTTTCTACTTCTAAGATCAACGACGTAGAATATTCAACTACTTATTAAAAAATTGGAATTCGCTATCGATTACAAAATAACATAGATTCAGTAGAATAAAAATGGAAGTGCTATGTTTAATATCATTAAGAACATCTATTGATATGTTACAGTGCACTTGGCTCACTTGAATCGTCCTTGACTTACAATCATCCGATAAGCAAAAGAAATAGCTGGAAATAGGATCGTTGTGAAATCCCTAGGCTTCGTTCAGTCGACCGCGGCGAAGAAGCCCTTAAAGTATACGATTAGAAACACACGCATATCAAATAAAAACGGCTTACCGCTGACGTAAATGGTATAATTGTTCGATTACATCACGAATTTGTAATAATTATTATCGAGGTACAGCAACAGGAAATGTCTTGTTCAAAATTTAGAGCAGCTCAAGTGGGTAGTTCAACCATACGGAAGATTTTTAATATATAAATCAGATGGACCTTTCCCTGGTTTACTACCATTGTAGAGTAATAAGAATATATTAATTAAAATTATTAATAGTGTGTATACTCGTTATCGGTTAACTCGGAAACAAAAGAACCAATTTTTATCAAATTTTGTAAGCATCTGTAATTTGGTTCAACTTGGGAGATAGGGTAGTTTTTATCTCAATTATTGGTCTCAATATTTGTTATTAAAAATTAAATGTTTATTATACGACTTTAGGGTGTATTTATCGGTTAATTCTATAAAATCTTAATAGATATTGGTTTGGAATCTAAGTTGCACAGATATCCGGTAGATGGCGTCGTATTTCTATTTCTAGATTATAGATGATGCGTTTGAATATAGAATTTACAAATATTTTAATGAATTATAATTACTGAGCCACGTGGCTGGGTCAGCTAGTAGATAGATATATCTTAACTATATTAAACCGGGTCCATATCAAAGTTAATGCGCTTATGATACTCCCGGTAATGTGGGCGTGCATAAGCTGCGATAATTGCTTACCGTCCGACAGTCCGTACGCTTGTTCAATTGGAAATTAATTTGGTAGGTATTTACATTTGGCGATCTGCGGTGAAGTTGCTTGGTTATCTAAGTTGTTCTTCTCTTCTTGTCTTTTCTAATCAAAGAGTCCATCAGAGGTACATTTACATGTTAGACTAACATATTTGTAAATGTACCTCTACTACATACATGTTTGTAAATGTACTCTAACAGCTAGAGTATTAAAAATAATGTCTATTAAAGCACACATTACATGCAAAGGAGATGGATACGATTCCATACATTCTTGGGCCAAAATGTAATGAAATGAAAATGGTATAAATTAATGCATTTAGGCTTATTGATCCCTCGCTGAAAATTATCTATATTTTGGCTATCTGAGAGTGGAGTTGCTGTGTGGCTACGGCACTAAAGAATTTAGCCACCCCCTCTCTTCCCGTGGGTGTCGTAAGAGGCGACTAAGGGATAACAAGGTTCCACAACCACCTTGGAACTTAAGAAGCCGACCGATGGCGGGATAACCATCCAACTGCTGGCTTTGAAGTACACAGGCCGAAGACGGGCAGCAGCGTCTTCGGTGCGACAAAGCCAGTACTGCGGTCACCAACCCGCCTGCCCAGCGTGGTGACTATGGGCAAAACACATGAGTTCACGTTATTTTTGGCGTAAACTTGTGGAGGCCTATGTCCAGCAGTGGACTGTATAGGCTGTAATGATGAGAGTGGAGTTATTAGACTTTTTGTAAAAGTGAGGTTATGTCTATAAAAAACCCGATCACTAAGTTCTTGTAGCATTAATGTTTGTTATATTTAGTAAAGACTGTTTGAAAACTCATTACAAATATTGATATACACTTGAAACCATAAATAAATATCAGGAATGGACTCAGAATGCATCGGAAAACAGTAAACACGAAACGAGTGACGGATACAGTATTACTGTTAGTAAGCTGTCAAAGCTGTCATTAAAAATATGATTTATTTTAAATCGATACGAAATCGATAATCATTTTGGTTTATCAAATATTAATTGATATTTTCGATATTAATGTAACTTTATTTAAATACACGTTATTGTTTACAGCTTTAATTAAGCATCTAAATATCTTGAGTTAATTAACTAGTGCAAACATTTTCTTTTTGAATTCTGTAATCGATTATAGTGGAATCGATACCCAAATAATTTGGTGAAAACTATCTTTCTCAATTTTCTCCGCTTCTAGATTCAGAATTGAACTGATATTTTATATTTTAAAATAAAAAAATATGACCAATTTTTTAAACAATATCTCTACTCATTACATTTTGGCCCAAAAGGCGCATTCTCCTTTCACTGGCTCGCATTTTGACTCGAGATTTTTTAAAACGAACAGAGAATTTTCTTTTTTGTTTCTTTAATTACTTTACGTATCATAATTTAGTGCAAAAATCCATAGCAGTTTTTGGTTTTATTTCAGAAGAACATATGATAACTTCATGGAATATTCAAATGTTTTCGCAAACAACATATAATCCGATAGTTTTTACCTTGAAAAGGATTACCATTACTCTTGGGAGTTGCGTTCTACTAAAGCTATTGATATTATTAGTATGTGTGCATTAGACAGTCACGATTACTGCTGACTTGAAAGGCTTACATAGTGCATATAATATTTGTATGTACATCTTAACCTAATGTTGTCTATTATAATCTATGTTTTATCACAGCCATTAAAAACTGGCATTTTAAGTTATTTTTCTTCTGTTAATGCATATTTTGTTTGAAATTTTTGTCAATAGCCTAGTTCAGAAAGTTTTTTATTTATTTTTTCTTTTGAACAGTCTTCTGTTATACTCCGTCTAATACAACTAAAATTTAGCTAGTCAGTTGTCAAGAAACTGGATAATAAGGCCCAGTAATATTTCAAAGACTAACGTTATATGTAGACTAAGATTATATATAACTATTTAATTTTCCTAGCATTATTATTTACCATATAATCTATTTTTATATCTAAAAAAAAAAATATTAACCATTTTTTTTTAAAATAATGATTGCACATTTTATCTCCGAATTCGTCTTATAACCTTTTAGCGCGAAAACCAGAAAAATGGCATTTTTAGACTTTATGCAAATTTAATGAGCCAACTAACATAAAATTACTTGATTGACAAAAATTTAAATTTGAAATACATGACTTGCAACATCGTTTAAATTCTATGCAACCTCTTTAGCTTTAATATTGTTTATGATTTAAATAATATTACAAAACAAAAATGTGTAAAAAATCACAAATCCATAAAATCTAAACAGAGATCTTTCAAAATTTATAATAATTTCAAGGGCTTCTAGTTCTAGTTTATAGATATTTTTAAATAAAATAAATATATTGTCATATCATCATTCATCTCTTCAACCTATCGCAGTCCATTGCTGGACATAGGCCTCCACAAGTTCGCGCAAAAATGGCGTGAACTTATGTGTGTTGCCCATAGTCACCACGCTGGGTAGGCGGTTTGGTAACCGCAGGGCTGGCTTTGTCGCACCGAAGACGCTGCTGCTCATCTTCGACCTGTCTATTTCAAAGCTAGCAGTGTGATGGTTATCCCGCCATCGTTCGGCTTTTTAAGTTCCAAGGTGGTAGTGGAACTCTGTCAGAGTCTCTGAGCTCCTTCCATTCTTTTTTTCACATTCTTACTTCAATGATCTAATAATATGACGCATTTTGTGGCCATTTATTAGATCGAAGAAATCTACTCCAATCTTTTTTTTTTCATGTTAATCTATGATTTATTTGCTTGCTACAATTCCAGTATTGAATAATTTGATGTCATATATTTTAAAAATACAGAAACAAATGCAACATGTAACACGCAAATATTGATCAAAGAGTCTCAAAAGGCGTTATTTGTCGTGTATGTTTAATTTTATTTAGAACTGTACAGATAAGGGCAGTGACATCACTCAATTACGAAATAGATAAACCAAGGTTGTCGGTTGTCTGCTCTTTGCTAATTCTGTGGCTCTTGTCACATACGACTTTATGTATGTGTTTTATGTTTTTTATGTATGTGTGATGCTTTTTTGCCTTATTTTGATGTCTGTCGATATGACTGTCTTGTTGCAGTTATTACATTATTAGACTGAATTATCAAATGTTGTACGTATTAAATAATATTAAACTTTAGTTGTAGTTGAGCAGGTGATTTTAATATTTGTTAAAATTACACAATATTACAATACAATGCCAAGGTCATCTTTTTTATGTAGGGTTTTATTTTTGTATTTTTTGACATTTTTCTTCGTTCTTTAGAGAAAAAAAAAATTCAATTGTTTGGACAGCGGATAAAAATATTTTCGTACAGATTTGCAAAATTGTTTAATAGTAATTACGAGTTTAATGTGTAATGATATGTTCTTAACCGTTATTTTTGGAGTCATTGACCTCACCGTGTGTTACACAGTTCAAGAGAACAAACACTTTTGTTAATTCCTCATATCTCGAAACTGTAATCCTGTTATTTATAATATGCTTACTCAGTGTTGAAAAGAAGCTGCTCTGTTGTTATAGTAGATACTAGCTTCTGCGCGCGACTTCGTCCGCGTGGAACTTTTAAAGGGGAACAATTCTGTAATACATGATTTTTGCGAAAGTTTAACAGTTCACGCAGCGCACGCAGCGGAAGTTCTCAAAAGGAAAAAAAAACAATTTTGAAACATTGGTCATTCACATCTTCATTGGTGCTCCGCTCCTATTGGTCTCAGCATGATGATATATAGCCTATAGCCTTCCTCAATAAATGAGCTATCTAACACTAAAAGAATTTTTCAAATAGGACCAGTAGTTTTTGAGATTAGCGCGTTCAAACAAACAATCATTTACATAGATCAGTATATTACGTAGGTTAACGAAAAAATACACTTTTATTTTCATTTTCCATACTATAAGTAACGATCGCAATTAGGTATCTATGACAACAATCAGGACCACCAGGTCATAGGGAGACCCACGAGACAAGTCCAGTAAAATATCCAAGTTCGTCATTGGTATTACATGAGTTAGGCCTCTATACATTCCTTACTTATTCATGTAATTACTTTTAAAGTGTGCTTTGGAACAATAAAATAACAAGTTTATGATTCACGTTTTTATCATAAACATAAGAATTACATCACTGATGTTGTTTATCTAATTTTTTTTAACATTTTAATTCAAGTTTAGCAAGTTTCTCGTTCCGATGATTTTATTATAATGTTTATTTTATGCAAAATATGCGTTGGATATAAACTAAGAAGTGGATGGTCAGGTAGGAAAAGACAGGTTTTGTATGCACCCGCCATCAGTATGAAATGCTCTGAACGGTATGTTATATTATATTCTCTTTAGTATTTAGTTGAATTACCCCAGTGATAAGTAATATTAAATTAGCTTAATTATTAATCGTGAAATGTATGGAAGCTTTTAACTTTAATTTTTGAATAACTAGCCCGTTGGTACAGTTTCCAGTAACTTTTCTGTCTGCTCAATTGGTACTGGTTAGAATCCTGCCTCGAGAGTGGGTGTATTGTATTATATGTTTATTTATATAAGTACTAGATAACCCAGTGAATATATCAACTGCATTTATTTGTGAAAAACAAGGACGAAACACCTTCTGAACGCACCTATACATACATATACAACCTATGACAACTAAGTGACATTTTTTGATAAAAATCATCAGATGTTTCACACTTTGTATAGGAAAATTAAATTATCGTTTTTAGTATTTTAGGTTACTTAATATTCATATTACCGTTTGGACCTTCCCTGAATTTCAACAAACATTTCGAGATCATAATTAACCAAATCGGTCCAGCCATTCTCAAGTTTTAGTGAGACAAACGAAAAGCAATTAATTTTTATATATATTATTATTTTTAAAGACATTTAAAGCATTACATTTAAAAATTTTGGGTATATCAGGCGTTTATTAACTAAAACACACGATTAAAGTTGCTTGCCATAGAAATAGATAATGTAAATGTAATGTATAAGTAACTTCTAGAACGTTCTTTTAATTAAATTAAAGTAAATTAATCGAGGCAAATTGTAAGCCAGCGACAGCGAGCCGTAACGAAACAGTATCAACTAACTACACCGCAATTACCTTTATTGAGCTGCAATTAACAATTGATCTATTTTACGACGAATACATCGGCAATTGATAAAGTACTGACAATATTGAAAAAATCATAAAAAAGTCTCTGTTCTGTTGAAATTAAATCTAATGGTATGAAATTGTATGTGTCATAATGCGAAATAATTAGATGTTGTGTAGAACATTAAAGACAAATCGTACTGATTTAAATGTAGTATATAACCGTGTAATTTGGTGTGTCTGTATAGTAAATAAATAAATAAATTGATTTCTTTACCTAACCCTTTGAGATGCCTGGTACCGTCCCTGGACTATATCTGGGCTATATGTACCGGTTAAAATCAAAATCAAAATTTCCTTTTAAATATATTAAGATGTACGAAGTTCTGTGAGCTAGGTTTTATATGTAAATGTTGGTTGTTTATTGACAGAGTACCTAATGTAATTTGTTTTTGAAAAATAATATTAGAGTTGTCACATCGTTCATCATCAATGATGATCGCCTATAATAAAAATATAAATATAATATGTTTGTGCAAGTTAATCTCAGAAACGGCTTATCCGATTTAGATGCGGTTTCACTAATATATTGTGGTAAGCTTCACTTAACGTTTAGTGTTCGTTTCATGTCAATCGGTTCATAAATAAAAAAGTTATACCAATCTAAAGAATCACGTTGAGCATGTAAAGTCACTATTTCACGCGGACTAAGTCGCGAGCACAGCTATAATAAATAATAAAACAAAGAAGACCTGCTGTTTTATTTACGCCCTAACAAAATATTTGTAATATTTAATATTTATAATATTATTAATATTTATACGAGTAACTAGCTGACCCCGCACACGTTGTTCTGCCATATATTGATTGATTGAGGTATTTTATTAACCTCAATCCCCCCCCCCCCTTATAACTTGGGGTATGAAAAATAGAAGTTGTTCTATTATCATATCTACCCAATATGCACACAAAATTTCATGAAAATCGGTCAAGCCGTTTCGGAGGAGTTTAACTACAAACACCGCGACACGAGAATTTTATATATTAGACTAGCTGACCTGGCGAACTTCGTATCACCTTATTTTTTTTTGAAATATAATAATAACATAATATATCAAAATAAAATATAGCCTATCTTTTAAGTTGGATCAAACTGCACACGGTGTGCAAATTTGACTAAAATCGGTTAAGTAGTTTAGGAGTCCATTGAGGACAAACATTGTGACACGAGATTTATATATATTAAGATATATGTAATTATATTGAAGGTGTTACTAATAAAAAGCGGAAAGTAAGTACTGCATCATAACAGTATTTTGAAAAATGTGCTTCGTCTTAGTGCCCGATTTACTACTATAGCGTAAAAGCCGGATAGTTGTCTCGATGGGATACATGCCTCAGTTTCGAAGGCTTATGAACTATGTTAAGCTTGTTGATTGTGTTAGCGTTTTATCGTAATTGGAAGTGCCCCCTGTTCAGGCCTCGATGCCACATAGCCATTGGAGTAGACGCTCGTGTTTTGTCCTTGTGAGCATAAATCTTCCGCGGCTTGTTGTCTTTGTGAGTTAATTCTAAAAAATCGCAAATTATTATAAAAATGGAATTTACTCAAAATTAAGCGGTGTAGGGACCAAACGGAACCCAAATTAGTATTCAGCGCATCAAAATACATAACCCTAGATGGGTCTGGCCAAAGGTACAGAGCACTTTTTTGTTTTGGGGTTAAGCATGAACATTCAGAAAGGCTACATTTTGTTTTTTATTAAATTATAATGACTTTATGATATCTTTAACAAGAAATAAAACCTTGACGTACAGCCGAGCCGTAAATAACTCGATTCCGGTTTTTTATTACGAAATACGGAAATGTTCTCGGAAATGTACTCCTCGAAAAATTGTCGATTTCGTTTTTCTTAAAAGTATTGTAGTGTTTTCTTAAAATAAATTTTATCATTTTAATTATGCACGTATTTGAGATATGAATTCAGGTTTTTTACCTTAAATTTTTAATTTTACGTTAAGAAGTATGTCGACAATATTTATATGAATTTTAAAGAAATCTATAATAAAAATTAAACTACAAATATATATATACCTATATATATTTAAAAAATGTGAGCGGTCATGTGACGGCTGGCAGATGTGAACTATCGAAACTATTTCGTACAAGTAATAGGCATAAAAGTACAAATTATGACAGGAACTAAATATGGAATGATGAAATATAATATTACGTATTTTTTCCCGAAAATGATGACAGTTTACAAAATAAACATTTACTTTCTTTGTATACAAAAATCTTTAATTCAAAAATTTCTTTAAAATCGCGACAACTCAATTATTATATAGTATTGTATAGTACATATATTCCATCATATAGCATGGCGATGCGTCGCCACGGCATTAATCAACACGCGAACAATCAGGTTTACCCTTACCTATATGTTTCACGTCAATAAGACTTTTGTACTTAATTCATAGTTAGACGTATTATTATGAATATAATCGTTACCTATTACTTACGTAAAATATATCAAAGGTAACAAGGGGCGTAAAAAAAGCGAACAATATAGATTTTAAGTCTACTAAAGTTTTCCTTTATAAACGTTTTAGGCGTGCCTGCGTTTTAGACGACATAGGCTCATTAGCAGCAGGATATCGTGATCCGAAACAGCCCGTCTACCAAGCAACCTTAACCTTCAGAAGATCACAGAAAAATTAAACCGCTGTTTATTAGTGTTGTATTTCTGTGGTGAGTAGGGTAAGCTAACTTCCGCTGTAATCACAGCGCAACATCAGGAAGATAGAGGAATTGGTGTTGCTAGTGTCCATATGCTGCATAGGTAGCTGAAATGTAGGTGAAATAGGTGAATAATGTACTCACGAAATTAAGCATTTCGCTATGTACCCGCTGTAGGTACAGCATCTGTCTTCAACAAAAATCATCATAAAATAAACCCAGAACTAAGTATCTAATCTTGAAATATAATATTTTTCGATCTTACAATAATTGTGTTTGCTAGTAAATGAAAAAAAAGCGACTTCAATTACATCGACAAGTACAACAACAACGACAACGTAAGTGGACGAAATAATTAACAAACTCACTACTCGTCACTACGATTTTCGACGGTTCCCCTCGATTTCTCTGGGATGCCATCATCAAATGCTTGTTTCCTTATCATGGGACCCCTTGGGATATGTCCTTTCCAACAAAAAAGGAATTATCAAAATCGGTTCATAAACGACGGAGTTATCCGCGATCATACATAATATATATACGATCGAATTGAGAAACCTCCTCCTTCTTTGAAATCGGTTTAAATAACGCTATGTATAATATACGGTACTAAGTAAATCCATTCATTACGTTCCTTACATTCGACGATTCCTTATCGTTCGAGCTCGCTGCGTGTACTTTTGCAGTTTACAGACCGTCCTACTTATACTTTTCATGTTACTCTACACGCAATGTATAGGAATGCAATATTTTAATTGTATTGAATACCTAACTCATTTATTTCCGGCAGCAAATGTGCGCTACATTAATTCAGCTGTGTTATCTATCTGATTCACGAAAAGCGTGTTCACTGAATGCTAATGTTTTCTAAAACTACCCGTATAGCTTTGTTTCAATCGACCAGGGCAGTAAACAGTAAGTTCAATTAATAAAAAACAAATGTAGTTTCTTGTTTTTTAATTTAAAAAGCCCGAAAGGTATTATCGAAAAACGACGAGTTACTGTTAATTAACTCAGAAAAGAATAGATTTTTGTCGGCGAAACAAATGAATTCGCCTTTTAATACAACCTTTTTTTACCTTAAAATCAGGGATGTCAAATATACGGCCCTCGATCGCAATGTGTCACAGAAAGAAGAATCATATCTTCACTCGATTCCTCTACGGAAGTTTTAAAATGCGCACACTGCTTCTTGTTTTTTTTTTTTTTGGAATTGTCTCATCATAAATTTAAAGTTTTTATTAAAAAAAATTAATAGATAAAGCTTTATTACTCGGTGCAGGATTACATAGTTGATAAAGATATGTGGTGTATTTTATGCAACATGTTACTAATTTTGTACTGAAACACAGTTTATATATTATTAGAGTAACTGCGAAGTTTTTTGCCGATTCTTCTCTGCAGAATCTAGATTCCGAATCGGTGGTAGCTTTATTTCTACAAATATAATAATTTATTTTAAAGTTTTAATTTGTACAATGACGATTCGAAAGTGCTCTTGGAGCCTATTTAAATAAAGCTGTTTTTGATTTTGATTTTATTTGAATCTGGCCCGCCTACACATTCTAAATTTAATATATGACCCTTTGCAAAATTGAATTTGACACCCCTGCCTTAAATTTATTCGATTCGTTAATTTTAAAAAGTTTAGGATTATTTTTTTCATTGTTTAACATGAAATAACATTCTGCAAATGCTATATTCAAATAAACAAAAAAAAAAAAAACAATAAGCAGAAGACAAATAAGCAAAAAATACACAATTAAAAAAAAAATGAAGCCTTCAATTAGTATAACCTTATTAAGCTTATTTTAATAGCATGTTGTAGTTGCGCGGACTCGGGGCAGGTCGCTAGTTATAAATAAGTTAATGGCTACCTATGTTGCATTGTGTGTACAATTGAAGGACGATCGACTTGTAACGGTTATCGATTAAGATAATTGTAATTAAATTAACATCGCGTTGTAAGTTTCATTAAAACATCCGTTAGAGAATGTTTCAAATGTAGAGTTTGATTGTTCTAGTTATATATACTAGCGGTTGCCCAGTAGTCGAAATTCGACCATAATTAATTTAAATTATAAGTTTGAACATTAAACAAAAAAGTATATATGCGTGTGAGTCAAATACATTGTAGTTTGTGTAATGTTTTTTTTTTTTTTTTTTTGATGTAATGTATTTTTATGCATAAGTTAAAAAAAAATATTTTAGCATTCTGCACGCTATATAAACTTTATGTGCGAAATTTCATACTCCTCCATCCGCGCAATGTTCGTGAAAAGGGGTAAGCTTTTGCTTCACGTAGTAATATAGATATAATAAATAGATAAACATCAGAAAGCCGACAGCCTTAACTACTGTGATATCTCCTGTCAAAAGTCTAGCAACACATAATGCAAAAAACAAAAGAACGATTACGTATAGATATTTAAAAAAAAGTTATTTTGAGTGTTCATTTTGCTCACTAAAATAAATCTCATGGCTATTAAAATCACTTAATCCTTTAATCCTTTTTGATTTGAATTTGATTTAATTTAAATAAATTAACTATAGTTTACCTGAACGGTTTATTATTTTTCCGAATAATAAAAATAAATTTAGTTTTAAATATTTTTAGTTTTAATCTCACGTAAGGACAGGGTAAAAATAGCTCACGTAATTAATGAATACCCCCTTGCTAAACTGAAATATTGTTGAGAAAACCACCCACTACTATTCAGCTTCTAAATTTAGATAATTGTAATTTACTTCAGTGATAAAGTTGGGTTGCAACTAAAGGGCTTATTAGTTTCGGCTAAATTTAGACGAGTTTTAAAAGCAATTTAGGTAGCAAATTACGAAGATTCTGATTACCTTTTCCTTATTTAGCTTCTAACTTAGACATGTTTTACTGTGGAGTGTGCAAGTTATATCATTTTTAAGCCCAGTGTGTGTAAGTGTCTATAATTAGTTTACATCTGGAAATATAGACAAATAAACATACACTTACTCAAATACATATAGACTTGTAGCAAATAAATTGAATGACAATGAGATTATAGTTTTCTAAATTTATTTTTTATCGGACTTGTTTCGTCTACCTTGCATCAATTTATTGAAATTTCTCTCTATTCTATATAATTTTTTATGCTACAAAGATGGCAACAAAGGACACAGTCCGCCCGATGGTAAGTGGGTACCGTAGCCTATGGACGACTTCAATACCAGGAGCATTACAAGCGCGTTGCAAACCCTAGCCTCGACCCTTCTTCCTCTTCTCGAAGCACTGGCTAACTTACCACAGAAATACAATACTACTTGAGAATAGTTATCACTTCAGCCTAATATGGTCCACTGCTGGACATAGGCCTCCACAAGTTCGTGCCAAAAATGGCGTGAATTCATGTGTTTGTCCATAGTCACCACGCTGGGCAGGTGGGTTGGTGACCGCAGGACTGGCTTCGTCGCACCTAAGTCACTGCTGCCCGTCTTCGGCCTGTGTATTTCAAAGCCAGCAGTTGGATGGTTATCCCACCATCGGTCTGTTTTTTAAGTTCAAAGGTGGTAGTGGAACTATGTTCTCCCTTAGTCGCCTCTTACGACACCCACGGGAAGAGAGGGGGTGGATATATTCTTAATCCTGTAACCACGCAGCAAGATTGAGAATAGATATATGTATTTATCTGTAATCTTTTACAAGGTGCGTTACTTCTCCAGTCAACACAAATGTCTTAAAATTTGTCCCAAGTCTACTGTATGTATTAAATTGTGTTTGGCGTACCCAGGATCAATTGAAATTTGTCTGTCCCAAGGTCGATCATGGTACAAAATACATTAATGAGAAATATATTACGCAAATGACAGTGGTGCCCTGAAACGAGTTGAACACGCAACATTGAATGCTAAGAACGAGTCAATAAACCTATATAGCAGGTCACAATATATGTATTTTGATACGGTTTTAGATTTCGAATTCATTACTAAAAAGTACGGCTTTCAGTAAGGGGTCAAAATTCTTTAACTAGTGTAAGGTGTGTTACGAACAATGAACTTACGATGTTTTCATTGTTTTAATCATATTCTGTGATGTTTTATGATAAGCACGATATTGTTAATAATTTTGAAATAAGAATAATCTTATTCGTCAAATTATATAGCTAAAATAATATAATGAAACTAGCTGAACCAGCAAACGTTGTTTTGCCATATATATTATTAAACCCATTACCCCCCCCCCCCCATAACTTAGGGTATGAAAAATAGATGTTGGTCGATTCTCAGACCTACCCGATATGCACCCAAAATTTCATTAATAGCGGTCCAATACGCTAAGGTTCAGATTTTTGCCTCCCTTTTTAGAAAAAAAAACAATTACTCCACATAAATTATATATCATTTTTTTTGGAACGAAGTTCCTTACGGCAGGCTTGACATTTGGCTGGGCGAGCGAACTGAAAAAAATGTGATACTAAAACCGTAAGAAAAATATATAACGGAAGTGACATAATATCAGTCACACGACTGTATAATATGACGTTTGTGAAACTAAAATATTACTAGTAAACTTTTTTAAAATTATTATGTAATTTTATACTGTCGACAAAAATAAATAAAGCCATATGTTTTTTTATTTCACTTAATAGTTTGAATTATTATTATTTTGTTTGATTTATTTTATTTTACGGTATTTGTTATTTTCTAAAATACTAAATTTCCTAAATATTTAACAAAATTAAAAAAAAAAAATCAAGAACGAAAACATATAAAATTCAACATTTTTTTTTTCAAATTGTGTTGCTTCAACACTATCCGAAGGAACTTCGTTCGTACCTAGTGTCCCATGACAACACATAATTTTTTATAGATAATTGCTGGCTCTACCGGCATGCACAACTAAAAAAATATTATTGCTATTGTATTTGTAAATTAATTAATTATTAAAATTATGTATATGACGAGATGACGGCTTTAATTTTGAAACAACGTCAACATGAGTGACGACATCAACGATCATCAACATGAGTTGACGGTCGGTAATTTTTTATTTACTTATTTAGTGCGAATTTTTCGCGCGAGTATTGCTAGTTTTATATATAAGATAAAGTATGGAGGTTGATAATATAAGCGTAATTTATAGTAAAATTTGGTAAGTTGGGTAGTTCGTAAGATTGAACATCGAATTATATATTGTATAGTCTTATATTAAGTATATAGACTAGCCCGTTGTCACGGTTTATAGTGGCCCTGCTTTCTGTTCGATTCCCGCCTGACTCTGGGTGTAATATTTGTATGTATTTACGTGTATATTTGTATTATTTCTATGAATATTTATGAAACAAATATGTAGCTAAATAAAGTGGACTTTTACCTATAACACAACCATTAAGTTGCTTACTGTAAGAACAGACGACCGTATGTGTATGTTATGGGTATTTATTATTTATTTATTTATTTATATATGCTTTATTTATTTCCGCAACACATACAAGAATATAGAAATAATACATACTATAAAATTATAGATGTAACAGCATCACAACAGTTACATAAAGGACTATAAAGACGCATTGCAGTCATCATATAATAAGTATATATTTATTTATCTACTAGCTGTGCTCGCGACTTCGTCCGCATGGAATACTGACTTTACATGTTCAATGTGATTTTTTTAATTGGCATAACTTTTTTATTTATAAACCGATCGACATGAAACAAACACTAAATGTTAATTTAAGCTTACCACAATATATTAGTGAAAACTGCATCTAAATCGGATAAGCCGTTTCTGAGATTAGCGTGCACAAACCTATTACATTACCATTTTTATTATATGTATTGATTATGTAACTGTTCTAGGAATTGATAAAATGATTGCTTCTGATTGTTAATTAATATGCTATAATTATATGTCTACGTGTGTGTGTCATATCCGTATATGAATATTGACTCTACATCGTCCACTCGTGTAACGTTTATAAGCTACAGCAGCAAAGTGCGACTGTGGCTCTCAATCTTTTTGAAATTTCAGAACTAAATGTATTATTTTAATATACTTGAAACACTTTATCATCTCGGACGAAATCGGAGTCGCCGAGTTTTTTTTTTTAAATTCAAGTATAAGTAGAACAAAGAAAATTATAAATGTGGAAAGTTCTGGAAATTGTTTGCTATTGTTATTTATGAAGTAGCCCGTTATTTTTGTAACGTTTCAATGGAAACACGTTTCAATTGTGTACTCGAATGTTTGTGAGCCAAACGGATTTAATGGAGCAGTTACTTTCCGTACAACGGTTTGAAAACCACTGGACTAGAGATTCGGGTTAGTTTCAAACAAAAGCGGGCTTTTGTCGCAAGATAGTCATAACAGCAGACAATGCCTTTTTATGAAAGAGGTTGAGAACGACTTGAGGGAAAGAGCTCGCTTAAAGAATGAAGCATACAAAGCGTTTTCAGACTAGTGTTGAGTATCTCTATGTTTATCTAGCAAGAATAATGCCAAGATAATGTTCTCCTATTTACCTTTACGTAAGCATTAAACGACGCTATACACGTTTAAGAAATAGGCGATATAACTTATGGTTTTAATAATCAGTTAATGATTTCGCTTATCAACTATTTTAGTAAAACAAATCATCCGAAGTTTATGTTAAAACTAGCTGTGCCCGCGACTTCGTCCGTGTAGAATTAAAAAAAATATATTGTTCAGTTCGCAGAGTTACGTTACGAGCCTAAGTTACTCCTTATCATCAGCTATCTGCCAGTAAAAGTCCCGTCAAAATCTGTCCAGCCGTTTCAGAGATTAGCCGGAACAACCAGACAGACAGACAGACAAAGATTGTAAAAAATGTTATTTGGTTTCTGTGTCGCGTATACATCATATGCATTTGTAAAAAAGCGGTTACTTTAATGGTACAAACACACACTGCAACTTTATTTATTTGTATAGATGGTGTCCTGAGTAAGGAAAAGCGTTCTGAAACTGCGCTTCGGTGTCTCCCTACCTATATATCTTCTCTACTTACCCAATCTGTACTACCGATATATCTTTCTCTCCGCTATGTTAACTGTTCGTTCAACAGGATTCCGGTTTAAATTTTTTTTTAATTAAAATTCAAACGATTTTTAAAAACACGCATTGTTTTGGAACTTTTTTTTAATTACAAAATACCCACATACAGCTTATCTTTATTGAAAAAACGCGCAAACAGTTACAAGGCTACTCATCTATACGACTAGGTAGTTTATGGAAATCAGGCCTTGTATTTTACAATGACAATCTTATCCCAAAGGCGGAATATAGGCTTCATAATAGTTTCAGGTAGTTTTATAGACATTCATGACGTTCCCTTGAAGTGAAATTAGCGTCTTCTTCATTATGTCGTATAATACTTATACGTATACGTAAGCGATTACCGTAGCTTATGGACGCCTTCAACAACAGAATCATCGCAAACGCGTTGCCTACCCCCCCCCCCCCCCCCCCCTTTTTTACTCTGGAAAATGCCTTTACGCACTAACCCCGTCATCCGTAGGCGACGGGAGTGTGGGGCTCCCGGCGGTAGGTGAAATGCCGGACTACCCTCTAAAAACCAGCGGTCCCCTCGTCGTCCTAGTAGGGACGAGTCCACCGCTGGTATACCCCACACCCCTAACCTTCTTCATGAGCTTTGGTCACCTTAGTCACCACGGAAACACAACAATACTGGAGGATAGTATTATTTAAGCTGTGATCTTCTGTAAGGTTGAGATACTTCCCCAGACGGGCTGCTTCAAATTTTGAGCAGGATATATCCAGCTTTGTCCTAACTCAATGATCAACAATCCACTTTCAGTTCACTTATCTATACAAATAAATAAAATTGGAATGTCTGTTTGTAATATTAAAATAACCGCTTTTTACTAAATGCATATGTATACACGGTACATATCGATGGTGGAAAGGCATAATGTATTAACCGCCATTTTTGGCGATATCGAGTTATATATACCGTTGGAATCGGGAGAATGAACTCTTTCGAATGGTCCTGGTTTCAGCTCGATCTGACGACTTTTATGGTCGTTAATACACCAGTGATTTTGAAGTTTTTCATATTTTCTCGTGTTTTAACTCTATAGTAAATAGTGGATTTTGTCATTAAAACACCTCATGACTAAAAATTTTATCTTATGCTACTTTGCCTTGCTTGACTTTAACCAGATTTAAATGTTAAAACAATTTACCAAATTATAATATTATCATTTTTGTAATTGATACATTATACCCAACTTGACTTTTCTTGATCAGTAGAATTAAAACATTTTACTCTGGTTTTAAATGTTAGTCATTGTAAGTTAATACATTTTACTCTACTCTAAAATGCCATTGTTTCCAAGATAATACATTTTACCTATCCAAAATAAGGTAACATTATGCGTTGAGTCGTTTTTCTGTTCTTTCTAGAATCTATTTTAATACAATAAAACAAATTTACTTGGTTTTTTTTTTACAAATAAAATCTGAATTTAAACTGACCCTTTGTCATTCCTCAAAGATATCATAGTGAGTATTTGAATCTTCGTACCTCCGCCAGTAAGGCAGATGTTCTACCAGACTCAGATTTTGAAGACATTCCTAATGTTGAGATAGATGATAACAGCTGAGTATTACCTAAGAAGTTTCATTAAACCACTCGTTATGGCGGACTGAAAAGTTTTTTAATAGTTAGGTGTTAAGATTTTGAGTTATTTTTTGTAAATCTTTTAAAAATACTGAAAATATTAAAACTGTCCAAAGAACACATTGTAGCTTAATTTTTTTTATCAAGTATTAATTTAAGTTTAATAATATAATTATATGTTATATATATAGTATGTTTGTAAACGTCAATATGAAAGTTTAATTCAGTTTTTTAATTGTAACTTCATGATAAATATATTGGAGTTAAACATTTATTTTCATTTTTTTTTTGTTTTGTTTTAAAGTTTAGTTTGTGGCTTAAATAGTACTTAAGTGTATGGTTAAGCTACTGGACCCTCTTTGTTCGAATACACTGATGTCTGTACAACTGTTTTACCAGGTTCGCATAGATATGAAAAGGTTACATAAAAGTGTTTACCTCTCTCTGGTCATGATTGGATTTGTTTTTAAGTCATTTTACGCGATAGCAATATCACATTTATTTGGATATAAAACAATTTACTTGAAAATATTAAATTATATTCTGAATATAAAACACTTTGCTTCACATTTTATGGATCTAATATTTGGATATAAACTAATTTTACCTATCTGAGATTTTATGGTATTTTGTATTAACTCCATAAAATAATACAAATATTGGACATACGTTATTTTTTATTAAATGTATACATTTGTAATAAATTTTATTACTATTTCACTTAATTTCATAGAGATATCTCCAATACTTTAAAAGTTATGAAGTTTTGAAAACTTTAATCGTCTCTCCTGAACATTTTACTAGATGGCAGATAATACATTTTGCCTTTCCATCGTCGATATACCAAAATAACATTTTTACAGTTTTTGTCTGTTTGTCTGTCTGTCTGTTTGTCTCGACTAATCTCTGAAATGGCTGGACCGATTTTGATGGGACTTTCACTGTCAGGTAGATGATGTAATAAGGAGTAACTTAGGCTACTTTTATTTGAGAAATTTATTTATTTTATAACTGCGAACTGAACAATATCTTTTTTGTTAAATTCCACGCGGACGAAGTCGTGGGCACAGCTAGTTGATAAATAAATCATAAAATGATACTATAACCTAACGTAATGCTTTTAAAATCTCCCCCGTGGCGTATAGAAAGGTAATTACATTTTCAATTTTGTATACGTTATCTAGATACGGCATTGATCTTTGTTTTCAACTTTAATGTAATATTAAAAGTAAATCACGTAAAGCGTTCGAACCTGTAATAAATATTTGATGTAAACGATTCGATCCCCGTTGGAACGGTCGATTTTTGATATGATATTAAAGAATGTTTAGAATTTCCTAATGTGTGGGTAACACAAAAATAAAATCGTACAAAGTAAACAAGACTATTAAAAATAAATATTGTGTCGAGGCTATAAGGTATAGAGAAGGACTAAAAATATATTATATATATATATTAGGTATTTTTATTCACGTTACAATCATGACCGTCTATCTTACTATAGATATATATATAATACTAGCTGTGAGGAAAAGAATAGCCTATAGCCTTCTTGGTAAATAGGCTATCTAGCTCAGAAATATTTTTTCAATCCGAACTAGTTGTTTCCGAAATCAACGCGTTTAAACAAACAAACTTTTCAGCTTAATAATATTAGTATACATAATGTTTAGTTAGTATAGTCTATGTACTCACTTTGAACGACTGTTAAATTAACTGTTATAATTTTTATTTTAATCGAATCTGATTCACAGCAAATTCAATTGAAAAATAACAATAATTTTACTCGTGAAATTTTAAATAGTAATTTTTTATTTATGCAATTAAAGGGGTACATCGGAACTTAGGAAGACTACTCCTGTATTTAAGGCGTATACGAACAAACGAGATTTGGCCTTCATGTCTGAAATTGTTTGAGTTCCGACTAATGTCAAGACCAGTTAACTCATTTTTTCGTTGTTTTGCAACAGCGTCTTTGTCTTGCTGACTCTCTCTTTACATTCCTTACTGCAATTAATCTTTGTGTATTTTTTTACACATTTAAGTCAATTTATTGTCTATAACGTTACCTTGCGTAAAATTGTCAGTCACATACAATTTTCATTGCGTTTGATGGTATTTGTGGCGCTGTAAATTTAAGCGCTAGCAACCATATAGCTTTCAATGATACTAGTATAATTGAAAAGATCTAACCTCACCTATAATTGAGAGTCCTTATGTGTATATAACATCAATAAACAAATCACCTTCTTTTATATATTGTAATAATACCAATGCTGTGTGGCTGTGTTCTGCTGTGTGGTTACGGCAGTAAAGAATATAACCACCCTCTTCCCGTGGGTGTCGTAAGAGGCGACTAAAGGATAACATAGTTTTACTACCACCTTGGAACTTAAAAAGCCGACCGATGGCGGTATAACATCCAACTACTGGCTTTGAAATGCACGGGCCGAGGACGGGCGGCAGCGTCTTCGGTGCGACAAAGCCAGTCCTGCGGTCACCAACCCGCCTGTCCAGCTATGGGCAAAACACCTATCGTTCGTGGAGGCCTATCTTCAGCAGCGGATTGCGATAGGCTAAAATGATGATGATAATGATGATAATAATAATGAATAATACCAAATTTCGACCCGAAAAATACGATCAGTCATAACCGTCAAAAATAATTTTCTACTAATTGTATTTTAACAAGGAATAATAATTAGTTGATATTGAAATGATATTCAAATATCACCTACTTATAAAGAATACAATGTACATATAACCGGACTTTGACCCCAGAATGCAGTCGTAAAATGGCAATTATAGTCTCGTTAAGAAAAAACTTAAGAACTCGTTTGGTTCCATATATTTTTGGCCAATTGAACCGGTATTTGTCTTATTGTCAAAAGATAACCCATTTTATGTGCATTATTTTAATTTTGTCGCACCGAAGACGCTGCTGCCCGTCTTCGGCCTGTGTATTTCAAAGCCAGCAGTTGGATGGTTATCCCGCCATCGGTCGGCTTCTTAAGTTCCAAGGTGGTTGTGGAACCTTGTTATCCCTTAGTCGCCTCTTACGACACCCACGGGAAGAGAGGGGGTGGCTAAATTCTTTAGTGCCGTAGCCACACAGTACTGCGGTCACCAACCCGCCTGCCCAGCGTGGTGACTATGGGCAAAACACATGAGTTCACGTTATTTTTGGCGTAAACTTGTGGAGGCCTATGTCCAGCAGTGGACTGTATAGGCTGTAATGAATGAATGAATGAAATTTTAATTTATTTTTCTATTTCTACATTTTCTGCAACTGAACTGGTCACATTTAAGTCTTAAATCAGTCTCAAATATTCCAATGGGGTTATTGTGGGTTTGTGGGGAATGACAGTCTAAATTCAGTAATGATGCAATTAAAACTAATCTAGTGAACGAAATTTTTTGATAAATGTTTACAAATTGGCGCTGATCGAATCAGTCGTAGTAAAACCCACGCATGTGCCATTTTTATCACTTCATTTTTTATTGATGTAATAGCGCTAATAAAAGAAGAAAAACTGAAAAACATGTTTTACATGAGGACATATGATATTCAATTGTTTACCTAATAATACTTTTTGTTAGAACTTTAATTGCCAAGCCATTACGGATCAAAGCACAATTTCATAGCAATAGTAATTCGTTGACTCTCTAAAGAACGGTAACTAAGTTTTTAGTCAATCTAAATTCCAGTTTTGTAGGTAATATTAACGTTTATTAGTAGTTTTTATTGTGTACGCCATTATCACAGTAAACAAAACATGCATTGTGAAATGGGATTATCAATTAAATCTATCTATTGTCATTCCGTTCTAACAAACGAGGCTTATTGTTCGATCATTGTTTATAATCTGCGCAAGCGCATAATTAAAGCGTAAAATAAGGTCATGCGCAAATCACGTTATGAACAATCATTTTAAACGGTTATTTAGAACTTTGCGCTTAGTGTTTTGTTAACATGAGTCAGATGAGGTATAAAGCTTTTGAATCGACTTCAAAAAAAGAGTTCTCAATTCGACTGTATTTTTTATCTGTGTTGCCTCATAACTTTTTACTGGGGTACCGATTTTGATAATACCTTTGATATTTGTAAGCTGATGCTTATTATGTGGCCCCATTAATAATAATTCGAGCGTGAACTGACGAGTACGAAACACAATTATTATCTAACTGAATCTACATCTACGTAGGTAATTGAATAATATTTATTTAATAAATTATAATTTTAAATTTTATAAAGAAGTGTAAGTTCACAAATGTCAGCTCAAATACGCACGCTTAACAATTCCGATGACGTTTTAAGCTGATCGATGAGGTACGATCTTACTCGCAGATACCCTTAAAACGAACGTTCTTCCTGACCTCTATAAAGGGCTTTCAGTTTTTTTCGTTACTGGGCCTCAGTAACCAGTGTTGTGTTCCTGTGGTGAGTACGGTGACCAGAGCTCCTGGCGGGGATTGCGTGTAGGGTCAGGAACGCGCTTGCAATGCTTGTCGTGTTGCAGGTGTCTATAAGCTACAGTATTCGCTTACTACCAGGTGAGTCGCAATCTTCTTTGCCGACCTAGTTGTATAGAAAAAATAAGATATAATTTAGTTATTATGAATAGTGTAAACAGTTCTTTGTTCTTAGTTTAAAGGTTTAAAACCTTTGATGCACATAAAACCTCATTTATCCGACTTTATGACATCAAAGATCCATGTATTAAAACTCTTTGTGTAGATATATATTATCGCGTAGAGTCTAATTAGCGAATACGGTGGTAATTAAATTCCTCGAAAAACGTGTTACAAGTACTTTTTATCACAAGGAATTCCAAGAAAAGTTACTTTGGGAACATACGGTTTCGTTCGTATGTAAATTCCTAGTGATATATTACGTGGTAAGAGTAAAATATAACATTTACTGTGATATTATTATATAGAAGCTGTACTCGCGACTTTGCTCGTGTTGGCATATTTCCTCTCCCAAGGGAACCGTCCTGAATTTCAGTATTAAAAGTATCTAGTGCTCTAGTAGTATGAATCAAATCGTAGCAAGTTTAATTCAAATCAATTTAGCAATTCAGAGTGGTTATCAGATAGAAACAGACAGACAATAATGAAAAGAGATAACTAGGGCACAGCAGGAAATTTCCTGCTCAAAATATGGAGCAGCCTGACTGGTAGGTGGGTAGTACCTCGACCTTACAGAAGATCACAGCTAAATAACACTGTTTTCAAGCAGTGTTGTGTTCCCGTTGGTGAGTAAGGTTTCCAGAACTCCTGGGGAAATTCGGGATGGGGTCGGCAACGCGCTTGTGATGCTTTTGGTGTTGCAGACGTCTATAAGCTACGATAATCGCTTACCATTAGGCCAGCCGTTCGATTGTAAAAATCAAAATAGTATTAAATGTACAGAATATCGTCTGTTTATAATTTCATTATAAACAGGGGGCTAGGGGGGTATAAACAACGGGCTAGTCAAAATGCATTTAAGTAACCTTCTTCGCTGAATGTGCTATCCAACACAAAAAGAATTTTGCAATTCGAACAAGTATTTCCTGAGATGCTCGCGCTTAAAGAAACAAAATTCATTAATTTATGATATTAGTATGGTTTTTTATCGATCAATGATTAGTATAGATATTCTTATGGAATTTAATCAATCATAAGCTAAATACAGTTTCTGAACTTCGACCCGTTGCGTGCACAATCTAAGACTATATTCGAAATGGAATATTTTGGCCCTGCGACCTTGATGTCTGTTACGCAAAATTTACAAAATATTTTTCATTTTCATGTGTGTTTAGATATAATAAAAACGCCTAACGATTTTAAATTTGTCTGATCAATACCCCAGATTAATGAGAAGGAGCTAGGACTTATCGAATTATTTTTTTAGCTTTTAGTACATAACCTAACTACATCATTTTTACTGTAATAAAACCGTTTAAAATTAAAAAAAAAATTAGTTTATTTTGTTTTCAAGTTTTTAGTATTGTTGTTAGTTGATAGGTACGAGTACTTCTCGTTCTATTGAATTCATGCAATGCCTCACTATTATATGGTTTGTTTTCTAACAATTTGTTGCATTCTAACTAGACAAAACAAAGACTTCACTCGACTCAGAGCTACGTATGCTTGTCCTTCCTCAAACAATTTTGAGCCTAAATATACAACTGCGTGGTCTACTGTGCTACCTGGCATTTTGTGGACAGTGGAAGCCCAAGACAAAATTAAAGGCCACATCCTTCTTTCAGCCGTCCCATAATTGAAACTGTATGGCCTTAGGGTGAATAAGGTGTACGCCATCTCTTCCAAAGTCGATCTGAACTGAAGGTACATCTGTTTTGTACATTTCGTTTCAACAAAACTGAGAGAAAACAATTTCTGTGATGTAGTCGATATCGCCGTTTACCAATCCTTTCAATCCGTCAATATTAGAGCGCAACATAACTTTTGCACCTACAAATATTTCAAGTTCTGTCGGTAAGCCTCCGGTCTTGTTTATGTCCGTCGGTATTATATTAGGTAAATTCAAATTATCTGTATTTCGTGTGGCGTCAATTAGCTGGTCCTGTGCTTTTATTTTATAAATTCGAGTTCCCTTGTTTCGAAACAAAATCCAAAACAGATGCGTAGCGATCGTTTACTTGCCTCTATTCTACCAATCAAGCCCTTTCATTTGATAACCAAATTGAGGTATTTGTGAAAAATATGTAATCCGCCATTTTGTGGAGCCGGCTATCTTGATTTTTCATAGTGAACTCTACTCTGCCAATCAAACCCTTTCATTTGATACCCATATTGAGGTTTTTGTGAAGTAATATGTGGTACGTCATTTTGTATCGGCGGCCATCATGGATTTACAATCTTAAGGAATATTTTATGTTGTATTGTCATCAAGAATAAGAGTGTGTACCAAATATCAGATCAATCTGTCATTAGGAAGGTGGTAAAATTCCAATTAAAGGAATTAAATTAATTAACTAAATTTAAACCAAACAAACAAACTGGTCAAGCTAAATAAAACCGTTTAAAAATTACGAAAATGAAATTCAATATATATAATTGTTATGTGTACAATAAAAAGTAAATTATCATCCTGTCAAATGTCAATAATTTACGATTTTATTTCTAATCTTTTTTTATGTCCAATTTGAATTGAGAGTTATAATTTTTTTTACACTACCTCATTGATTAAAAATATTGTTATCGTCACAACTCTTAGAAGAGAATGATCATAAACGTCGTTGGTATAAGTATTATTGTACCTACTCAAAGTACGCTGTATATGTCTTCACAGCGTACAATGAAACGGAAACACTTTAGAGTTGTGACATCATTGGTCACTTGATGACATGATGTCAAATCCCTTCTCTAGCGTTTGCGTAGCGTCATGTTAGCGTTTGTTAGAATTTGATTCGTAATCTTATTTAAATATAAATACATGCACCGCTAAAACTCTAGAATGGCAAAACCAATTTGGCAATTATTTTGAAGTTTTTTTAAATAAACTTCCTTACACTTTCCTTCCGCTTGACTTGGGAAGTAAGCTGGTGAATGCGTGACGAGAGCGTTACCAAAAGTGTTATCGGGAGAGGCGAACAGAAGTTAAGAGGGAGATATAAGTTAGATGGAGCTAAAGAAGTTTTACTTCAGTCGTGTGGTCTTAATTTTAGATTTTAGACTAAAGCACACTCGTTTTTTATTAGTTTAATTAATAATTAATCCAGTTGCGCTAAAAGTTGTATAATATCAGAAAACGTAACGATTTTAAACAACGCGTTTGACTATTTGCTAGACAGGTCAACATTTATCATGTCACATAGTTGGGTAACAGATTGGGTAGTATGTTATTCTGTAATTTTACTAAGAAACGAGAACTACGCTAAAAACTGATTTAGTAAATCAAATACCCATGCTTCTTAGTATCCAACAAAATATTTTAATGATCATTAAAATCATGACTTCAACGTACATTTGCACCTTACAATCAATTATATTAGTAAACTATATATCACGAGGAAACGCAGTAATAAAAAGCGATGTAGCAACAGTATCACAGTACACAAGATCTTTAGAAGGTAAATAATTGTGTTTGCTCGCAAACGAAAAAACCGACTTTAATTATATCGACAAGTAATACAACGTCAGTAGACAAAAAAGTTAACAAACACACTAGTCGTAACTACGATTTTCGAGGCTTTTCCTCGATTTCTTCCATCATTAGATCCTGGTTTACTTATCATGGTACGCCGCTTGGGATATCTCATTTCCAACAATAAAAGAATTATCAAAATCGATTCATAAACGACGAAGTTATCCCCGAACATACATGACATAAAAAAATATATACGGTCGAATTGAGTAACCTCCTTCTTTTTTAAGTCAGTTAAAAAAAGACTTTAAAATGTATATTCTACTCTTATTAACGCCGTTACAATTGTTTCAAAAGTCTTATCTGTTGTTTTAAATAAAAATACAGTTTTTGAAACCTGTCACAAAAGTCTACATTCAGTAAATCCTAATTGAAAACGTGTATCTCGAACTACGCTTCTTTCAGATAGCTTAAAAAATATGTATAATAAATTAATTAATGTAATTAAATAAATTCTCTCTAGCTGATAACAAATTTTTCCTTCCTTTAATTGGATTGTCTGGAAGAAATGGCTAATTTGCCATAAGTCCGCCCATTGTGCTTCACAGTCTGTAACTGTCTTTAAATATGTTTAATGTGTACCTACAATGTAGTTATTGTGTACAATACAGTATAAATAAATAAATTATTAATATTATTATAACGACATCCATCTATGCATTCAGATTTCAACAGAACCTTAAAGTTAGATCCCTCTAAATTTCTGCATTTGCCTGACATCCTAGATTTGTACGCAGAGCAAGTTTCGTAACTACACTCCTCACTTAAGATCATACAAACATTGTGCAGCCTGAAATTCAGGTCTAACTTATATATTGCTCCTTTGTTGGTGGAAGCATTTAATTTTTTTTTAAATTGTAAGGCTTACAAAATAACAACGTAAAGTTTTTCAGAAATCAATATCTCAATATAATCAAATCTACTGACCAAAGTGCCTTTATATTTAGTTGAGACGTAAGCTTATTCCGCCATACTCCTCCACTATGTATCGGCAATTTGTAATGAAATTCAAATATAGAATCTAAAGTCAAAAATTAAAAAAAAATGGAAAACCGATATTCCCAATTACAAGACAGTACTTCGCTAAAGAAGCTAAATAATACAATAAACGACTACATTGTCCCAGGAATCACAGTGAAAATATATCGGAAATGCTTTCGAACCTGGCAGATCGACCTGTGATCCCATGACCCACTTTCTGGGTTCGACGACCACGTGACGTCACAGCCTTCATCTCACCCCCACTCCCACTCTCCCTCTCGAAGGGGGTGTACCGCCCGCTCGAGGTCACATGTATGCTACATCTCGAGCGGATCGGACGCGTTCGCTGGCGGTTGTTTCTGTAAAGTTTAATTTAGTGATTGTGCACGACAATGACCATTTTAGGTATGATGTATATTAATTAACTAGAGTATTTGATTTTTATCCTTAAAAATAAAGTTTGATAAACTTATCCTATTTTTTTTTTGTTTTATAAACACACGTGTTAATTTTCAAAAATTTATTAACATGCATTGTTACGTAATTAATTTAAAAACATTACAGACACGGTTACCGATTTTTTTCATTAAAGTTGATAATGATAAATAATAATTTATTCATACAAGTTACGTAACAAATACCCCATGTAACATTGCTCATAAAAACATTAATTTGTAACACATACCACAAATATGCAACAATAATCTTTAAACGAAATAAGTGAAAAACATTATAAATGCTAATTTCTTTGTTTCCAAGATTTTTTGTAGATAATTCAAAGTGAATTTCCAAATATTTTTCTATGAAATAACAACTAGCTTTTTCTCCCTACATTGTATATGATTTATAATTCACATATACATAAATAATTAGTAATAGTATTTATAATGATTTAAAAACATAAAAAATTAAGTAGTGTACGATTTATTTTACTTTGTTTTGAATTATCTGCATCAAAAACTTATTTTAAAAATGAGTAAGTGTCTTTGTTAAGCCGTACTTGATGCTTTTAGTACCTACTAATCGTTTATTATCGCTTTACAGTTACATAAAAATATAATTATATATCACTAGCGACCCGCCCCGACTTCGCACGGGTGTAACGCTGATACTATTAATATAATAAATATTAACATTTTTTTTTAATAACTCACAAAATCCGTCGCGTAGTTTAAAGATCTAAGCATACAGACAACGGGAAGCGACTTCGTTTTATACTAGGTAATGATGTGAAAATGCTTTACATTTTAACATCAATTAGTCAGTCAAGAGATACATTTTAGAAAGATTAGATACAGAAACAAATAATGTATGCAAAGGCGGCCTTATCGCTTATAGCGATCTCTTCCAGGCAACCTTTTTGGAGTCGTTTCTTAATATATTATCAGGCAGGGTATTAAATTTTGAACTGATTTTAAAAAGAGGTTTTGAATTTGACTGTATTTTTTTATCTGTGTAACCTCTGATTTTTTTTTTACTGAGTCTACTGATTTGACAGGTTTTTTTTAAAACAAAAGCTGGTTCTGTTTAAATTGGATCTGACGAGTAGTTTTTGAGTTATCCATAATAAGGCATATTTAATTAACACTTTTCGATTACCTGCGTTATTAAATGTCGATGTAAATTCGAGTCGTTTTTTTTTTTCGTTTACTAACAAACACGATTATAGATTAAAATAACAATACTTTTTTTGTAAATTATGAAAAATATCGTCCACGGCCAATACGACACAGATTGTTTTTTATGTAAAGTAAACGTAGACCATAAATAATGACCTTCGTTCTATATTCGGTATCAATTTACTAAAATACACTCTGATGCCAAATTGGTTTTCAATAGACAATATATCTATGGCAATAGGATGTGAAAAATTTAGTGTCCATTATTATAACGGGGGGTGAACTAAAATTTGATTAAATCCTTAGTAGTCTGTAGTTTTAGCATTTCTGCTCTAGGGATTGTTGGTTCGATTCTGGGTGTAATATTTATCTACTAGCTGAGCTGACAGACGTCATGGATTGCGAACTGTCAAACGATAATACGAGATCTCGGTGTGATAGTTAACAGTAAACAACATTCTGGGCACACGTTGATACTGTAGTAAATCAAGTTTCTGGGATGAAAGACTACCTTAAAAGGAATACTAAAGGATTTGTACACCCTGTAACAAATGTAATATTGTTTATCTCACTTGTCCGGAACCCACAAAATTCAATTCACTCCAGTGTATTTAAAGCATTTAAAGATCCCTTACGAATCCCATCAGGAGAATCGGGGTAGGGTCGGCAACGCGTTTGAGATGCTTCTGGTGTTGCAGATGTCTGTAAGCTACGGTAATCGCCTACGTCGATGCGGTGAGGTGAGCCGTACGCTTGTTTGCTAGCCAAATTGTATAAAAAAAGTTTGTCTATGGCTAGCCTTTATTGCGTATGAGGAATTGTTTACATGGCGCATAATTACCTTCCACACTACTCTGTGTAGAATGACATATAGAGGTACTTTAAAATTAATAAAGCGAGTCTAAACTTGACCCAGTTACAGACAATTGATATGAACGCGACGATAAAAAGAACCTTCTTTGTTGTAAAACTGTATTGATTCGACGGATTAACCATTAATTATACCTATTTAAGTTAACATCAACTTTTTTTTTTCAATATAATGTATATTTTAAGTATATATTAAGTTTAGATTGTGGGTAGTTTTTGTCTTTCTTTTTTGTGATGCTAAAGTAATTTTAATTTAAAGTTTAAAAAAAATTGTTCAATTTCTTCATTACCCTTTATTTTTATAAAAAACTAGCTGACCCGGCGAACTTCGTATCGCCTAACAGTGACTTTTAAGTATTATCACAAATCTTTTGTATGGGAGTATAGAAAAGTGTTGTTTTTAGACTTTTTCAGAAAATAAATTTTTTTTTTTTTTTTAGAATTTTTCTCTCCGTAAAAACCATCCTCGTACTTCAAGGAATATTTAAAAAAAAGAATTAGCGAAATCGGTCCAACCGTTCTCGAGTTTTGCGCTTAGCAACACATTCAGCGACTCATTTTTATATTATAGATACTAATTTAAAAGACACATCCAAGGTATACAACGTTGATTCGGTAATCGAAGTTTCAAAGGAGTAACCCAAGTTTGCGATGTGTACTTTTGCGCGATTTCCATTTATACATATACTAACGACCCGCCATGGCTTCGCACGGGTGCAAAAACTATCAGTGTTCCTCTACAATATTATGCATGTATTATACGTGTAAACCTTCCTCTGAAATCACTTTATTTACTTAATAAAACCGCATTAAAATCCGTTGCGTAGTTTTAAAGATCTAAGCATACAGACATCGGGAAGCGACGAACGAACCAGTTTCGATCACACTAAAATACATTTACTAGTGGTTCTCCCTTAAAAATGGAAAATATTTAAAATAAAATTAGTGTGGTACTCCGTAAATATGACGTAACGAACACCTAGATATGAAAATTCAAAAAGAAAAATAAACAGAACAGCACTAGCAAGGCGAACTCAGTTCCCTCGAGGGTTAGTTGTCTGTTCAATAATTCAGTATCGTGGAGCCTTACACACAGTGGGTTAGTCATGCAAATTACAGAAGGAAATGTTCGTGATCGTCACCTGACCTGTACTTGACACGTTTGATATGTGGAGAAATAGCTGTGTCCTGCGGTTGCACCCGCGTTATTCCAATCTCGTGATAATGTATATAAAAAGTAGCCTGTGTTATTATAGATTTCAAACTATGTAATCTACGCATCTAGTTTTATTGCAATCAGTGCTGTAATTTTGTGTGAAAGATTAGCTTGCAACCATCCTACCAAACTTTCGCATTACGCTTCTTTCGATTATATTTACGCTTCAGCCTGTAATATCCCACTGCTGGACGTAGACCTATTTCCCCGTATAGGAGAAGGATCAGAGCTTATACGCTGCTCTAATACGGGTTGGCGGATATATTACCCACTATGAATAACGATCACTATCGGGTGGTACATGATATCAACCGAGACCGATGGCTTAACGTGCTCTCCGAGGCACGGCGGGGAGACCAACAAGGTTTGCACAAACACCCAGACCACGGTAAACATCTGTATAGTCAATACAAATTTTTCTCATGTGCGGGCATCAGTATATCCAGATAGTATCACAAAAATAACAGCTGTTATCTGTGGTTGCTCATAACTGGGTGAGCGCAGTAAAAGAACTTTCTCACTATTTTATTTTTACCAGCTTACTCCCCAAGTCAAGCGTGCGTAAAGAAGTTTTATTTCAATAGATAAATAACGCTTATATGTATATGTATGAATTTTGTTTATTTCCAGAAGATAGCGTGATGCGTGCGCCGGCGAGCGCCGGCGGGGAGGCGGTGACGCGGTGGTCGCAGACCGCGCCCGCGCCGCTCACGGACTACGCGGACACGGCGCCGCCGATACACGCCCACCCCGTCTTCCCCTACGACGACGAAATCAACCAGCGACTCGCCATTTGGTAATTGCTTACATTATACACACATACATACACTATTACACACATCTATTGTAAAATTACAAAATAAATTATATTTGCATACGTAACACATTCATACATATGTACACACTAGCTTTTACCCGCTGCTTCGCTTGCATTGATTTTTTTTTTTTTTGTTAAAAAGTTACCTATGTTACTTCTAATACGTCCAAGAATGTATGTACAAAGTTTCATGATGATTGGTTAAGCAGTTTTTTTCGTGAAAGCGTAACAAACAAACTTACATGCACATTTATAATATTAGTAGGAATTTACGACTGTAATTCTACAATTTTAAGATAAAATGTTTAAGAAGACTTACAATAAACTGTCACAAATTATATTAATAATTTGGTTTCTATCGAAAGAACCCTATAATTTGTTTTTCCTAAGTATTCCATATACGGACATCCGATGTTTACAATTAGTATACATATAGAAAAGAGGGTAATTTAATTAATCATGTATGTTACGTTATTTAATTTTTTTGTCCAGTAGAACCCGAATCTTTACATTGCAGTTTAATTGGCGAATAAATTCGATTCGCTGTAATCATTTGGATAGTTCTAAAGGTCGGGTTAAAAGCGAAACAATTAGTTCAAAAATTCATTGTTATTTTGTAAATAAAACAACAATAAATTCGAGTACGATATTTGCTAGTTTAAATTGAAAATGAAATTGCAATTAAATTTCGAGAATGACACTCACGTGGAAACTTGAAAAAATTAAATATCAACTATGATATGTTATTAACTACGTCATACGATTGACCTCATAAACTTTTGATTAGAAAAAATGAGTTATTTTTATCTTTACGTAAAATATTTATAAATTGGTGGATATTGATTATGTTTGAATGCGCTTATGGCCATATTAAGTCATAGACAAAAATATAAAAATTTTGATCTCTAAGTCCTGCCTTATTCGTGGCAAATGAAATGCGGATCAATGAAGAAGTAGCTTTCGATTTTTCCAGATGCAAAAATAAATCGCTTCCACAATCCACGCTTATTTATTGATCGTCTTACATTAATTAACATTTACGTGTAAATCCGTTCAGTCGATAGGAACTCATTGGAAATTAAACTTTATACAAGTATTTAATAATCATGTTTACTCACAGTAATAATAATAACTGTGTTTGCTCGCAAACGAACAAAACCTACTTCATTAACACACCCATACACACACATACATACACATCAGCCTATCGCAATCCACTGCTGGACATAGGCATCCACAAGTTCGCGCCAAAAATGGCGTGAACTCATGTTTTGCCCATAGACACCACGTTAGGTAGGTTTGGTGACCGCAAGGCTGGCCTTGTCGCACCGAAGACGCTGCTGACTTTCATTACATCGTCAAGTAAATACAACGTATCTAGACGAAAAAATGGTCAAGTAAATACTGGTTATAAAAGATTAAATGGGATCACATCATAAGCATTACCTTTCGATTGTAAAAAAAATTATGGAAATTGGTTCACCCAGAAAAAAGTTCTGAACACTGAAAAAGTTCACTAGAAAAAATGCAGTCGAATTGAGGACCTCCTCCTATTTTAGAAGTCGGTTAAAAATAAATACTTTATTCTTGAGTATGTAAGTTATCGTTCTCATAAAATACAAGTCCAAAGTAAAATAAAATCGTTTATTTTATTCCAGGCAAGGCGATATATCAACGTTGGAAGTGGACGCGATCACGAACACCACAGACGAAACGTTGACCGAGTGCAATTTAGTTAGCGAGCGCATCATGCAGGGCGCTGGGCCCGACCTGAAGGAGGAGATCATTACCAGGTCCTTAGGTATGTTCATTGTAGGGTGACACTTGTTCTCTATTCCACCAGGGGTCCAACGCGGCAAACGAGCGCACAGCCCACCTAATGGTAAGCTGTTACCGTAGACTACAGACGCCTTCAACCTTCAACCAAATTAGAAGCGCTACAAGCGCGTTGCCGACTATCCTCTATCTGTGTTCTTCTGTAAGGTCAAGGTACTTCCCCAGACGGGCTGCTCCGAATTTTGAGCCGGATACATTCCGCTGTACCAGAGCTCTTGGGGGGATAGGGTCAGCAACGCGCTTCCGATGCTTCTGGTGTTGCAGACGTCAATAAGCTACGGTAATCGCTCACCATCAGGTGAGCCGTACGCTTGTTTGCCGACCTAGTTGTATAAAAAAAACATGGTGGCTAGCAGGCCTAAGAGAGAGATCATTACAATAAGGAAGTAAAATAATAATGTAGTAAGAAATACAAATAAGACATTACGTATTAAATTACGAATATTAAAATAGATGAACTGTTTGTAATATGCATCGTAAACCGCATCCCGTGAAACTGATAGGACTACATACCTCGATTACGTTGAGCGTAGAAAAAATGCTAAACATCAAAGCAAATTGAATTGCTGCTTTAATATCTGAGTGTACCATAGAGAATAGTAAAATTATTTATGGATTTCATTGGAATAAAGCATGTTGGAATAAGGAAGTCAATATACAGGGTGTCCCAGAAAGAATGGATAACCCTGAAGCGACCCCAGTCGGGCTGCTCCATATTTTGAGCAGGAAATTCCTGCTGTGCCCTACCTCAGTTAATCCTTCCTACCTTACCTTCCTTCAGGCGTCGTCTTTTTACTGGGGCTGTCTAAAAGAACAGGTGTACTTCAAGCCTATTTCAAGTTTGGAGGAATTACGATGTCGTGTGCAGGAAGCCGCTTCAATAATAACTGAACGGCGCTACGCACGACTTCTTAGAAGAGCATTTATTAGAAGATGTCGAGCTTGTATCAGAGTCGGTGGCAGACAATTCGAACACCTTTTATAAAATAAAGATTGATTTATGTACAACTTAACGCTTTTATTTTAACAATTTAAGACAACATTATTTTTTTCTTTCTTCAGTCGAGTTTACTCTTTTTGCATCTTAACGTTAAATAAAATCATGTATTATACCATTTTGTAATCTGTATTAACTGCGCATATTTTTGAAATAGTTGGCCGCTTAGGTCTTCATACTTTTTTTTTTCACGAAGGGCTCTCAAACTTTGTCAAAATTATTTTCTTATCAAATTTTATGCTAAAAATTGAAGTTGATATTTTTTTTTCCGAAAAAGTACAATAGATACTCATACTCTTTACTGCATTTCTAATAGTATAGTCTATGAGGAAAAAGATAACACCAAAAACACAACAAATTTCATTAATTTGCGGCCGTGGTGTACATGAAAATAGAGTAAGGTCAATAAATATGTATTTTTTTTTAAAAACCTCATATTTTTGGCACCACTTGGAATTTTTTGTTTTGTGTATTTTTATTAGAGCGCTTGATAGCCGTACTATTAGGCGCTTCAGGGTTATCCATTCTTTCTGGGACACCCTGTATATTATACATTAGTTTGGGCCAGAAGTTATTTGTATTTTTACAAACTTCTTGTTTGATAGCCATGATAGTAATAGCTTTTGTTGGAGTCAATAGATGTCGCTGTATGTAGCATTATGAAGAAAAAGAATATAAATGTATTCTTTACCTCAGACTACAATTTAAAAAAATGGCTGTTATAGAGACTGCCGATAGAAGTGAAAACTTAGAACTTTTATTTTTTATCGCGTGAGTCATGTCGGTGACGCGAACCCATAAGATTTTCCCCAACTAAAAAGTATTCAACACGGCTAAAGAAGTTTTCACTTAAAAAAAAGTTATAATTTTTTCAATTGATCAACTTTTTATAAACTAAAACCTTTTATTAGTGTCTATGTCACTGTTATAAAGGTATAAAACGGTATGTATATTCTATTCTTCCTGATAACCATTTTAAATTACCGATACTTAAGACCTGTTGCTAGCGCTGTTACTTGTGTTCCTGTGACCGTAGCCCTTGAAATAGTGCAAAAAGCGTAACTCAAAATGATTTTCGACAAATTTGAAAAAAAACCCCCCCCCCCCCCCCCTTCCCCAATTTTAAATATTACTATGGAATAAATAACCACTAATTACATTAAAAACGGTTTCAATATCAGACATAAATGCATGATTTTTAGTTGTTTTTCTATTTTATTATTTCCAGAATGTCGGACGGGTGAAGTGGTGGTGACGAGCGGATACAACCTCCACTGCAGACACATTATACACACGGTCTGCCCCAAGTACGTGGCGAAGTACCACACGGCGGCCGAGAGCTCTCTGCACAATTGCTACAAGTAGGATATGTGTTCATTGTCATATTTTAGAATATCATCGAAATAACGGATTCTTATTTAAGTTTTAGAAAATTGTATGACTTGTCATCAATAGGGCTAGAAAATGAGCCTAGGGGGAGGCAGAAATAATTATGAAGACATGTAGTTGTTGATTTAATGACAGTTTTGAAGTAAATTTTCTTTAGGCACGCTTGACTTGGGCATTAAGCTGGTGAATGCGTTCACGTTACGTTAAGTGTGATCGGGCGAAACGAACGCAAGTTGAGAGGGAGATGTAAGTTAGATGGAGCTAAAAAAGTTTTACTTCCGCTGTGTGGTCTAAAGCACACTCGTTTTTTTTTTTAATGTTTTTCTAAACCTACCTAGAAACATATATTTCGAGCATTGTATCGTTAACACAACTATACTAAAATAGTCTTTCATTTTTCAATATATGTCTGAATGGCGTAGTTCAACTGGTCTATTTGAACTCGGGTCTTAATTTGCAACGACCCAATTGGTAAAGCAGCTAGTAACAGCGATGACTCACTATTTTCTTAAATCGAAAGGGTTTGTTTTATACAAATAGGTCTGTGAACTAGCGTACAGCTCATCCTCTGGTAAGAAGTTACCAGTTAGACGTTTTCAATAGCAGAAGTGTCACATGCGCGTTGCCGTCCTCATCCCCGACCCTTCCGAAATGCTCTGGTCACCTTACTCACCACAGGAACACAACACTGCTTGAGAGCAATATTATTCCGCTATGATCTTCTGTAATGTTATTTCCCCAAACGGGCTGCTCCAAATTTTGAGCAGGATATATCCTCCGTATATCCTGTATCCTATCCCGTACATCAACGAAAATTTTGGCCTTAGTCCTAACTTCAGCTAGTCAATTTGAACAAGCGTTCCAATTCACTACGATGAAACTGGTTCAAAGGGTGTGACTAAGCTAGTGACAACCACGAATTGGCATTAACATATTGAATTCATAGAGAGAAGCCTTAAAGCTTAATCCACCACGCTGGTGCACTGCGGGTTGGCGGATATGTTCCCTTAAAATTTAACTTAACCTGCTCTCCGAAGCACGGTGGGGTGACCCACAAAGACAGATATCCGGAAAGGAATATTTGTACAAATATCCATCCCGAGCGGGAATCGAACCCGCAAACCGTTGGTGTTTTAGGCGACTGCTCATACCACTACACCAGAGCGGTTGTAACATATTATATACAATATCTGACGTGTTTCCAGCAACGTGTTACACTGCGCTCGAGAGATGGGCGTGCGCACGCTGGCGCTGTGTGTCATCAGCACGCCGCGGAAGAACTTTCCACCCGACCTCGCCGCGCATGTCGCACTGCGTGAGTAGCTTTAACTCGACTGCTACTGTTCAGTTTGAAAGGACCAGTAAATTTGTCGAAATTTACTTTGTTTTTTGAAGTAAAACTCCTATACGCACGCTTGACTTGGGGAGTAAGCTGATGAATGCGTGACGAGAGCGTTACGATAAGTGTGATTGGGCGAGGTGAACGGAGCAAGAGAGAGAGAGAGAGAAGTGCGAGCACACTTTTTTTTCTCTCTTTCTCTCATAGCCATTTACGTTTCGTATATCTAAGACACAGTACAGGCCTATTTCTAAAGAAGTTTTACTTCAGTTGTGTGGCCTTAAGCACACTCGTTTTTTTTTTTTTAACTTTTATATTATCTTTGTCGAGGTCCTAATTAACACATGACGTATAATTGACGTCACATGTTAATCATATAAGTGTAATACTATTTTACGTCAATTTGACATAAAAGTGACTCTTTTCATGATCTGCACATGACCTTATATACGATGATACCATCGTAATTCATATTGACGCAAAATTGACTGCTTTATGATATTACAGGACTTAAGTGTAATATACTTTGTATGTAATATTAACTTTGAGTTGTGACGTCACATGCAAGTAATTGTTTAACGTGCAACTTACATACTTTAGATTAAGTCTATCAATTTATTAGATCTGCTGTAAATCCTTTTTATGTCATATTGACTCAGCAAATTTGTCATACAATTACATAAGTTTCAAGTCCTTTATTTACCTAAAATTGACAGAGCAATTTTATCATATAATTATATACGTGTTAATAGAATTGACACTAGATGGTGCTACATGTATTTTAAACAATGCTATTGATGTAACATTGCAAAATTGTAAGTGAACGGTTAATTTGGCTCTTGGTTGGTTTTGGTAGTTAGCTACATTTTTGTGATATGTCATTTCGATTATGTTTACGTTTAATTAAAATATTTGATGTCAAAATTTCGTAACTATTTACTCATATCATTACCCGTGTCCACTTAATTTTCTTTTTGTGTCTCATAAATATTAGTGAAGATCGGAAAAAATTGATGTCATATTTATGTCAGTTCTATTATAGTATTCCTAAATTCCGTCGTTATTTGTTTATTTATGTTATAAATAAAATTTATTATATGACATCATTATTATATCACATGGACATCAGTGAGGTCAGAATGATATTGAATAAACATCATAATTATGTCATGCTTATAACGTCAGAGGATGACGTAAAAAAGGGAGATATAATGTTCTTATATATAAATTACTTTAATCTTATGTAAGCTATGATTTAGAATGATGTTTATATTCTGACGGCGGCTAGTTAGAAGATATAGTATAGTGGTATAATAATAAGAAAATATATAAAGCAATAATACTGCACTCAAACAGCGTTTTGTTTCTGTGGTGAGTAAGGTGACCAGAGCTCCTGGGGAGGATCGGGGGTAGGGACGGCATCGCACTTGCGATCCTTCCGATGCTTCCGATGTTTCAGGAGTCTATAAGCTACGGTGGTCGCTAACCATTAGGCGAGCGCTCGTGTGTGGAGCTAGTTCATTAAGGAACCCTTCGCTGCGCAGGCTCGGCGCGGCGGCACCTGGAGGCGCACGCGCTGCCGGCGCAGGTGGTGCTGGCGGGCGCGCCGGGCGCCGAGCTGGCGCCGCTGCTGGCGCTCGCGCCGCTGTACTTCCCGCGCGCGCCGCGGGAGGCCGACGCGGCGCGCTGGCGGCTGCGGGCGCGCCCCGACCCGCCCGAGCGCCGCATCCGCATCATACACAACCCGCACGAGCACGCCGCAGGTACGACACGCGACCGCCGTACTGCCGCCTGACGTACTGCGCCGACCTGCCCGAGCGCCCGCACCCACAAGCGTACACACGGGACCTCACACGCACCCACAAGCGTACACATGCACCCTTAAATGTTTCACAATACATACGCTTCAGCCTGTAATATCCCACTACTGGGCATAGGTCTCTTTCCCCATGTAGGAGAAGGATCAGAGCTTAATCCACCACGATGCTCCTTCGTCTGGAAAATCCGTATAGCTAAATAGTTATTTAGTGAATAAAACACTGGAGATATATCGTAATTTGTTTATAATCGGATGCATAATTGTTTGAAATGATACAAACAATAATATTACTCAAATAATATAAACTCCATTTCGTTAAAGGGTGTTACGTCCGACCTGGAGTATATTGAAAACGAGTGGAAGCGTGATCTCAGGTACGAACGGGACGAACAATTGTCTGCAGTACGCAGAGCTAACACTCAATGTCTTAAATAAAAATCCTACCTTAGTTTCACTGAATACTGTTCGGTGAAGCCTCGCCAGGTATAACTTAATTAACATCAAACTATAATTGGCCAATCATTACGTCTAATGCTAATCAATTATACTTAACTGAAGTGGCGGGCTGAAGCAGGAACCAGCAATCAAAATGGCCGTTGTTCGGCGTAGTTCCCTCACGTTTTTCACAATAATTCAACAAGGAATACAAGGAATACAATTTGCTATTAACAATTAAATTACTTCAAACAACAAAGGATGGTTCGATCAACAAAAGGCGATAATTTTTCGCGAGAACGAACAAGTACAAACAAAAGCGTAACTTTTATATGGAGACCGGAAAAACAATGCAAATTTTTAAATTCAAAAGGTGACGAATGACAGCTCATAGATAAAACCATTTCGTAAACTATACTAACTGTCATAGATAATATAATAGTTTAGTGTTGCTACATTTGGTTCATAACATCTACCCGCCTCGGCCAGGACTACCTGGCCGCTAATCAATTGGCAGTCGTGACAAGGTTGATACCGCTCTCTTCAGAACAGAACCGTCCACCCGAACCTCAGCAAAACGGGGCACTCCATCTGCTCCAAAGACGAGGTTAAGAATGCGCCCTCTGCGCCAACACAGTGGCGGTGAGTTAGCGTCCTTAACCAGAACGAGGTCACCAACATGCGGTGGATCAGTCTTGTCAGTCCACTTAACGCGCTGCTGGAGAATATGCAAATATTCCAAATTCCAACGTTTCCAAAAGCTCTGAGTGAGTTGTTGGATCAATTCAAACCGCGAGAGACGATTGAGTTTCACATCAACATAGGGGTATTCCGGCAGGGCGTTCAGCGGCCGTCCAATCAAAAAATGGCCCGGTGTGAGGGCTTCCAAATCGTTAGGGTCTGAAGAGATCGGGCACAACGGGCGTGAATTCAACATGGCTTCAATTTTGCAAAACACAGTTGCGAGCTCCTCAAATGTTAATACGGACTCGCCAATTACTCGTCGCAGATGTGTTTTGGCAACCTTTACAACACTTTCAAAAATTCCTCCCCAGTGGGGGCATGACGCGGGACTGAACTTCCAAGTTATTCTGCGACTAGCTAGTCTAGACGCAATCTCAGTCTCATTAGACGCCAAAAATTCATATATCTCTTTTAAATAGTTATTTGTGCCTTTGAAGTTGGTGCCGCAATCCGACCGAATCAAGGACGGTAGTCCTCGTCGTGACACGAATCTATCTAACGTCGCAACAAAGGCCTCTGTCGAGAGGGCTGAGACTAGTTCTAAGTGTACCGCCTTGGTGGACAGGCAAACAAAGACGCACAGGTAGGACTTGACCGTTTTACTGTTCCTGAGGGTCGAGGTCTTAACCGAAAAGGGACCTGCAAAGTCCGTCCCAACTCCAGCAAAGGGCCTTGTCTCTGTGACCCGATCCGACGGCAGGTCACCCATGATAGGCTGCATGGTAGAGGCCTTGAGTCTATAACAAGACATGCAGCGAAAGACCACACTACGGATCGTCCTTCGGGCCGATAAAATCCAAAATTCTCGTTGTAAAATGGCCAATAAGGCATTACAGCCGGCGTGGGAGTTCTTGATGTGACGATCAGTCACCAACAAACTCACTAAGTGGCCACTTTTGGGCAACAGGAGGGGATGACGAGCTCCATACGGGAGGTTTGCGTTCCTTAGACGCCCTCCGACTCGCAAAAGACCCGCACTGTCCAAAAAGGGGTTCAGTTTGCAAATGGCTCCAGACAGCTTACATTTGCCTTTTCTCAAAATATCAATCTCATTTTCAAAGTTTGCACAGAACGAACCCAATGAAGAAGAGCATCCTGGAGCTCTTGTGGCGATAAGAACGCCTCCAAGCATTTGTTCTGTGGGTGTCTACAATTTCTGGTGAAGCGCTTGATCCAAGCGGTGACCCCCAGTAATTTGTCTAATGAGCTGTAGCGATTCATTAGGAAATCTGGGTCGAACGGATGGTCCCGCCGTTCAATCGCAAGGGTTCGCAACCCAGGCAATGTGACAGTATCCAAGGCCGGTGTTCGCGGCCAATTAGATTCTGACCTGGTCAACCACTCAGGTCCCCACCACAGGGAGTGCTCAACCAAAAAGGGGGCCATACATCCCCGTGATGCGCAATCAGCAGGGTTGACTTCGCCAGGCACATGCCTCCAGATTAACGGGGTTTCCGATTTCTGGATCTGAGAGACCCGATTTGCAACAAACACCTCTAAGGTGTGGACTGACGTCTTCAGCCAACACAGAACAATTTGACTGTCAGTCCATGCATAGACCGTGGCAATGTTAACTGACGGGCATAACGTTGACATGACGTGATTCAAGAGGCGAGCAAGAAGGGCCGCCCCCGACAACTCTAACTTAGGAATTGTCAAGGCGGTTCGAAGAGGCGCAACCTTGCTCTTCGCCATGACCAATGACACCTTCACCTGACCATCCATGGTCACGGTGCGTAAATATACGGCTGCTGCGTACCCACGTTCCGAAGCGTCCGAGAACCCATGAAGGGACGCTGTATGCTTCCCTGGTGGAAGCATAGCACGGGGCAACGATATCATATTGATAGCAGGCAATGAGGAAGCAAACAGGAGCCAGTCCTTCAAAATAGCTTCGCGGAGTGGCTCGTCCCATCCAAGACCTGCAGTCCAAAGTCTCTGCAGGAAGCATTTGGCCCAGAATATGACTGGGCATATCCAACCATTGGGATCAAACGTTCTCGCGACAGTCGACAGAACCAGCCGTTTCGTCCAAGTGCGAGGCGAATCCAAATCGACGTTGAACGTGAAGATGTCCTGGACTGGTCTGTACTGTATTCCAAGGACTGTCATCATGGTAGGATTGTCACGGTTCTCAAATAGGTGAGGATCCTGCTGGTGGTCATCAGGTAGCCCATCCAAGAGCGCAGGTAAGTTGGAGATCCATTTACGCAATTCATATCCTGCGGAGGCTAGGATGCCAATCAATTCGTCACGCAAAAGGAGAGCCTCTCTCTCCGTGGACGCACCAGTGCATATGTCATCAACATATAGGTCCTCCTTCAAAATGGCGGCTGCGCGAGGAAACGACATACGCTCTCGATCTGCGAGCTCCCAAAGCGAACGTATGGCCAAAAAGGGGCTAGACCGCAGCCCGTATGTGTTCGTGTTGAGTTCGTAGACAAGTATGGGATCTTGCGGGTTTTCCCGCCACAATATCAGCTGGTATCGACGATCATCAGGGTGGATTACCGTTTGCCTGAACATCATCTTGATGTCAGCTACGAAAACGAATTGGTGACGCCGAAACCGCGTGATGACATCACAAAGGTCCTTAAGCAATTTGGGACCAGAATGAAGACACTGGTTCAAGGACACTCCCGATGTGGTCTGCGCAGAACCATCAAATACTGTGCGCAGCTTGCCACTTGACGGCTTTATCACAGCATGATGCGGGAGGAAAAAATGCTCCGTCGAGCGCCAGTCAAGTTTTGACACAGACATGTGTCCCAAATTCTCATACTCCCGCATGAAGTCAATGTACTTCTGTTTAAGTAGCGGGTCCCTGCTCATGCGGCGCTCCATTGCCAATAAACGCTTCTCTGCAGTAGGCCGCGAGTCGCCAAGGGGCGGTCGTACGGCAAGAAATGGCAATCTTGTCATGATCCGGCCAGAACGAAGATAACTGGTGTTGCTCTTGTAGAACCGTTCACACTCCTCGTGTTCCGGATCAGAGCGGGGTGCTTGTGGTGGCTCTTCCACTTCCCAAAATCTCTGCACGGCGTCAGAGAGGGCGGAGCCCACCATCAAAGCCGTTCCAGGTTCAGCAGGAGGGGGAGCCCTCAATACAGGCCCCATCAATGCGAACCCAAATATGGTCCGGAGGGCTACTAAGCCACCTGGCTGCAAAACACGATCCTTACCGAGTAATATTTTGCCCAGTACATCGGCGCCAAGCAACAAATCGACCGTGCCAGGTAGGTCGAATTTAGGGTCAGCCAAGTCCAAATCGGCGGTCAATTTTACCGCATCCGCAGACAACCGAACTTGCGGGTGACTGCCCAAGATGTTCTCCATCACAATGGCCGACGATCTCAGCGTCGGGCGTTGAGAATTTGAGGGCGAGAACTCAAACGAAACGTGGCCCTCAACCGTGGTTACAGGGGCGTTCCCGACACCTCTTATTACATCTGAATACTTTTTAATATTCAGGCCAGTCTGCCCCACCAACCAAGACGAGGCTATGCACCCCTGTGAGCCTGTGTCCAATATTGCTCGGACTACAACCGAGGCGCCCGTCCGTCCCCAGACCCGGACATAGGCCGTGGGCAAGAGGACGGTCTCAAAAGGGGGTGGTGCATAGCGGGGGCAGACGCCAACATCCTAATGTTGGCGTGGCGGCGATCTATCGCCGCTATCCCGGGACGGCACGTCAAAACGAGGGAGTGGTTTAAACTCGCCCTCCTCTCGATGGCGACTGCCACGAGCCATAGTCGGCGGTTCGTAGCGCCGGGAGCGTCCGTACTGAGGGTTGCGCGGCTCCAAACGGGGACGCTCCGCCAGAGGGGGGGACGGCAATCGTACCGGACGTGCGTCACGGTAATCGTGGTAAATGACTGGAGGTGACCGTGATTGGTCACGAGGGTGCGATGAGGGCGAACGGGGCACAAAGGTGCGGGATTGAACCCGAGGCCCCCTTCCATACCCGCCCGTGGGGCTGCGCGCCGAATCATATCGGCGATCCACAGCAGCACAATCTGCGTGGCGGGGGGGAGGTGAGCCGGACTCCAAATTGCGGGACTGAGCCCGGTGTCCGCTCTCATACCCGCCCGAAGGCGACCCCGGGTGGTCGCGGCGGCCATTTGCGTTGGCGCACAGCACCTTTAAATGTTGCCCTCCACAAACAGGACACGGGTGCATGTCGGGGCAAGCGCGCTGAAAGTGGTCCCCCAGGCAGGAGAAACACCAGCCTCGGGCCTTAGCAATCCGCCTACGAGAGGCCACATGCAACGCTACAAAGTCCGGGCACTGCATCGTCCGGTGCCCCCGGGACTTACAGAACCGGCAGACCGGTCGCGCAGCCTGCGCGACTGCAAAGCGGGGGGACGCCCTTCCCTTTGGCGCCATTTGAGCAGTGCGCCGTTTGTTGGTGGGTCCGGAGCTTGATAGTCCCACCGGCGCATCCATAACGTCGCCCATGCGACACTCATTCTCCAGGAACGCCAACAATTGCTCATAACTAGGGAGAGGAGATGCCTCATCCCTAGTGTGCGCCTGTTCAAAACGTGCTCTCAGGGACACCGGCAACCGCTTGAGCATAATACGCACCAACCAGTATGACGACTGGTCAACCGGCAGGCCCAAGCGGCTAAGAGCATTGGTAGCTGCAACGAGGGGGTTAAGCATCTTGGTCCTCAACTGGGCGGTATTACTCACGACAGGAATGTCCATTATCTGGTCGATATGAGCATCGGCCAGACAGCGCTGGTTTTGGTAGCGCTTGGTGAGTAATGACCGCGCGACCGCATAGCTCCCTTCACAAATCGGGAGGTGCTGCACCAATTCTCTTGCCTCTCCATCCAGCACTGAGAGCAGGTAGGCCAGCTTTTGGGACAGGCTCAAATCCTCCCTAGAGTCCACAAGGCTTTCGAACAGGCCGATGAAACCCATCCACGCGTCGAGTCGACCATCGAAATGGGGGAGGTCCAGGTTAGGCAGTCGGGTCAAAAGGCCCACGGGAGTCTTCAAAGAGGCCCTTGTAGGCGGTACTCCGGCGCGCGAGGCTAAGATCTCCCGGGCGCGTTGGGAGATTTCATCGGCGAGGCCCAAAATTTGGACGTAGTCCTCGTGGACTTGCTCCCGTCGCTCCTTCGGAAGCGACTCCATTGGCACATCGTCAAGGTGCAGAAGGAGGCGCTGGTACAGAGTCTCGACCTGTTCAAGTCGAGCCGGGCATTTCTCGTACCTGTCTATTAAGGCCTCCGTGCGGTCTTCCCTATTCACCAAGGCGACCGCTGAACTGAACCATCTCAGTTGAGCTGTGATTCCTGAACAAGATTCACGGACCATGGTGACCGCGGTCGAAGTCATCTTCAAAGGCACAGATATAACAACAGTAACAACAAACAATAATCAAATTAATTCCAATGAAACAACTGCTATCACTGAATTGAAATCAAGTATCAAATCTTAAATAACTTCAGTAATAATACAAGAAAAAATTAAAACTAAGTTTTTTAATCTAATATTTCAACAAACTAGATTCAAAGCAATAACACAATTTACTCAACAAATTAATGAATTTACTGATAAATACCCATTTAAACAGCTATTTCTAATCTTATACTAACAAACAAGAGTATTTATAAGAAATTAACCTTCAATAAAGCATAAGACAACAGCTGTTATTAACTCAAATCCAAATATTAGACCTTAAGTATCTAAATATAATATTTTAATAAAGAAAGAATTAAACAAATTGTGACCTAACTTATTCATACAATATAATAAACTGAGCAACAATAAGTTAACCACGCTCTGCTACCAAAACTTGTTACGTCCGACCTGGAGTATATTGAAAACGAGTGGAAGCGTGATCTCAGGTACGAACGGGACGAACAATTGTCTGCAGTACGCAGAGCTAACACTCAATGTCTTAAATAAAAATCCTACCTTAGTTTCACTGAATACTGTTCGGTGAAGCCTCGCCAGGTATAACTTAATTAACATCAAACTATAATTGGCCAATCATTACGTCTAATGCTAATCAATTATACTTAACTGAAGTGGCGGGCTGAAGCAGGAACCAGCAATCAAAATGGCCGTTGTTCGGCGTAGTTCCCTCACGTTTTTCACAATAATTCAACAAGGAATACAAGGAATACAATTTGCTATTAACAATTAAATTACTTCAAACAACAAAGGATGGTTCGATCAACAAAAGGCGATAATTTTTCGCGAGAACGAACAAGTACAAACAAAAGCATAACTTTTATACGGAGACCGGAAAAACAATGCAAATTTTTAAATTCAAAAGGTGACGAATGACAGCTCATAGATAAAACCATTTCGTAAACTATACTAACTGTCATAGATAATATAATAGTTTAGTGTTGCTACATTTGGTTCATAACAAAGGGTATTG